>NC_080086.1:62266825-62926825 GCF_950005125.1 Chionomys nivalis | reverse complement strand
ACTTTATTTAGAGGTTTGAGGGTGGGAAGGGACTGAAGAGGTCCACAGAACCACTCTTCAGTAGGGCAGGTCTTTCTGGCTTCCCACCACACTGCAGTATACCTTAATCGGTGCTGTCAAAGCTCCTACCTGCTTGAGGGCAGATGTCAAAAGCTCATAGATTTGTCTTAGTAATGCTTTCCCCTGATCATTTTAAGCATTTAAATGCATCTGTTTTCCTGCAAACCCCGCCCATGCTCTCCAGCATTTTGATCAGCCCTGGGAAGCAGCTGACATCACAGTCTCCCTTCCCTGGCGTTCCCATTTCCCCAGCTCTGCAGCTAGAATTTAGAATCCTGACTCATCCTTCAGCCAGCCACAGGGAATGCTGATTATTCCAGTACAGTCAGTGCTCACAAAGTGACTTTGAAAAAGAGAAAGAGCTTTGGAGGAGCCAAAGTCAGTGTGCTTTTAGGTAGCAGGCAACCTCTTTTTAATTCTCTGCTCAGCGGCTGCCACTTCCTCCTTGGCAGAAATGAAAGCCATGATTCTGCATGCCTGGCCATAAAAGCTGTGGACTATCCCAACTGGTGCAACCAATTCTGTCTTCTTGAGTCCTATAGCAGCACAACGACCACCTACCGCACCTTGTTCTGCACTGATGGAGCCAGCCTAGCTACAGCATGAGGCTGGGGATAAGAATCTGCACAGCCCACTGAGCGGTGGTGCCACTTACCTTTAATCCAACACTCAGGATGAAGAGACACACGGATCTCTGTGAGTTCAAGGCCCGCCTGGTCTACAGAGCAAGTTCCAGCACAGGCTCCAAAGCTACAGAGAAACCCTGTCTTGAAAACAACAAAAACAAACCAAACAAACAAACAAAAAAGGTGACTCTGCACAGCCCAGCAGTTCACACTTGAGCCAGAGATCTCAGAGCTGCAGCTGAAGGACGTGGTGTACACCTGGGATCTTAGCATTCAGGAGGCTCAGGCCATAGGATTACAAAGTCCAGGCCAGTTTAGGCTACGGGAAATCTTGTTTTGAAGATTTTTTTAAAAAAGACATTCATTTATCAATTGCCTTGACTCCCCACCACTACCCACTTTGGTTTTTCCAGATGGGGTTTCTCTGTGGAGTCTTGGCTGTCCTGGAACGCTCTGTGTTATTGAGGCTGGCCTGGAACTCACAGAGATCCACCTTCCTCTGCCTCCCTACTCCTGGGATTGAAGGCATGTGCCACCACCACCTGCCCTGTGTGACTCTTATAATTTCTGCTTAAGCAAAAACAAGAACATAAAGACAGGCATTGGCCTGGGATGTCAAAGAGTATGAGAATTTATGTTTGTGCTATACAAATAATGTCAAGGAAAAGGCTTGGATATTACCAGAGGGCTGAGTTAAATGTCGCTGTATGAAACAAAGGTGAATCTCTAGAGGCCTCTTGAGTACTCTTCCTTCTCTCTTTTCTTCTTTCAGTACTGAAGATCGAATCTAGGGCCTCACACTCCTTAGACATTCTAGCACTAAAGCTACAAGGCTGACCTTGTCCTCACGCCGTAGCCGGGGCTGGCCTTGAACTTGCCGTCATCCTGCCACCCAGTGCCTCCGATAACAGGCCGATCTATACCCACTAGGCCGGTGCTGTGGGAACTCCTTCAGCCAAGAGCCTTTAAGATACTGGCCCACTTGGGGTGTGGTCTGTGTGCTGCAAATGCAGATGTAATGCGGCGCGCAACTCTTCCAGCAGAGAAGACGACCACAACAGGATTCTTCTTGGAACGTACTTTATTGGAGCGCAGAAGACTGAAGATAAGATGGAGGCGAAAAGACCCCGAGCCCGACCGCGCGGGGGAATATATACAGTGCCTGGTCCGCCTATGATGTGTCATTGCTTGATTGGCTCGGCCCACACTGATGCAATTGCGTGAGCAAGACGTGTGAGCAATTGATAGGTGGATTCAAACCACTCTTGGGCCGGTAGCGAGCGTGTGCAGAAGTCGTTTACTACTAGGGACACTAGCAAATGGCGGCAACGGGCTTAGTGCCAGACCCTGTGAACATGACAGCTGACAGCGCCATGGTGCGCAGAGCGCCTTGGCGCGCTACAATGTAAGAATGTGCACGGGGCTCCTTGGCTGCAGGATTCAGTTCCAGTTCCCAGAGCACGCAGAGGACTGTGGATCACTCCTCTTCCTGTGAGTTTACTCCGTATAAATAATCCTTTATTATGCTCCATTCTGGGCTAGTGTGGAAATCTTTCGTACTGCAACAGTTTGGCACCCATGTGGCCCGGTCCTGTAAGGATTTGTTACGTAGGAAAGGTTGTTTTGTAATAGGGCCCCAGACCTACTTACTCCATGATGAAAGTACCATTCAAGTCATAATAAAAAAAGGCCTAATTCATTAAAGTCCGTAGTTCTGGGGAAGTCTCTAAATGTACTAACCTTGCTTTTCGGCCTCCATAGTTCCACTTCTAGCGAACTGTTCTTGTTCACTGAAGTATGTCAAGCCAGGACATTGTTTTTGTGCTTAAAATCTTACCCTGGAAGGCTCCAGGGCCACACTAGGATCCCAAACACCCAGTGTAGTCATGGGGTGGCTGATACAAGCTTCCTATTGGCCAGGCTGTGGTGGCTCATGCCTTTAACCCCAGCACTTGGGAGGCAGAGGCAGGCAAATCTTTGCGAGTTTGAAGCCAGTCTGGTCTACAGAGCTAGTTCCAGGACAGGCTCCAAAGCACAGAGAAACCCTGTCTCAGAAAAAACAAAAAACAAACAAACAAACAAAAACTATTGGCTTAAACCCATGCCACATCAGTTTTTTGTGTGGGCTGTGTTTTATTCTGCTGGGATTTTGAGACAGGGCTCATGGAGACCAGGCTGATCTCTAATGAGTCTGCCTCATGAGCTAGCTTTGAACCCTTGATCTTCCCACTCTACCTCCACCCAGCTCTAACAAAAATATTTTTGGTTAATGATCTTATTCATTAGCTCTGTTTCTATTTTGTTTTGTTTTGTTTCTCATACTGACAACACCACACACACACTAAACAAAAAGGAGATAAGGGGCGAGAGAGATAGTTCAGAGGTAAAGAGCTCTTTCTGTTTTTCCAGAAGATCTGAGTTCAGTTGCAGGTACCTATATCGCACAGCACACATTCTTCTGTAACAGTAGATGTAGGAGATCTGAAACCATCTTCTGGCCTCCTAAATTGGCTGTGCTCAAGTGCACATAACCCCACAGGGGCAGATGTGTATACATACAATTAAAAATAAGACCAGTCGCTGGGTGGTTGTGACCCACTCCTTTAATCCCAGCACTGGGTAAGCAGAGACAGTGGATCTCTGTGAGTTCAAGGCTGGCATGATCTACTTAGCAAGTTCCAGGGCTGCCAGGGCTGCATAGAGAGACTCTATCCCAAAAACAAACAAACAGAATCTTAAGATAAATGTATTTTTAGAGAGAAAGCATAAGGAGGGGTGTAGTGCTCGCTGCTAGAGTGTCTTCCCTCTGCCCTGCAGTCTTTCCAGCATCCTCAGGCTCCAAGTTGAAAGGAGGTGACCACTGACTTCCCTTAGAAAGGTTCTTCATCCTCCGAAGTTTTGCCCTTGGGTCTTAGCCCACTAAATCCCTGCAGTAGATTACACATAGGTGCTTATGAAGTACTGCCTTAAGTTTGTTCACATCACATATACAGGGCTTTAGTTGCTTTTTCCTTCTATGTGTGTGTGTGTGTGTGTACATTAGGCAAGTACTTTATCGTGTAGATGCATCCCAGCCCACAACCTGCTTTTATAAGTCCCACTATGTATTACATGTCCCTGTATAATATATATCACAGAGGGAACTCGAGGATGAAACTATGAAAATCCAGAGCAGTGCACATATGTAGGAGCACACGCCTATAACCTCAGCTTGCAGAAAGCCAGGGCAGACAGATTCAAGGTCAGTCTGGGCTGGGGGGTGAGACCCAGTCACAAAAACAGCATTAGCCAACATCAGATGATTCTGTATTGCAAATTACATAGGTGAAAGATAGGTTTTACTAATTTTTACAGTCCTAGTCCCTGTTGCAGTAACTGGAACACAGGACTTCCACGAACTATTCTATTCTTTAAAATGTCCTACAAATAATTTCTGAGGGAATGCTTTGCTTTCGCTCTCAACTTTAACCCCAAGCTGCACAACTTGTTCATTGCTGATCCTAAGAGCCAGCGTTTTCTAAACTGTACTTGAGAGTTGCCAAGGCAAAGCATTTTCCTCAGGTTTTTCCTGTTTCCTATGTTGCCTTCCCGCCTTGATTTCTAGCAGTTGGCGTGTACCTTCTGTGGGTCTTTGTCACGACACAATAGGCAGTCTGGAGCCTGCAGAAAGATCTTAGCACAAATGCTTGGTGGGTTGTTTTGTTTGTTTGTTTTGTTGTTTGAGACAGGGTTTCTCTGTGTAGCTGTGGAGCCTATCCTGGAACTCGCTCTGTAGACCTGGCTGGCCTCAGACTCACAGAGATCAACCTGCCTCCACCTCCCAAGTGCTGGGTTTAAAGGTGTGCACCACCACAACCTGGTAGCACAATGGGAACTGCCACACACTGGGGGAATGTGTAACTGTAGACTGGAGTGGATCAGGGGTATTCCTGGTCAGGTGTGGTCCATACACCTAGAATCCCGGCCTAGGAAGAATGAGGCAAACAGGTCAAGGTTAGCGATTAGCTGGAGCTACGTTCTGAGCTGGAGGCCACTGTGTCTGTCTAGCTTGCTTCCACATTTTGACAATGGATAAAGCTGCTGTAAACATGGGTACTAATTGTTGTATGGACACAAGTTGTCATATCATTTGGATAAAATATCAAGGAGTGCTTGCTGGTTCTGATGGCAAGAATATGTTCAATCTATCTGGGTGGTGATGATGCATACCTTTAATTCCAGCACTCAGGGGGCAGAGGCAGGCAGATCTCTGTGAGTTCGAGGCCAGCCTGGTCTACAAGAGCTAGTTCCAGGAAAGGCTCCAAAGTCACAGAGAAACCCTGTCTTGAAAAACAAAAACAAAAATAATATGTTCAATCTAAGAAAATGGCAAATTAGTCGGGGTGATGCAAACCTTTAATCCCAGCACTCTGGGGGCAGAGGCAGGCGGACCTCTGAGTTCAAGGTCAGCCTGGTCTACAGAGTGAGTTCCAGGACTATCTCCATGGCTACTGGGAAACCCTGTCTCAAGAAACCAAAGATAGAAAGAAAGAAAAGAAAGAAAGAAAGAGAAAGAAAGAAAGAAAGAAAGAAAGAAAGAAAGAAAGAAAGAAAGAAAATGACAAAGTATCCATGAGTGGTGGAATATTCCTGTGAACCTAGCACCAGCTGCACTTGGGCAGTGGAGGCAAGAACAGGAGTCCAAGGTTATTCTGGGATGTATAGTCAGATTCTGCCTAACTAAACTCTCTCTCTCTCTCTCTCTCTCTCTCTCTCTCTCTCTCTCTCTGGGTTATACCACTTAACCCCCTCTACTCCTATCTTTCTCAGACCCCAGTCCTCTCTGGCACCAAATGAGAGTTCCCATTGCTGCCCCCCAACCTGTTAACTGGCATTTCATATTGTCATTGTTTGGTTTTGACCATTCTCCATCCTGTATCAGCACCACAGAATAAGTCGCCTCTTTTCCTGCTGGAGAAAGAGGATTTCTTCACACACTTCTTCTTCTTCTTCTTTTTCTTCTTCTTCTTCTTCTTCTTCTTCTTCTTATTATTATTATTATTATTATTATTATTATTATTGTTATATACACTTTAGTGCCAGATCTCACTGGGAATTGAACTCAGGACCTCTGGAAGAGCAGTTAGTGCTCTTAACCTCTGAACCATCTCTCCAGCCCCACACACCTCTTTTATTTATTTATTTATTTATACTTTTTTATTTTATTTTATTTTATTTTGGTTTTTCGAGACAGGGTTTCTCTGTAGCTTTGGAGCCTGTCCTGGAACTAGCTCTTGTAGACCAGAGCTGGCCTCGAACTCCCAGAGATGAGCCTGCCTCTGCCTCCCGAGTGCTGGGATTAAAGGCATGCGCCACCACCGCCGGGCCTACACACCTCTTTTACTCCATTCTAGGCCTGGCAGATAGGCGCAGGGTGTGGTTGTTTTGGTGTGTGGGTGGTCGCTCCTGCTCCTTCCCTAGTGGCATAGGACACTGAGCATGTTCTCAGCTGCTCAGCTGCCACATCTTTGGGCACCAGTCAGTTGGAGTCTTTTGCCCTTACCTTCTTCCAAGCACTGAGATAACAAACACGTACCGCCCTGCTGCGTTTACTCTTTTTTGTTTGTTTGCTTGCTTGTTTTTTGAGACGGCAGGTGACTGTGCAGCCCCGGCTGTCCTGGAACTCACACTCACTGTGCAGACCAGCAACTCCCAACTCGCAGAGACCCTCCTGGCTCCGCCTCCTAACGCCAAGGTTAAAGCATTCTTTTTCTCATACATTTTTTTTTTTTTTTTTTTTTTTTTTTTTTTGCTTTTTCGAGACAGGGTTTCTCTGTGGTTTTGGAGCCCGTCCTGGAACTAGCTCTTGTAAACCAGGCTGGTCTCGAACTCACAGAGATCCGCCTGCCTCTGCCTCCCAAGTGCTGGGATTAAAGGCGTGCGCCACCACCGCCCGGCTTCTCATACATTTTTAGTCCTTTTTATTTATTTTATCTCATGTGCTTTGGAGTTGTGTCTGCATGCATGGCTGTGTGAGCATGTTGGATCCCTTGGAACTGGAATTACAGTCAGTTGTGAGTTGTCCAATGGTTACTGGAAATTGAACCTTGGTCCTCTGAAAGGGAGGCTGGCCTCAAACTTCTATGTCTCTGCCTCGTGAATGCTGGGATTAAAGGTACGTGTCACCAGCGCCAGGTTGTTTAAGCAAATGTGCCAGATAGAACTGAAAGAAGTTACTTACCTACACTCCCTAGAATAGTGGGGTGAGACCATAAATAAATGCTGTAATACCAGCATTCTAGAAACTGAGGTCAAGGTCAGTTTGGGCTAAGTGTAAATCTCAGGCCAAATAGCAAGACACAATAAATTTATTTGCTGAATGAGTCAGAGGCTGGAGGATCATGAGTTCAAGGCCAACCTGGGCTACACATTTTAGCCGGTCAGTGGTGGCACAGGTCTTTAATTTTAGCACTTGGAAGGCAGAGGCAGGTGGATCTCTGTGAGACTGAGTTCATCCTGGTCTACAGAGCAAGTTCCTGGACAGCCTCCAGAGAAACCCTGTCTCAGAAAATGAATGAATACATAAATTTAGCCGGGTGTTGGTGGAAAACTCTTTTAATTCCAGCACTCAAGACGCAGAGCCAGGCAGATTTCTGCAAGTTTGAGGCCAGCCTGGTCTACAGAGTAAGTTCCTGGAGAGACACGACTGTTACATAGAGAAACCTTGTCTCAGAAAACCAAAAAAAAAAAAAAAAAAAAAAAAAAAAAAAAAAAGAAAGAAAAGAAAAGAAAAAAAATTAAAAAGAAAACTTAGACTAGGCAAATGCACAGAAGCAAAGCAGGTTAGAGATTACCAGGAGGCAGTGTTGTAATTTGTAAGATGGCCGGGAGTCATGCCATACAACAGGGCTCACGTAGGTTTATCGGAAGAGGGGGGGGGGGGGGAGAAGGGGCAGAGAGAGGGGGCAGAAACTTGTTTCTGGGAACAAGTGTGGCAGAAGAGAGAGAGAGAGAGGGCGAGAGAGAAAGACGGGAGGTGGACAAGGCCTACCTTTTAAAAGGGGGACATAAGGCCAAGCGGTGGTGGCCCAAGCCTTTAATCCTAGCACTCCGGAGGCAGAAACACATGGATCTCTGTGAGTTCAAGGCCAGCCTGGTCTACAAGAGCTAATTCCAGGACAGGCTTCAAAGCTACATAGAAACCCTATCTCAAAAAAACAAAATAAATAAATAAACAAATAAAAGGGAACTTAACAAAGGTGCGCAGGAGCTGCTTAGTAGCTGCAGCTGAGGACGGATCCTGTCAGGACAAGGGCAGACCAGTACAGGTGCCTGAACACTGACAGAGGAAGAAGAGGGGAGCTGATTTCCTTTAGAATGTTGGAAACGGTGATCGTTGTATCGCAATTAAAGTAATCAGTGTTATTCAACTGAACGTGTAAGAGTGGTTTAAGTAAGAAATACGAAAGAGGAGGAGAGAGTGAAAGGGTCGTATTTGACCACTGGGACAATAGACCACACTTCTCTAGTCCCATGGCTAAAACACACAGCCCTGAGACTGGCCAGCCGCCCTGCTGACTCTCTCTCCCTTCCAGACTCCTCTCTCAGGAGCTGCCTCCTCAGACCTTTCCTGTCCAGCTGCTGGGCTGGGCTGGGCCTGAGCCCAAGCTCCTGGCCCTGTTCCACAAGCCTCTCTGGTTTCCTAAGTGAGTCATTCCCTTCTCTGAGTAGCCTAGCACTCTCTGCCACGCACACCCTGCCCTGCCCTGTCATCCCTTAGCTCTGAGACATCTGGGCTCACCCAGGACTTTCTGCTCAGTAATCACGTAGACCAGGAGAAAGAGAAAGGACTACAGCAAAGCAAGAACAGCCCTCAAAATATGTGTCTTTTTTGTTTGTTTGTTTTGTTTTTTGTTTTTTGGTTTTTTTTTTTTTTTTTGAGACAGGGTTATCTCTGTAGCTTTGGAGCCTAACCTGGAACTAGCTCTTGTAGACCAGGCTGGACTCGAACTCACAGAGATCCCCCTGCTTCTGCCTCCCAAGTGCTGGGATTAAAGGTGTGCACCACCACCGCCTGGCGTGCCGTCTTAACCGGTGGCTAGCCTGGGGTTTGCCATCAGTCAGCAAGATCTCTTGATGCATCGCTCTGAACACACTTCTGGGAGAAACTTGCCCATTCTGAGATCTACACGGGTGTTTTCCATTATGGGATGTTAGATACGAATTACAGGCCACTGATTTTGCTGTTTTGGTTTGGTAGGTTTTGAATGAAGAGCTTCTCCAGTGCTAAGCACATGCTCTACCACTGAGCCACATTCAAGCCAGGGGTCCACAGTTTTGGACAAAGGGGCTCCAACAGGCCAGCCTAAAAGTTAAAATGGAGCAGGGAGGTGGTGGCGCACGCCTTTAATCCCAGCATTTGGGAGGCAGAGACAGGTAGATCTCTGTGAGTTCGAGGTCAGCCAGGTTTATAGAGTGAGTTCCAGGACAGGTTCCAACGCTAGACAGAGAAACCCTGTCTCCAAAAAAATAAATAAATAAATAAAAAATAAAAAAAAATATTAATTTACAAGCCACCCACACTAAAGTTCCACAGTCACCGAGTGAAACCCCATATGTTTATATGACTTTCCAAGAAATTAGGATTAGAGAGATTAGCTGATTTTCCAGACCAACAGGTTTCAATCAGTGTGGTAAGGAAGTTCCCTCTGTCTCAATCCTCTCACAGGAGTAGCCCTAGACAGCCTGCTGTTGGCTCAGCAGTTATTTCTCTGCTGTGTCACCCTGTCCCTGCCTTACGAGGAGCAGAGCTAAATGACCAATCCATTTCTTGGTTTGCTTGTTTTCCTCTGCTGTCTTCAGGCTTCTTCTGTTTACAAAACCAACTTTCTTTGTTTGGACCACACAAAACTTACACTGCGTTTTGAAGAATGAAGTCTTGTTTGTTTGTTTGTTTGGCTTTGGTTTTGTTATTGTTGTTTTGAGACACTGTTTCCCAGTAGCTGTGGAACACGTCCTGAAACTCTCTCTGCTGTCCTTGAACTCACAGAAATCCTGCCTTTGCCTCCTGAGTGCTGGGATAAAGGCGTGCGCCACCGCTGCCCAGCAGTTTGCTTGTTTTTATTTACTTTTTGATTTGTTTCAAGGCAGAGTCTCGTGCAGCATAGTCTGGCTCCTAACTAGTGGCTGAGGATGACGCTGAGTTCCCAATCCTCCAGTCTCTGTCTTGGTGTACACCACCGTGCCCTGCTTGCACCACCGCACCCTGTGGGCACCTGCTTTTGATGGTGGCAGTGTTACTTGAGTGAACCCAGGGCTTTGTGAATGCTGGAAGTGCTTTATGACTGAGCTTCCACCCAGTCCTCATTTTACTTTTTGTGACTCAGTTTCATCAAATTGCCTAACCTGGTCTTGAATTCTAGGCCAGCTGTGGGCTAGTTTCAAAAGAAAAAAAAAAAAGGCTGGGGGTGGCAGTGCACGTGTGAATTGCTGATAGTAGGGAACAGAGAAAAAAAACTTTCCCCAGTTCTGGATACAGGTTTTTATCAATATAAACACCAGGCCCTGCCCCCAGGACCTGTGAGAGTAAACACGTCTCTTCAGTTTATACACAGGCTGCACATTTGCGTGTTCCTAACCCCGTGTGGTCAGTGCACAAATCATACCTAGAACCAACATGCTAGGGTTACTAGATTGCAGGTGGCTTTCTCTACTCCAGAATGCTTAAGCCTATTGCAGAACAGGGCGGGGCAGGGCAGGGAGGGGGCAGACTATCCCCTGCAATTCTCCTGGTCCTTGAAGGCTGCCAGTCTCTGACTAAGGGTTCTGGATCTTCCCCTGCTGGTCCCAGTCCACAATGAGCCATCTGCTAGGAGACTGCAGTCAGAACATCCTGATACAATGGCTACCTAGAATTACGATTCTCCCTATGAGGTCCTGATACAACAGCTACCTAGAAATTACGCTACTCCCAATGAGGTGATTGTCTTTTTTTTTTTTTAGATGGATTTATTATGCATACACTGTTCTGTCTGTTTGTGTGCTTGTAGGCCAGAGGAGGACACCAGACCTGATTACAGATGGTTGTGAGCCACCATATGGTTGCTGGGAACTGAACTCAGGACTTCTGGAAGAGCAGGCAGTGCTCTCAATCACTGAGCCATCTCTCCAGCCCGAGATGATTGTTTTTTGAGATAGCATCTCAGTACGCAGCCTAGACCCTCTTTTCTTTTCAGTTTTTCAAGACAGGATTACACTGTGGAGCTCTGACTGTCCTAGAACTTGCTCTGTAGACCCAGTTGGCCTTAAAATCAGAGTAGCCCACTGTGTTCTGGAACTCACTATGTAGACCAGCCTGATCTTGAATTGAAAGAGGTCTACTTGCCTCTGTCTCCAGAGTGCTGGGATTAAAGACCTGCACCACCATGACCATTTCAAGTTGTCCAGACTCTGGATTCTTCTGTCTTAGTCTCTGAGGTGCTAGGGTCACAAGTGTGAACCATTGTATATTATTTACACTTGAACAATAAAAGAAAAATAGAAAACACGTAAGATTGTGCTTTTTAAGCTGTGACTTCAGCTGATGAAATTGGGGAGATAAAATTGTCTTTCATCTAAATCCCAGTTATATTGCTATAACAAATTCTTATTTGTGAATTGCTTTTGTAATTCTTTCAAATCTTAAGGAAACTTAAAAATAAATTGGCAAAGATTATAAAGGTTTATTTTGTTTGCTTGTCTATTTTGTTTTGTTTTTTGAGACAGGGTTTCTCTGTGTAGTTCTGACTATCCTGGAACTCCTGCTTTAGACCAGTTTGGCCTTGACCTCACAAAGATCTCCTGCCTCTTCCTCCTGAGTGCTAGGATCAAAGTGCACTACCACCACTGCCTGGTAAAGTTTGTTTATTTGTTTGTGTGTTTCTTTTTGAGATAGGGTGTTACCATGTAATCCGGGGTAGCCTGGAACTCACAATGTAAACCAGGCTATCCCCAACTCATAGAGCTCTGCATACCTATGTCTCCTATATCCTAGGACCACCTATGTCCAGCAAAAGGGATATTTTTATAATTTAAAATGGCAGAATCAAACTATTAAATTGCCAAGGTTGTGCGATGTCACACCTTCGGAGTCACAGCTCTTGTGAGGCAGAGACAGGCAGCAGATCCTCGGAGCTCGCTGGCCAGTCAGCCTAGCTGTATCAGTGCTAGGCCAGTGAACGAACTTCAGAAAGTAAGGTGGCTAACTCCTGAGGACCAACATCCATGGTTGCCCTCTGACCGCCACACACACATGAACATGCACACCCACTCACACACACAAGAGAAAGTTAAATAGAAAAGGAAATCTGAAGGTGGAGAGGACTGGTAACGAGAATCTTTTCATGATCCCTGGATAAGGGGTCTCAGGCTTGTACCTGCACTGTTACAGCTTTGTCAAAATGCATCCTCTGTAGGTGAGGTCTCATAGGGCGAGTCTGGGTTATCTAGCTCAATTATACTTTTCAAATTATAAAAATTCCCTTTTCTGCTTCACCTTTCCTTTCTTTGCTGTGTTAGGATGGACCCAGGGTCTCCTAGATGCTAAGCACAGAAACCTCCCTCTTTTAAACACGAGCTGATAGGCCATCCCTAAAACACATTCAGGCGAGCTGCTGACCTTTGGAAAGCAAAGCAAAGACTATATTGAGAAAGGACTGCAACCAGCCTTGGCTGCCATGGGAGCTGTTTAGAACACAACCGCTTGCACAGGGGCCACAGGGGTCATTGGGACATGCCGACAGCTGCTGTGTTCTGGGCACAGGAGGATGTGCACCAAGCTAGGGCCTGGGAAGGAAGCCATGGAACTTCCTCACAGGCTGCGCCAGGCAAGCACATGCCATTCAAATAGATCACTGCTCCATGCGGCTAAAAAGTAAAGCTGATGCTAAATGGGTTCACATCACCTGGCTCCAATTTCCAGAAGGTACAAAGAAACAAAATTCAAAATGCGACTGGCCGATGGTGGCGCACGCCTTTAATCCCAGCACTTGGGAGGCAGTGGCAGGTGGATCTCTGTGAGTTCGAGGACAACTTGGTCTACAGAGTGAGTTCCAGGACAGGCTCTAAAAGCTACAGAGAAACCCTGCTTCAAAAAACAAAAACAAACAAAAAAAATCAAATTGTGGTGTATTTTAAGAGTTTATTATGTTACTGTATTATTTTATTTTATTTTATTTGTTTTCAAGACAGGGTTTCTCTATGTATCTTTGACTGTCCTGGAACTCACTTTGTAGACTAGGTTGACTGGCCTCAAACTCAAAGAGATCTGCCTGCCTCTGCATCCCAAGTGCTGGGATTAAAGGCCTGCACCACCATGTCCGGCTATTTTTGAGATAGTCTCTCTATGTAGCACTGACTGGCCTGGAACTCAATACACACATACACACACACATACACGTACATATACATATGTGTATATACATATACCTATATATGCGTGTGTGTATTGAGTATATTGTATATACATATATACTTGTGTGCATATATATATATATTTTTTTTTCAAATGGGGGCAGCCTGTATATGGCGGTTCTATTGAACTTATCCATATTGGGTTTCATGATCTAAGGTGATGAGGACGACTGATTGACCAGACCTCTTCCTCAAGATCTCATTACAGATGGTTGCTGGGAATTGAACTCGGACCTTTGGAAGAGCAAGCAGTGCTCTTAACCACTGAGCCATCTCTCCAGCCCCCATACATATACATGCATACATATATACGTATATCAGGTTAGCCTCACTTGCAACAGTCCTCTTGCCTTTGTCTACTGAGTGCTGGGGTTACAGGTGAGACAGTTTCCATTGTCCTGGAGCTGACTCAATAGCCTGTCTGGCCGCAGAGCTCTAGAGAGCTGCTTGCCTCTGTCTCCCCAGCCTTGGGATCATAGATACTCAGCACTTGTGACTGGGAAGCAGAACTCAGGTCCTGGTGCTTGCATGGAGATCACCTTACTGACTGTGCCACCTGCCCAGCCCCAAGAGTGTTCTTCTAAAGAAAATCAATTTGATAAAGATAACCAATTTATATACATATATATATATTCCTTTTTGGAAATAAAATTAAGATGGGAGAGAAGATGAGATTATCTAGTTATATTTTTATCGGCAGATTTTTCACCTTGTGGTCCAGGCTGTCATTGCACTAAGAGCAATCCTCCGCCTCACCCTGCCAAGATCTAGTATTACAGGCATGAGCCACCGCATCTGACAAGCGTGTTTTTAAATAGTATATTAGCTATCGTTTCAAACAATACATTCCTTTTGGAGGGTGCTCAGTACTGAACAAAAGCTGCCAGGCACGTGCTCTGTCACTCACCTGCCTTCCCAGCACCGGGGATTTTTCTTTAATCTCTAGCCACCTTTCTAGTTAAAGCACATCAGATTTTAAGGGGATAGCACCGAGTAGTAGTTTAAAACATTACAATAAACACAGAATACAGTGTTTTATTATGGACTCTAGAGTTGCTATGTGCAGTATACACTAGGTGTCGGTTTGAAAAAAGAATGCAAATTCAAGGTAATATGAGAGGCATCTTCTTTGATAGTACTTTGAGTGAGTCCCTGACTCGCGAACACCCTTGTGTGGGGAGCATGATCTTAGAGAACACAGTCTGGCCACCTGCCCGCGGCAGCCCCTGCAGTGGGAAACTGGAGCTACAAGGAGCCAGTGGAGGCCGTGACTCATAACGAAAGGACCAGGTGGAAGCTGCAGTTGATGTGTTGTTTGGACTCTGAGCTATATCCTCCATAGCAGGTGGGAACAGTACTAAAGCCTTCCCAGGGCGGTGGAGGTTAGCCAAGTTAACGCATAGAAACGCCTTTAGCCTGGAGCGCTCCATGTGTGTGGCTCAGACGTTTGCGTTGTGGACTCTCTCCCCTGACTGGACTCTGGTGATTTTGGATGATGTTTGTGAAAAGACATGCTGATTATAATTGACAGTGGGTGACAGGCATCGTATCTCAGTCTTCTTAACTACTTTTTCCTTTAAGCAAGTGTTGGATAGAGCTTCTCAGAACAGGCCGGGAGAACAGAGCTGGACAAGCTTAGAGACAAGGAGCTAAGAGACAGGTCCTGACACGCAACACGTCAAGGCTTCATCCGAAGGTCAAATAGGCCACTACTCCTTCAGACTTTGCCCCTCTTTCCTTTCTTACACCGCCATATGACTTTCCTTCTGTTCCTAAGGGCCAAGTGGAGTCTTTGTCAAGGAGACCTTTCACCCCTTTTTGCCTTTGGACCCTCTTCCTAGACATTCCTCCCAGGCTGTCTGTGTGACTAACTTGCTCGCACCAGTTTGGTCTCCCCAGAGTTGTCTACTTGTGTTCCAGTGAGCTACCAGGGCCTTTTGCTTTACTTAAAGAGCAACTGTAGAGTCAGAAGAACTTTCCTAGTGAAGCAATGTGAGCCCTGGAGTGCTGAAATCTCATGAGCTGAACTGACAGCTCCAAGCTTGAAGGCTTAGAGACTTAATGCTTCAGCTGCTCTGGGTTTCACTGGTCTGCCGAGACCAGCAGTCAGTAGCTCATGAACCCCAAGTTGCTGTAAGCCGCAGCAGGTACAACTAGCATCTCAAATGTAGGACCCCGGAAATTTCTTCTCTCTCTCTCTCTCTCTCTCTCTCTCTCTTTCCTTCTCTTCTTCCTTCCTTCCTTCCTTCCTTCCTTCCTTCCTTCCTTCCTTCCTTCCTTCCTTCCTTTCTTTCTTTCTTTCTTTTTGAGACAGGTTTTCTCTGTTTAACAGTCCTAGCTGTCCTGTAACTCTCTTCATTGGGCCACCACCACTAGGCAGGACCCTGAATCTTAAAGGCTCCAGTGAACTCTCTCTGCTATTTGACCAATGCCTCTCTCTGCCCAGCTGAAAAGTCTTAGCATCGGCCTTCTCTATACTTCCGCTGTCCTTGGTCCTCGCTTCCTGCCACTTCCTGTCGCTGCCTTACAAGTTAAGGTAGCCTCTTACTCCGCATCTGCTCAAGCTGCTCCGATAATGTTACCAGTCCAGCCCGCTGTACTTAGGACTTTACAGTAAAACATTTGAAGAAGAAAGAAAACTGTTGTCTTAGTTAGGGTTTCTATTGCTGTGAAAAGACTTCGTGACCACGGTAACTCTTATAAAGGAAAATATTTCACTGGGCTCATTTTACAACTCTGAGGTTCAGTTCATTATCATCATGCTGGGAGCACGGAGGCCTGCAGGCACGCTGGAGAGGTAGTGCTACAGGTTGCTATGCAGGCAACAGGAAGTAGACTGAGGCGCTGGGTGTGACTTGGGCATATGAGACCTCAAAGCCCAACCCCACCGTGACACACTTCCTCCAACAAGGCCATACCTACTCTAACAAAGCCACTCCTCCTAATAGGGCTACTCCCTGTGAGTTTAATAGGCCAATTACATTCAAACTCCCATAACTCTTATTCAGTAATTCAAGAAAAGCCTTTTTATGGGTACAATGTTACAACACCAGAGAGGTAAGGCAGGCATGTGCCTCCAGGCTGATCCCAAAAGTGAGTTGACAAATTAACAACAGCAACAACAACAACAAAAAACAACTTAAGGCACACATACATAAAGGAGAAAACAAAAAATAAAAGTGGGTTGAACAGGGCACACAGACGTAGATGTATGCAAAAATGAACCTAGATATATAGCCAATACAAGGACATGTTATGTGTTTTCACCAATCACAACACACCTTCCAGTTTCACAATCGCTGGCTCCTTGCTGAGACCAGAAAAGGGCACTGGAACCCCTGGAGCTGAAGAAACTGTTGTGAACTGTGGGTGCTGGTAACTGAACTGAGGACCTCTACAAGAGCAGCAGAGGCTTTTGACCACGAGCTGTTTCTCTAGCCCCAGAGTGACTCTTAAAACAGTCCCCTTGGGTCCTCAATCACCTTGTAAAGAAGTCCAGCTGTTAACAATGAGTTGGCTGGGGTTCTTCCATGTGGCCCGCCAAGACTCGACCAGCGATGAAGTGAAGACCACCGACACAGGATTCTTCTCTATCACGCTTTATTGAAGTGCACTCAGTTACAGTTGACTGGTGGAAGTAGGGGGCCCCGAGTGGCGGAAAGCGGCTGAATATATACAGGGAGAATGGGCGTGTTCCGAACCAAAGAGACGGGGCCGCATGGGATTGGATGCAGCTGTTGCTGGGCAGATCAAGAGCAAGATCAGGCGGTAGAGACGTTGGTCTAACACGCCAAAACACACTTGTTTATCAGGCTCTCGGCGCAATCTTGTAATGGCGGCGATAGTTCGCCACACTTCCAATCTACCCAGACTGGAATTATGGGCAGGCACACAATTCTCACATGGCAGTGCTGGCAGCACTAGGCCCCTGAGTGCCCGAGGCCTTGGGTTTGGATGGGCAGAGCCAGAGGCTCATGGCTTAAGCCCCAAGATCCAATAGCATATTGCTCCAGAGACCTGCGGAAGTGGAACCAGCATCTGGGGCGGCAGCTGCAGCTGAAGTCTCTAGCTGGAGACGCTTCCACCTGTACACGAGGATCTTTGCAAACCTCTTCAAGGGTTTTTTTGTTTTGTTTTGTTTTGTTTTGTTTTTTTCCAAGACAGGGTTTCTCTGTAGCTTTGGAGCCTATCCTGGAACTCAATTTGTAGACAAGGCTGTCGTAGAACTCAACAGAGATCACCTGCTTCTGCCTCCCAAGTGCGGGAAGGCATTTTTTTTTTAAACAACAACAATAACAACAACAACAACAAAAAGGTGCCCATCTTTATAAGCATCCTTGGATGCCATCCGGAAGATGGCAATTCTGTCCAAACTAACCTGAGTAAAATTGTGACCACTATTTCTACCATGGTTTTCAAGATAGAGAGAGTGTTGCACATAAGAACATCATCCCGGGCTGGAGAGATGGCTCGGTGGTTAAGAGCACTGCTTGCTCTTCTAGAGGTCCTGAGCTCAATTCTCAGCAACCACATGGTCACTCAAAACTATCTGTAATAAGGTTTGGCACTCTCTCCTGATCAGCAGGCATACATGTAGACAGAACACTATATACCTATATACATAATAAATAAATATTAAAAAAAATAGAATGTCATCTCTGACCAGGCAGTGGTGGTGCACGCCTTTAATCACAGCATTTGGGAGGCAGGGGCAGGAGGATCTCTGTGAGTTCAAAGCTAGCCTGATCAGCAGAGCGAGTTCCAGGACAGGCTCCAAAGCTATACAGAGAAACCCTATCTTGAATAACCAAACCAAAAGAAGAAGGAGGAGGAGGAGGAGGAGAAGGAGGCCATCTCTTGTGTGGGACAGTTGTGTGGGACAGGACAAGATCCAGTCACCATGTGCTCTGCTTCTAGAACAACCAGCCAAAGTTTGGCTTTCACAGTGGACAGCAGTGACAGAAGGCATATGCCAAGGCCCATGGGAAGCTCCTGAAGATGTAGACTGAGGATGAGCTCCAAGACGCTGTCGTATTTTGGGGGGGGGGGGTTGATTGTCAACAAACATCATAAATATGGTTAGAAACACTGACAATCTGGGCCACCCTGTCTGTGCTGCAGAAGCTGCTACAGCCAGGCCACCAATGTCATCAGTAGGGATAGGTTCTGTCAAGGACCAGGCAGGCTAGTCAATGAACTCTAGAACCAAGAGTGAGCCAGTCCTCCTGCTCCTCTTGAACACCTCGGTTCTCTAATGCGGCAAACGTTGAACTTCTGAGGTCTGCGTGCAACGAGCCATCTTCACGTACGAGTTCAGGTGTGGAAGAATCACTGCACTGTGTGCCCATGTGCAGACACACAGCCTGCAGCCTGGTGGAGCAAGGTTGGCTTGAACTCATGATCTTCATACCTCTGCCTCTCAAGAGCTATCTTTCTCTTAAAGATTTGTTTCATGTTTATGTGCGTGTGTGTGTGTGCGTGCGTGTGTGTGTGTGCCAGCAGAGGCCAGAGAGAGGGTGTCAGAATCTTTGGATCTGGAGTTAAGGGGGTTGTGAGCCCCACATTGTGAGTGCTCTGGGGGCTGAAATTTTTTTTTTTTTTTTTTTTTTTTTGGTTTTTCGAGACAGGGTTTCTCTGTAGCTTTGGAGCCTGTCCTGGAACTAGCTCTTGTAGACTGGACTGGCCTCGAACTCACAGAGATCCGCCTGCCTCTGCCTCCCCAGTGTTGGGATTAAAGGCGTGTGCCACCACCACCCGGCCTGGGGGCTGAACTTGAGTCCTCTTTAAAAGCAACAGCAAGGGTCTGTTAACACTGAGTTGGCTCAGTGGTTAAGAGTTCTGATTCTTCTTGCAGAGGACCCAGGTTCAGTTCCCGGCATCCACAGGGCAGCTCACAACTGTTTGTAACTCCAGTTCTAGGGGACCCAACACTCTCACACAGAATATATATATAGGCAAAACACCAATGCACATAAGATAGATATATTGTTCTAGGCCCCTCCCCCCTTTTTCAACAGGTGTCATGTGACTTAAGCTGGCCTCAGACTCACTGTGTAACTGAGAATGACTTTTTAAAATGCATTTAATTTTATTTCAGTGAATTGGTATTTCCTGCATATATGTCTGTGTGAGGTTGTTGAATTCCCTGGAACTGGAGTTACAGACAGCTGTAAGCTGTCATGTGGGTGCTGGGAATTGAACCCTGGTCCTCTGCAAGAGTAACCAGTGCTTTTAACCACTGAGCCATCTCTCTAGTCACAAGACTTAAAGTTCTTGATCTCCTTCCTCCATAATCCCAGTTGCTGGGGTTATAGGTCTGTGCAAGCTGCCTTTTTTAAAAAAAAGAATTCTATAAACACTGAGGAAGTTGGAGTTGTTTTATTTGCTTTGTTAAATTTGAGACTGGGAAAACCAGTTTCAAAACTGTTTTGTTTATCTTACTGCTTTCTGTACCTGAAAATAATCACTTTCTCTACATGTTTTCAATGTTAATTTTGATAAGCATTGTACTTATAGCAATAGAATAAAGGATCTTTGTTTGTTTGAGACAGAGTGTCATGTAGCCCAGGCTGGCCTCAAACTGGGTAACCAGGGAGGACAACTGAAACCCTGATCCTCTTGCCTCCGCTTCCCAAGTGCTGGGATAACAGGCAGGCACTATCATACTTGGATACGGATAAAGCATGTCAATGGAAAAGCAGATGGAGGACGAGGAGCTACCAGACGCAGCTTCACATGCTCAGGTGGGAGACTCATTGCTCATGGGTTTCACCACCAGTGTTCCTGGCATTGGACAGCCGCTGCTGTCTTCAGAATCAGCAGTAGCAGCAGCAGCAGCAGAAAGAAAAGAGAGAGAGGCAGAGGCAGACAGATCTCTGGGTTTGAGGCCAACCTGATCTATGAGGGAGTTTCAGGACATCCAAGGCAACACAGAGAAACCATGACTCAAAAATAGAAAGAAAATGGATTATGTATGATAATGTAGTTTATATATTACATTCGCAAAACTTCTCTGTTGTCCTGTTTTAGGGTAGGCACTTCTTCAAGCACAGTGGTACACACCTGAAGTCTCAGCTCTTTGGAAGACTAAAGCAGGAGGATTGATGGAGGAGGGTCATCTTTCTATCTGTTGCTTTCATTGGTTAATTAATAAAGAAACTGCTTGGCCTTTAATAGGACAGAAAATTAGGTAGGCGGAGTAAACAGAACAGAATGCTGGGAGAAAGAAGCCGAGTCAGGCAGTCGCTATGATTCTCCCACTCCAGACAGACGCAGGTTAAGATCTTTCCTGGTAAGCTAGCTCGTGGTGCTACACAGAATATTAGAAATGGGTTAGATCAATATGTAAGAATTAGCCAATAAGAGGCTGGAGCTAATGGGTCTCCAACGTCTCAAAGACTGAAGCAGCAGACTACAGCATCTTGGAAGGATCTCTCTCCAGTAAGTCTCCTCCAAAGAGCAGCAGCTTCAGGTAGGCAACCTCAGCATGTTCTCCCTGCGGCTGAAGCAGCAGACTGCAGCGTCTCGGACCCTGACCAGAATCCTGCATGTCTCCAGAGCTTCAAAAAGCCTGCTTGTATAGGCTGGGTGTGTGTATGCAAGCTGAAATCAAAGGAGAGCCATCAAACACGGGGAGGATGCCCCAAGCCTACCCAGAGTTCCCAGCCAGGTCCTGGATTCTGCTTCTCTTCCCTCCAAGGCAGTACTGCAGAAACAAGTACTCTGTCCTCAGGACACCACAGCCTGCGCTGCGAGTCTGCACTAGGGCTGCTGCGGTGATCTTGGCTGGGAGCCATCCTGTTGCCGTAGCCCCTCCTAGACAGTCATCATCAGCGTGCTGTCCAAGACCGTCGTTGTGAGCAGTCAAACACAGTCTGTTCCTGGCTCCAATTGCAGCTGGGAAGTTTTCCATGTTTTTTTTTTCTTCTTTCCTGGTTTCTGCTTTGATGATAGCTGGGAGCTCCTCCCAGCCCTTATCACCAATCATGTGTCTCAACAAAGTCATTAAGTCCCATACTCTGCCAAATCAGTTACTTTATTTTTAAAATATTTCGTCTTTCTTTCTTTCATTTATACACACACACACACACATACACACACGCACATACATACACAGACACACACACAGACACACACATACACACATACAGACAGACACACACACATACACACACACATAGTTGAGATGAGATCTCACTATGTAGCTTTGGGTATTCTGCGGCTCACTATGTAGACCAGTCTAGCCTTGAATTCTTAGAGCTCTGCCTTCCTCTGTCTCTCCACTGCTAGGATTAAAGACGTGTGCCCCTATGCCCAGCTAATTATTTCATTTCTTCCTTCCTTCTTTCCTTCCTTTCTTCTTTCCTTCTTCCGAGACAGGGTTTCTCTGTGTAGCTCTGGCTGGCCTCAAACCCACAGATATCCTCCTGTTTTGCCTGCCAAGTGTTGGGATTAAAGACGTGCGCCACCATCACCTGCCTCTTTTTTTCTTAATGATGCATATATGTGTGGGCTTATGCACCTGAGTTCAAAGACCCACAGGGGCCAGAAGAGGGCATCAGATCCTCTACAGCGATAGTTAACAGGGGGGATGGGCAGTGACGGGGGGGATGGGCAGTGATAGGAGGGGGATGGGCAGTGACAGAAGAGGAGGGGGTGGGCAGTGACAGAAGAGGAGGGGGTGGGCAGTGACAGAAGAGAGGGGGATGGGCAGTGACAAGAGGAAGCGGCAGGAACAGGGGATAAGGACTTCTCAGGAACCAGATTTGTCATTTTCATGGATTGTCTTGGGTTCTTTCTGTAAGAAGCGTGTTGGGGGAACCATAAGGAGAGCTAACATTCTAACTGAGTGTGGTGGCAGACACCTGTAATCATTGTGATAACTAGACACACTGAGGCAGGGGGATCACTGCTAGTTTCAAACCAACCAAGGCTACTACCAAAGTGAGGCACTGTTCCAAAAACTTAATTAATTTTTAAAAATTAAGAGATAGAAAATAGCCAGTCGTGCTTAAAATCTTGTGGCGCCTGAACCTGTAACACCCCTCCCCCATCTAACAGATTCTAAGTTTATACAGCTAGCTACCCAAAATGCTTTGCTGGTTCCCCTAATTCTGAAGCAAATTTTAAACTAAGACTAGTAAATTCAGTATAATGGCGGCACTGCTTCTTAATGGCTAAGCAGTCACAGCCACTGGGGAGGCTGAACTAGGAGGTTCCTTTGAACTCAGAAGTTGGAGACAACATAGCAAGACCCCAACCAACTCTTTACAATAATTAAACTACTATTGGAACAGCTGGTTCCTGTTTTGGTCCCGAGGGTGCTTGCAGTGCCGACCTTCTAAGACTGAAGTGGTGTACAGAAAGGTGAACAGGCCAGGAAGACTTTTCGCATGGAGGTGACGCTCTATTAGAAAGGAGAAGCTCTGAACCCTCAGTAGTGGCTGACCCGAGATCGATGATGGCAGCTGTTACATTTCTGAGCTCACTGTGGGCCCCCAACGTTGGGGATCTGCAGCGGGAACAAGCTACCTGTGAAAGAAGCAGCAGCCGGGCGGTGGTGGCGCACGCCTTTAATCCCAGCACTCTGGAGGCAGAGACCGGTGGATCTCTGTGAGTTCGAGACCAGCCTGGTCTACAAGAGCTAGTTCCAGGACAGGAACCAAAGCCACAGAGAAACTCTGTCTCAAAGGGAAAAAAATAGAAGCAGATGCGGTAGGCACCTGTTCCCTGGTATAAGCAGCAGGTCTCAGCTGAGGCAGGGGTAACTTGCTTTACCCAGGAGTCTGGTTAGATTGGCCACACTGGGCTGGGCACTGGGTTTATACAGATTTCTTTTGGTCATTTCCTTTACGAGAAGGGTTTCTCTGTGTAGCCCTGGCTATCCTGGAACTTGCTCTGTAGGTTATGCTGGCCTCAAAACCAAAGATCCATCTACTTCTGTCTCTCTGAAAGGTCAGTTTCCAAGGTGATTTCATTTTCTTAGTCAAAAAATATCATGGGTGCCGACTGCTGAAGCAATGGCTTAACAGTTAAGAGCATTTACTGCTTTTCCAAAGGACCTTAGTTCGATTCCCAGCACCCACACGGCAGCTCACAACTGTCAGTAACTCCAGTTTCAGGGAATCTGTCACTCTCTCTGATCTCCAAAGGCACTGAGCACACAATAGTGCACATATATTCATGCAGGCAAAACACTCAGATGCATTAAAACACATACACTACCACCACCATCATCAGAGTGCTGGGATTAAAGGTGTGCACAGCCACGGCCTGGCATTATATTTGATGAACCCTGATTGGCTACCTGAATATGACAATATGAAGAATAATGACCAATCAGTGAGGTTGCCAAAACTAGAAAGGGATTGGGAGAGTGTACCCCACTATGAGTGAGCATAGACTCATGCGGATGGCAAGGCTTTCTCCTGGCCTGTGTATGAATGTTGATGAATAGTTGACCTTTAACTAAAACCAGTATGTGCAGAAAATGCCAACCTCAGCCTGTGCATCCCCATGTCTGTAACCTGAGATGCTCCCCTACAGATGAGTTAACCATTCATTTTTGTATATGTAATAAACTTGTTGAGTTTCTGGACTGCTGCTGGTGGCTCTATCCTGCTCTCAGCTTTACTTTGCTTATGGCTGTCATCAAGTCCCAAGGCCCTGTAGGTCCTAGCAGGGAGGGTTTCCCATCAGGGCTGCTGTTCTGTCCTCTTATCTCCCCTCCTTTGATGTTGGAAGTCAGGAAAAAAAAAAAAAACACCCTGCAGTTTTTCACCTTTATTTCCAGCCCCAAATTTTTATATCTGTTCCCTGCTACCACTCTGCTCACAGCCTGGACCCCTCCTTCCCCCTCCCAATATACCAGATAGTGATCCCCTCCCTTCTCTGCAGAACAGGTCCTCACTGAGGCCAAGGCGGCCTCAGCCTCCTGATGTTGGAATTGCAGGAATGTACCAGAATGGCTGGCTGCCTTCTTTTAATGGTTATATAAGTGAATAGCTCTCTCCCCTGCCCAGGATTTTCCCTCTTTCCTGCCCCTTCTTTCTCTTCCTTTTCCTCTTTCATGTGCCCTGTCTGGCTCATAGGCAGTCCACGTCTGGGTCGTCCCTCCAACCAACCCCATCAATTTATGTTTGGCTGTCATTAGAACCATAAACAATATGTAGAAGGTTCCTGGTGGTTGTGTGGTGGTGATGATGGTGTGTATGTGTGTGTGTATCAATGTGTATGTGTGTCTTAATGTGTATGAGTGTTTTGCCTACATGCACTATTTGTGTTTCCAGTACCCTTGGAAGTCAGAGAGGGTGCCAGAGGCCCTGAAACCAGAGTTACTGACAGCTGTGAGCTGCCATGTGGGTGCTGGGACTCAAACTCAGGTGCTTTGGAAGAGCAGTAAGGGCTTTTAACTGCTAAGCCATTGCTTCAGCAGCCAGCACCCCTTATATTTTTTGACTAAGAAAATGGAATCGCCTGGAGACTGACCTTTCACAGTGTTTCCAAGCCCACTGCAGAAACATCAGTGTCTCCCAGGAAGCCGATGGAACTGCGTCTTTGATGATGAAATGTGTGTGCTCATGTATGTCTGTGTACACCCCACAGCATCCTGTATTAAGGTGGGGACTATCATGGGAAAGGCAGACTTGTTCCTGGGGATCTTTTAACTATAATACCTATGGACTCAGGAAAACCCAGTGTTGACAGTCCTCATGCATGGTGGCCTTGGTGGGGAGCAGCCTGGGGGACACAGTCAGACACTCCTATTAGTTTTAGCCGGTGCCCTAATTCTTCAGTTTGCTGTGGGTGGAGATGTGCCGAGCCCTTTCTACTTCACTGTCGCCAGCTCCTGGTGAGTCACTGGCAGCCCTTCCTACACCACCCCTCCTGCAGGGCAGAGGATCTTGCAGATGATGCTTCTCCTCTGGTGGGTGCCATAGTAACAGGAAAGCAGCTCCCAGTAGCCTGCACATAGAAGCTAACCAACACATAGAAGAGGATGATGGGGGTGAGCTTCACCGCTAAGATCTGAGGGCCCACAAAACGCCCGGTTCAGGGTTCTTTCAGCTTCATCACATGAAAGGAAAGTCACCATTTACAGAGACTAATCTTTCTTCTATGCTTTTTCTCCTCCATGAGTGGCCAACATGAGAGAATTTTCTGTTCCCCTTCCTTTTCCTCTCCATCCTTTCCTTAGCCCCTTTCCTTCCTCCCTCTCTCCTTCCCTTCTCCCTTCCTTCCCTCTTTCTCCTCCTCCTTTCTTCCTGAGCTCCATCCCCAGCCTGAGAGAAGCTCTTGCTCCTTTGCTTCTTGCAATGCTAGGGCTCGAACCCAGGGTCTTCCACATGCCAGGCAAGCACTCTACTACCAAGCTAGCCCTCCAACCAGAGGGAATTTATTTTTTGTAGAAAACAGAGATTTGTTCATTTTATGGTTTTTTTTTTTTTTTTGTGTGTGTGTGTGTGTGTGTGTGTGTGTGTGTGTGTGTATGCATGATGCCCTTGGAAGTCAGAGAAGGATATGAGATCTCTTGGATCATGCCACATGGGTGCTGGGACTCGAACCTGGGTCCTTTGTAAGAGCAGCCAGTGCTCTTAATCTCTCAGCCATCTCTTCAGCCACCTGAAGGAATTTCTTATTACAAAAACAAATGGATAGGGGTCTGGAGAGATGGCTCAGTGGTTAAGGGCACCAGCTGCTCTTCCAGAGATCCTGAGTTCAATTCCCAGCAACCATATGGTGGCTCACAACCATCTGTAATGAGATCTGGTGCCCCCTTCTGGCGTGTGGGCATACATGCAGGCAGAATGTTGTATACATAATAAATAAATAAATCTTTAAAAACAAACAAAAAACAAATGGATAAATAAACCTGGAGTTGTTTGTATTAGTGCTGGAATCTGGGTCCTGCCATTTAACTGTTATTTTCAGAAGACCTACTGTGTGCCAGGCACCAGCTGCAGCAAGGACTCTGAAGGTGGAGAGATGACTTGTAATCACTTATTTTAGATGTCAACTTAACTGAGCCTCAAGTGTCAGATCTTTGGATAAACATGATTCTGGGTGTTTCTATGTCTGTTTCAGGATGAGGCTACTATTAACTCAGGATACTGAGGAAATGGGGTGGGCTTCCCCAGCGTGAGTTGGTTTCATCCCCTCTGCTGAGCACAAAGTATTATGGTTGTACAGCAAGCAGATGAATGATTTTCCACTTTGGAAAAACAAATCAGACTCCACTGAGATAATATATATTATATGAAATATATAATGTCTATCTATCTATCTAGCCTGCTGGAGGAGAACATATAGACCCTTGGTGGTATTTAAATTGGGAGAAGCACTTAGGGAAACTGTCAGTGCTATCAGGAAGGGTTGTGTGTCCCCAGCAACCCATCCTTGGCGTGAGAATCCAGGAGGCACATCAGAAGACGGGCTCTCATAGTAGCTTTTTTTTTTTTTTTTTTTTTTTTTTTTTTTTTAAATAAAAAGCTGGAAACAGTGAATTCCCAGCAGAAAGGCGATAGATGAGGAATTTTGTGCTATCAATTGTAATTTTTCATTTGCTTGTTTTGACTTAATTTTAGAGTCCTGATATGTGGTCCTGGCTACATATCATGGAACTTACTGTAGCAGCCATGCTGGCCTTGAACTCATGGCAATCTGCCTGTGCTTCAATCTTCCAAGTTTCTGGTACTATAGCTATGTATGACTACACCCAACTCGTCTGTCTGTCTGTCTGTGTTTGTATGTGTGTGTGTGTTCTGTTTTAGTCTGTTTTAGAAAGAGATTCATGTATCCCAGGTTAGCCTCAAAGTCATTACATAGCCAATGATGACCTTTTTTGGCTTTTTGTTGTTGTTGTTTTGTTTTGATTTTCAAGACAAAAGACAAAGAGCCAGTCCTGGAACTCACTCTGTAGACCAAACTGGTCTTGAACACATAGGGATCCGCCTGCCTCTGCCTCCTAAGTACTGGGATTAAAGGGGTGAGCCACCACTGCCTGGTGATGACCTTGAACTTCCAGGCTTGCCTTTCCCTCCTGAGAGCTGGGGTTACAAGTGTGTGTCAAGCACAGTTTATGTGATAATGTGATAAACAAACCCAAGATTTCGTGCATGCTAAACAAGCATTCTTTTTACGGGCTTGGAGTCTTATCCTGAAGCAAGGGGTGACCCTGAGCCTTCTCTAAATCACACTGAGACATTTAGACTTTCCCCAAGTCGTTTTGCTGGACTGGCAGTCCCTAGCTTCCTATCTCACTTTTTGGCTTCTGCAAAACAAGACAGAAAAGAGTTGGTGATGTCAGAGGAAGACCTGAAATCCATATTATATACTTTAGATTTTCTTTTTAAGCTGGGGACTGTGGTGATAAAATGTTATAACAATAACCACTCCTTTTTCCAGAATTAATTTTACTTTTTATTTATGTTGTCTGTGTGTATACATGTGCACAAATGTGTGTAGGTGCCCTGAAGGCCAGAAGAGGGCATTACATCCCCTGGAGTTGGAGTTACGGTCAGTTGTGAGCCTATGATATTTGTTCTGAAAACTGGCCTCTTGGTCCTCTGGAAGAGTGACAGGCGCTTGCTCTGAGCCATCTCTATAGCTCCTAATTTTCTTTATTTGTTTTTTTTTGACAATTTATACATGTAAGCAATGTATTTTGATCATACCCAATCTTAATACCCTCCTCCCACTTCTTGGTCCCTCTAATATTTCCCTGCACCTCATATCATACATCAAAACTAATAAAAGTGGCTCAAAGAGCTAAATGTAAGAGGAAAACCTATAATACTATTTGAAGAAAACAGGGGTGAGATTTATCTTGGTTTAAACAATGATTCTTGGATATGACTCCAAAAGCTCTGCAATGAAAGAAGACAAATAGGCTGGAGAGATGGCTCAGCGGTTAAGAACACTGACTGCTCTTCCAGAGGTCCTGGGTTCAAGTCCCAGTACCCACATGGCAGCTCAAAACTGCCTGTATCTGTAGTCCTGTGATAGCCAATACTCTCTTCTGGTATGCAGAAGACAAAACACTCATATACATAAAATAAATAAATCTTAAGAAAGAAAGACAGATAATTCACAAACTTCTTTCTTTAAAAAACCTTTTATAAAAAATTAACTTTTAATTTATTAGAACTTATAATTAATTAGAAAATTAAGCGCTGATTTTTAAAATCAGAGTTCCCGTCAAATTAACACGTACTTCAGGGCAAAAAATACATTTAAAAAACAAAATCTTTTTTTTTTTTTTTTTTTTTTGATTTTTCGAGATAGGGTTTCTCCGTAGCTTTTGGTTCCTGTCCTGGAACTAGCTCTTGTAGACCAGGCTGGCCTCGAACTCACAGAGATCCGCCTACCTCTGCCTCCCGAGTGCTGGGATTAAAGGCGGGCGCCACCACAGCCCGGCTAAAAAACAAAATCTTAAGGCAGAAGAAAAACATTGGAAAAAAAAAAAACCCAGCATGTCTAATCCAGACTGTAGAATGTCATAATCCAGAGAGTCTACGAAGTCACAGATACAGACTGTAGAATGTCACAATCTAGAGAGTCTAGAGAGTCACAGATACAGACTGTAGAATGTCACAATCTAGAGAGTCTAGGAAGTCACAGACACAGACTGTAGAATGTCACAATCTAGAGAGTCTAGGAAGTCACAGATACAGACTGTAGAATGTCACAATCTAGAGAGTCTAGGAAGTCACAGATACAGACTGTAGAATGTCACAAATTCAGAGTCTAGAAAGTCACAGAGTATTTTGCAGGACTAAACTGTTAATAAAATCAGAAGTATTATTGATTGGTCCAAGATTCCTCAATTTATAATATGTCTAGTCTGTTAATTGAAGTTTTTCCCATCTTTTTTATTCTTTGTGAATTTCACATCATGCGCCTCAATACCACTCATTTTCCAGTGCTTCCATATCTGCCCTCCGACTTTGCAACTTCCCTTCAAGAAGAAAGTAAAAAAAGAAAAAAAGTCTCACCGAGGAAGCCGCAGTGTGTCACCCAATCTCCCTTTTTGTCCAACCAGCTTTCCTTGCAAATGTTCATTGCCATGAGTCATTGGTCTGGTTCCAGTCCTCTTTCTTCTGCCACACCATTGATATTGAATCCTCACGGAGATTCCTCTGATATTCTTCTGTTGCCGAGTCATGGAGATCCTGGGGCTTTGGTTCTGTAGGACCCGCCCCTTCAGGAGCTCCAGAAGCTCATAGATGGGGAAGATAGCTACTGTATAACAAGCTGTTTTTATGACAATGGAATCAGCAGGCAACTTTAGTTCCATCTGGACAGCTCTACAATAGTAGGTAATCTTAAGTAATGTGAAGCATCACTAGTCGTGTGTAGACTCAGCTCCCCATGCTATCACCCATGCATGTGCATCGCTCCCCTTCTTTAAAAAATTTTTTATTCCATGCATGGGTGCAAACCTTTAATCCCAGCACTCTGGGAGCAAAGGCATGAGGATCTTTGAGTTCAAGGCCAGCTTCGTCTACAGAGTGACATACAGGACAGCCAGATCTATAGAGAGAAACTCTAAGTTTTTATTACTAAAAAAAAAAAAAATACTGTTGTGGGGTGGTGGTGGCACATGCCTTTAATCCCAGCACTTGGGAGACAAAAGCAGGCGGATCTCTGTGAGTTCAAGGCCAGACTGGTCTACAAAGAAAGTTCCAGGACAGTCAGAGATGTTACACAGAGAAACCCTGTCTTGAACACCCTCTCCAAAAAAAAAAAAAAAAAAAGAAAAAGAAAAAAGAAAAAAGTAAACAAACAAAACAACCCATTTTTTTTCCCCTCTGTATACCAGGCTAGCCTCGAACTCACAGAGATCAACTTGCCTCTGCCTCTGGAGTGTTGGGATTAAAGGCATGAGCTGCCAACACCACCAACAGGATGGTAGGCTGGCTGGCCTCTTTCTCCCTCCCTCCCTCCCTCCCTCCCTCCCTCCCTCCCTCCCTCCCTCCCTCCCTCCCTCTGTCCCTTCCTCTCTCTTTCCGTCCCTCCCTCCCTCCTTCCTGACAGGTTTTCTCTGGCTTTAACCAACCACCAAGACCAGTTCAAAGGATCCCTTCTAAAGGAGGTGGATGTGCCACAATTTCTTTTTTCAGTCCTCAGACCTGAACAATTTTGATTAAGTTTTTTGGGTGTTTTCCACTAGATAAGGAATGAGGTCTGGATTAAAGATGGTAAATGGGTTTCTGGCCTGTTGATGTTGGATGATTTCACCTTGGCATCAGATGGACCACCCAGCCTCAGTCTCTGCCAGTCACCGTACCCTGCCACCCTAATCCACCCGTGGCCTGTGTTATCATCGTGGAGTAGTGTGGACCTTCGTTTCACTGGAGTTTCCCCGAGTCCACAGGAAGGAGCAGTTAAACACTCAAAGTCCAAAAGCAGCAGCGCGGTGTAATCCTGATCCTCCTCCCACGGCTAGCCAAGTACAGCAGTCTGCACAGGACGGGCAGATGTGAGCAATTCCAAGCATGAATTCACTCAACAAGAACTTACTGAGCAACCACTAGACACAACATTATCTACGGTAGTGCATGAAAATCAATAAAGCAAGAAATTAAAATACAAGATGTTGGACGGTGATTCAGAAAGGAAGGACAAACAGGAGAGAGGGACTGACAAAGAAGAGCAGTTAGTGAGGCTTCCGGAAAAAGACTACAAACAATAACAGGGTACATTCATGGGGCCAACGTGCTGTGCTGTAACTCCCACGCCAGAACGCCCTTTAAAATTCAGCCAGGGCAACTGCAAGCACTGGGAACGCACGGGGGCGCCGAGGTGGAGCGCCTTCAACTTCAGGGCCAGGGCCCCGCCCCCAGTGACAAGCCACGCCCAGTTGATCAGCATTCTCAGCCCTCCCCTTCCGCCCTCCTCTACGCGGCGAGGTCTCGGTCGTCCCTGCTGTCCCAGTGCCTAAAGAGTAAGGTGGGCGCGGTCGTGCGCAGGCGCAAAGCACCCAGCGCGCAGGCGCATTCCACAGCGCAGTGCTCAGGGCTACGTGGCGGGCGGGAGTACGGAAGCCGCTGGGAGAAGCTGCACTTACCGCTTCTCTGAGCATCTCCCTGCTGCGTGGAGCTTCCGCTGGCACCATGTTGAAGAAATTCGACAAGAAGGACGAGGAGTCGGGTGAGGGATCCTTGAAAGCCTGGGGAGGCCAGATCTTCGCCCAGATTCCTGGGACCTTCCTGGGCGCCCTTTTCCGGGCCGCTGTCAGAACCAGCGCCGGGGCCCAAAAGGGGCAGGGGCTTGTGCGCAGGTCCGTAGCTGTCCTCGGAGGGGACGTGCTGTTCGCACTAGCCAGCTCTGGCCAGGATTGCTGCGTGACCTTGTGCGGATCACGCTCCTCTCTGGGCCTCAGTTTCCCCATCTGATAAGAGGAGGGTCCCGGCCTGGATGCTCCCTTGTATTTCCATCCGACTTTTTGGTATTTGCCAGAGCTGCGTTGGTACCAGCCAGTCTGGGCGTAACCAGTCCTGCAGCTAAGAACCCTGTTTCATTCATTCAATAAACTACATATACTAAACATCAGGCACCTCACGGATCTTGCCATAGCTAAAACCAGTGGGACGCTTGGTGCCTGCAGTAGGAATGTTAGAATGGTCATATAGTGGAGGGACCAGATAGCAACCATAGAATCACACACATAATTAATTAGAAATGTAGCGTCTGTTGTCAGGGATACTCACGCCACAGATTAGTTAGTGTTGGTTGTCACTGGCACATAGGCTCACTCAGGTTCTGGTTGCATGAATGAATGCAAAATGTGGCATCATGAGAGGCCCAGAAACGGTGCCGGGTGACTGTGAGGGGAGTTCCCTTAACAGGATTTATAGACATAGTGGAACCTGGATTGCTGTTGGTAGACAATAGAGACTTCTTCCCCTTCCCCGTGTTTGGCAGAGTCTTGAAGTTGAGGGTCACATTTTGGGAACGTAAGTCAGTTGGTAGAGTGCTTGCCTAGCATGCATGAAGCCCTGTGTTTGATCCACAGCACTACATAAACCAGGATGTGGAGGCAGGAAGATCAGAAGCTTAAGATTGTCCTCCGCTACATTCAAGGCCAGCATGGGACTCGGTCTCAAAAAAGAAAAGGAAGAAATTAATTGAGGATCACAACCTGTAATCAGTCTTCTCTGTTCACTGTAGGTGGAGGCTCCAACCCCCTTCAGCACCTGGAGAAGAGTGCAGTACTCCAAGAGGCAAGTTCATCACACCTGCCTGTCTGGTCAGATACAGCTGCCACACTGTCACAATACTACCGTGTAGAGTGCTGGTTGTTCATTATATTCGCTAAGTGTCTGTAGTCAGTACGGTGGCACAAAGACTTGTTTGTATGCTTAATAGATGAATTAAGACAAATGAACTTGGAGCTGGAAAGGCAGCTCAGTGGTTAGAGCACTGACTGCTCTTCCAGAGGACCTGGGTTCAATTCCCAGCACCCAGATCACATCTCACAACTGTCTGTAACTCCATTTCCAGGACTTCTGACATCCTCACAGAGATATCCATGCAGGCAAAACACCAATAAACATAAAATAAAAAAGAAAGGAAGAAAAATAAACTCTTACTATTTGGAGAATACATTTATCTGGACTAATGAGTTATATACACCCTGTGGTTCTCCAGGTCCTTCATGAACTGAGGGTTGCCGAAGGAAGGAAAGTATAATAGGCTAGAGGTAACAGTTGCTTTCTCACAGGCTCGGGTCTTTAACGAAACTCCTATCAACCCTCGGAAATGTGCCCACATCCTCACCAAGATCCTTTACCTCATAAACCAGGTAACAAGATGAGGGTGGCAGGGAATATGGGTATGGGGGGTGGGCATGGGAGATTATAAATGGGGATGTACCCTAAGCTTCTGACAACTCTGTGGTTGGAACCAAAAGTCCAGTCCTGGGTCCTCTGAGTTTCCAGCTCTCATTTGTTGCCTGGAGTCCCTCCGCAGGCTCTAGAGGTCTACCCTGACTGATCTGTCTAAAACTGAGGCTTCCTTTATGCTTACTACAGGGGGAGCACCTGGGGACCACAGAAGCAACCGAGGCTTTCTTCGCCATGACGAAGCTCTTTCAGTCCAATGATGTAAGTATATCAGTCCCTGCTTCTCTGAACATGTGACACCTATGCTGGTGGTGGGAGGGCCACCCATCAGCATGACTGCCATCCACGGACGGCGGGTTCCTCCTGACTCTGACCTTCTCGCTGAGCAGGATTGACAGGGCAAACTCTATCTTTTCAGCCCACACTCCGCCGCATGTGCTACTTGACCATCAAGGAGATGTCCTGCATTGCAGAGGATGTCATCATTGTTACCAGCAGGCAAGTCTTGGGCAGAAGACGGCTCCTCTGATGGCCAGGGCCCTTTGCTCCTAGACCCACCCCATGCCAGCTTTGAGAGTGTTCTGGCCCTGTTTCCCTTCCTCCTACCTAGGCAGCTCAGCCAGATGGGCTCTCAGAAAGTCTGTAATGAACTCAAGGAAAGAAATACAGTGCAAGGAGTTTATGAAGACGTCTGCTTGCCAAGCACTGGTGTCTGCATTAGGCCGAGTAATTTAGGGACAGATGACACTAATACAGGTGTCCTTGAGAACTGGGAGTCAAAGCTGGACATGATCATGCATACTTGTAATCATGGCACTTGGTCTACATAGCAAGATGTCTCAAAAAAAAAAAAAAACCCAAACAAAACACAGAACAATCACACAAAATACAACAAATCTCCTATTTCTTCTTGACACTGCTATGCAAGGAGGGGGCCACACAGCCATGGTCAGTTGCATTATGTTGATATTTACTGGGGCAGGAGAGATGGCTCAGTGGTTAAGAACACTTGCTGCCTTTTCAAAGGACCTGGGTTCAGTTCCTAGCACGCACATCAGAAGGTGTAGAACCATCTGTAACTCCGGCTTCGGAGGAATCTGATGTGCTGAAGGGTACCTGCTCTCATTTACCCACAATCACATGCAGACACAGGCGCCTGCACATTACTAAAACTAATAAAAATAAATCTTAATTTTTTTTTTGAAAGATTATTCTGAATGTTTATCAGTCCCTGTGTGGTTCTGGGAGTATAGTAGCAAACAAGAAAGCCATGGTGTATGTGGCAAAGCTTTTCCTGGAGCAACGCAACACACTTATCTACTCAGTCAAGATAGGAAACCCAAAACATCCAAAGTCCAGTTTGGCGAACCAATGAGTTTTATTGGGGTTGCTTACAGGAGCAGAAATGACTCAGAGACAGTTTTACCACCAAAGCCACCCCAGCATGGGTGACAGCTCCCAAAGCTGGGAACCCAGAGCACACTGCATAGTCTGTAGGCAGGTCAGCAGGTTGGAGTATGTCTTCCAGGGGCCTCAGTTGGTTTACCTCTTCCGGGCAGTTGGGCGGGTTTCTGCTTCTTCCAGGCAGCTGGTCTGCTCTGAGCGTCTTCTGTGCAGTTCAGCTCTTGGTCTGAGAGGGACTCTCAGTTTTTATCGCTTACTCTGGCAGGGAGGGGCCTAGTGAATCTGGTCAGTTTCAGGGACTTCATAAATATATTCTGGGTTGTTTCCCTTCCTGCTTGAGAAGCTTCCTTGCAAGATGGAGTGTTTCAGTCTTGGGGGAAACTTAGGCAAAACATAGCCTCTGCAGCCTCAGGGTTTACAAGCAAATAACCAGGCAGCCAGGCTGATAAGATGGACTTCAGCATGGTTTGTGGAACTGTAATGGGCTATGAAGGCAGAACAGAAGACACCAGCTTGGCTTTGACTCCAAAAGGCCTCCAGAATGGTCTGGATTCTGCAGGACTGAGGTCCAGGCTGAACAACCCCACATGAAAAGGCCTGAGAAGAGAGGACAGCTCACTGGGAAGCTGCACAGTTTGATGTTTTAGGAAGCCTTGAGCTTGTGGTGATCCTGCTGCCTGTACTTCCGGAGTGCCGGGATCACAAGTGTGTGCCACCCTGCCCAGCTCTGTTTTGAGTTCTGTAACTTTCCCTGGAGCTTGGCTTGGAGGGGTGAGAACAGAAGGGAGCAGTACTTAGGAGGCTGGTGTGGTAAATCCAGGCGGGGATGGGGTAGACTAGAGGAGGATGGCCCAGGACCCCACGTGTCAACAGTGCTTCCTTTCCACGGCAGCCTGACAAAAGACATGACCGGGAAGGAAGATAATTACCGTGGCCCTGCGGTGCGAGCCCTCTGCCAGATCACTGACGTGAGTTCCTCCACCCTCTTCCCAGGCTCTCAAGTGAGGCCTTGTCCCAAGCACACCCTTGGTCATCTGCAGCTGTCTGTAGTGGAGGAGCGGGGTGGGAGTGTCTCATAGGAGCTTCTGAATGTGTTTACTTTGCTCTGCATTTCACGGCTTCCATGCCTGAGCTCCATCACCTTCTCCTATTACAGAGTACCATGCTGCAGGCTGTTGAGCGCTACATGAAACAAGCGATTGTGGACAAGGTACCCAGCGTCTCCAGCTCTGCCCTCGTGTCTTCCCTGGTATGTAGCTGTGACTGGATCTGCAGGGGTGTGGATTGAAGGTAGAATAAACTGAGAGTCTTGTTAGAAGAGATCCAGAAACTCTGGGTCCACTGGGAAGAGCTGGGATGAGTGTCTTTGACACCCCCACCCCCTTAGATGGCAGATTGTTAGGACCAGGATTGGGAAGGAAGTCTGCCAAGCAGGGAGAATGAGGGTGGCAGCTGTGCTGTTTGTCCATGGGATCAGGACAGTGAGGAGGCTCTGACTACATCTCAGAGGGGACATGGGCGTGACAAGAAGGGCACCCTCCCTTTTGACCCTTTAACAAGTCCCATTGCCCCCAGCATCTGCTGAAATGCAGCTTCGATGTGGTCAAGCGTTGGGTGAATGAGGCCCAGGAGGCAGCGTCCAGTGATAACATCATGGTCCAGGTGAGAATGGTGCTGGACAAGCAGATGCATCACACTATCGTCCCCGCTCCACAAGTACTGGTGGCCTCTGGCCGGGACAGGCTTTCATCCTTTTGTCACTGAGTGTTGGGGAAGGAATGGGAACTTGGGAGAAGCAGCTGGGCAGCACATGGGTGTTTGGAAAACAGTTCCTCCCTGGAGCTGCCGTAATAGCCAGGTGCACTACAGGAAGATGAGATGTTTTGGAACACAGGCTGCTACAGCCCACCTGACCCAGGTAAGCCAATGGCCATCCAAACCATTGCTGAGCAGTCTCAGTGACGTGAGGTTCCCGTCTGAAAAACTTTCCTTAGTAACCTAACCTGGTATGCCTCCCTCCGGGTCTCAGTTTCTTTGGAATGTTGCAAGAGCAAGACTTAAATAAGAAAACACACATCATGAGGGATGGGAAGGCTGGTTTGTCCCTTTCCTTCAGTGATTGTCATTCTCTTTGTTCTTTGTGTGGCTCTTGCCTTTGGGGTCAGCACTGACCCTTCAGCCCATCTCTAAGGGTCAGAGACACTTACCCATACCTTGGCCCTCAAATGCCACTTGGCTAAGAGTGCACAGAAAGAACAGGAAGTGACCTTGGTACCATACTTCTCTACAAGTGGCATTCTTGGGTTTCTAGTCCCCAAAGCCAGCTTAGCCATGAGTGGTACCGATAAGCAGGGACAAGCAGGCCAGCCCTCTGGGTGTTGGGAGGTTTTGTGTTCCGTGTCCCACAGAACCACGCTCAGGTCCTGCCCCCAGATCTCTGGGGCAGCACATTAAGTTCTGGTGTCTTGTCTCACATCGTCAGGATGCCTGCGGGGTTCTTGCCAAAACCAGTGCAAATGAGAACATCATGTGTGCGGTGTGTTGAGCATTTTGCTGGAGTTAGTTTTGCAGAGTGCCTGGGGAAGTTGCTGCAGCCCCTCTGTGTGGATGTGATTGCTGTACTTAAACAAGAAGCGTGAAGCCGGAGACATAGGGTAGCCTCGGTGCTGCACAGCAGCAGGCCTGGCCTGATGTGCTCGTTTCCTGTGCCGCCTCTGTCCTGTAGTACCACGCGCTAGGACTGCTGTACCATGTGCGGAAGAATGACCGCCTGGCTGTGAGTAAGATGATCAGTAAGTTCACCCGGCACGGCCTGAAGTCCCCCTTCGCCTACTGCATGATGATCCGAGTGGCCAGCAAGCAACTGGAGGAAGAAGATGGCAGGTGAGAGTGCTGCCCTCCTGCCAGCCAGATGGTACCTCCCGCGTTGCTGGATTGTCCCCAGCTTCCCGTTGCTGTGTTCCTTTGTAGCCGTGACAGCCCACTGTTTGACTTCATCGAGAGCTGCCTGCGGAACAAGCATGAAATGGTCGTGTATGAAGCCGCCTCAGCCATCGTTAACCTGCCTGGCTGCAGTGCTAAAGAGCTGGCCCCTGCTGTATCAGGTGTCTATGTGTCCCCGTGCCTGCTGCGTAGTGTGCCTGCTAGGCCTGGCCCTGAGCGAGAGCTTGTCTCCAGACAGACCATGCTGTAGGGGTGTCACAGACATTGCTTTTGAGGTGGACTGTTCAGTTCCATCTCTGCTGAAGAGATAAGTATGTGGTCCATACTAGTACTGCTAGGCATGCTGGCTCCAGAGGAGGAGCTGGGAGTGGGGCCCAGGACCCCTAAAGCCCCGTGTGCTCACGGGGTAGCACTGGAGCTCACAGCTGGACTTGCTGGCCCTGCTCTCAGCAGGTGGGCAAGCCCCTGTCCTCTGACCTTCCTCTCCAGGCCTCACTTCCCTCTGAAACATGACCAGCTCTCTTTCCTGTAGTAGTGAAGGCAGGGTCTGTACAAGCCTCCCAGCCCAGAATGAGACACTAGCGTGGATGCAGTGTGTTCCTAAGGAGAATCCAGCAGCTTTGTGTTGTTTCTGCTCTAGCTGTCAAGTCAGTGCCATGTCCACCTGCTCTGAGCTGGTGTTGGGATGGGAGTAGAGAATATGCACCCAGAGCGTGAAGAGCCAAGGGGCTTGTGCAGAACAGCGCCTATGTTGAGAGTTCAGAAGGGGTCTATGCTGGATCCCAAGAGTCGGAGAGAGGGATGAGCGCCTAACTAGGACCAGCCCGGAGGCAAAGCATGACAGGAAAGTTGGAATGATTGAGCTCTTTTTTCAGCGTTCCCCACAGTGGTGGTATAAACCTGGTGGAAAGATGGGGTTCCAGTATGGAAGGAGCAGTCTCCCTTCCTCCTCGGGGACAAACCAAAGAGCAGGTGCAATCCGAGTCACGGCACCAAAAAAAAAAAAAGAAAAGAACAAAGAGCAGGTGCATCCACTCACTGACTAATATTCTCCTATGATAGCCCCATATTTCCAGAATAATGGAGGACATAAAGTAGAGGCTTTAAAAAGATATGTTACCCTATTTTAAGACAAATGTTAGTTCTAAACAAATGACGAGACTAAAAGCTAAGCAATAAAGAAAGGAACTCAGCTATTCCAGAATTCAGTCCCATCCAAGACTATACTTTTACATGAACTTTAACTGTAAGCTTTGGGTGGCCAGGGTTGAGGAAAATGTGTCCTTGATATACTCAGTAGGGGTCAACTCTTTGGGACTGTCCCAGAGAGAGAGAAATAAACTTGGTCTTTGAGGGAGGACTGAACTCCCTGGCTCGGTGCTGAGGGATGTTCCACTGGGTCTGTGAGTATAAGGAGAAAGGTGGCTAACTGCTTGGGCAGCCCTTGGCTTCAACCCTGCACCTGCCAGGTGGATGCTAACTCAAAGTCACTTTAATTGCTCTGCTGCCATTCCCTGGGAGTTGGGAGAATCAGGCATGTCATGCACAGCGAGGACCTAACACATGGCAGGTGCTTAGTACATACCAACCAGTGATGACTGTGGAGCCCTTGCTAACAAAGTTCAGGGCAAGGCAGTTCTGCTGGTCTCTGCTGAGCAGAGGGCTTGTGTCTGACAGGCCTGAGAGCTTGTTCATCTTTGATCCCATGCTGTTGCCCCAGGCCCCAAGTATTCCACTGCCTGGCATCAAGGGCAGCCTGATGCGTGTGTCTGTCTCCCTGCAGTTCTCCAGCTTTTCTGTAGCTCGCCCAAGGCCGCTCTCCGCTATGCTGCTGTCCGCACACTCAATAAGGTAAGAGGACGGGGAGGGGCTGGCCTAGCTGATAGCAGGTCTCCTCCTTCTGAATGATCGGGGAGAGGAGTTGGCGTGGTCCCCAAAGGACCTCTGGCCAGGCTTACCCTGTAGGTAGAATCAGAATTGAGTACTGCCCGGGTCTCTGTGCTCCCTCTGCAGGTGGCCATGAAGCACCCGTCGGCAGTGACTGCCTGCAATCTGGATCTGGAAAACCTGGTCACAGACTCCAACCGTAGCATTGCCACATTGGCCATCACCACCCTCCTTAAGACCGGGAGTGAGAGCAGCATTGACCGCCTGATGAAGCAGATTTCTTCCTTCATGTCGGAGATCTCAGATGAGTTCAAGGTACCAAGTGCCATCACAGCTTGTAGTCCCCAAGCAACGGAGATGTTCTCAACCTGCTGTCCACGCCACTGGGTTGGGGTGTACAGGCCTACCTTTAAGTCTTTGGCCTTCTGTTCCTTTTAGCCCTAAGCACAGTACTTTTTAGGTTAGGATGGAGTTTGTTTATTGATTCTTGAAGTTTTTATTGCGTTCCTGCTGCCTGTTCTAGAGTTTTATGAGAGGGGGCAGTGATAGACGAGACAGATGCCTTCTGTTGGGAAAGATGAGCTTTATCAATGAACAAACATGTAGACAAGCCATAGCGGGGGATGTGGCGGCGAGGAGATGACACTGCGGGGGAGGCAGGGACAAGGGCGGGAGTGGCTGTTTGGAAAGTTCCAAGGAGACAGGGCAGCTGGGGTCAGAAGCTTGGGGATGGCAAAGGCGATGATGTCAGTGCAGACTGGGCTGCTCTCTGACAGACCTGCAGCTTGTGATCACTTTAATTGTTAAAAAAGACATTTGGAAAGGTTGTGGTTTGGGATTTGTTTTCTTTCTGTTTTTCAAATTAAGACAGGGTCTTTCTATGTAGCCCATGCTGGCCTCTAACTCAAGTTTCTCCTGCGTTAGCTTCTTCATTGCTACTGGGATTGCTGGGTGTGTCACCCATCCCCTACCTGGCTTTTACTGGTTTTTTGTTTGTTTGTTTTGGATTTGATTTTTCTAGAAAGGGTTCTTACTCTGTAGCTCGGGATGACTTGCAACTCAGTGGAACCCAGGATAGCCTCAATCTTGGAGCAGGTTCTCCTTCTGTTGTCTCCCAAGTGCTTGAGATTATGGTGCCTGCCTCCATATCTGGCTTGTAGTATTGTTTTGTTTTGCTTTTTTGAGACAAGGTTTCTCTGTGTAGCCCTGGCTGTCTTGGAACTTGCTCCATAGATCAGACTGTCCTGGAACTCACAGCAATCTGCCTTCCTCTGCCTCCTTAGTGCTGGGATTAGTGCTTAGATGCGCACCACCACTACCTGAAGTATTTTTTAAACTTTCACTTTTAAATAATTCACAGGGCCTTGCAAATAAATAAGAGGAAAGGTCCTAGGTATTTCTCTAAACTCCAATGCCCATGTCCCACATAGTCGAGTGCGGTGTCAGTGAAGAAACCAGCAGTTGTATAGTCTAGAGCACTTACTCAGATTTCATTGGTTACATGGGGCACATGTGATGCCTTCAAGACCACTGCCACAGTCAGAGCTCCCGTCACTAGACAGGGCTCGTGCCCTCCATTCCCAGCCCCTCATCCTAATTCCTGACAGTCACTAATCTATTCTTATTTTCCATAGTTAGATTGTTTCAGTGTTACGTAAACAGTCATGAAGCGTGTCACTGAGGAGTTTTCATCAGAGCAGAGAGTGGTAGGAACAGTTTTCAATATAGCAGGATAAATTCTAGAGTGTGGGTTGTGAAGAGTGGACAGAAATGTCCTCTGCCTGTGGGCTGTATGAAGGCGAATCGGCCGATGATGCAATGAGATCTGCACACGAGAATAACCCTTCGGACAGTACGAGGAGTTTGAAGAGACTCGCATCTCAGAAGACGGACACAAGAGCAAGCAAGAGGGCTGGAGTAAGAGTGTGAGATCTTGAGCCAGTTAAAGAAAGAAACAGGGTCAAGCAGAGGGGAGAAATAGCATGCAGAGACCTCAGGAAGAAAGCAGTGAAGCGTTGAGTGAAAGTGCAAGGCAGGAGGGAGCAGGCCAGGCACGCTTTGGGGACCCAGACCCTCTTTTGGGCTACTGACACTGCCGCGTTTTCCTGCCCTGGGTGACCTGAGGACCATGTGCGTCAGCATGGAGTGTTCTTGCTCTTGTGTTGGGCCTAGGGCATGATATTGCATAAGGAGGGACTCTATGACATTTAGTGAGCAAGTCACTAGCCCTGTCAGGTTCTGCTATTCATGTGTGTCTCTTTACCTCAGGTGGTGGTTGTCCAGGCCATCAGTGCCCTGTGCCAGAAGTATCCTCGCAAACATGCCGTACTCATGAACTTCCTGTTCACCATGCTAAGGGAAGAGGTAAGAGTGGGGCGATTGGGGTCCTGCTAGCTCTTTTGGTGCAGAGAATGGCCTGGCTGCCGAGATCCTTTGCTTGGTTTAAGCTCAGAACGCCGTTAAACAGCTAGTTCCTGGAGCCTGCGGCCCTTTAAACTCCTGTGCACAGATGCTGCAACGGCACCAGCTGCTGTAATTACAGTAGTAATGTGTGACTCACCAGCGTGGCACCAAGTCCAGTAGGTGCCCTGAGGCAGGGCTTGTGCACAAAGGAGGACGTGTCTAAGCTGTTACAAAGTCAAGCTTAGAAGGCTGTGTCCCTTTCAGGAACTCTGGGGAAATTAGAGCTTAAAACATGACATTGGTTCTGGGGTTTGTTATTTTGTTTTGAGACAGGGTCTCTACCTAGCTCTGGCTGGCTTGGAACTCACTAAGTAGACAAGGCTAGCCATGAACTGAGAGATTCACCTGTCTCTGCCTTCAGAGTGCTGGAATTAAAGGCGTGTTCCACTGTGCCTGGCTGGTTCTGTTTTTGTGCTTGACATGAATCCATGTTTTTGTTTTTTTTTTTTTTTTTTTTTTTTTTGCGACAGGGTTTCTCTGTGTAGCCCTGGCTGCCCTAGAATTCACTCTGCAGACCAGGTTGGCATCAGACTCAAAGATCCTCCTGCCTCTGCCTCCCAAGTGCTGGCATTAAAGGCGTGCACCACTTCCAGGATTGTTTGTTTTTGTCTCAACAAAACCAACTAATTTCACAGGATCAGAAACAAATGTGTATTGGGGGCTTGAGGGACAACTCAGTAATTAAGAGCGCTGGCTGCTTTTCCAGAGGATCTGGGTTCAATTCCTAGCACCCATGTGACATTTCACAACACTCTGTAACTCTAGTTCCAGGGGATCTGATGCGGGTGGTGCACAGATATACATGCAGGTGATGCACAGATATACTTGCAGGCACCGAGCATGTGGGTGGTGCGCAGATATACTTGCAGGCACTGAGCATGCAGGTGGGCATGCAGGTGATGCACAGATATACTTGCAGGCACCGAGCATGCGGGTGGTACACAGATATACTTGCAGGTACTGAGCATGCGGGTGGTGCACAGATATACTTGCAGGCACCGAGCATGCGGGTGATGCACAGATATACTTGCAGGCACCGAGCATGCGGGTGGTGCACAGATATACTTGCAGGCACCGAGCATGCGGGTGGTGCACAGATATACTTGCGGGCACTGAGCCTGCGGGTGATGCACAGATATACTTGCGGGCACCGAGCATACGGGTGGTGCACAGATATACTTGCAGGCAAAACAGCTATACAAATAAAATAATTTTTAAAAAACAAACTTTTTTTTGTTCTACAAAAAGTGGAACAGATTTGGCCCACAAACTCTACAGATCCCTTTGCTCCAGTCCAAGGTGAACCAAGGGCCAACAAGAGAGCAGCTTTTGCATTGGTTCCTTGGTCTTTCTCAAAGGCATATGGATAAGGCGTTAATGCCCTAAGTGCCTTCAGCTGCAAGCCCAGTATATTAGAGACTATAATGTGGGATGTGAGGTCTCCTGATTACTGTCCTTGTCACTAATGTTTTAAGAATGAGGAATCTGGAGCCGGTGAGGTGGTTCAGCTGGTAAAAGTGCTTACCACACCAACCTGTTGACTTGACTTTAATCCCTGGATTCCATGGTGGAAGCAGAGAACCAGCTCCTGAAAGCTGTCCTCTGACCTCTGTGTTTGTGATGGGGTGCATATAGGCCTGCACTCACACACGGTGTATTATACATGCATGCAAAATGATTGTGTGTGTGTGTGTGTGTGTTTTAAAAGAAGTACTAGAGAGAGTTTAGTACTTAAGAATACATACTATTCTTGCTGGGCGGTGGTGGTGCATGCCTTTAATCCCAGCACTCAGGAGGCAGAGGCAGGTGAATCTCTGAGTTCGAGGCCAGCCTGGGCTACAGAGTTCCAGGACAGGCTACAGAGAAACTCTGCGTCCAAAAAAACAAACAAACAAACAAAAAAACAAAATAAAAAAAAAAACCCATATTGTTCTTGCAGAGAAGCTAATTTTGGACTCATATTTAGCAGTTCATAACTGCCTATAAGACCATCAGTAAGGGGGCTGGAGAGATGGCTCAGTGGTTAAGAGCACCGCCTGCTCATCTAAAGATTCTGAGTTCAATTCCCAGCAACCACATGGTGGCTTACAACCATCTGTAATGAGATCTGGTGCCCTCTTCTGGCCTGCAGGCATGCATGTAGACAGAATACTGTAATACAATAAATAAATCTTAAAAAAAAAAAAAACAAAAACAACAACAACAAAAAAAAACACCATCAGGAAGGAAGAGAATTCTGGGAACTAGAAGTGTAACTCGGTTGGTAGCATGCACCAAACCCTGATTTTGATTTCAGCGCTGTATAAACCGGGTAGCTGATACATACCTACAATCCCAGCACTTGAAAGATAGAAATGAGGTCAGGAGCTCAGGGTTATCCTCGGGTGCATAGTGATTTTGAAGTTAGCCTGAGATACACTAGTCCCATCTAAAAGACCCTGAATCTGAGGCTAGTGTGACCTGAGTACAATGACTTGCCTTCCAGATTGTTCTGAAGAGCAAGGAAAACTTAGCTGCATCTGAGCCCAGGTGCCTCTGGCCCTGAAACCCTTGCTTTTCTCCCTGAAAAAGCCCGGGCTTTGTCTCCTCAGCTTTCTGGCTGCTTCCCAGAAAGCTACTTGCTTCCCACAGCAGTCAGGGTAATGAATGGCTTCACCGAGGGGCTGCAGCACCCAGACCTGAGAACTTACCTCACTTCTGCTGACATCTGTCATCTACTTAGAGCCAGTGGCTGGCTGCAGCCGTGAGATTGAAACAGCATTTGAGGGTTTGTAGTGGACAATATATAACTGACCGTAGCTCACACACTGAGCAGACAGTACTTTTTTCTTCTTTTCCCCTTGAGATTAGTCCTTATTATATAGTCCTGACTAGCCTTAAATTTAGGTTGTCCTGCCTCAGCATCTTGAGTTCCTGAATTACAGGCATGCACCATGCCTGGTTCAGATTGAATTTTGTTTGCTCTTCAGAACACCCTGTGAGGCAGGCACACCAGTGGCTGAATCCCTTAGACTTTAAGTGAGGGGCTGGTGAGGTGGCTAAAGGCACCAGCCACCAAGCCTGATGGCCGGAGATCAGAGTCCACCACTGAAACTCATAAAGCAGAGAGAGCCATGGCTGAAGGAGACATGTTGTCTTCTGACGTCCGCTTGCTCTGCTGCATGCTTGTGAGCACACAGGCTGGATGACACTTCTCACCAGCAGCCCAGCAGCCCCTTCCTGCGTCATCACAGTCCGCAAAACACAACGTTGGGATGGGAAGCGTGCTGGGGATCAGATCACCTACACCCTACCCTCACCTGGGATCTTCTTTTTTTAAGATTTAGTTTATATATATATATATATATATATATATATATATATATATATATTTATATTTATATATATATATATATATATATGGGGGGGGGCTATTGGGATGTGTGCTTGTAAGTCGGAATCACAGGCTTGCACAATTGTGTCTTGATTTGTAATTTTTAATTTTTTAAAAAATTTATGTTGTGTTTAGTTCTGTGGGATGTGTGTGCATGTCAGGCCAGTAGGGAGTGTTAGGTCCACTGGAGCTGGATTACTGGCAGCTGTGAGCTGCCTGCTGGGGGTGCTGGGAACTGAACTCTAGTTCTCTAGAAGAATATCAGGTGCTCTTAGCCACTGAGCCGTCTCTCCAGCCCACCCCCATGTTAAATTTTTTTCAGTTAGACTTGTGAGTGTTTTGCATGTGTCTGCTTGTCGCCCCCAGAGGTCAGAAGAGGCCATGAGGTCCCCTGGAACTGGAGTTAGGGATGGTTGTGAGTCAGCCTGTGGGGACTGGGAACCAAACCTGAGTCCTTTGTGCAAACAAGTGCTCTTCCCTGCTGAGGCTCTCCAGCTCCAGCTCTTGAGCTAAGCTTTTAGCTAAGACTGTACCTATTAGACACTGCCTCCCCATCTGCCCCGTCCAGCCTCTCACCCACGTTTCGTGTGCTTAGGAATCTGACTGCTCCAGTTACCTTGAGGGGGTCATGAAGTGTTCTTTCCCTGCCTCCCTCATTCACTTAGAGATGTTCTCAGGTTTCATATATGTTATAGCGTGCATTATTTTCTTCTTTTTTTATTTTTTTAAAGATTTATTTATTATGTATACAATATTCTGCCTCCATGTATGCCGCACGCCAGAAGAGGGCGCCATATTTCATTACAGATGGTTGTGAGCCACCATTTGGTTGCTGGGAATTGAACTCAGGACCTCTGGAAGAGCAGCCAGTGCTCTTAACCACTGAGCCATCTCTCCAGCCCCATTTTCTACACTCTGTTTACCCACTCATCCACCTGTGAGCACTTGGGATGCTCCTGTGCTGCCCCTGTTGTGACAGGTGCTTCTGAGACCATGAGTGTAGGGAGCTGTTTTTGACACCCAGGGCTGGAGTTACCGGATTAGATGGTAATTCTCTGCTCAATGCCCCGAGGAACCACCATACTGTTTTTCACATGGGGTGTGCCACCCATTCTGCCTTTTTCATGTCTCGGTGGCACGTGGAGAACGATCTCCCATAGCCAGGCTTTCCATTTGAGTGAGGCTGTGAGGTCTACAGCGAGTAGGCAGTAGACACCATCCTGCAGGAGTCTAGGAAAGCCATGGGAGAAAGAGTCATCGGAGGTCCTTGCTGACAGAGGGTTCCTGCAGACTTTCCTGTTAGGTGACCAGGTGTTTGCTGTGAGTCTTTCTCTCTGGGAAGGAGCCTGGGAATGAGTTGCTCGGCTGTCTTCAGGGCCGCGGTGTTTTTACTTCACTGATTTCCTCTCCTGTTCTCAGCGGTGCTGTTTCCACTCAGTCTGTATTGCTGTTCTCCTTTGTCTTCTCATAGGGCAGATGACAATCATCCCTGGACAAGGGTCTTGGGAGACAAAATCATGCTTGGGTCTGCGGCTGGGGTCGGGGTAGGGAGCAGCGCTTCCTCCAGAAAGGAAAAAAAGCTCATATTCTTCATCAGTGAGCTTTAAAGCACGTGGCAGTTCACTCAGAGTGTATCTTTCTCCCTGCAAGAGAATTGGGGTCCAAAATGTTCCCCCCATTAAACTGTTCTGCTGTTAGACTTAAAGGCCCTAGTGGGCTTCCAGGCCAAGCCTTTGTTTTAGGCAACAAAGATACAGAAGCCTAGGCTCCCGCTTCTGGGCTGTGGAGCAGTGTCTCGGCCTGGCTACGCTCTGGGCGTGAGCTGGTCTCCAGAGGATGTGAGCTGTTTGCCCAGCTAGACGTCTGTCTCTGCAGGGAGGCTTCGAGTACAAGCGCGCCATTGTGGACTGCATCATCAGCATCATTGAGGAGAATTCAGAGAGCAAGGAGACGGGACTGTCGCACCTGTGCGAGTTCATTGAGGACTGCGAGTTCACTGTGTTGGCCACCCGGATCCTGCATTTGTTGGGCCAGGAGGGGCCCAAGACCAACAACCCCTCCAAGTACATTCGTTTTATCTATAACCGTGTGGTCTTGGAACATGAAGAGGTTCGGGCAGGTAGGTCTGAGCTGCGGTGGTCCTGGACTTCTAAGGGTGGTCATGGACTCCTAAGGGTGGTCCTGGGGTGGTCCTAGGTCTGAGCTGCGGTGGTCCTGGACTCCTAGATCTGAGCTGCAGTGGTCCTGGACTCCTAAGGGTGGTCCTGGACTCCTAACTTCTTTTGCAGTGGATTTGCCAGCAAAGGGACTTAAACTGTTTCCCCAGGGGACATGGCCTCATGAGCTGTTTTTCATATTGTCAGAAGGACTTTAGATGTCATCTGGATAAGTGACTTTCTTCTTTCCATTCTCTTTTCTTTTCTTCCTTTTCTTTTTTTCTTCCCTCCCTCCCTCCCTCCCTCCCTCTCTCCCTCTTTTTCTTTCTTTCTTTCTTTCTTTCTTTCTTTCTTTCTTTCTTTCTTTCTTTCTTTCTTTCTTTCTTTCTTTCTTTTTCTGAGACGGGGTTTTTCTGTGAAACAGTCCTGGTTATCCTGGAACTAGCTCTGTAGACCAGGCTGGTCTTGAACTCACAGAGATCCACTGCCTCTGCCTCCTGAGTGCTGGGATTAAAGGTTTTAGGCATGCACTCTACTGTACAGCTTGGATAAGTGACTTTCTACAATTTAATTTTTTTTAAATTCACTGTATATTAGTGGTTAGAATGTTTTTGGTTTGTTTGTTTGGTTGTTTGAGATAGGGTCTTGCTATATAGCCAGGCTGGCTCATACTTGAAAGCCTCCTGTTTCAACCTTCTGATTGCTGGGATCACAAGCATGTACCACCGTACCTGTCTTTAAAAAAAACAACTCGAGATATAATGTACACCATGAAATTGACCTTTTATACTTTTATATGAGGCAGTGATTTAACAGTCTACCATCTTGTTCTAAATTTCATCTTATTTTCCATTTTCTGCTTCTGTGCCTCTTTTAGGAAGATTTTCTTCTCTTAGCAGTTGATATTCACTAAGTGATGGTTTATTTTCTCATGTTTATTCTCAGACCTAGCTACAAATGAAACTGTTCTGAAGTGAATAGCTGGCAGTGTTGATAGCATCTGTGGCCTTATCATTTGAGATCAGCCTGTAGAGCCCTAGAACAGAAGCCACCGGTCTATCACCCCCTTTCTCCAGCAACTGGCAGAGGAAGTAGGGGCTGAGTAGCGCCAGGACCTGCCAGGATTGCACAGGAGCTATTCCATGATCATGGTGGGCTGCCACCTACTAGCTCTTGCGCTGGAATTCCCTGAGCACTAAGGACACCCTCAGCTCTCTGGCAGGTGGGCCTCAGGGGCTGTTGGTGATGCTGATTTACCTTGGAACTAGGTGCAGTGAGTGCTCTGGCCAAGTTTGGAGCCCAGAACGAAGAGATGTTACCAAGCATATTGGTGTTGCTGAAGAGGTGAGTCTAGGCCCAGGAGCCTCCGTGCCCAACAGTGTTCCCTTGGTTTTTTTTTTCTGTCTTTTCCTTTGTTGTTTGTTGTTTTCGTTTTTTGTGGCAGGGTTTCTCTATATAGCCCTGGCTGTCTTGGAACTTGACATGTAGACCAGGCTGGCCTCAAACTCACAGAGACCCATCTGCCTCTGCCTCCCAAGTGCTGGAATTAAAGGTATGCACCACCATGCCCAGCAAAGATTTAATTATTTTATCTTATTTGTGTGGGTGTTTTGCCTCCGTGTATATTTATGCACTCTGTGTGGTATCTAGTACCTGCTCAGTCCAGAAGAGGTTGTAAACAGTCTCTGAGCTCCAAGGTACCTCTGTGTATTTGTCTCTTGGTTTGTCCTGTTTGCTGGGTGAGGTCTTTACTAGAGAGCTGTATATTACTGTCTGTCAGCTCCTGGTGTTTGGGGTTTTTTTGATTGTTTGTTTGTTTCTTCTTTTTTGTTGTTGTTGTTGTTTTGTTTTGTTTTGTTTTTTGAGGCGGAGGTTTTTCTGTGTAACAGTCCCGGCTGTCCTGGAACTCACTTTGTAAACCATGCTTGCCTCAAATTCACTGAAGTCCACCCATCTCTTCCTCCCAAATACTGGGATTAAAGGAGTGCCACAACTGCACGGCACCCCTAGTGTTTTATGCTTTCATTTAAAGCCTCCACTCATGACAGCTCAGCTTTAAGAGCTCTGCATTTCCCCGCCACCTGCATACAACCTACGGGGTCCCTTTGACACCCTTGCATCCTGGGCACAGGTGTGTGATGGACGACGACAACGAAGTGAGAGACAGAGCTACCTTCTATTTGAATGTTCTGGAGCAGAAGCAAAAGGCCCTCAACGCGGGTTACATACTAAATGGTGAGTCTTCTTGGCTGCCCAGGACCCGGTCCCCCCTTGGAGCTTTTGGCCCTTCCTGTGGCCTTAGAGCAGGTGTGCCATCTCTGAGCCAAGACAGCCAAGACCACACAATGCTTCTTTGGCCTTGTATAGCAACCCTTTGGATTGATATGACCTCAGAAGCCCTAGGGTCACGTGGCTTGAACCCGTGTCTGGGGAAATGACCAGGTAAATTAAAGTACTCTTTGTGTGTGTTCTCTGGCTTGAACCCAGGGCCTTACACATGTCTCCACCATTGTGCTGTATCCTCAGTCCAAAACTTTTGTTGTTGTTTTGAGATAGTTTCTCATTATACAGCTTAGGTTGGCCTGGAATTGATGACAGTCCTCTTGGCTCAATGTCCAGAGTTGAAAACACTCATTAATAAAACCTTCTCAGCCTGGTCTGATGGCGTATGCCTTTATCCCATCCCTCCAAGGAGGCTAGGCTGGGCTGGAGGATAGGGAGCTCCAAGTCAGCCTCAGCTACACAACAAAGTGACATTTCAAGCAAAACAAAGCAGTAAGTGGAAACTTCTGTTGCCTGAGTGATTTTTTTTTCTTGACTTTTTAAAAATTATTATGTATACATTATTGTTCTCTGCCTGCATGTATTCCTGCAGGCCAGGAGAGGGCACCAGATCTTATTACAGATGGTTGTGAGCCATCGTGTGGTTGCTGCAAATTGAACTCAGGACCTCTGGAAAAAGTCAGTGCTCTTAACCTCTGAGCCATCTCTCCAGCCCCATCTTAGTAATTTTTTAAGTCCCTTTGTATTTACCTACGCAGCAACCCTCTGGAAAGGAGAATAAGGAGTAAGACTTAGAGGTTCCATGATTTTCTCAGCTTCGGCACACCTAGCATTGATACTGGGGATCCGGGCCTCGGTCCTCCCTAGGTGTGCGTACCTAATGATCTCTCCACTGGCTTTAGGTCTCACTGTGTCTATCCCTGGTCTGGAGAGAGCCCTGCAGCAGTATACATTAGAACCATCAGAAAAGCCATTTGACCTCAAGTCTGTGCCTCTGGCCACCACCCCTATGGCAGAGCAGAGACCAGGTAAGGCCCTGCTCATGCCCAAGGCCCATGTGTCTCCCTTGGCTGCAGAGTAACCAGGATTGGGGGTGTGCTGAGAAGAGGGAGCAGCCCTTGCACCTCTTGCTTCAGGCAGCGGGGACAGCCATGCTGCACGCTTGCTCTTCTCCTTGCATGCTTCTCTCTCAGGAGAGTTGGCATTCACAGTGTCTGAGTAATAACGCGGGGTCAGCAGCACCATGCTGCTTGTGACTGGAGCCGTGGGTCACCAGCTGTGCTTGCTCTTGCAGAAAGCACTGCCACCGCAACAGTCAAACAGCCAGAGAAAGTGGCAGCCACTCGGCAGGAGATCTTCCAGGGTGAGTAATGGTCAGTATGGTCAGAAGTTAGGTGACTGCAGAGCCTGCCAGCTCACATCGACCCGGTTGCCACCTCTGATTAAGATTTAGAACTTCAGAGGATGTGTGTGCCTCGGTGGAAGAGTACCCTGCATTTCAGCCCAGTACCGATAATTTTTAAAGAGAGCTAGAACTTTATTGGTTCCCCGGCGTGACAGGTGATTGACAGTACTGGGGCTTCTTTCGTGTTTGGCTGTGCGTGCTTGTGGCCTGGGTTCCGGGATGCCTGGTGGAGTGGAGCTAGAGCTCAGAGACGCTGGTGCCGTGTTTCTGATTCCTTATGTGTCCAGTCCATGCTGCCTTACAAGTGTGTCTGCTGTTAGGCACTGGTTTCGAAACAGAGAGTATTGTCAAGGAACTTGAGCTCAGCCCACGTCCAAACCCTCTGCCCTGTTCTGTTCCTCATGGCTGCACTAACAGTTCCTCAAGCATCATGGCGCACGTAGCCAACCAGTGACTTCCGGGAAGAAATCTGGCCTTAGAGAAGGGAAGAGAGCAGGATCTGAAGCTGTTGGAGGCAGACATATTTTCCAGACACCTGGCATGTGCCTCTTCACCTGCTTTCAGCCTGGGAGGATTAGCAGAATTAGCCTGGTGGAGTCAGGGTAACCCGGGGCTCCTAGGACCTGGTCATGGTACATAGTAGGAGTCTTACCCATAGACCCTAAAAGTTTTACTTATTTACTTATTTATTGGTGCTGGGATCAAACTTAGGGTCTCAAGCATGCTAGGTATAGTGTTCCAGACTGCACTAGGGCCTTGTTATCTTCGTTAGGTTAGACAACACCTTAATGAGGTACACAGACTAGCCTTGAGTCACACTGTCCAGCTGCCTGTTGGCCTTGAACTGGTCCCGCCTGCTTTGACCTCCTGAGTAACTGGGATTGCAAGCCTGTGCTACATGTCCGGTGTGTCTGCAGCATTCTGAAGTAGCTCGTCATTAGCCATAATAGCTCTCACTTGTGATCTCAAGACCCAGCAAGCTGAGTTGAAGCTAGTCTGGGCTAAAGAGTTAGACCTTCCAAAGAAGTAGTAGCTAATCATTGGCCATATGCTTTAACTGATCAGTGCATGGGTGGATTTGTCCTTCACCCAAGTTTTTAAGTTAACAGTACGGGCCCCATCCTTGTATTTATTTATTATGTATACAGTATTCTCAGTACTTTGCCTGCAGGGCAGAAGAAGGCACCAGATCTCATTACAGATGGTTGTGAGCCACCATGTGGTTGCTGGGAATTGAACTCAGGACCTTTGGAAGAGCAAGCGGTGCTCTTAACCACTGAGCCATCTCTCCAGCCCTCGTAGTCTTCTCCTAATCACCACCCTTTAGCATCCTTGTTGAGGCTGAGAGGTGGCTCAGCAGTACATGCTGTTCATACAGAGGACCCAAGTTCACTTCCTAACATCTGTCACCTCCAATCCTGAGAGAAAAGGATTGAGAGGGAGGGAGGGAGGGAGGGAGGAGGGAGGGAGGACCATAGATGAACTAAAAGTAAGGGTTTTCAGATAGATCAGGCCCAGCACATTGGGGTCTTACATGGTGAATTGCTTAGAGGTCTTGCATAAGACAGAGAGGCTTCTTCCTGGAGGGCTTGAACCAGACAGAGAAGTGTGCCAGTGTGCCAAGGAAGAGTGAACAGCCAGGTGGTCATGCGTGTATCCTCCCTCTGTGGGAGGGGTATGAGGCCTGGGGGCTCAACACAGATTGGTGTGGAGATCCAGAAATCAAGTGAATATGGTCTGGATTTCAGAGCAGTTAGCGGCGGTGCCTGAGTTCCAGGGGCTCGGGCCCCTCTTCAAGTCCTCACCCGAGCCAGTGGCCCTCACCGAATCCGAGACCGAGTATGTCATCCGATGCACCAAACACACCTTCTCTGACCACTTGGTGTTTCAGGTAAGCGCGGTGGCCCGAGACCCTGCTGCTGCCTGTGCCAGGAGCAGTCCCAGATCAGATGGGTCCATACGTGGTTGGGAGCACAGCTTGATGACCATGCCTGTCACCAGCCAGTGCGTCTCATCACTCCTTGCCCAGGACTCCTCTAGCCTGTGAACGTCAACCAGACAGAGGGCTGGGATTGGGGGGTATATCCTGGCTCTTCCCGTAGCAACACCTGAGCCCCGCTCCTCTTTCTCCAGTTTGACTGCACAAACACCCTCAATGACCAGACCCTGGAGAATGTCACAGTGCAGATGGAGCCCACCGAGGCATATGAAGTACTCTCCTATGTCCCTGCCCGGAGTTTGCCCTACAATCAGCCTGGGACCTGCTACACACTAGTGGCTCTGCCTAAGGAAGACCCTACAGCTGGTGAGCTCTCTGTAGATGCCACCCAGGCTCCATGGGAGTCCGTGCATTGAGGATGGTGCAGAAACTGCTTGATTCAGACATGAGACTTGCTCAGGCCCAAGTTCTTTTCATGTATTCTCATAGCAGCTCTGTGAGGATAAGCACTATTCTTGCTCATAGATGAGGAAACCGAGGCCTAAGCCAAGTGGGTTGTATTAAGTTTAAAATCAAAGCCTGTTTGGTCTTCAGATGAGTTAGTGCTCCTTCCTTATACCACAGTATCTCTCAAAGACAGGCGGAAATACCCAAACATCGCAAATTCATTTTTCCAAAGATATTACCAGCTTCTTTTTCTACCATGAACAGTGACCTGCAGCTGTGGCACAGTCTTAGCCACACTGCATTGTTTCTGTTTCTTTGGCCTTTTCTTTGGACCTGTGACTTAATCCTGTCCTATGAGGTGTTGCCTTCTCTGTCCAGCGTGCTGGGGTTAATGGCATGTTAGCTGTTATTAGTGCTGCCTGAAGGGCAGGCCATGTCTACCCAATCATGAGGAGCTTGGTGTCATCCAGCCCTTCTTCCCCACAGTGGCATGCACGTTCAGCTGTGTGATGAAGTTCACTGTTAAAGACTGTGACCCCAACACTGGAGAGATTGATGAAGAGGGCTACGAGGATGAGTATGTGGTAAGAGGACGGCGCCAGGGACTGAAGACATGGCTCAGAGGTTAAGAACGCTGGCGCTCTCTCAGGACCGAGTTTAATTCCCAGCATCCACATAGTGAATAGCAACTGTCTGCAACTTCAGTTACGGGGGCTCTGATGGCCTCTTCTGGTCTCTGTAAGCACTGCATAACTGTGGTGCACAGACATACACACACACGCACTCACACACATATACATGTATACAAATTTTTACATGCATTTCTGATTGTTTTCTTAGGATGAATTCCTATTGGCTCAAAAGGAAAGCATGAAGACTTTAATGGCTATAGTCAAATTGCTTTCTAGATAAACTGGGCTCCTTCACTCTGGACCAGAGTTCCGTGGTGTGTATTGTAGCAACTGTAGAAGAGAAGGGCCATTCCTGAGCCTTGAGGCTTTTCTCCTCTGGAAGCCATAGCTGAGGCACTCCTCACTGTAGCAGTGGCCGTGTGTACTATAACACCGGCAAGAACGTTTCTGTGAGGGTCTGTTGGGAGAATGCACAGAGGAGCCTCCGTGTGGACACAGTCTGAGCTGGCTGAATGGGAATACTAAGTGCCAAGTTCACAGTTGAGGTGACAATAGGGTCCAGCCTATGTTGGGCCTAGAGGAAACAGCTAAAGTACAGAATCTGCTGGGGATATGGCTGCTGCCTGTTGAACAGGAGTGTTTTTACTGAGTACCTTGGGATGGGTCCGACGTAACTTGTTCTCTGTCCAGAAGCCACCATGTCCCTACATTGGCAGGTATCTGCTAAGTGAGCTGAGGAGCAGGAAGGCAGGGATAAACAGATGAGTTCAGAGCAGGGGCCTGGAAAGTGGAACAGGAAGTCTCTTCCTGAAGTCTAACTTCTGTCCCCCATCTCCAGCTGGAGGATCTAGAAGTTACTGTGGCTGATCACATCCAGAAAGTCATGAAAGTGAACTTTGAAGCAGCCTGGGATGAGGTTGGGGATGAGTTTGAGAAGGAGGAAACATTCACCCTGTCTACCGTCAAGACACTTGAAGGTAAATGCTGGTGGCTCCGTCTCTGACCTGGCTGCCTTTCAGAACCCCTCTTCCCACCAAGAATCCAGGGCCACATCTAGAGCACACATGCTGAGTGCCGGGGCACAGAGTCTTGGGAGCGGGCTTGTGGCTCAGTGGGAAAGTGCACTTGGCATGTAGGAGGCCTGGGATTTAACTAGCACTCAACAAAATAAACACACAAACACACATCCCCCGTGACTTGATGTGCTGGGGTTTCTTCCTACAGAGGCTGTGGGCAATATTGTGAAGTTCTTGGGCATGCATCCTTGTGAGAGGTCAGACAAAGTGCCGGAAAACAAGAACACTCACACGCTGCTGCTAGCTGGTAAGAAACGTCTGTGGGGAGGGTCTGGGTGCTTTACAGGTGGTACTGGCACTGGGTTTTATTGCCCCATCTGCCCTACACACCCGTGTGCTCTAGTAGTCCTGGCTGGGGCTAGTCCTTTATCCTGTGAGAAGGGCTGCAGTGGGCGTGCATGATGGCCCAGCATTTCTCCCTACCGCTGGTCTCTTAAAGCAACAGGTCTGTGATCTAACAGTGGGGATTCAAATGCCATCTCCCCAGCCCCCAGTGTAGTTTTAATGTAAGTTTTTGCATTTTGAAGGAAGTGTCTTCCATTCATATTTCTTTTTCGGTGACTTGTCTGATGTTTCTTTGTCTAATTATCAACTTTATTGGTTGTTGCTTGTTTTTGTTTTTTCTAAGAAGAACGGGTATGGGGCCTGGCCTGGTAGCTCACTGTGTAATTTCAGCATTTAAGAGGCAGAGACAGGACCTTTTGTGTATGTAAGTTTAAGGCCAAGGGCTTAAATGCCTAAGCAAAGCAAAGCAAAAGAATGGACGCTTAAGCTTTCTTTCATTTCTGAAATTTTCAAACAGACACAGAATTTAAATAGTGCGTATAGTGCACTAACTGTCACCGCACACTCGGAGCACCTGTGCCACTCATCCCTGGAGTGTTTCATGCAAATCATTTGTGTAATTCATGTGTAAATACTTGATATCCTATGTTTAACTCAAAAAGGGCCATGAATCGTTTGCCCTGAGACAGGTGTGGATATGGAGCTGGACATTGAGGGGACTGAGGCTAGGGGAAACTCGGGGATTGAGGCTAGGCAGATTCTTGGTGCACAATCTTGCTGCGTAGCCCAAGATTCCTTGAATTTGTAAGTAATCTTCCTGCTCATGGTTCGTTATTTGGGGGCGTGAGATGAATGAGTTTACAAACAGGGTTGGGAAGATGTTCTGCTTCAGTGCGTCCTCACAGCTCACCGCCACAGTCCCTTGGGTCTGACAAACATCTGCTTTGTGGGTTTTCTTGTTGGGGCTCTCCCCCTCATCAGGACTCTCAGATTCTGCCGCTGTGTGTGAGCCTCTAATGTGAGGTTTAAGCCTTTCCTATCTATGTGCTCACTTGAGCCTGGCAGGAACGTGAAATAGTTAACATTGTTACTGCCATACTTTGTTGTTAAGGGTTCTAGAGATTCAAAGAAGCAGTGAGGTTTGCCCAGGCCTCCCAACTGTGCCTCAGCAGAGCGGCTGCCTTGGTCATCTGCTGCCTGTGTTACCCTTAGTATGACACCCACAGCCCCTTCAGCCCTACAAACTCTGCTTCTGCTTTCTTCCAGGGGTCTTCCGGGGTGGTCATGACATCCTCGTGCGCTCCCGACTTCTGCTTCTGGACACAGTGACGATGCAGGTGACAGCCAGAAGCTCAGAGGAACTGCCAGTAGACATCATCTTGGCTTCAGTGGGCTAAAGTCCGGCCTGTGTAGGCCCTACTCCTTTTTCCACCACTACATTGAAGTAGCTTCTTTCCCGTCAAGCCAGTGGAAACCCTTTCCCACACCTCTGTATTCAGAAACAATCACGAATCAATACAGATTTTTTTTTTTTTAAATTCCATCCTATAACACAGGAATGCTAGGGTAAATTTTTTTCACCCTGCCTGCAAGGAGACATCACAAATGAATAAAATGTTCAGACTTTCTTGCATATTTATCCCCAAAGAAACTGTCTTACCCTATATTAAGTCAGCATGTATTTCTTACAGCTGCATCTGCAGGCTTGTGCTGAGGGCCTCCCCCCTCCTTGAGGCCTCCCTTCCCCAAGCGGAGTGTGTAGGTACCCGCTGGGGCTGTGTCAGTGCCAGGCTTAGGATGGGGATAAAGGCTAGCTGAGTGACAGCGCTAGCAGGCCCGATGAGCCACTCATCTTTGGGCATTTGTAGATGGGTAGTCTCCAGAGGGCTGGCGTCCTTCACCAGGGTGTTACCTGAGGAGCTCTGAACCGGGGTCTCTAGAGTGTCTGCTCTGGGTCAGTCTGTGAGTGGGAAGACCAGTCTCTTTTGGCTGGAGTGAAAAAATCCTAGGGTATGCCCCAAGGATCATGGACCTTAAACTGAAGTCGGGTGTTTTTAAACGATTGGAAACAGCAGTAGAACTTTCTGAGTGGACCTCCTCTGGGGCCCACTGAGATGGTGCAGCAGGTACAGGCACTTGCCAAGACTGACTGCCCATGTGGTGAAGGAGAGAACCATTTCCCAAAAGTAGTCCTTTGACCTCCTCATGCGTAGCTTGTATGTAGTATGCCCATACACATACACGTGTGCATGTTAGAACATAGGCCTGCCCCTTTAGGCCGAATCCCGTTACCTGAAGAGATCAGGCTACACCTGAGCATAGCTAAGAAGCTGTGCTGTGGCCTAACAGTAACTCGTGATTTATGGTGGTAGCTTTTCCTTGTGCTTGGTCTTGCCTGCTGTTTTGAACTAAATCATGTGATGTGAAATTTTCTGTCACCCTTAAAAGGTTTAGAGTCAGATTTCTCATTTGTTTGGAGGGATTTGCTCATGGAGGTTGCTGAAGGCTGCGCCCCTTCTTCTGCCCCCACCCTCCTTCATCCCTCTGCCAGGGACGCTCTAGAGCAGCTGCTCTTGCCTGCTACCCCCCCTTCCCTCCTTTCTCCCTCCAGCCATTATGGAGGGCCTCTCCAGGCTTTAAAGGAAAGCCTTCCCTTTAAGGCCCGACATGCTTAGACCTTCATTCATTATTGTATGTATTCTTTCTGCTAATACCCTCCCCTCCCACCCCTCTCGGCCTGATCATAGCCTGGATGCCATTTCATTCTAATAAACCTCACTAAAGAGAATTGTGTGTCAGCTTCCTTTTGTGAAGACACACACACACACACCATAAAACAAATGTCAAAAGGAAACCAAGTGGGACTTCCTGACCCTGGGGAGCTAGCAAGTCTCATCTGGTGGCCATCTATGTTTGAGGGTGACTTGAATGACTGGGAAGCAGACAGGTTTCCTGGTTTCAGGTTCTGGTCTGGGAAGGAGGAAAGATAGGGTCGCCTTGAGTGCTTGTCTCGGGTACGTGTATTTTGTTTTGCTTTATGAGGGCGCATCAAAGGAACTTAGTGTCTTCCTGAGCTGAGTTCCATGGCTCAGCTCAGGAAGGAGCCGCAGCCCCCCCGTGGGGAGGGAACCCCTACGGCGCCTACGTCACGGCGGGGGCGGGGCCGGGTTATCGCAGGGGGCGGGGCGGATGTCCCTTAGGAGGACGCGGGACGCGCTGAAGCGTGGCTTCTACCAGCTGGCGGTGAGGGGACGCGGGCGAGCGCGGGACGGGCTCTCCGAGGGGGACGCGAGCGAGGGACGGACCCTTCGAGGGGGACGCGAGCGGGGGACGGGCCCTCCGAGAGCGGGCGGGGGACCCGGTTCCCGCTCAGGAAAGTCTGGCCCTGAGGAAGAGAGGGCCTCGCTGAGGGGACGCGGGCGGGCGGAGGAGAGGAGAGGGCCTCGCTAAGGGGACGCGGGCGGGCGGAGGACCCGGTCCTATTGGAGGGAAACGGACGGGCGCCTGCGAGGGCCTCGCCGAGGGGACGCGGGCGGGAGGGCGAGCGCAGGGCCGTCCAGGTTCGTCGCCGGGCTCGGCGTCGACCAGGCCCCGCCCCCGGAGCCGAGCGGGTGCGCGCAGGGCAGTAGTGCGGTCTCTGCGGCGAGCGAGGGTTGCTGGCGTGAACACGGAGAGCTCTCTCCTTTCTTTGCCGAATTATTAATCCATCGAGATGAACCCCGGAGGGCACGGCTTTCTCGCCTAACACCCGAAGCCTTTCAGCTGGCCTGTGGACCCTGCCATGGCAGCGACAGGGTAACCCTGCGCTAATGGGCCCTCCGTGAAAGCTGTGGCGTCGGAGGATCCAGTGGGAATGGCAGGGAGGACGCTGTGGCCTAGGGAGTAAAAACCTCACGTTTTGTGGCTGTAGGTCTGAGGTGGTGCTGCAGAATGTGCGGGCGAACATCCTGTCACTTGCCTAGAGATGTTCTCACAAGGGCCTGTGCCTACCACGATCGTCAGGGCAGGCGGCGGCTCCCCGAGTGGAGGGACCCCGATAAATACTGCCCCTCGTACAACAAGAGCCCCCAGTCGAGCAGCCCAGTGCTTCTCTCCCGGCTGCACTTTGAGAAGGTAAGGACTGTGTCAGCTCGGTTCTGGCCCCGCATTGCGATGGTCCTCCAACTCCTGGTCCCTTTGATGTCTGTCCAGCCTCCGCAGTGACCATGAAAGTAGCCAAGTAGCCTTACAGATAGATCCAGACCCTAATTGAACATCACTCTGGGCCTTGGTAAGGAGTAAGTCTCAAACTGTTGGAATGCTTGCCCAATTCATATGAACCTCATATTTGAATACATTGAAAAAATTTTGAGACAGAATCTCACTATATATGTAGTCTGGCTGTCTGCAGAATTCTGCATTACAGGTGTGTGTTACTCTACCCAGCTTGGATTTTTTTTTTTTTTTTTAGATAGCAGCCTTCAAGTATTACTGATTTATCAGCGCCATCTGAGTGTCTTTAAAAAACAAACAGCAACAACAAAAGACCTCCCAAGTGTGGTGGCGCACACCATTAATTCCAGCACTAAGCAGACAGGCAGGCAGATCTCTGAGTTGAAGGCCAGCCTGCCTGGTCTACACAGTGAGTTCCAGGCCAGTCAAGGTTGTGTAGAGAAACTCTAAAAGGGCTCAGTGGGTGGAAGTGCTGGCAAACTTGACAGCCTGAATTGGATCCCTGAATGCTACCTGGTAGGAGAGCACCAGCTCCTACAGGTTATCCTCTGAGCTCCACTCCTACTCTGTGGTAGAGAGTGGACATATAACACACATAAATGTAAGGAAAAAAGAATTTAATGTAATTGAGGCTGGTAATGTTGCTTGGGGATATGAAGCCTATTTCATATTCTCAGAGCCTTTGGCTCAGTACTAGCACATGAAAAGTTTTTTTTTAAAAAATATTTGAACTATTTTTTTTTATTCATATGCTTTGCCTGCCTACATGTATGTATGTGGAGCAAGTGTGTGCCTGGTGCCCTCGGAAGTCAGGGCTTCAGATCCCCTGGAACTGAAGTTACAAAAGACCACTTGTGTGAGTACTTGGAGTTGAATCCAGGTCCTCTCCAAGAGGTTAAGTGGCCTTAACTGCTGAACAGACCACGGTCCCTGTTCCAGTGGATGGATCTTGGGGAGCAGGAATGGGAAAATGGAGCCCCTAGCAAACATAGCCCTCCTTTGGGTCATTTGAGTTTGCCCATGTAGTGCTTGACTACACCATCTATAATATGATTTGCTTAGATTGCTAGGGTTTCTTATTTTGGTAAATATTTGATACTTTATTTTCCTCAAACCTATAAATTCTAAAACAGAATTAGCATTTCAGCAGTCCAACTGCCAGTGTGTATGTATAGGTAGCAATATTTGTATTTGAAACCACTGATTTGCAAAATACTTCCTCTTTCTTTTTTTTCATCTACCACAGTGCGACCAGCTGTTCTATTCCAAAGTCACAACTTGTAGAGGAGAAGATGACTAATACTGAGCAATAATACTTGTGCAGTATTTTGACTTTTCAGCCTCTTCGTATCCGCTGCGCTAGTGTTTGCACTGGTTTGTGCAATGATGTAAACCCTCACAAGGGGACCAGTAGAATTTGTGAGAACAAGATTTTTCAACCAAGACGTCACTGACATTTTAAAATTTTCATATTTATTTTGATATGAATAGGTGTTTGTCCTGAATGAATGACTATACCACATGCATACAGTGTCTGTGGAGGCCAGAAGAAGGCACCAGAATTGGAGTTAACATACACTTGTGAGCCACCATGCCGGTGCTGGGAATAAAACTAGAATCGCAGCCAGTGGTTTTACCCACTGAACAATCTCCCAGACCCAGGGCTGAAGTTTTAATGGATGGGATAATTCTTTGTTGTAGAGAGCTGTCCAGTACATTGTAAAATGTTTAGCAGCCCCCTGGCCTCTACCCACTAGATATATGTAGCTATCTCAAGCCAGAAAAACTAAACGTCCCCAAACATTACCTGAGGTGTCTTAAGGGTTTATACGTGTTGAGCATTGACTTCATTGTTTGATTAAAGCCCCCTTATCAGCTAGGGGAAGGAAAACCACTCAGAATAATCCCAAAATGCCAATCAGAGATCAGCCTTAGAAGCCGACCTCCTAAAAATAATAGTCTCTGGCCTGCTATATTAACCTCTGTGCAAAACGAATGCTCTGGGCATTCCTGCTGTGGACCCGTTACTCATTCTGTGTCTGCTGTTCGTTCCTGCTGTGGACCCGTTACTCATTCTGTGTCTGCTGTCCATTCTCTTGTCGGTATCTAGCACCTGTAATGAGACCCAGGTTAAGATTCTCCACCCTCCTCCTCTGCTCTCTCTCACACACCACACTTCACTGTACTTTTTTTTAATACACGAATCACATATTTGGGAATCTTACATGATGACTCAATTTCATTTTTATATTAGTGTGGCGGTGGTGGCGCACGCCTTTAATTCCAGCATGCAGGAGGCAGAGGCAGGCAGATCTCTGTGAGTTTAGACCAGCCTGGTCTACAAGAGCTAGTTCCTGGACAGGCTCCAAAGCTACAAAGAAACCCTGTCTCAAAAAAACAAAAATAAATAAATAAATAAATAAGTCATTATTCTCAGTACTTTGAGCCTCTTGAGTCTCTGCATTAACCATAAGCCCTTGCATATGGAAGCTTCTCTGACCAAGGCCGAAACAGCACTGATCTTTGGGTATAAATGTAAATATTGGTGCTGGAGAGATGGCTCAGCGGTTAAGCGTAGTGGCTGCTCTTTCAGAGGGTCTGGGTTCAACTCCCAGCACCCACATGGCAGCTCACAACTGTCTGTAATGCCAAGATCTAACACCCTCACACAGACATACAGGCAGGCAAAACACCAATGCAAATAAAAATAAATACATATTTTTAAAATAAATATTTAGCTTGACACCGGTCCATTTATCAAAAAGAAGACTAATGGTATCCCTCTCTGGACCTATGACCTTTTCAGACAGGGTTTGCAATGTAGCCCAGGTTGGCTTGAAATTTACAGTGCATCTGTATTAGCTTCCCAGGTATTAATTAGGATTACAGGTGTTTTTCTCACACTTGGTCTACCTTTTCCCTTCTATCTATCTATCTATCTATCTATCTATCTATCTATCTATCTATCTATCTATCTATCTATCATCTATCTATCTATCTATCTATCTAATCTATCGAGACGGGGTCTTATTATGTAGACCAGGCCAGCCTTGAACTCACAGAGATCTGCCTGCCTCTGCTTCCCAGGTACCAGGACTAAAAACCTGTACTACCATGTCCAGCTGACTTTCTCTCTCTTTTTTTTTTTTTTGACTTTTTCTCTCTTAATAACCTTATATTGTTTGTATTTCCTTAGCTTACAGTAATGTATATAATGATTATGGTCTTCCTGATGTATCTGAGCCTGTATTTGTATTTTTATATAAATACAATATATAATATGAATATGTAATATCAAAACAATTTTTTGTATTAATATATAATATAAAGAATAATTTATGTAGAAATACAATATATAATATAAAATAATTGCATTTTTTATCTTGTCAGCCTTTTTAAAAAATCTCTGTGTTTCTGCATCTGTTTGAGTGTATGCCAGCGGAAAGAGGGCCTCAGATTTCCCACAGCTGGGGTTATGTGTAGTTGGATCTGCCAGACATGGGTGCTAAAAACTTAATTCAGGTCCTCCATAAAAGCAGCAAGTGCTCCTAACCACGGCATCATCTCTAGCACTTGAACCAGGATTTCTATATGTAGTCCAGACTTGCCTAGAACTTGCTGTGTAGCCCAAGATGGCCTTAAATTAGCGGTAATCCTCCTGCCTCAGCCTTTTGAATGCTGGGATTACAAGTTTACACCACGAATCCAGGTGCTGAATCTGAACCTTTTTTCTCTGATAGGGTGCAGACTCATCAGAGCAGATAATTATTCCCATGCGATGGGGCCTGGTTCCATCTTGGTTCAAAGAAAGTGATCCTTCCAAGCTGCAGTTCAACACTACCAACTGTCGTAGTGATACCATCCTGGAAAAGCAGTCATTCAAGGTAGGTAGCCCATCTAGGGAAAAGGCACTTCTCTCTAACTGTTTCATATTTTGTATACCTGATAAATAAGGTTTCTAAGGCTATTCCCAACTGTTAATGTCGAGTCCTGTTCAATTTATTGCTGTGTTTCAGACCAACAATGCCCAAACTTATTGGTTATTGTGGTTTGAAGGAGAGTGGTTCCTATAGGCTCATAATACTTGGTTCTAGTTGGTAAAACTGATTGAGAAGGATTAGGAGGTATGGAGGAGGTGTGTCATTGTGGGGTGAGCTTTGAGGTTTCAAATGCCTATGACATTCCCAGTTGTCTCTCTTACTTTTTCTGTCTGGTGATTGTGCCTCAAGATATAATAAGCTCTCAGATACTACTCCAGCACCCTGCCTGTTGCCGTGTTCCCCACCATGGTGGTCATGAACTCACCCTCTGAAACTAAGCCTCCAATAAAACCCTTTCTTCAAGTTGTTTTAGCCATGGTGCCTTACCACAGCAATTGAAAAGTAACTAAGACAAACATTTTTTTTTAAAATAGGTTGCCTTGGTCCCGATGTTTTATCACAGCAGTAGAAATGTTTAAAACATAAACAATTGGCCCAGTGTGGTGGCACACACCTTTAATTCCAGACTTGGGAGGTTGAGGCCAACAGGTTTCTGTGAGTTCAAGGCCAGCCTGGTCTAGTATACCAAGCAGAGGTATATAATGAGACCTTAATCCCAAAATGGGGATGAAGGTAACAGATATAAATTTCCCTGGTTAAAGTACCTGCTACCAAAGCTAATCACCTTCAGCCCCCAGAACATAATGGTAGAAGGACAGCACCAGTTCCCACAAGTTGTCTTCTAACTTCCACTTGCCCACTGTGGCATGATCAGCCCCTTCCCACCAAAAGTTAAATAAAAGTAATACAATTATCTCTTATATACTGTGGACTAATTGTGCTCAGGGAGGTGGGGTTTTTTGTTTGTTTGTTTTGTTTTTCAAGAAAGGGTTTCTCTGTGTAGCTATAGCTGTCCTGAAAGTCGCTTTGTAGACCAGGCTGACTTCGAACTCACAGAGATTCTCCTGTCTCTGCCTCCTGAGTACTGGGATTAAAGGTGTGTGCCACCCCGCCCGGCCTCAGGGAGGTGGTTTTTACTGGGAATGTCTGTTGTACTTACCAGGCTGTGGTAGTTGTGCTGGTTACTTTTTTGTCAAGTTGATAGAAGCTGGGGTCAGCTGGGAAGAAGGAACCTTGATTGAGACAATACTCCCCTCAAATTAACCTGAGGGCATGCACGTCTGTGGGGCATTTTCTTGATCAATGATTGGCGTGAAAGGACCCAGCTCACTGTTGTCAGTTCTACTCTTAGACAGGTGGTCCTAGGTTATATGGGAAAATAAATAAATAAACAGATTGAGCCATGTCAAGCAGGCCAGTAAACATTCCTCCATGGCCTCTGCTTTGATTATTTTTATTGCTGATTTTGAGACAGGGTCTCTCTATGTAGCCTTGGCTGTCCTGGAACTCACTATATACGCCAGGCTGGTCTCAAACTCACAGAGATCTGCCTGCCTCTGCATCTGCCTTGCAAGTGCTCGAATTAAAGTTGTGCACCACAACACTGAAATCATGTACTTCAGTTCTTTCCTTGAGTTCCTGCTCTTGACTTCCCTTCATGATAAATTATAAACACATAAAACCTTTCCTCCCCAAATTGCTTTTGGTCTTAGTGTTTTGCAATATCAATAGAAAGCAAAGTAAGACAGATAAATGGTTTCTTCACTCATGGCTGTTACCATGGCTAGCTTAGCTGGAACAACTAGAAGTCTTTCGGCATTCCTAGCATGAAGAAGTCTTAGCCAAGCTTCTAATGTGGTACCTCATTTACTACAATGCTCACGATTCAAGAAGGCATAACAGAAACTACAAACCTGGTCTTGCCAGTCATATAGCAGTGCTTCAGAGCCAGCCTAATTCAGTTTGGGAAAGGATGAGATATTCGTGAACACTAGAAAGCATGGTCCAGTTGAAGCAAACCGTAACTGGGGAGGTGGCAGTACACACATCTGTTTACCCCTGAAAGGGAACCCAAGACAGAGAAAAGTACAACTTGGTAAACTGGTGAATTTTTATTGGGGTTACTAAGAGGAGTATGGGTATGGGGTCACTTATAGGAGCAGGGATTGTTGTCGGGGTTTCTGCCCTGCCTGGTTCCCGCAATTGTTAAGTTCAAAAGAAATCACACAGAAGTCTACATTAGTTATAAACTGATTGGCTCATTAGCTCAGGCTTCTTATTAACTCTTATAACTTATATTAACCCATTATTCTTGTCTATGTTAGCCATGTGGCTCGGTATCTTATTCGGTGGGGCAGTCACATCTTGCTTCTTCTGTGGCTGGGACAGGATTGCGGAATAGGACTTCCTTCTTCCCAGAATTTTTCTGTTCTCATTGACCCACCTCTACTTCCTGTCTGGTTGTCCCACCTATACTTCCTGCCTGGCTACTGACCAATCAGCATTATTTAAAATATAATTGACAGAATACAGACCATTGTCCCACACCACTAGGGATGACTCAAAAAGCAGCTTCATCACTGAAAACCACCTCAGCTCTTACAAGCTGCCATCCTAGATCTCCTTCCCCAGGAGAACTGTTGCCTTTTCTTACAAAGCTGAGGAGAGGCCTTCTAGAATCTTGCAAGTTTCTACTCCCTCAGGTATGTTGTTTAGTTTGCTCCTGGAGTCTCCTCTTCGCTCCTGAAGGAAACTGCCCTACAACACTAGCTGCCATGTGTACCTGTTGTACCTGTTCAGGGGGAAGGTGCTTTTTGCCTTTATGTATGTTATTTAATCTTTATAACATCTGTTCAGTTGAGTGGTAACTTGATACAGAAGACAAATGATACGGGGGCCTATTCGATGGCTCAGGAGGTAAAGGCATTTTCCACCAGCATAAGAACCAAAGTTTGATCCCTGGAGCCCACATGGAAGGAGGAGAGAACTGACTCCCACAAATTGTCCTTTTACTTACAAACATGTTTTTCTGCCAGCACAATGACCGCACCTGAATCTTCTGTTTTTTCAGCCAGTAACTGCTGCTACCAAATGTAGTTTTTAGCTAAATCTCTGTCATTCCATTTGCCAATAAAGACTCAGGAGTAGTCAGGGGCTAGGGTGAAACTTGCTAGCTCAGAGAAGTTGAGGAACAGCTAGCTGACCTTCCATCTTCGCCAGAGTCTCAGAAAGAGAGTCTCTTCCATTGCTCCAAACCAAAAAGTACTGCCACACTCAAAGTCCCTTCCTTCTGCTTCCGGTGCATATCTTTGTTATCTGTTTTCCAGGCTCCTTCTGGCTCTCCATTATTACTTTACACTACTAGTTGCTGGCTCCTGACTCAAAGTTGATTTTATTTAATTAATGAAAACACAAACTCATGTTTCACAGTGTGATCATATATTTCACAACACAAACATATACCGTGACACACAGAAATAAATAAATGTACTTTTTAAAAAATGAATGTCTATGGCCAGGTGTATTGGTACATGCCTTTAGTCCCAGAACTTGGGAGGTAGAGACAGGCACATCTCTGTGAATTCAAGGCCAGCCTGGACTACATAGTGAGTTCCAGAACATCCAGAGCTACATAGTGAGATCCTGTCTCTTAAAAAAAAAAACAAGTCTTGAGATTTGAGGGGCAGATAAATTTAAATCTTCTGGGTATGTAGCTCTGTGGTAGCGTACTTGCCTGAGTTCAGTCCCTACCAAACACTTTAAAAAAGATAAAGGGGGGCTGGGCAGTGGTGGTGCACGCCTTTAATCCCAGCACTCGGGAGGCAGAGGCAGGCTGATCGCTGTGAGTTCGAGACCAGCCTAGTCTACAAGAGCTAGTTCCAGGACAGGCTCCAAAACCACAGAGAAACCCTGTCTCGAAAAACAAAAAAAACAAAACAAAAAAAAAGATAAAGGGTATCTCCTCTAGGGTCACACATGAGACCTGAGTGTTTTGGTTTATGTGTATACACACACAACATTAGATGTTGTTCTGACTTTGTACAAGCCGGGTAAGCCCTCTACTACCAAAGTACAGTGCTGAACCTGAAAGGCCATGTAGTGGACTCCTGTCACTGACCATATCCTGTTTATTCTCTCTCAGGTTCCTCTGGGAAAAGGAAGACGTTGTGTTGTTTTAGCTGATGGATTCTACGAGTGGCAGCGGTGTCAGGGAACAAACCAGAGGCAACCATATTTCATCTATTTTCCTCAAATCAAGACAGAGAAGGTATTAGCAGTTGCGCGAACAACAGGCTTAGGAGAGATCAACAAACTGACTCAAGGTCATGTACCTATAGCAATGTTTGTATACTAGGGCACATGTATTGATAGCAACCCTACTCATTGCTATTTAATCTAGGGTGTGTTAAGTACAGTCCATTGTTAGCACAACAAAATTCTTAATGCCACATTTCTCAGAACTATCTCAAGTTGCTACATGTCTGTAATTTTATTTTATTTTTTTTTTGATTTTCGAGACAGGGTTTCTCTGTAGCTTTTTGGTTCCTGTCCTGGAACTAGCTCTTGTAGACCAGGCTGGCCTCAAACTCAGAGATCCGCCTGCCTCTGCCTCCTGAGTGCTGGGATTAAAGGCGTGCACCACCACCGCCCGGCTGTAATTTATTTTTGAGATAATAATATAATTACATTTCTCCTTTTCTCCCATCCACACTCTCCCATATAAGCCCTCCATTTTTCATGACCTCTTTTTCATTTTTATTGCATGCATATATGTATATATGTGTTTACATACATGCATATATACACACACACATTCCTAAGTCTAATCTGCTCAGTCCTTACGTTATTTAATATGTGTTCAGTGCTGACCACCTGGCACTAGACCACCAGTTGCTGTGCTCCTCCCTGGGAATGATTATTTCTCCATTCCCAGCATTCCCCAGTTGCTGTTCTGTTTGTGTAGGGTTGAGGCCTTGTTGACTTTTCCCCCATCTTCTTTGTCATGTCCATTGGTGTCCTTGTTCAGCTCACATTTGAGCAGTCATGTTGCTGAGACTTTATGGGTTTAGCTTAAGACATCTTTAGGATATACAGTCTCATAGCCAACTCCCAATTCTCTGGCTCTTTTAATCTTCTCACCCTGTCTTCTGCAGTGTTCTCTGAGCCTCAGGTGCAGAAATGTTTTATAGATGTACCCATTGAAACTGGGCTCCACAGCTCTTCATTTTGATTGGCTGTGGTTTGCTATAATGGTCTCTGTTGCAAAAAGAAGTTTCCCCGATGAGGGGTGAAGACTACACTTATCTGTGGGTATGAGGACAAATGCTTAGATTGTTGTTAGGGATTATGCTGGTTTAGTAAGGTAGTAGTTGTAGATTGTCCTCTGGTATTCATGACTTTACTAGTACTGAGTTAACTAGGTTCACAGTACCAGGCATGATTTCCCTCTTGTTGAGTGGGTCTTAAGTCTATTAAAGAGCTGTTGGTTACCACCAAGGTCTGTGTCTCACTACTGTATCCTTAGGGTTATCTTTCCGTGATAGTCATTGATGTGGTTCATATAGCTGTGTAGATTATTGGTTGCCTCCCTCCTTTGGAAGCTTGCATAGTGCCTTTTCATCCCATAAAAACTAGTCCTAAAGGAATGGGCATTGAATCAGTTCCAGCTCAGGAATCTTTGGGCTTTGTTTCTGAATTGTGTGGTGTCTTCAGCAGTAGGGATTTACCTTCCACTTCTAAGTCTCATTTTGTGGCTCTGTTCAGACTGGAATTTGTTATGAAGACCAGGCTAGCTGCAAACTCAAGACATCTACCCAACTCTACCTCTTAAGTGCTGGAATTAAATTCATGTACCAGCCAGGCATAGTGGTGAATGTCTTTGGTCCCTGTATTTGGGAAGCAGAGGAGGGCAAATCTCTGGGCTGGAGGCCAGCCTATCCTACAGATAGGTTCCAGAACAGCCAAGGCTACACATAGAAACCCTGTCTTGAAAAAAACAAACAAAATAAGTCATGTATCATCATGCCAGGCGAACTGCTTTATATTAAAATGCTAAGCTTCCACCTTTCGGTTAGGTTAGTGCTATGAGCACTCACATGCAGGGAGGCCTTTATGTGGATGTATATACTTAGTACAATTGCTTAGTCACATGGTAATTCTGTATGTAACATTTCCCTCATTGAACTTTCGTTGTAAGACACATAATATAAAAGGCTCACATCCTAACATTAGAAAGTTGAAAATAAACCAGACATGCCAGCATTATGTTTTCTTTCTAGTTAGATTTAATAGTTTGCACTGGCTAAAATTCTGTTTTACTGGGAAAACTTGAGGCAAAAAAGAGCTAAAAGTGAGGATGGGCAGAGTGTTGTTGGGTTCTAAGATGATGTGTATTGTTTTGTTTACTTTTTTGAGACAGGCTTTTTCTCTGTACCTTTGGTTGTCATGGGACTTGATATATAGACCAGGCTGGCCATAAACTTGCAGAGATCCAACTGCCTTTGCCTCTGGAATGCTGGAATTAAAGGCACACACCACATGCCCAGCAAGATGGTGTGTATCGGCAGGCCAGTGTTGAAGATTGATTTTTTTTTTTTTTTTTAGGATTGGAGTAGGTAGGCAAGAAAAACAGATTAGGATGCTCAGTTGCTGATTGATCTGGCTTTGTTTGTCTGTTAGCTATAAATAAAAATTTAACTATTTCTCCTTGCATTTCAAAACCAAATTGAACTGAATACTTTCACTTTTTTCCTTACAGTTATTTTCTTTCTGCCACCAGCCTTACTATTTTCCTTCTTTATTTATTTGGGTTTTTCAGCTAGCCTCTTTCTTTACCCAGTCACTCTTGATAAGCTTGGATTTTTCTTTGTAGGTGTATAGTACTGCATTCTTCAGTGTGTTCGCGTTCATGAGGGTTCTTCCTTGGTAGCAAAGAAGCTTTAAAAGGTGAAGCCATTTTCAGCTCTTTTGATATCCAGGCAGTTCCTTAGCCATATGTTATCCCTCTTCCAAGGAAAATGAAGAAAGCCCCTGTCCGCTCAAATAAACCTCACTGCTAGAGATCTGAGATACCATTTCACTGCTGTCCCTTCACAGACAGTTCCAGCTCCCTGAAAGACTCCCCAGGCTGTTTTCTGATCTCTTAAGGGGCCACTAATGCCAGGATTGGTCCTAGACCTCACTACTAGCTCATATTTGTGCACCAAGCCAGTATGCTTGCCCTACTATTGTGTTATTTCAGGGATGAGGTTGAAGCTTGCATTTAGATCTTCTAAATGCAATTACAGTTAAGTGTAATTCAGCCCTTCTAGTATCTCTTCCCTTTTTTCTCCCTCTACTTTCTCCTGTTCACCACCAATACCGGTAGCCTTACCTCCATGGTTTTTTTTTTTCTCCCTTTTTTAGAGGGGTAGTGGAGGAGAAAGAGAAGAGAACATGAAGGAATGTAGTAATGAACACTCGTGGAAGGCACCTGTACAATTGCAAGGACTCAAACTCAGCATCAAACTCAGACTAGGGCATCATGGCAGGCTTTCCAGAGGAAGTAATACATGGACTTTCCACTTAGCTTGTCTTTCTTTCTCAAATAATCTGACACAACAAGTCTTTTATGTTTGGAACTTATCCCTTGACTTTAATTATTGAAATAATTGGGTTAAAATATTTGCTAATTGTCTTTTATTTATCTCAGTAACTTTATAGGTTTTCTGTTACTTACCTTATTTTTTTTTTTTTGGTGTGTATGTGTGTGTGTTCAGAAGTGGACACACTGTTACTTGCAGTTAGTTGCACATGACCATGTGTGCTTATGCAGAGAGAGGCCAGAGTTTGACGTTGCATGTCTCCCTCAGTTGTTCTTCAGCCTTGTTGTTTTGAGACAGGGTCTCTCATTGAACTGGAAACTCACTTATTTCCCTGGGCCAGTGGCTGGCTAGCAAGCTCCCAAGTGGTGATGTGCACATGCCATCATGTCCAACATTAATGTGGGTGCTGGGGATGAGAACTCGGGTCTTCATGCTTATGTGGGAAGCACTTTACTGACTGAGCCATCTCTCTAGCTGCTTTTTAATTGAGCATTTTTTGTTTTACTTTTCTGGGGTTTTATTTCATTTTGTTTTTGAGACAGCGTTTCTCTGTCATGTAGCTCTGGCTGTCCTAGATCAGGTTGACCTCAGATTTATAGAAACCTGCCTACCTCTGCTTCCTGAGTTTTGGGATTAAAGGAATGTGCCACTAATCCAAGCTTGAACTCTGGTATTATTTGTCTAAAAAAGCATTTATATATGTATTATATATGTGAAATTATCTGATATTATTCCACAGTTCTTGAACAATATCTTGTGAATTTTCTGTGTTTCAGTTTGGGTAATCTTCATTGGTTTCAAGAGCCTTTAGTGGCTTAACTAAGCTATCTAGAATCATGCCTTGAGTCTGGTTCTGACAATTTCTCTTGGCAGTAGATTCTTTCTTCTAGCTTTTGCTTTGTTTTGTTTTTTGAGACAGGGTTCTCTGGGTAGCTTTGGAGCCTATCCTGGTACTTGCTCTGTAGCACAGGCTGGCCTCAAACTCACAGAGATCCACCTGCCTTTGCCTCCCGAGTGCTGGGATTAAAGGCATGCACCACCACTCAGCTCTTCTAGCTTTTTTTTTTTTTATGTTTCTTCCAATTTTTGCTTGTTGTTAGCCATAGGCAGAGACCAAAATAAATAATAGTTATTCCTGGGAACTCTTCTATTATGGTTTTAAATATGAGATCAAGTCACTATCATAGGGATAGAACTGGGTTGTATTTGCTGTTTTCATTATCTTTATTCCTCACAGGCTTGTATTATTTCCTTGTGCTTTAGGTGAGCAGTCACACCAGAGGGTTGTTCCAATAGCCAAGCTCTCCCTGGCTGTAGGCCCTTCCTGAGCTAGATATTTTTGAAAGCTTGAAACCAAGTGAAGGTATTAAATTCTGAAAGTGTTAAGAAGCCGAAATCTGGAGCTTCAGTAGACATTTGCTGTGAAGCCTGTTGGTGTTAATGATAGTGGGTCAAATAGGTTCAGTAATGGGTTGAACTGCTGTTTCCAGTTAGGTGGGAATGATGCCTCAGACAGCCCCGACAGCAAGGAAAAGGTCTGGGACAATTGGAGGCTGCTGACCATGGCAGGGATCTTTGACTGCTGGGAACCCCCGGAGGGAGAGCGCCTATATTCCTACAGCATCATCACAGTGGATTCCTGCAAAGGCTTGAGTGACATCCACAACAGGCAAGTCACTATCTTTTTCTGGGGAGTAGGAAATTAACTTGTACAGATTATAATTCGTTTTCCCAAAACATGATATATAGTTCTAAAATTGTTACAGACATGCTTTCAAAATTACATAGTAAAAACCACATGAAATCATTTGGATTTCTGAGATTTTAAAATATTTTTAGGGGCTGATGGTGTAGCTCATAGTTGAATATGTACTTAATACGACTCACTAGACCAGTGGTATTTCACTGAGATTTACTCACAACTCACTGATTTTTAAAGTACACATTGAAGGACAGGAGAGATGGTTCAGTGGGTCCTCTTCCAAAGGATCTAGCTCACAATTGTTTGTAGCTGCAGTTCCTGGGGATCTACTGACTCTGGCCTTTACAAACACTTGCAGCCACATGCACATTCCTACATGTAGACACACATCTATATGTAATTTCAAATAATAAAAGTAAATCTTAAAATAATATAACATGTTGATTTGTTGAAGTTAAAGCATTTATCGGTTAATATAAATATTTATACATTTGTCTCCTAAAATTAGCTGTGTCAAACAACCAATAAAATATGAGCGTGGGCTATAAAACTGGAAGCTAGCTGGGCTGTGGTGGCACACACCTTTAATCCTAGCACTCAGGATGCAGAGGCAGCTGGATCTCTGTGAGTTTGAAGCCAGCTGAGTCTACAAAGCAATTGATAGCCAGAGCTACACAGAGAAACCCTCTTTCAAGAAACAAAACAAACAAAAAACCAAAAAAAACCCCAAAACAGTTGTCTGTTATTTCTAACTAAGATGTAATATAGCCCAAGTGGTATGAATGCATCCAGATTTCAGAGACTTTAAGGATCTTTTGTTCTCTCATGTTTTTGAGGCAGAGTCTCACTCTGTATCCAAGTTTGACTGGGAACTCGCTGTGTGAATCCAGGTTGGCCTGAAACTCTTGTTGCTCTTCCTTCTTCATTCTCTTCATTCTCCTGAGTGCTGGGATTATGTACATGGGCCATCCTGACTGTCTTTTTTTTTTTTTTCTTTAAAGAAATGTGTCTTAAAGCCTGTTTTAAATCCTAGCACAGAGGCAGGTGGGTCTCTGAGTTCAAGGACAGCCAGGGCTACACAGAGAAACCCTGTCTTGGAAAACCAAAAAGAAAAAGAGAAATGTGTCTCCCCTGGTGGCAACACTGAGTTTGTAATCCCAATACCCAGAGAGTGAAAGGAGAGGCAAGACAATCATGAGTTTGAGGCCAGACTGGGCTTCAGCAAGAATTTATCTCAAAAACAAAACAAAAGATGGGTCTTGCTGTGTTGCCCAGTCTAGCCTGTACTCCTGGGCTCAAATGAGCCACTCACCTCAGCATCCTGTATAGCTGTGACTACTGGCTCACTTCAGTGCCTGGCCAGCCCTTTCTTGCTGGAGGGCTTTCACAGTTGATGTCTGGAGAGAGGCACCAACTTTCTAGGGGTACACTGCATACCCTAGAGTCGCCCTTAGTGTTATTCACTGCCTGTGCCATGAAGTTTCATAACTTAACTGAATGTTGACTCTAGTGCAGGTGAGGTAAGAGTAAGGACCAGGAACCCTGTGGTGCCTCAACTATCAACTGACTCAGTTTCTTTCCTTTCCCTACCCTCATCAACCTCTCCATCTGATCCCCGACCAGGATGCCTGCCATACTAGATGGAGAAGAGGCAGTCTCCAAATGGCTTGACTTTGGTGAGGTCACCACTCAGGAAGCTCTGAAGTTAATCCATCCCATAGACAATATCACCTTCCATCCAGTTTCTCTAGTGGTGAACAACTCCCGAAACAACACTCCTGAATGTCTGGCCCCTGCTGACTTGGTGACTAAGAAGGTAGGTGACTAAGAAGATAGTCCATTCTGAGACTCCTGTTGTTCAGAGTATGCCCTTGTCTTGCCTTTAATGTTTATTTCATTTGAGTTTATGTAATTTGAATTTTAGACAAGGTATCCCTGTGTAGCTATGACTAGCCTGGAACTGGGCTATATAGACTAGGTTGGCCACAAACTCACAGAGATCCATCTGCATCAGCCTCCTATTGCTGGTATTAAAGGTATGTACTACCATGTCTGGATTTTTTCTCCTATTTTTTAAAGATTTATTTAATTTTTATTTATGTATATGTGTGTTTGTTGACTGAGGTTTCTATACTGCCTGGTCTAACAGCTGTTCAATCCCAAGTAAACACACAGAGGTCTATATTAATTATAAACTGGTTGGCCTAGTAGCTCAGGCTTCTTATTAACTAATTCTTACATCTTACATTAATCCATTCTTGTCTGTGTTAGCCACATGGCTTGGTACCTTTTCGGAGAGGCAGTCACATCTTGCTTGCACTGTGTCTGGGTGACTGACTGCAAAATGAAACTTCCTTCCTAAATGATATGACTAGGATTAAAGCCGTGGCTTTGATGGCTGGATCCAGCCCTTTCTTTAGCTTTCTGAGAATCCAGCCTCATGGTGGAAGTACTGGCTGGAGTTGTGTTTATTGCCCCAAGCTATGGAGTTTCAAGGTCCTTGCCACCACCAAAAAGCATGTGGTTGACTATTCATCAACACCATTTAAGTGTTTCGTGAAGGGCCTCTTAAAAGACCTGCAAGTTTTTGCAGCTAAAGCTGAGTCAGGAAGCCTCTCTTAAATGAGATGCACTTGCCTCTAGCAAAGAGAGGAAACCCGAGAAATTGTTGCTACCAAGAATCCATGCTTAACACTGTTATTTTGTGCCTAGAATTACTTCCTAATCTCAGGTTTTCTGTGGATGCAGTTGTCCACACATTGGGTACCATTTATTGACTGAGGTTTCTGTCCTGCCCGATCCAACAGCCATTCAATCCCAAATAAACACACAGAGGTCTATGTTAATTATAAACTGGTTGGCTTAGCAGCTCAGTCTTCTTATTAATTAATTCTTACGTCTTATATTAACCCATTATTCTTGTCTATGTTAGCCATGTGGCTTGGTACTTTTTTCGGGGAGGCAATCACATCTTGCTTGCTCTGTGTCTGGCTTCCTCTCTGTCTGGGTGACAACTGCAGACTGAAACTTCCCTCTTCCCAGAATTCTCATTGCCCTGCCTCTACTTCCTGTCTGGTTGCCCTGCCTCTGCTTTCTGCCTGGCTACTGGCCAATCAGCGTTTCTTTAAAATAAAGTGACAGAGTACAGACCATTGTCCCACAGCATGTGTTAGTTTGTGGGTGGGTTTGTACGCATGAGTACAGTGGCTGCAGAGTTCAGAAGAGGTCATCTGATCTCCTGGAGCTGGAGTTGCAGGCAGTTGTGAGCTGCCCGGTATGAATGCTTGGGAATGAACCTGGGTCCTCCTCAGAGTGACGAAGTGCTCTTAGCTGCTGAGCCATCTATCTAGCACCCACAGAATGATTTTGTTTTGAGACAGGGTCTCACTGTGTAGCTCCGGCTAGCCTAGAACATGCCATGCAAACCAGGCTGGCCTCAAACCACAGAGATCTGCCTGCCTCTGCCTCCCAAGTGCTAGGATTAAAGGTGTGGGCCACCATGCCCAGCTGGCACAGGATCTCTTAGTGAACTCAGAGCTAGTCTGGCAGTTAAGACATCTGAGGGACACTCCTACCCACTGCTGAGATTATAGCTTTGCCCGCCTTTTATGTGGGTTCTGGGATCCGTGAACCAGGCTGACCTTGAATTCAGAGGTCCTTTGCCTCCCAAGTTCAGGGATTAAAGGCAAGCCCCACCGTTATCACTTACAGAACTCTTTTTCTGTCTTGGTCCATATTCTGTGCTGTTTGCTCACAGAGAACCTCTCATTTCAGGGCTGGGTGTGGCACACAGGCAGCAGAGGAAGTAGTGACAGTCAAGACATACTGGGTGGGGAACTGCTGAGCCTCACTTCTAGCATCCCATCGCCAGCCATTGAGTCACTGAATTTCCCAGAAGGCACTTCATTCCCTGCATGTTTGGGAGACTCCAGCTTCACCCAGACTCTTGTCCTCTGATTTTTAAGTGTTCCTCCCCTATTCTGGGAGCACTCTTGGCCCTCTTTTCCTTGCACCCTTAGTAACACTATGCAAGTGTAGGTTGGTGGTTGGGGTGCATGTTTTTTCCTATCTGCATTTTGGTCTTTCCTGTGAAGCTCAAACCTGGATGTTCAGAGATTTCTCTCTCCCGTAGGAGCCCAAGACAAGTGGCAGCAGTCAAAGAATGATGCAGTGGCTGGCTACAAAGTCACCCAAAAAAGAAGCCCCTGGATCACCCAAAAAGGATGAGTCAGGTGTACCCCAGTGGTCCAGCCAGTTTCTACAGAAGAGCCCATTGCCTGCTAAAAGAGGTGCCACCAGCAGCCTCCTGGACCGGTGGCTGAAGCAGGAGAAGGAGGAAGAGCCCATGGCCAAGCGGCCTCACAGCTAGGCCACACTAAATTACTGTTATCACCAGCTGACTGGAATTGTGTCCAAGTGCTTGGGAAAGTGGTAACACCATGTCAGTTTGGGGCCTAGGAGGACCATGGCTGCCATGACCAGCCCTGTGGGGCCTCTACCCGTCCTGGCTCAGCTGGTAGTCTTGCCTCCTGCTGGGCACTTTACTTCTGCTCTGGTGGTCTTGGAAGGAGGCTCTTCTCTATCTCTGAGCTCTCTTTGTATTTTGTTGTAAATAAATTATGTTTGATAAACCTTGGCTGGCAAGAGTTCTGTTCTTACACAGTTTCCCCTGGTATTTTTTTTTTTTTTTAAGAATGGGTTTTACCACAAAGGGGTGGGTCACCGGGGCCCTCTGACGGAAAAATCTATCAGAGTCAGTTTAGTAGCATGGCAGCCCCTTGTTGATGTTTTCACTGTTAATATTTAAAAGTCCTCTGTGTATAGTTAAAATCCAGCCTGAGGTGGCTGTCACACTCAGCTGAGTGATTTGGGGACAGTTGGGTTCAGAGGTCTTCAGGGCCCTGCCTTTAGCACAGAGGGAAGGATCTGGTGAGAGCTGGACCTGTGCAGGTTCCCAGCCTCCAGCATTGTGCAGGAATCAGGGCAGCAGGTGAGTCTGCACTAGGCGGCTGGAGGAATGCTGGAGAAATGGCTCCCCTACCACACCCTGAGTAGCCATCTGCTGTGTGCCTTTCCTGACACCATACCTTCATAGTGGCTTGGAATGCTATGTCCCTTCGCAAGTAGATTCCTGCAAGCAGGGATTCTCCACTCTTGTTTTCTCCTATTAACAAAAAGTCAGTGTTTTCCCGAGTGTCCATGTGTTTGTTGTGTTGGTTCAAATTTAGTGTAACTGCTGCCTAAGAAGTGCAGGTGTAAGTATTTGTTCAGTGTCTGTGAGCACTTCTGTGTGCCTGCACTGCAGCTCACCTTAGAAATAAGGAATGGGGTAAGTGCTCCGGAGTTCTGCCCCTGCCGAAAGGGCTAGTGTCCCAGCAGGGCTCATCTGCAAAGCCCCTCGAGAAGCAGGTACAGAGACTAGGGCAGCCACTGGGAATGGCTCACAGAAGGATCACTCAGGTAAAGATACGGACTAAGGACCTGGGCACTGTCTGATGGCTGGCAGCTGCTTATGCAGCTGGGTTCAGGGATCCTGCAATCTTGCCTGCACTGGCTTGGGACTTATGCAAATTAAGGATCAGATTTCCACCAATCCTGCACCCTATGCTGTCTGGGTACCCTGGTGTGGGGGGTACCCACCAAGTGCAGGTGGGCCCTTGGGGACAGGGACAGGTGCATGCAGGCCCCATCACCCATACCTTCCCGGGCTGCCTTTCCCGAATTTCCCCTTGAGCGAAGCGGAGAAGGTAGACTGACCTGGACATGAGGGTGCAGGCCCACTGCACTTCTGCTGTGGGCTCTGGTTTAGGGAGTGAACTCATTTCTATAAGTTTTGTTTTGTTTTAAATTCGGATAACTTATTAGAACACTCACTGAATCACATAGATATTTGCATCATTAGCAGGTAGAGGATGGAGGCAGGAGAGTCAGGAGTTCAAGGCTAGCCAACAGGAGACTACAAAACATGTAAATCATAAAACTTCTCAGATATGAAGGTGGAAACACCTCAGGCATTACATTTTTAGCTTTTTCTTTAAGCCACCAGCTTTACTGGGCATTACTAATTGTTCACCAAATCTTCAGTTGTTTCAGAAGCACGTGACCTGTTTTTCCTGCCTTCCTGCCAATGTGTGATCCTGTCTATAGAGCTCTGGAGAGTGGGCCATGTGCTTCCACAGCACACATGTGGAGGTCAGAGGCAAACTGTGGGGTCAGTCCCCTCTATGGGTTCCAGGGTTGGAGTCCAGGTTGTAAGACTTGTGCAGCACACTCTGCCCAACTGGGATACTCTTATGTTGTTCTTTTGTTGTTCCAAAAAAAAAATGTCCTTACTGATCCAGTTACAGGTGTGTAAACCACATAGCATTAGCCAAAAGTTTCTGCCTGTAAAGCTGTTCTTTTACCTGCCCCTTCCTTCTTTTGCCTTTCCTAATTGTAGACCAAAAATCAGAGATGAAGTCCTTTTTACTAGTTACCTAGCTCCTTAAAAAGACTAGAAAGCAAGAAATGCCCAAGCAATTACTATACCTGCCCAGAGCTTTACACTGCCTCTTTAATTCTCAGGTTATTCCACTTTGCAAAGAGAAACCAGTGAATCTGGGCTGCAGGCTCTGTGGTGGCAGACTCAAACAAAAGGGCTAACTTAAAATTCATAACACCAGAGTTGATAGCTAAAAATCTATACATAGATGATCATAAAGGAAACATGTGGCTGCTGCCATCTTAGCTGCTGTCTCCCATCAGGATGAGGGCAGCCGCATGTCTGTCAGCCATGTTTGCTCGTGTTAGGAAGGATGGATTTTGCCATGTGACCTCACATCTTGATTAGAAGTGATCATGGTGTAGTCCGACAAAGGAACAAACAGCTCCTGGCTAACCACACCGTGTAGTCCAGCAAAGGAGCAAGCAGCTCCTGGCTATAAGGACCAAGCCAGATGTTTCCTCCACTATTCTCAATCCAGGCAACGAGCCTCCCCTGTTGAGGAATATTTGTTTACACTGTGTGAAGATGTGCCACTGTGATTGGTTTAATGAAGAGTTGAGTGACCAATAGCTAGGCAGGAGGGAAAAGGTGGGATTTCCAGGGAGAGAGAGAACTCTGGGAAGAGGAGAGGTGAGGATTATGCCAGCAAGATGCCAGGGAGACACTGAAGAGATCAGACGTACATGTGGTGAGAGACTGCATTAGCTCCAGGGCCAGACTTGTCCTGCCCCAGCTTCCCCTTGGCCCGCCCCAGCTTCCTTTCACTTTCAATCTGTTCTAGTTTCACTTTAGGTTTCTGCACTCTGTTAAAGCAGGAAGAGGAGCCCCAGCCAATCAGGTTCAGGATAACTAATTCCCTGCCAATTACATTCAGGATAGCCTAATCCTTTCCTCCCGTCCTGATTGCCTATAAAAAAAAAAAAAAAAAAAAGCCTGTATGCTCTGTTTGAGTGTTGGAGGAGGCAGCTTGTTCTTCCTGGCCGCCTGGTTAGCTTAGACCTGAAATAATCACAGAGAAAACATATTATTTAAATCACTACTTGGCCCATTAGCTCTAGCTTCTTATTGGCTAACTCTTACATATTAATTTAACCCATTTCTGTATATTGCTGAATGGCTGTAGCTTACTGGGTAATGTTCCCAGCTTCTGTCTCTGGTGACAGCTCCATGGCTTCTATCTGACTCTGCCTTCCTTCTCCCATGCTATAGGCCAAGCCAGTTTCTTTATTCATTAACCAATAAAAGCAACACATAGACAGAAGGACCTCCCACACCAGTTTGAGCTTGTAGCCATTTTGTTGTCTGGCTGGAGAACCCAGCATGCTGTAATAAACAATGCTCCTGCTGATTGCATATGGGAATTGCTGTTTTGTAGATGTTCTGTGGACCCTAACATTTGGTGTGTTGTCCAGGAATCCCAGAGACCATCACCACACTGAGCATTTGGGCAGTAAGCAAGCACTTTGAGTCTTTGTCTGTTCCTGTCTGATTTTTGTACTGTTAAAAGCTCGAGCTGATCCTGTAGGCCCAGATGTCAGGTAGATGTACACTATTGACATCTGTACCAGGGTTTGAGAATCTTGTACTCACCACAGGGGACAAGATCCCATCGGAAATACTGAAAATTCAAGTGGGATAAGCAGGTCACAACCAGTCAAGCAGGGCTCACATAGAGTGAGAGAGGCCTCCTGCTAGCAGGGCTCGCTTACCATGAGAGAGGCCATCGTCCTGAATAAGGTTCTTTTTTGTGTGTTTTGTATCAGTCTATTAGTGTGTACATTGTCTGGTGTGCATGTTCTCTAATGTGTGTACATTGTCAGGTGTATATATTGTCTGGTGTGTACATTGTCTGGTGTGTACATTGTCTAGTGTACACATTCTCTGGTGTGTCTTTCAGGGTTTTTGTCTAGTAAGCATTTTTGTTCCTCTGGAAGAAATCTGTCAGAAAACTTGGACTTCCCTAAGCTTTATGCTGAACCACTAAGGACTTCTGGACTTGTCTGGAAGGGAAAATTAACCATCTTTTGCAGGAACAAGTGACCGACTCCAAATGTGGGATGGCCTGAGGAAGGGACCTCTGATCTCCCCACTGTCCATCACGTAAAGGAGGTAAGCTATGGGCCATTGGGGCACCTGGATCAGGCTCCTTATACCTGCCAAATATTGGTGGCTAAGTCCCCAAAATAAGTAAAACCTTTTCTGCCACCACCCCAGGTGATAGTTGCAATAGTGGCAGAAAAGAAACCAAAGAGTCCGGAATCTGAGCATGGCGGTCAATGAAGACTGATGAGAAGCCAAGGACAATGGCACTAGGTTTCGATCCTAATACATGAACTGGCTTTGTGGGTGCTTAGCCTGTTTGGACGCTCACCTTTCTGGACGTAGATAGAAGGACCTTGGTCTTCCCGCAGGGCAGGGAATTTGGACTGCTCTTCAGTATCGAGAGGGAGGGGGAATGGAGTGGGGGGAGGAGAAGAGGAGTGGGGATAGGGGGAGGGAAGTGGGGGGAGGGCAATATTTGGGAGGAGGGGAGGGAAATGGGAAATGGGGAGCAGGTGGAAATTTTAATTAAAAAATATAAAAAAAAAAAAAAAAAAAAAGGGGAATCCCAGCCCTTGGTCCCTCTTTACCCTGTCCTATCCCCCAGGAGGGGACCTGTAGGAGGGAGATTTCACAACCCCTCCCCCCACCAGCTTAAAGAGCATCAGGGGGAGGCTGGGGGAGTCACGGGAGAGGTCATGTGTCCTCCACAAAAGGAGGAGCACTTCCACTGAGAGCAGTGCCCGCCCCCCATGTGGGTGACTGGCAGCTGCTGGTTCACTGGCCCTTTGCCACTAATGACTTCTATAATTAGAAATCTCTGAGAAGCATGCGAAATTAATTGACTTGTTAGATCGGGTTCTCTTGACCTGGGATGACTGACATCAGTTACTCCAGGTCCTCTCTACCATGGAGGAAAGGGGACAAATTCTGGTCAAGGCCTGGAAATTGATTCCTGGTGCCAGTGGGAGACTCACCACAAACCTGGAAATCATCGATCTAACCTGAATGGGACTTCCACACCGAGGAAGGCAGGGAGAGGTTGAAGCTGTACTGCCACGCTCTGATGGGGGAGTCTCTGGACCACCATAGGGTGGCCCACAAATTTGCTCAAAGTAAGTCAGGTACATCAGGGGCTTGAAGAGTCGCCAGGGGCCTTTCTGCCTTCCTGGAGATACTCATGGCGGCCTACTGGCCCTATACAACCTTGGACCTGGCGATACCAGGAACCGGACTGCGATTAGCCTAGCTTTTGTCAACAAGTTGGCTCCAGACATCTGCTGTAAGCTGCAGAGACTGGATGGATAGAAGAACGAGTGTCATGAATGAAAGAGAGGCTCGCTAGAAAAGTTAGAGATGATATGAAGGACAGGAAACTGGAGGACGCTTTGAAAGCCATGGGAAAGGGAAAACCCAAGGAGGAATCCAGGAATGGTTAGTATGGGTTAGGGGCTGAGAGCAAACACAGTAGACTGGAGAAGGGGCGGGGAATCTGGAGGACAAATGAATATGAATTGGGAGAAAGGCTCAATTGGAGGGCAAATCTGTTGTGGAACCTAGGTATGGGCAGGAGGCTGTGGGAGCTAGCAGGTCTGCTGTCAGCTAGATAGCCCCGTGGGGGATCTGAGGATTCACCATAGAGTGGGAGGACATGAGCCTAGGTAGGGTAGCTAGAGGCTAAGGAGGACAGAATTCTGGGAAAGGCAGAAGGCTCAAGGGAGATTTTAGGGGGCTAGTGAATGGCAGAAGTCTGTAGAGGACCACAGGTTCTAGAATGGGAAGAGAGAGGGCTTGGGGGAGAGGGCAGAAGGATGAGCTTGGGGAGCCATAGGTGCTCAGGAGTGAGAAGGACAGTAGGTGAGAAGGTAGGCAGAGGATTAGGGCAAATGTACGAGGCCCAGGGGATAATGACAGAATGCTCGGGTGTAGGAGCCTCGGAAGGATGGGAGTGGGAGCCTGTAGTGGACAGACTGACAAGGATGGAGGGAAGGTTCCTGTAGGAGACCAGTATCTGGCAGGCAGCAGAGGACTCTGATGGTACAGGAGCCTGTGGAGGATGCTGGAAGTTGACCAAGGAGAGCAGGGCCTCAGGGTATGATGTGAGCGGAGAAAGTATACAATAACAATAGGGAGATACGGCAAGACAGACAGACTGGGGGGGGGGGACCGGCTAAGATTCTGCTGGCAACGTCAGCTGACCCAAGAGCAGAAAGACAGAATCTGAGGAACCTGGCATTTGGGAAGTCAGCCTGTAGGAAGAAGAGCGTGAAGCAGAGACTGGGCAATAGGTGCCATCTCCAGAGAAACCAATGTGTGTGTTGCAAGAGAAGCTGGGACACTGGAAGAATGAAAGCCCTGAATGACTGGGCTCAGATACCAAGGTACTAGAGCTGGGAGAGTTGAAAAACTGAAGGGGACGGGGCTCAGCACCCATCCCCGAGCCTTGGATAACCCTAAAAGTGGAGGGAGGCCTGCTGATTTCCTGGTGGACACAGAAGCACAGCACTCCATCTTAAAATAACCCCTGGGCCAGATGTTCCAGCTACCATGGCTGCAAAGGGCCACAGGAATGAGCCGATATTCAAGGACTACCTGAAGGTCAGTGGTCACAGCGAAGGGACAGGTAACCCACCCCTTCATGGCCTTTCCCGAATGCCCATATCCCTTGTTGGGAAGGGATCTGCTGACCAAAATGGGGGCCCACATCCATTTTGACCAGGCTGTGTGATCTTGGTGCATGACCAGAAAGGGGAAGCCCTGCATGTCCTCACAATGGCCCTCATAGATGAATACAAGCTATTTACAGATTCCTCTGTGCGGAAAAGAGATTGGGAGGCAGGGTGCCTGCTCCAACAATGGCTCCAGGAAATTCCCTAAGCCTGGGTGGAGATTAGAGGGTCAGGACTGGCCAAACACAGCCCCTGTGGTAGCACAACTGAAGGCTAATGCTTTGCCTTCCCACATCAGACAATGTCAAATGTCCAGAGATGCCAAGCAAGGGACTGCCCCCCACATCGGATACCTGAGGGACCTAGGCATCCTTGTCCCCTGCCAGTCTGCCTGGAATACACCCCTGCTGCTGGTCAAAAAGCCCAACTCCACTGATTTTAGGTTTATACAGGACCTCAGAAAAATAAGCAGGAAGGAGACATTTATCCCACTGTCTGCAATCCATACTCCTTTCTTAGCGCTGTGCCAGCTGAACGAGTCATCTATACAGCTCTAGGCCTCAAGAATGGTCGCTTCAGCTCGCCCTTAGCCCTAGCCAGTCTGCGTTCATTTGTCTTCAAATGGTCGGATCCAGATGACAGGTTCAATGAGCAAATGACCTGGACAAGGCTTCCTCAGGGATTGAAGGATTCCCCCACCATTTCCGATGACACCCTCCACGAGGACTTGGGTGAGTATAGGCAGGCTCACCCAATTGTCCATCTGTTACAGCAGATGATTTGTTGATTGCTGTGTACTCACTGAGGGACTCTGGGATACCGTGTCTCTGCCAAGAAAACTCAGCTCTGACAGACTGAGGTAATCAATCTGGGGCACATACTCAAAGGCAAGAAAAGAGACTATTCTAAGAATCCCCTGGCCCACAAACTGCCAGGAAGTGAGAGAGTTCTTGGCGTCAACTGGATTCTCTAGACTTTAGATACCAGACCATTATATGAAGCAACCTGTAAGTCAGGATATGCTCCCCCCCCCCCCCCCAACTAGAATGGTCTGAGCAAATGGAAGAATCGAAACAAAAATTTTTGGCAAAATCAAAAACAGTCCTACTAGAGGTTCCGGCATTAGCCCTGCTGGACATCACAAAGCCGTTTTACCTGTATGTGAACAAAAAGGAAGGGGTAGCCAAAGGAGTCATAACCCAGTCTTTCAAACCCTGGAAAAGGTCTATTTGTCAAAGAAGCTAGATCCAATGGCAATGGAATGGCCCCCATGCCTTTGCATAATAGAGCCACAGCCTCATTAGTCAAGGACTCAGACAGACTGAGCTTCGGCCAGGCCCTCATAGTGACTACACCACATGCTATTGGGGTCCTTAAACATCGCCTGCTAGATGGCTGCCCAACACCGGGCGGACCCACTACCAGGCTTTGCTCTTGAACTTCCCTTGAGTCCAGTTTACCTCCAGTGGTTCGCTCAACGCAGCCACCCTGCTTCCAGTCCCGGACCTGGAGGGTCCTCACACAACTGGCAGGAAATCTTGAGCCACCTACAGGGAACAAGGCCAGACCTTAGCGATTCACCTTTAAATGAGGTTGATGTCACTTGGTTATACAGACGGCAGTAGCTTCATCAAGGATGTCACCAAGTATTCCTGGGCAGTGATGAGTACGGAAGAGACAGTCGTCTGGGCAGAAGCCCTGTCCCCGGGTACCTTGGCTCAAAAGGTTGAACTAATAGTCCTAACCAAGGCCTTACAGGCTGGACAAGGGAAAAAACTCAAGAAACTCAATAAATATATAGACAGTAGATATGGCTTTGCCAACGTGTACATCCATGATGCCATTTATATGAGAGGGGCCTCCTGACAGCAGAAGGAAGGACTATGAAGAACAAGCAAGGAGATCCTGAGTCTCCTGCAAGCCATATGGCTACCCCAAGAAATGACTGTTACAGACTGCCTGGGACATCAGAAGGAGAAGACCCTGTTTCTAGGGCAATACAGCTGCTTGAGACATGGCTGCCCAGGAGGCAGCCACCCTGACAGTCAACCTGCCTAAACTAGCAGCCCCAGTCTTGCCTGAAAACCCTGTCTACCCAAGAAGGAACTTCAGAGGGTTCAAATGCACACTAATGTCTACAGAAAGGATGGGTGGTATAGGACTCCTGACGGGCAGATTATTCTCCCTTTTGGACTTTGCCAGACAATTAGTCTGGCAAATATAGCAGAGAACTCTTTGGGGGTTAGGACAATACAGGATCTACTAAGAAGAAGACAACTCAGGTGTTTGACCTAAGACCAAAAATGGAAGAAGTTGTAGTCCACTGCCCAACTTGATGCCTGGGGAATGTCAAGTCAGGCTTAGAAATGTTAATGGGGAGCAGAGAAAGAGGAACATGGCCTGCAGTTAATTGGGAAATTGACTTCACTGAGTTAAAGCCTGGGCTCTATGGCTATAGATACTTATTGGCGTTTATAGATACTTTTTCAGGATGGACTGAAGCTAGCTCTTACATCTTAAATTAATCTATTTCTATTAATCTATGTATCACCACGAGGCTATGGCTTACTGGTTAGGTTCCAGCATCTTTCTCCTTTAGCAGCTACGTGGCATCTCTCTGACTCTGCCTACTCTCTCTCTCTCTCTCTCTCTCTCTCTATATATATATATATATATATATATATATATATATATATATATATATATACCTCTGTTCGGATTTCCCGACTAGTTATATTTTGCTCTGCCATAGGCTAAAGCAGCTTTTTTATTAACCAATGATAATAAAACATATTCACAGCGTATAGAAGAGAAGCCCACATCACCTCCCCTTTTCTGTCTAGATGAAAAGGAAGGTTTTAACTTTAAAATAGTAAAATTACATATAACAAAACAGGTATCAAGAAAGAATTACACTGCAATATTTAGTTTATTTATATCTGGAAAGTTTCACATATAGTTTATCTTTTATCATAACTAAGGAAAACCATAACTATAGCTCTCTGTCTTCAACTCTATCAAAGACTCCAGAAGGATATACTATTAGCCTAAGTAAACAGGAAGTGCATTGTAAGCAAGTTTCAAAACTCTAGAATTGACAGAGACATCTTGCTGCCTGGACAGTCACCCAAAGTTCTTCTGTATCGTTGGGGCATCCATATGCAGCCGACAGGCCCATAGTATCTGGCAGACTTTTCCATGAAGCAGGAAAATTCAAAGACAGTTCCACCTATATTGGTAGTTTGTCAGTCACTTTCTTCTGTGTCCTACAGAATGTCTAGCAGACTCTTTCATGAAGCAGGAACCCTGAAGGACTTTCTCACCTCTTTAGACAAGTTTTAGCAGTCATTTTTTCTGTGGGTCCTGCATGTCCAGTTCATATAGCATATCATCAAACAGTCCAGGCAAGTGCAGTTTCTTGACCAAATGGCTAGCAAACTCCATAAGGAGACTCTTTGATGTCCATCTTCCTCCTGAAGAAACTGGTACTGCCAGGAGCAGATGTGTCTTTTGTCAAGAAAAGACTAAGCTCTTAAATCCTTTTAAATGACATATTCTGTAGGTCTTTGAAGTGTTGAAGATTATATACATCTAACATATATATATCTAGAAAACATAACTAACATTTTTAAACACTCTGTGATGAGTTTAAAGGTTTATTTTTATCTGAATCTGTCTTTATTGCATATCTGTAATAATTTTCTTACCAGGAGCACTTTTTTCTAAATGCTAAGCAAGCATGGCTAGGACTAAGGCTGCAGCTTTGCCTGTTGGCTCCATCCCATCCAACATGGCAGAGTTATGTTCAATACCTCTGTGAGTCATGCTCACCACCCCAGCTCCAGGGGACACAGTGGGTCTATGTCACTACTGAGCAACTAGTAGCACTCTGCCCACAAACCCTAAGTACTCTGTAGTAGGACCTCCTGAAACAGATAGGTCATTCATGCTGCCAGTACAAACCAGGAAGCCATTTCTACTTACGGCCTGCAAACAGAGCCTATCTGGGAAAAAAAAAATGCTCCTACCAAGAAGCTGTACTTGACTCCCATTTTTGTGGGTCTAGAAGCCCTCCTTTTTTTCTTAAGCTTTTTTAGGTCTTATGTGGATCCATGTCCAGCTGGTAGGCACTATTTGTAGACTGAGACTGCATGTTCATTTCCTGGCCACCCAAACCCAAATAATCACACAAAAACTATACTAATTACAACACTGCTTGGCCAATGGCTCAGGTGTCTTTCTAGTTAGCTCTTACATCTAAAATTAACCCATTTTGATTAATCTATGTATCACCATAAGGCTGTGGCCTACTGGTAAGATTCCAGCATCTTTTTCCTTTGGCAGCTACATGGTGTCTCTCTGACTCCACCTGCTCTCTATATATATCTCTGTTTGGATTTCCCACTTGGCTATATTCTGCCCTGCCATAGGCCAAAGTAACTTTTTTATTAACCAATGGTAATAAGCCATATTCACAGCATATATAGGGGAACCCCACATCACTTCTCTGGTACCTTCAACTTCCCTTTTTGCCTCAGTGACAGATTGTCCAGGTCATTTCTCCCTGGCACCTTCTTTCAACTCACTGACAGTCCTTACTTGCTACTCATTCCCATCCTGCTACTGGACCTCCTGTACCTCCCAGATCTGAACAAGCCCCATTCCTAGCTGGGTCTCTGCAGGGCTGCCCTTAAGGCAGTAAATTTTAAAACGGTCCACAAGGACAATCAAAAAGGACATGAAAACCCATCTCAATTCCTCAACTGCCTTACAAAGTCCCTCTTAAAATACACCAACCTGGATCCTGAGGCACCAGATGAAAGCAACTCTTTACAACCTACTTCTTCTCTCAGGGTTTCCCAGATACTAAGGCTAAACTTAAATGTCTAGAGAGAGCAACCCTGAGTCCACAGACAGAAGCCTTAGGTGTGGCCTTTAAGGTGTATCATGGAAGGGATAAAAAGCCTGTAAACAAAAAATACCTGATGATGGCTAAAGCTGCTCAGCTCATCAAAAAGTTCAGGCTCTCTGGCCTCCAAAAGTCTGAGAACATTTATATCCTTGTTACAAATGTGGTCAGGAGGATCACTGGGTCCAGGCCTGTCCTAATCCTCATAAACCACCCAGATCATGTCCAAGGTGCCATCAAGAAGGGCATTGGGGTATTGACTGTCTTCATGCCATGAGGGACATGGGGATATCAAGCCCAAGATACCCTTCTGCCAACCTCCTTAGTCTGTCCATGGACAACTGACAAAGCCTAGGGTTCCTTGGCCCAACCACGGCCATTTCCAACAAGGAGCCCCAGGTAGCCAACACAACATCTGGGCAACACATCTCCTTAAAAATCAATACCGGGCCACTTTTTCAGTCCTGATGAAGTTCTGGGGGCCTACCTTAACCTCTTGTTCCTCTCTTGTCAGAATAGGGGGACCACCTTACCAAGTTAACAAAACCCCACTGCTGGGAGCCGATTCGAGTGGCCGCCATTACAAGATGGCACTTGGCCCCGGCCTCGCTTGGTGGATAGCTCCATATTAGGCAATGCAGTGGAACCGTGCCTCTCGCATGTGCAGTGACGATGATGTGCTTAGGGCCAATCCTGTGGCCAGGAGCATCGGCAGGCACGCATTGGCCAATCCAGGCACGACTCGTTCCCTTACCCCCTATATAAGCAGCCGCTGCTTGGCACTCGGGGCTCCCTCGCTTCCGCTCTCCCTTCAACCAAGAGGCTCCAATAAAGCGTGATTTGGGAAGAATCCTCGTCTGGTGGTCGTCTTTTCCTGCTGGTCAGGGAGTTCGCCGCAACTGGTGCTGGAAACCCGGACGCTGGGACAAGCTTTGGTACCGAGTGAGGGACCAAAGAGGATTCAGAACTCGACATGCGGAGCGGCGACGTCGGTGAGTCTCCCAGGTATGATGATTGCTGGGGTTGCACCTGAGGTGTTTTGCTTGATCTTTGTGGCCCTCATGATTGTTGTTTTTCTGTGCTGCTTTTGGTTGCACAGGGAAGGGAGGAGGGCACAGCAAGCACACCAGGACAGCCTATCAGAGTCGGATTCAAAAGGGGGGGACTTAGGCAGGTCTAGACAGAAAAGAATAAAGATAAAAAAGGATAGTAAAAAGGAAAAGGATAACAAGATAAAGGGTATACCTAGAGAAGAAACTCAAGAGGACCCTCAACGGGAAGAAGGGGATGAAAAGCAGAAAAACCGGCTTTACCTACTCCTCACAGAGTTCACTGACTTAGATTTGTCCGATGATGAACTCAGCTCACAGGAAGAGGGGGAGCTAGAAGAGGAGGCTGCTAAGTATGAGGAAGAAAGGTATGAGTGGGACTATCACCGTCTCCCAGCCTATAACCCACCCGGTGCTCGTGCACTGATGGAGGGTGTGTCTCGCCCCTCGGCACCGCCATTAGGTGCACAAGCAGCTGAACCAGGAAGGGGTTGCCATTATGTTAGCCAGAGCACTTGGGCATGCTTAGCCTCAGCATACCCAGTGATGGAGGATCCCGTCACCCATCATATGTGGTATGAGCCAGTGCCATATAAACAACTAAAAGATCTGGTAACAGCAGTTAAGGATTTTGGGGCTACTGCAGATTATCCAATCGCCCTCCTGCGCAGACTTTGCACCTCAGTGCTGACGCCTACAGATTGGACAGAGATGGCTAGGGCCTGCTTGACTCGGGGACAGTTTCTGGATTTCAAGTCTCTGGTTGCCGATAGAGCCCATACCCAGGCTAGAGTTAATGCTCAAAATGGTCATCATGATTGGACAGCTGATATGCTTCTAGGACAAGGACAGTTCGCTGGCAACCAGGTTGGATTCCCTCTAGAGGTCTATCAGCAGATAAGTGATATTCACTACAAGGCCTGGAAGGCGCTCCCCAATAAGGGGGAGGTAGCTGGCAATCTAACCAAAGTTATTCAGGGGCCTGTGGAGCTGTTTTCAGACTTTGTGGCTAGGATGATGGAGGTTGCAGATAAAACGTTTGGCAGCTCTGAATACACCTTGCCCTTTGTGCAGCAGATTATTTTTGAGCAAAGTACCAAGGAATGTCAGAGAGCCATAGCACCGGTCAGGCACAAGGGACTGGATGCCTGGATAAAGGCTTGTAGAAAGATCGGGGGTCCCTTGACTAATGCAGGACTTGCAGCCGCTATGCTTTCAGCCACAAAGTCAGCCCGTGATAATAAAGGAAAAGGGTGTTTTCGCTGTGGCCAGTTGGGGCACCTTAAACGAAACTGCCCCAATGGCAGTGGGCCGCCAGGAACAGCCGTGAAACTGGGCCCACGTATGCCTGGTACTTGTCCCTGCTGTAAAAAGAGAAAGCATTGGGCTAATGAATGTCGTTCAGTTAAGGACATTAACGGCCATCCCATCCCACAAACTTCCAATCTTGAGTCAAAAAACGGGATGAGGGGCCCTCAACCCCTGGGCCCAAAAATATTTGGGGCATTTCAGACTTCAGTTCCAGCCCAGAACCCAGTAGGATCAACCCACCAGTCCGGAGGGCAACCATTGGTTCCGCAGGGATGGACCTCTGTGCCACCTCCAGAATGGTACTGACCCTGGAGGTAGGCGTCCAGATATTGGGGACTGACATGTCCGGCCCCTTGCCACGGGGCCATGTCGGGATTGTCCTGGGGCGTTCCTCATCCACAATGAAAGGTTTGATTGTCCTTCCAGGAGTTATTGACCCTGATTATACGGGGCAGATCAAGCTCCTTTGTTATTCTCTCAATGGTGTCATCTCTATCACCCCTGGCGATCGGCTTGCACAATTGTTAATTTTGCCTTCTCAGCATGAGAAGTTTCCCTTCACAGGCGCATCAAGGGGGAGTGCTGGTCTAGGCTCTACTGGAGTTGATCTAGCCTGTTTATCAATGGCCTTGGACAATAGGCCTGTTTTACAGTTGATAATTGAAGGAAGGACTTTCTCAGGCCTGGTGGATACAGGGGCAGACCGAAGCATTATCAGAAACCAGGACTGGCCGAAACAATGGCCCTTGCAACAATCCTCCCAGTCCTTACAGGGGCTGGGATATGCACGGACTCCATGCATAAGCTCCAGAGAACTAACCTGGAGGATGGAGGACCAACAAGGAAAGGTCCAGCCTTTTGTGGTAGATCTCCCAATCAGCTTATGGGGGAGGGACATCCAACAGCAGCTCAAGCTCAGATTAACCAATGAGTTTTCAGAAAAAAGCAAGGATATGATGCAGCAGCAGGGGTTTGTTCCCTCACAAGGTTTGGGGAGGTGCCTTCAAGGTATACCCCAACCGATTCTGCCAGTCAGCAAAACCGATCGAAGGGGACTGGGTTTTTCCTAGGGGCCACTGACATGTCGGCTTCTATTATAAGATCCTTGCCCATACCATGGGTAACAAACAAGGCAGTATGGGTACCCCAGTGGCCCCTTTCCCAGGAAAAACTGGAAGCCGCTAGACAATTGATTCAAGAACAGTTATTACTAGGTGATCCGTGTCTCCATGGAACACCCCAATTTTTGTTGTAAAAAAGACATCAGGAAAATGGAGATTACTTCATGATTTGAGGGCCGTTAACAGTCAGATGCAAGTTATGGGCTCAACCCAGAGAGGCCTCCCATTGCTATCAGCATTGCCAAGGAGTTGGCCTATCATGGTCCTGGATATTAAAGATTGTTTTTTCTCCATTCCTCTATGCCCATGAGATAGGGAGAGATTTGCTTTCACTGTACCTTCTGTCAATCATGAGCAACCGGATGCCCGTTTTCAATGGCGAATTCTCCCACAGGGAATGGCCAATAGTCCCAGTATGTGTCAGCTATTTGTGGATTCTGCCTTGATGGCTGTGAGGCAACAATACCCTTCTGTTAGAATTATTCATTACATGGATGATATCTTATTGGCAGCAGCGTCCCAAAGGACGCTTGAAAATGCTTTTCAAACGACAGTTCAAACCTTGGAGGCATATGGGTTAACCATAGCCCCTGACAAGGTACAAAGTTCTATGACAGCGAAATTCTTGGGATCTATCATTTCTCCCAATGCCATTCGTCCCCAGAAAGTTCTTATACAGACTCAGCATTTAAAAACTCTTAATGATTTTCAGCGATTGCTTGGGGATATTAACTGGATCCGGGGGTATCTTCACATACCTCGGTCCGAGCTGTTGCCTTTGTTTTCCATCCTGGAGGGTAATCCTGAAGTAACTTCCCCTCGCTCCTTGACACCTGCAGCCATGCACTCCTTGCAAGAGGTTGAGAAAGCCCTATCCCAGGCTCAATTACATCGATAGGATCCTGTGGCGAACTATCGCCGCCATTACAAGATGGCGCCGAGAGCCTGATGAACAAGTGTGTTTTGGCGTGTTAGACCAACGTCTCTACCGCCTGATCTTGCTCTTGATCTGCCTAGCAACAGCTGCTTCCAATCCCATGCGGCCACGTCTCTTTGATTCTGAACACGCCCATTCTCCCTGTATATATTCAGCCGCTTTCCGCCATTCGGGGCCCCCTACTTCCACCAGTCAACTGTAACCGAGTGCACTTCAATAAAGCGCGATAGAGAAGGATCCTGTGTCGGTGGTCTTCAATTCATCGCTGGTCGAGTCTTGGCGGGCCACAGCTGGTGCCGAAACCCGGGAACTTCGGCGGACACCGTAGGGGGCCGAAGAGGATTCAGAACTCTACACGCGAAGTGGTCGACGTCGGTAAAGTATCCTCAGGTATGTCGAGCTTGCTGGTGGGGGGGGGTTGAGCCTGTGTGGTTTGGCATCGCTGCGGTAGTCTTTGGGTTGGTAATTTTTTTCTGCTGCCTGTGCTTGCGGTGTGATCGTCCCGGAGAGGAGTGCCTCTGCTGCGTGTCAAACTGAAAGTAAAATCCGGGGTAGACAACTCGGTATTTCAGTCCCATCGTAAGACTCTCGTAAAGAAGGAAGGTGATGGGCTCTGACAGCAGCAAGGGTCGGGCGCCTGACTTTGTTAGCCCAATACAAGCTTTATTGAAAGAACGGGGATTGAAGGTCTCTGATGGCACTATTAGAACCATATTAAAAGACATTGACCAACAGGCGCCGTGGTTCGTAGTGTCAGGGGACTTAAATATCCCTTGTTGGGAGAAACTGGGGGAGGACCTCGACAAGGCAGAGGAAAGACATCAACTTAGAGCAGGTACGATCCCGATCTGGAAATTAATTCGTGCTTGTTTAAAAGAAGGCAAGCATATGGAGCATGTGAAAAGAGGGCGACGCGCGTTGACAGAGCATCAGGATAGCCTCTCAGAGTTAAGCTCAATGAAGGGAGATGAGGATAGCAAAAGAAATGGATCCAAACTGGGAGAGAAGGATAAACCCAGTAAGAAAAAAAGGGACCCCGATCATGGGATAGAGAAAAAAGGAAATCCCGATCAGGGAGCAAAAGGGGAGGAGGGTGAGAGACCTGTGCCAAGTGCACCCCTCTACCCACCCCTCGATGAATTTTTAGATGAATTTGCCACCATGAACTTACATGAGGATGAAGGACTAGAGGGAGATGAGGAACTAACTGAGTGGGAGGAGGAGGAGCTGGAGGAAGAGGCAGCTAGATATGAGGAGGGCCGATATGAACCACAGCCTAGCTATGCTCCACCGCCATACCCAGGTCGGAACAAGCGTGGTACGGCAGGGGGAGCTCATAGACTCTCTCGAAATGCTCTTTGATATCTAGCTGAACTTACCCCAATCCCGTCTATGGCGTTTCCTGTTTTTGAGGATCAGGACCAGCGGAGGTATCATGAACCAATTCCATATAAACAGCTGAAAGACTTAGTCGAGGCCTCCCGGACTTGGGGACCCAACGCACAGTATACTATAACCTTATTGGACAGGATATTGAATTCAGCATTAACACCCAATGATTGGTGGGAGATAGCGCGGGCTTGCTTGACCACCGGGCAATACCTAGATTATAGATCTGTGGTGACAGAGGCGGCCCACGCGCAGGCTAGAGTCAACGCTCAAGCACAAAATACAGCGCCATGGAATGCTGACATGCTTCTGGGTCAAGGCCAATGGGCCGTGAACCAGACAGCTTATCCAGTTCAGGTTTATCAACAAATCCATGATATTTATAAAAGGGCATGGAAAATGATCCCAAAAAGAGGAGAAGTGTCAGGAAATCTGACTAAGATAATACAAGGCCCAAATGAGCCATTCTCAGATTTTGTAGCTAGAATGGTGGAAGCAGCGGGAAAAATTTTTGGTGACGCCCAGGAAGCCATGCCGCTGGTGCAGCAGTTAGTGTATGAACAATGTACAAAAGATTGCCAAAGGGCCATTACTCCCTGGAAGGGAAAAGGGCTAGATGCCTGGCTAAAGGCCTGTCGTGAGATTGGAGGCCCACTGACAAACGAAGGGCTAGCCCGTGCCATGATAGCCGCCACAAAACAAAAGAGCCGCCAGAATGGCTGTTTTGCCTGTGGTAGGCAGGGACATTTGAAACGTGATTGTCCAAACAAAGGGAGCTCAAGCAATGGCCCACCGGCGGGCAGACAACCAGGCACCTGTCCTAGGTGTAAGAAAGGGAAACACTGGGCCAATGAATGCAGGTCAACAAAAGATATTAATGGTCAACCCATAAACAACCCATATGTTCCCAGGTCAAAAAACATGCAGAGGGGCCCTCGACCCCAGGGCCCCAAAATCTATGGGGCAATACAGGAGGGGAACATGGATCCTCCCAAATCGCCCGACGAGCCACATCAGGCTCCGCAGGGATGGACCTCCGTGCCACCTCCGGGTTGGTTTTAACTCAAAGTATGGGAGTACAAGCGATCCCCACTGACATGAAGGGACCGCTTCCAAAAGATTCAGTGGGAATTGTTATCGGTAGATCCTCTAGTACAATGAGAGGGCTGCTGGTACTCCCAGGAGTTATTGACCCAGATTATCAAGGGACCATTAAGATCATGTGTCACTCTCCTTTTGGAATTGTTTCTATAGCTCCGGGAGATCGAATAGCTCAGATGATAGTCGTGCCATCCATGCATGAGCGCTTTCCGGCTCATACCGCGGAGAGAGGAGACAAAGGGTTCGGGTCTTCCGGAGTAGATATGGCCTGCCTTTCCTTGGAGTTGAACGATCGGCCGATGTGTACATTAAAAATAGAAGGGAAGTCCTTTACAGGGCTGATAGATACAGGGGCAGATAGGAGCGTTATGAGCCGTCAGTTTTGGCCTAAGAGCTGGCCGTTGCAAAAGGCTTCACAAACACTCCAAGGGCTAGGATATCAGAACACACCTGACATGAGTGCGAAGAGCTTAAAATGGAATGTGGATGGCCAAGAAGGATTTTTTCAACCTTTCGTACTAGATCTGCCATTAAACTTGTGGGGAAGAGATGTACAAAAGCAACTAAAACTTATGTTAACCAATGAGGGAAGTTACTCAAGTACTAGCCAAGAACTTATGAGTAAGCAGGGATATATGCCCGGAGCAGGTTTAGGCTGTAATTTACAAGGTAGGCCTGAGCCTGTTATCCCAGAGGGAAAACATGATAGAAAGGGTTTGGGTTTTTCTTAGGGGCCACTGAAGATTATATAAAAATTCCATGGAAGACTGATAAGCCCGTATGGATACCCCAGTGGCCCCTCTCTCAGGAAAAACTCCATGCGGCATGGCAGTTGGTGAGAGAACAATTACAACTAGGACATATAGAGCCGTCCACGTCGCCATGGAATGCTCCCATATTTGTTATAAAGAAGAAATCAGGAAAATGGCGCTTATTGCATGATTTGAGAGCCATTAATGCACAAATGTCCTTAATGGGCCCGATTCAAAGAGGCCTTCCTGTGCTTTCAGCTTTACCTAAAGGATGGCACGTATATGCCATCGATATTGTTGATTGTTTTTTCTCCATCCCCTTGCATCCAGCTGATAAAGAGCGCTTTGCCTTTACTATTCCTTCATTAAATCATGAGGAACCCGACAAACGATACCAATGGCGGGTCCTGCCTCAGGGCATGGCAAATAGTCCTACTATGTGCCAGCTCTTTGTGGATGCGGCCCTTACCCCTGTTAGGAGGAGTTTTCCTGATGTAAGAATAATTCATTACATGGATGATATCTTACTAGCGAGCCCAGAGAAGGTTAAGTTAGATCAGGCCTTAATTGCCTTGGAGGCAGCCCTGGGAGAGAAAGGACTTTATATAGCTCCAGAAAAGGTGCAAAAGACTGAAACAGTGGAATTTTTAGGATCTAAGATTGAATTACAGACAATCAGACCACAAAAAATTAAGATAGGCACACAACACCTAAAGACCCTTAATGATTTTCAAAAGCTTTTAGGAGATATTAATTGGTTGCGCGGATATCTCCCTATGACGAGGGAAGAATTAAAACCATTATTTAGGATTTTGGAAGGTAATCCTGATCTTAATTCACCAAGGAGTTTAACGGCAGAAGGACGCGAAGCCCTCAAATTGGTTGAGGCCGCAATTCAGAAAGTACAAGTGATGCGCATTGATCCTTTGCGCCCATTAACGTTTTGTATACTTCACACTTCTGGTAGCCCCACGGGGGTGTTTTGGCAAGATGCTCCGGTATGGTGGATACATAGCCATTCTCAAGGCCAAAAAACTTTAACTTATTACCCTGAAGCTGTTGCCTCTCTGGCCTTATTGGGGCTGAAGTTTTCAATTTCTACCTTTGGGTATGCGCCAGATAAATTGATCATACCCTATACAAAAGAGCAGGTAGAGGTCCTTGCTGGTACAATAGATAGTTGGGCCATTCTTGTTACAGCTTATTCAAATTTGATAGATAATCATTATCCCCAAGACAAATTGTTACAATTTTTGTGCCATAATATTATATATTTTCCTATTATTACCTCTCAAACACCGATTTCAGGTGCACTGCATATTTTTACAGATGGATCAAAAACAGGATTAGGAGTTTATCAAGTTATGGGGAGCGAGCCAGTGCAGTTACAATTTCGCCCTGGAGCCCCCCAGGTGACTGAATGTTTGGTCGTTTTGGAAGTTTTCAAGGCTTTTCATTCATGCTCATTTAATTTGTTATCAGATTCCTCCTATGTTGTTAATGCGGTTCGACACTTGGAGGCTACATCACATATTAAAGAACAAAGTATGATTGTGGCAGTCCTTTATCAAATACAACAATGTATTTATAAAAGAGACACGCCGTTCTATATTGGTCACATAAGGGCACATTCAGGCTTGCCTGGACCACTCGCTGGTGCTAATGCCACGGTGGATGCTCTTACAAGAGAACAGCTTGGACTGCTATTATACGACCCAGTACTCCAAGCCCAATCCTTCCATCACAATTTTCATGTACCTGCCGAGACGTTACGCCTCCGCTTTAATATCACTAGGAACCAAGCCAGAGACATAGTCAAATCCTGCCAGACATGTGTGATGTTTCATCACCCGCCTCACACCGGGGTTAACCCTCGGGGATTGAAACCCCTAACCTTGTGGCAAATGGACGTAACCCACGTTCCTGAGTTTGGCAAACAGAAATGGGTGCATGTTTCTGTGGACACCTATTCAGGTGTCATTCATGCTTCCGCCTTAACGGGTGAGAAAGTGAGAAATGTAAAAACCCACTGTCTAGAGGCCTGGGCAGCTTGGGGAAAGCCTATGACCTTAAAAACAGATAATGGTCCTGCCTATGTGGCCCAGGGCTTCAGATCCTTTTGCGCTCAAATGCAAGTAGCTCATCTCACTGGGCTGCCCTACAACCCTCAAGGGCAAGGGATTGTTGAACGTGCAAATCGAACCCTCAAAGAGATGCTACAAAAACAAAAGGGGGGTATTGAGGGCTCTGCCTCTCCCAAGGATCGTTTATCACTAGCCCTCTTTACCTTGAATTTTTTAATCTTGGATAATCATGGCCGTTCACCGGCAGATAGACATGCTGGCCACATTATAACATCCACAGAATATGTAAAATGGAAAGATGTGTTAGATAACAAATGGCATGGACCGGATCCTGTAATACAGAGATCCAGGGGAGCTGTTTGTGTTTTTCCTCAGGAGCGGCCCGATCCGGTGTGGGTGCCTTCGAGGTTAACCAGAACAGTGGAAGACAAAGAAGACGCCGGACAGCCCCAGGATGACGAGCCAATTCTCGAGGAAGCACCGTCTGACCCTGAACATCATACTCGCCCTTGCTCCCCTTCTGATGACTGTTAATAGCCAAGACAATTATTTTTGGGCAGTTACCCGCACCTGGCCCATTCCCATGCCGGTTACTAATGTTTCTAGAATCTTGCCCCATTTGTATATAAAAGATTGCCTTTTTGATTTGTCCTGCCAACAAGTAGATTATAGAGAAGAAGCTTATAATGCAACCAGCTACGATTTACAGGGAACCCTTTGCCTGACTAGTAATAGTAGCGCCTCCCTTCCCTCTTGTTTGATGTTAGACTTTAAGATGTTTGCTAGTTATTTAGATCCTTTAAATGGCATTCACGAATCGTGGATGCTTGATGCCATATTTCAGACTCTTAAGCAGGCGAATGGGGGCAAGTCAAGTGGCTCAGGTGATATAAGCAACCAGACTGTTTTTAATGTTACCACCTATACGTTAAATGTTACCGCTGCCCTTCCATTTGTTGTTCAGACAGGTAATTCCAACGGGACAAAAGACAATACCCATAATTACAGCCTATCCTTACCTCGCTGTGAGCGTAGGGTAAATTTTCAATGGCCACCTGCATTTTTAAATTGTGTCCCTCGCTTTGACAAGCCCAAACCAGCTTCTCCGGGCTGGTGGCTTTGGAAAGAGCTACCAAAGTCAACGAAACAAGGATTAAAAAGGGGTCTGCTTACCTCACCTTGGATTTATTCCAATAATTATGGAGGTTTTGTGGATCTATCACCTTTTATTTTATTTAACACTTCCAAGTGGATATTAACAAATAGTTCAGGAGTGTTAAATGGGTCCAAGTTGTTGATCCAAGAGAGTGAAGGGGTGGCTAATATTTCCAAATCAAAAAATCCAGTTTGTGTGGATGCCCCGTTTTTATGGATTTTAAGCAATCACTCTACCGACAAGCAGCTTAACTGCTCAAAGACTTCTTGTGTATTATCTCAATGCTGGTCCTTTCGGCACACAACCGGCCTGCTAGCGAAGGTGCCTACCTTTGTGTGGGTACCAGTGAAGGCAGACCCAAATGAATTTTCTGTGTTGTCCCTGATTCGGCAAAAGCGAGATTTCGGTATCACAGCAGCTATCGTAGCAGCTATTGCTGTTTCCGCAGCTGCGGCTGTTACAGCTGGGGTAGCTATGGCCAACCAGGTACATGTAGCAAATACCATTAATGAAGTAGTGCAGAAAACCTCGGAAGCCCTGATACAACAAGAAGCTATAAATAAGCATTTGGCTTCAGGAATTTTATTACTTAATAAGAGGATAGATTTAGTGGAAGAAAATTTATATAAGATGTTTGATGTTATGGCTATGAGTTGTGTTTTACGCAAAGAATACTTATGTGTTACTCCTTATTTTGCATCATTTAATGAATCAAAACGATTATCCAATTACTTGAAAGGTAATTGGAGCTTGGAGTTTGAGCAATTACAATCCAATTTAAGCTTGAAAATTTTAAGTTTAAATGCTACCAAAGCAGAAGTGATTACACTTGGAGAGTTTACGGACTGGCTGGTTACTACCTTCTCTTATATTAAAGAGTGGGCTGGGGTTGGTGTGATTGGTGTGCTGATGTGTGCAGGGTTGATGGTGGCACTGTTCTTGATTATAAAGATGATGAGAGCACGCAAAAGGGAGAAGATGGCAATTGTCCGAGCACTCGCTGCACTTGAGGCTGGCACATCCCCCCAAGCTTGGCTCACTATGTTTAAAGAGACTTAAGCCGTGTCTTTGCACCCGACGGGTCCTGTTGCCCATTGCACTCGGAAGAACGGCTTGCCTTACCCAGGTGGCTTGCACCACAGAGTGCACAGGGTGAGCCACCCTGGAAATCATGGTTCCGTGCAGACGGGTTTCCTCTGACTAATTTTCCCGTCCCTGGAAAAACAGAGATTATCATTTTTGCCCAGGGGGGAACCCTCTAATTTCAGCCATGACTGGGGGTCTCTTTCTCTAATCAAACAAAAAAGGGGGAGATGTGGCGAACTATCGCCGCCATTACAAGATGGCGCCGAGAGCCTGATGAACAAGTGTGTTTTGGCGTGTTAGACCAACGTCTCTACCGCCTGATCTTGCTCTTGATCTGCCCAGCAACAGCTGCTTCCAATCCCATGCGGCCACGTCTCTTTGATTCTGAACACGCCCATTCTCCCTGTATATATTCAGCCGCTTTCCGCCATTCGGGGCCCCCTACTTCCACCAGTCAACTGTAACCGAGTGCACTTCAATAAAGCGCGATAGAGAAGGATCCTGTGTCGGTGGTCTTCAATTCATCGCTGGTCGAGTCTTGGCGGGCCACAGGATCCCTCTTTGCCTATTCTCTTGTGCATCTTAAAGACGAGCCATTCACCCACAGGGGTCCTGTGGCAAACGGGGCCCTTATGGTGGTTGCATGGCAATTCCATTGGGACAAAAACACTTAGGTATTACCCCAACTTGGTGGCTGTTCAGGCTCTAAGTGGCATAAGGTTTTGTTTGTCCTCCTTTGCAAAAATGCCCGACAAATTAATTATACCCTATGCCAAGGATCAGGTGGAGACTTTGGCTGCCACCATGGATGATTGGGCCCTTTTGGTCTGCGCTTTTCCAAATATCATAGATAATCATCTCCCTAAACATCCCATCCTAAGTTTTGTAGAAAATAACTTGATCTATTTCCCCCGAGTGACCTCCCTAAGACCAATAGCGGGAGCCTTGACTATATTTACTGATGGGTCCAAATCAGGGAAAGGTGCTATGGTGGTGGGTAATCGACCACCGGAGGTTTTCAGCTACCAGCCCAGCACCCCCCAGGCCACAGAATGTCTGGTGGTGTTAGAAGTTTTTAAGAGATTCCAAGAGCTTTTTAATTTGTTCTCAGATTCTCAATATGTGGTTAATGCTGTCTCTTTGCTTGAGATAGTTGCCTCGGTTCGCCAGGTGAGCCCAGTATCTAATATTTTGCTGCAAATTCAACATTACATCTTACAGAGGAATAATCCATTTTATATTGGTCATATTAGGGCACATACCTATTACCTGGCTTTATGTCAGAGAATAATGCCATAGCTGATCAAGCTACTAGAGCCATGGCTCTGGTTGCAGCTGACCCATTGCAGCTCGCTCAGGAGTTTCATAATCTTTATCATGTACCTGCTGATACCCTTCGCAGAAAATTTGCCCTGTCTCGGAGTAATGCAAGAGACATTGTAAAAGCCTGTTCCTCTTGTGTCACCTTCTTTCATCCTCCTCACATAGGAGTTAATCCCCGAGGCTTGCATCCAAATGCGTTGTGGCAAATGGATGTAACCCATGTTCCTGAGTTTGGAAAACTTAAATATCTTCATGTTTCTGTCGATACCTATTCGGGTATCATATTTGCCACTCCATTGGCAGGCGAAAAGTCACCCATGTCAAGACCCACTGCCTAGAGGCCTGGGCGGCTTGGGGCAAACCCACCTGCCTTAAAACTGATAATGGCCCTGCTTATTCCTCAAAAGGTTTCCGCGCCTTCTGTGCACAGCTTCAGGTGGAACATTCCACTGGCATACCCTACAATCCCCAAGGTCAGGGGATTGTGGAGAGGGCAAATAGAAGCCTTAAAGAACTCCTACAGAAACAGAAAGGGGGAATAGTGGAGATAGCTTCCCCCAGGAACAGAGTTGCACTGGCACTCTTTACTTTTAACTTTTTGATAGTTGACGGCCAGGGCAGGACAGCTGCTGATCGGCATGCTGCAATGACCCTTGAAGATAAAGGAGAGGCCGTCATGTGGAAGGATGTGTTGGATAACAAATGGTATGGCCCGGATCCTGTCATCAGAAGATCCAGGGGAGCTATTTGTGTTTTCCCGCAGGGTCAAGAGGTGCCTCACTGGGTTCCGTACCGATTGACAAGAACCATTAAGGATGATTCAATTGCTCCCCAGCCAATGGAGGAAGGCCATGATCCGGTCGAAGATGACGCCGCTGCTGTTCCTGATGATGGTGGCGATGACAATCCGGATTCGGGCGGAGCAGAGATGGGGAATACTGTCTGCCTTCCCTAAGCCGATTCCTGTTCGCCACAATACCATGGTTTTCCCCTGCTTTTTTATTACCAACAAGGATTTGGGCCTCCCCATGTTACAGGCTTTTTGGTTCAATGGAACCTTCTTAAAATCTGCTAACGCCCTATAATAAATGGCTCCTCTGCAGGGTTAATGGCAGTTGCTCTGATCTCTCCCCTTTTTGTGTTACTTCAGGGAGGGCAGGCTGGACAGAGCAACTTTAGTTGTGCTATCAATACCACTAATAAGTGCAAAGTGAGTAATAGTACAGGCTATTCTGGGCCTCAATGGGCCCCCGCTAATTTCACTGGAGGCTGCAACAAAAGGTTTTCGGATATCAGGAATGTTTTTTGCATGCTGCATAGGAGAATGTATAGTCTGCCTTTGGCTAATATGCCGCCTCCGAGCTCACACATCTCGAGATAAGGTTGCGGTTCTACAAGCGTTAGCCGCTTTGGAGAATGGCGATTCACCCCAAGTATGGTTAAAAGGCCAGTTGATTTGTTCCTTGCATAGCCTTTGCACTCTCAGGGAGAAATTCTCCATTGCACTGAGGAAGGTATGCATTTTTACCCTGAGTACTGCCTTTGCACTGCCCAGGAGTTTATTCCATTGCACGGGAGAAGGAGTACCATGAGTTTTGGGCCTCCTTTGATCAGTCCTCACATCATGAGGTGAGGACCTGAACGGGAGTAAGACCTTCTCACTGGCCTACAGAGAAAAACAAAAAGGGGGAGCTGCTGGGAGCCAATTCGAGTGGCCGCCATTACAAGATGGCACTTGGCCCCGGCCTCGCTTGGTGGACAGCTCCATATTAGGCAATGCAGTGGAACCGTGCCTCTTGCATGTGCAGTGACGATGGTGTGCTTAGGGCCAATCCCGTGGCCAGGAGCATCGGCAGGCACGCATCGGCCAATCCAGGCATGACTCGTTCCCTTACCTCCTATATAAGTAGCCGCTGCTTGGCACTCGGGGGCCCCCTCGCTTCCGCTTTCCCTTCAACCAAGAGGCTCCAATAAAGCGTGATTTGGGAAGAATCCTCGTCTGGTGGTCGTCTTTTCCTGCTGGTCAGGGAGTTCGCCGCACCCCACCACTTAGCTGCTTCTTTGGGGTTATTCCCCTCACCCACTCTTTCCTAGTGGTACCAACCTGTCCCATCCCCTTGCTGAGAAAGGTGCCCCCTAACCAAAATGGGAGCCTCTACTTCTTTTGTTTCCTCCATCTAGCTAACCTCAGTCATTCCCCTCCTTCTCCTCCAAACCACACATTTTGTTACTTCTTTTCCTTTACCTGCCTCTCAAGTAGATCCCCAGGTGTGGAACACCCCAAAATCTTCTACAGCCAAGCATCACCCCATTGATATCATCTAACCACAAAGCCCAACCAAATATATAACTAGGGCCCAATAATTTCTCTCTCTCCAAAACCTCAGGGAACTTAAGCTTATACTAGACAGAAGATCCTTAATCCAGTCACTCACTGTCCCTACTACAAAGGATGAAATTCTTTATTTCCTAGGAATGTCCAGTTTCTTATGCTCTTTTGATTTCTTCTTTCTCTCTTTCTGCCCATTGACATGTAAAGCAGATCTTGGCCCCTCCACTAACCTCTTCTGACCCCTGTCAGCAAGCTATTCTGTAAACTTCAACAGACCCTCCTCTAGGTTCCAGCCCTACAACTTCCAGAGTTAACTCGCCCCTTCTCTCTCTATGTTACTGAAAAGGAAACAGCACTACTTCAGGGCACGTATACATGGCACACAGATGGCAGCTTCCCTCATATGAAGTAGTACATAAGCAAGATAAGCTATTGCTTCAGAAACCATAGTGGTTGTAGTGCAGGCCCTTCTGACCTAATCAATCACAAATCAGCAGGCTGCACTGATAGCTCTAACCCATGCCTGGAAATTAGCAAGGAGGAAAACCCTAAAACTATCTACAGAATACCAGCCTATCTCTGGTCTCAGAAGAATGAGACCTCCCACACCTGTCAAGACTCAAGCCCCCCCCCCACTGTGTCATGCCCTACCTCTTCCCTTTCCCCCTACTCACCCCCTATCATTAGCAGACTCTATGTATGGGAATTTGAGGTTCAGGAAATACATACCCAGCAGTTCAACCAGACCACTCATGTGGTAGTGTGTGGAGACTGCTGGAGACATGACGCCCATTCCGGAAAAGAATCTGTCTTTATGAAGAATGGGATCTTTTTCATCCTAACTAAGGACCCATTGTTTCCCTTCACCTCATAGTGACCAATCCTTATACTCTTCCTCATCACCATTCTCTTGGAGACCTCTCATTTGTCTGCCTTGACTTCAAGGAAACTTTTCCCTTTGGAGATGCATCACTTACATTGGAGAAATGTTGGGGAGATTTGTATTGATTGCTCTGAGAATACCAACAGAGTCTGACCTCAGTTCAGATGGTGGAGTCCACATTCGACTGGCTGAAGAGGACAGCAGAGTTTCCAGGTGAGCTCAGAGGGAGATAGGACACATGGAGGAAGAAGAGGAGAAGCCAAAATGTTGGGTGGCCTTTTTTTTTAAAGGTTTACAACATTCTGCCTCCATATATTCCTGCACACCAGAGGAGGGTGCCAGAACTCATTACAGATGGTTGTGAGCCACCATGTAGTTGCTGGGAATTGAACTCAGGAAGATCAGCCAGTGCTCTTAACCACTGAGCCATCTCTCCAGCCCCTTGGGTGGTCTTTTAAATCTAGGACATGAAGTAGAGAGCAAGTATTCATGCCTTCATTGCTCTGTGGAGCTCTCAGATTTATTCTCTAAAGTTTACTTCTTGAGTTTTGTATTGTAATAAAATAAGTTGCAATAGAGAAACCTTTTTCCTCAGAGCTGTAACACATTGATCAGCGGTCCAATTCTTTTCAAAGATCCTTACATCCCTAACATCAATCCTTTTAGATGATATTGATTCCACCTCTCTGTCACACCACCTTGTTTCAGATCTTAACCTCTGCATATTAACCATTAATGCTCTACCTGACCACCTTGGAGAATGCTGGTTGTGTGTCCCTCCTGGGTCAAACTCATGACCACCTTTTGTGGCCTCACTCGTTGGCTTAGGACTCTCTCACCACACTGCTCATTAACTGCTCTAAGCCAAATATCTCTACCATCCCTTATCTCTCCCACATCTCTCTCTGTTATCACAGACTGCTTTAACAACTCAGGAGCATGCTTAGTGGGCACACTGGATTTCACAGACTGCAATACCATTCTCCCTATTGTTTTTATGGTACTGAGAAACCTCTGGGGCAGAGACATCCTGGAGGATATGGGTGCTGTCCTAACTACTGATGATACAGTTTTCTTTGATTACCTTCAGGTTCATGAAAAGACAGGTTTAGCAAACTGCAATCCTATGCAAGTGTCACCCCCAATTCTAAGGGTTGCTGTCCATAAAAATAATAGGGAGACCCTCCTAGCCCCAGTCCAATGACATGGCTCTCAAATCAAGACATCTGGGTGGAACAGTGGCCTATAATTGAACCCAAATTGTTAATCCTAAAGGAATTCATTCCAGAACAGCTAAATATGGAGCACATAGAACCAACCACAAAATGCATAAACTAAATGTATTAAGGGCCTATGGTCAACTAAGTTTCTATATTATTCATTACAGCTAACACACAATTTTTTTTTCAATTAGATCAGATAAGGGCAGATGCTGTGGGAGCACATCCGTTCCTTCAACCAATAGCATTTAAGATACCAGCCCAGTTGGGTGTGGTCTCTTATACTGTAAATGCAGCTGTAAAGCATGCATTCACTCTGTTGCTTCCTGCTTTTGCTTTTGGCTGCTAGACTCTGTTCATGTTTGGGCAGAGAACTGTTATCTTGGACAGTGATCTGTAAGTTTCCACTAAATAAAAAATCCTTTATTATTTGTAATTCTGAACTGGTGTGAGATTATTTTGTGACTTTCACTTTCATCTGGTGACCAACCATTTAGTTTTAGAACCCCCCCCCCGGCTCTAACTGCATGTGCATCCTCTGCCAGGCTTGGAGTGCACCCAGCTAGGCACAAGTCCTCCCACACCCCACCTCGGCCATGTGCAGCCTGTTCGAGGAGCCACAGTTTATTTGGATATAGAATTCTTGTGTAGCAGCTTTTCTTGCTATGGATTGGCCATGGTTCTTTATATTTTCTTATTACAAAACTTATATGATTTGTCTCCTATATCACTATTTGAGATTCTGGGGATTGGTCTTGTCCTTAATATTTTTTCCTCAAAAAATGGTTTGAGGGGCTGGAGAGATGGCTCAGAGGTTAAGAGCATTGTCTGCTCTTTCAAAGGTCCTGAGTTCAATTCCCAGCAACCACATGGTGGCTCACAACCATCTGTAATGGGGTCTGGTGCCCTCTTCTGGCCTGCAGGCATACACACAGACAGAATATTGTATACATAATAAATAAATATTTTAAAAATATGGTTTGATAATAGGGCTAAGAATGAGACACTTTAAGAAATGGTGCAGTCTTTACAGACTGATACAAAGCTTCTCAAAAAAGAGGTTAGAACTCTGAAGAAGGATACAAACAATTTAACTAACAAAACTCAGACAACTGAGGTACTTTTAGAAATGGTACAGACTGATAGTGATTTATTAAGAGGAAAATTCAGCACTCTGGAGAAGGATACAGCCGATTTGGCACATAAAACCCAGTCAATGACAGTGAGTGCTGAAACATTATTTGAGAGAATTCATAATGTTGAATGTATTAATTGGACTCTGCCAAAGGGGTATGACAGATTGGCTGGTAGAATGTCTCTTCAGGCAGGTAATATGCATGCTATGAAGATTATGTCCAAGAATGAGATATTATCTCTACATTATACCTTGGAATCCTCAACGAGGGAATTAGAACAGAACACTGGACAGGAGATCCAGACTTTACAAAAGGCAATGGTAAATAGATTTGAAAAGATTGAGGAACTTATCAAATTTGATGACCAGGGAAAAAAGATACAAAGACAAAATTTAGCCTCATCAGTACATAAAAACCTCTGGGATAGCTCCCCAGAGTTCTGCCTGCCTTTCTGATGATAACATCGGAAAGAGTATCTGGCCCCATGTACCCTAAGGTTGTCAAAGAATATTCATGGGAGCCCATACGTATGACTGATATAATTATGTATGATGAAATTAAACAAGCAATTGTAGCTTATGGATTACATTCGTCCTTTGTTAGAGAGATGGTCAAAACATGGGCTTCCAGTAACAAAGCAATGCCACAAGGCTGGCTGGACTCAGTTAATCTCAGTCCTAGAAAGTTGACCACAGTTGCTTTGGAGGCATTATTTTAAGGAAGAAGCTAAAATTTTAGAGCAACAGGAAAAAAAGGACTTGAGATTTCCCTAGATCAAATTTTAGGTGAGGGACTTTACTCTGATCCTCGGGATCAAGCTCTTTATGATGACTACACCTTGTCCCTATGTAGCACAGCAGCTTTAAAGGCTTGGGACGAGATTCAGAAACTATGAACAAGAGTTGAATCATATCTTAGGGTTAAACAGGGTCAGAGAGAACCTTTTAGTGACTTTTTACAAAGACTAACTAGGGCTGTACAAATAGGGGTGACTGACCCAGAAGCTAAACACATAATAAACTGAATCTTTGGTTTATGGGAATGCCAACTTAGAATTCCAAAGGAACCTTTAAAGATCAGACAAGCACCCCTGGATGGATGGGTCTTGCATACAATGAATGTCGAGACACTTGACTATAGTACTGAAGCTTGGATAGGAGAAGCAAATTTCAATGGTAAGAGAAGGCATCAAAATACCAAGTATTTTAATTGTGGTAGGATGGGACATCTGAGAAGGGATTGTAGACTAGGGATTCCTAGGAATAATGTCTCCTCTGGGAAGGTATATATGTTGGAGGTGTGGCAAATTTCAACATTGGACCAATGAATGTAGGTCAACAAAGGATAGACAAGGCAACCTGATACCATTGGGAAATGCCATGGGGGGCCTCTTGCAGGCCCCCATGATAAACATGGTCCAGTCATTTTCTGTTCCCGTGGAGAACGTGTCTCACCAGGAAAATTAAAAATCCAATGCCTACTGTAAAAACCAATACTGGTATGAATGATGGAATAAGTGTGGAGGATGAGTCAAAAACTCCAGTAGGACAGAGGAAATGTATATTCTGGCAGACTTCTATAAATGATCAAAAAAACCAAAGCTAAGAGTGTGTATAAATGGCATTTTTATTGAAGGCTTACTAAACACAGGTGCAGATGTAAGTATCATTACTCCAGAATCTTAGCATCTGAATTAGCCTCTTCAAGAGGTAGATGTTCAGTTCCTAGGAATTGGAACTATCTCAGTTAAAACAAAGCATGAGATAGATGGGTTGAATGCCTAGGGCCAGAAGGACAGAGAGGAAGACTGAGGCCATATGTAGCTAATATTGCAGTGAGTTTGTGGGGTTGTGACCTATTACAGCAAAGGAATACCAAGATTAACATCCCTGTAGTCACCAAAACTTATGTTTCTGGGGAAAGTATTAGAAAAAATTATAGATGACAGTCACCAGCCATTTGGTCTATACAAGAACACAAAGCAATTGGTAAACCTTCAGAGGTACGAATGGCACTGCCTTTAAAATGGTTAACTGAGAAACCAATATGGGTTAAACAGTGGCCTTTGGCTGAAGAAAAGCTGCAGGCTTTAGAACAGTTGGTACAAGAGCAACTAGATGCTCGCCCTTGGAATTCTCCTGTATTTGTCATTAAAAAAAAATCTGGAGAATGGTGACAGATCTTAGAGCTGTCAATAAGGTTATTCAACCTATGGGCCCTCTGCAATTTGGAATTCCTCTGCCTTCTCTGTTACCAAAGGAATGGTCTCCCATAGTTATTGATCTAAAGGATTGTTTTTACATTATACCTTTACAAGAAAAGGATAGAGAAAAATTTGCCTTCACAGTGCCTACTTATAATAACTCTCATCCTACTAGGAGATATTAATGAACCATCCTCCCATAGGGAATGCTCAATAGCCCCACCCTGTGCCAATACTTTGTCAGCCAGTCATTGGAAATAATATGTAAGCAATTTCCTAAGTCTATAATCTACCATTACATGGATGACATTTTGTTATCTGATTCAAATATGGACACTTTAGAAAGGATGTTTGAAGACATAAAGAAAGTTTTGCTAGAGGAAGTTGCTTTTATGTCATCCAATCAAGAATAGTAAAGATAGGATCCAACACCTGTGGATCTTTAAAAATGTTAGAAACAGCTGGATGCCTCAGTCTGGTGGTTCATTGATAGTCCAATATAGAATTGGATATTACCTTTCTTAATACCCCCTTCTCCTTTTATTAAAAAGCCTATTAGTTGCACCCTAAATTGTAAACTTGTCCATATTTCTTCTACAACAGATCCAAAAGATTTCTCATCAGACTTTTAATCAGTTGCTATTACAGGATTACTGGCCCCTAGCTATAGAGCCAGAGTTCTTTGACTTAAAATATGCTTGTAAGAAAGCAAGCTGAACAAGCTATGAAGAGAAAGCCAGTAAGCAGCACTCCTCCACGGCTTCTGTCTCAGCTTCTGCCTTTGGACTCCTGCCCTCATTCAGTTCTTATACTGACTTCCTTCAATGATGAACAGTGATTTGGAAGCATAAGACAAATAAATCCTATCTTCCCCAAGTTTTGCTAGTCATGGTGTTACATTACAGCAATAAAAAACCCTAAATAGGACACTCAACACCCTTCCTTACACAACCCATGCCCACTTGTCCTGCTGTGATACTACCTGCAGTGGGCTAGGCTCTTACACATCTATCAACAGTCAATAAAACGCTTCACAGACATGTGCCCAGGGTGATAGAAGCAATCCCACATGTCAGACATGTGCCCAGGGTGATGATGGAGACGATCCCACATGTCAGACATGTGCCCAGGGTGATAGAACCAATCCCACATGTCAGACATGTGCCCAGGGTGATGATGGAGGCAACCCCACATGTCAGACATGTGCCCAGGGTGATGATGGAGGCAACCCCACATGTCAGACATGTGCCCAGGGTGATGATGGAGGCAATCCCACATGTCAGATTCTCACTTCTCACGTGATTCCAGTTTGAGTATGGTGTCTAGAAATTGTTCTTGGGATATTCTGGAGAAGAGAGTAGTTGCCTTCTGCCCTTGTCTGAAGTGTCTGCCTGAGGTTACTGAAATTACCTGGCACACGTGAGAAGGAAACATGCAGCAAACCCACTTAGGAGTTTATTAGAGGGGGCATGCACAGGCCTGGGGAAGTCAGTGTGCAGAGTGAGGGAGGAAGATGGTGTGTTCAGCTTTTAAAAGCTCCTAGCACATGTGCACGGGGGATTGATGTGGCTATGTCATATGCAGATGACAGGGCTCATGCATGTGTACAAAGGCTTAGCTGAGTCATATGTTGATCATGCAGGGCCTTTTAACATCCCTGGGTATAGGAGAGATGGGGCCACTTGTTCCTCCTGGGCACCAGAAATAACCACACAGAAACTGTGTTAATTAAATCACTGCTTGGCCTATTAGCTCTAACTTCTTATTGGCTTACTCTTACACATTAATTTAACCCATTTCTATTAATCTGTGTATTGCCACGTGGCGGTGGCTTACCAGGTAAAATTCCCAGTATCTGTCTCTGGTGGCTCCATGGCGTCTCTCTCACTCCACCCTTCTTCCTCCCAGCATTCAGTTCCCTCTTCCCCACCTACCTAAGTTTTGCCCTATCAACAGGCCAAGGCAGTTTCTTTATTCATTAACCAAGAAAAGCAACACACAGACAGAAGGACCTCCCACACCATTTCCCCTTTTCTGTTTAAATGAAAAGGAAGGCTTTAACATAGTAAAATTACATGTAACAGGTATCTAGCAAGAATTACAGTTACAATGTTTATATCTACTTTATCTTTTATCATAACTAAAGAAAACTATAACTGCGGATCTCTGTGAGTTCGAGGCCAGCCTGAGATACACAGAGTAAGTTCCAGGACAGCCAGAGATACACAGAGAAACCCTGTATCAAACCCTCCCCCCACACACACACACAAAACTTTTTGTGGTCATGATGTCTTTTCGCAGCAATAAAAACCCTAACTGAGACACTCATACCTTTCATAGAATGTCTTGTAGCACACTTCCTTTTACTACCAATTTCCCCTTTCCCCAAAACTTCCTTTACACCTTGCCCATCACCCATGTTGACAGTCTCAGTCCTTTCCAAAGAGACTGAAGGAGTTCGGTTGCAGGAGGATTTTGTTACAAAGCAGCTGATAGCATCCTGGATCTCCATTCACTGTGAACCCTATTACATTTTCTGGTCTCTGGGAAACTGGATCCTTCAGGGGCAAGAGGAAAATTTCTACTTGTGTATTTTGATTTTTCTATGCAAATTTCTGGTAGCGTACAGTTAACCAGCTTCTGTTACTTTAGGGAGCCTGCGCTGGTTTGGTTGAGAATGGCCCCCATAGGCCTTTCATTGGCAGAGGATATTTGAAGTCGATCAGATATCGACTCTGTCGTGTGGTTAGTAGTGATCACTCTTATGCGGGTCATAACAATGAAAAGAAGTGGGGGAGGGGAAAAAGAAACGTAAATCTTGAGAAGAAAAGGGCAACAGGAATCTCAAAGGCTGTGCTGAAGGAAACAAAGGAGAGGCCAGACCAAAGCAAAGTAAACAGGGCATGATCCCACCCAACCGAGCTTCCAGCTTATAAGAAGTTTATGCGAATGTAGTTTAAGGTGAACCAAGTTTCATCCCAAGGAGACAGCCTACTTTGGTGACATCAGATTCTGGCTTTTGTCATGGAGAACACAGAAGTAAAGGGACTGTGGAATCTTCCTCTATAGTTAAGGAGAGTCACTGAGGCTTGTGGCAGTGGAGTTCCTGCGTGGGTTCCCAGGACACTGCATGAAATTATAAATTGCATTGACCTCAGGATGCTAAAGATGCCAGAGCCATGGGAGATCTATTAGAGAGAGCTGCACACATGAAGTGGAACCAGACCTGAGAGAGAAGAGTGCTACAGTCAGCAAAGCTGGAAGGGCAGAGCCATCTGAGTCCTTCGACAGCAGACATGGAACTAAAGGATTTGGGGTTTGTCCTGCAGGATTTTGGTCTTGCATTGGTGATGGAGGAAGGTCATTGGTTAAATAATAAAGAAACTGCTTGGCCTCATAGGTTAGAACATAGGTGGGTGGAGTAAACAGAACAGAATGCTGGGAGGAAGAGGAAGTGAGCTAAGATGTCATTTCCTTTCCTCTCTGGGGCAGATGCAGGGCAGCTCCTCTCAGAGGCAGATGCGATGAAGCAAGTCGCCAGGTCAGACATGATGAATCTTTCCTGGTAAGACTGTTGCTACACCACAGATTATTAGAGATGGGTTGATCGGGATATGAGAATTAGCCAGTAAGGGCTAGAGCTAATGGGCCAAGCAGTGTTTATATGAATACAGTTTGTGTGTTGTTATTTCGGGGCATAAGCTAGCCAGGCAACCGGGAGCTGGGTGGCAGGAACACAGCCCACAGCTCCCACAACACATTGGTCCAGTATTTCCTCACTCTTCTCCCTTTCCTCCCTTTTGGAATAGTAATGTTTGTTCTGTGATGGACATAGGTCACAGCAATTGAAAGGTAGCTAAGGCAGATTTTCTTTACCCAGAAACAAGACAGTGGTTCTTTTATTCTGAGGGATTGTGTCTCACTGTTTTATTGCTGTGAAGTGACACCATGATCAAGGCTGCTTATAGAAGAAAGCATTTACTTGGGCTTACATTTTTCAGAGGTGAGGGTCCGTGACCATCATGGCATAGAGCACAGTAGCAGGCAGGCGGGCAGACAATGCAGGCAGGCGGGTGTGATGCTGGCACAGCAGCTGAGTTTACATCAGATCCACAAGCACAGAGGAGAGAGAGAGCTAACTGGGAACGGTAACACACCTCAGTGACACACCTCCATTAAGGTCACACCTCCAAATCCTTTCCAAGCAGTCCATCAGCTGGGTGATGGTGGTACATGCCTTTAATCTCAGCACTTAAGAGGTAGAGGCAGGAGGTTCTCAGTGAATTCAAAGCCAGTCTGGTCTACAGAGCTAGTTCCAGGACAGACAGAGCTACACAGTGAAACCCTGTCTAAAAAAACCAAGAAAAACAGACAGTCCACCAACTGGAGACCAAGCTTTCTTATCTATGAGCCTATGGAGCCGTTCTTATTCAGACCACCACGGGAACAGAAATGCAGGTGAGGGAAGGGTAGCCCCCACCTAAGATTTTCCCGGTTCCATCTTCTGCAGATGGGACAAACCAATCCCCAGATTTCTCTGCAATCATTCAGCTGCCTCCTGGGTAGAACTAGAACCCCAAAACCTTAGGTGAACATTTCTGTGATCGTTTCTGCCAGGAAGCTGGGTCTCAGTGTTCCCTAAAGGATGGTGAGAAGTAGCTTCCCACTGGAAGCCTCAGTTTTCCTGGCCCGCAACTATATTTGCTTTGTAAAAAGAGAAGGAAAATGGTCAGGGGTGCTCTGTGTGCATTTCTCTCTCTCTGGGGCCGCCCTCGACTAGTCAGGAAATGCCAACTAGACTCTAGTTTTGTTGGATGCTGTCTGTCAGCAGGATGAGTCTCTCTCTTCATTAAAGGTTGGACATTATTTCCTGACCCATTTTTTTTTTTACCTCCAATTCCCCTCTTCTTATTCCAGATGCCCCCAAGATTCTATATCACACCTTACTCACTCCTGTATCCTGGGAGCCTCCAGGGTACTCAATCAGAGGTTCATAGACCCCATGAGGTGCCAAGGACACTATCCTTGCAGGTTAGAGCAGAGCACAAAGCCCCAACTTTGTCTTTAGGACATTTCCACATTCTAAACTAAGATATAAAAAGGGGGCTGAAGAGATGGCTCAGCTGTTAAAGGCTAACTAGCCTCATAACCAAAACTATAAGATATAAAAAGGAACTGGACCAATATTTAGAAATCTGCCAACAGCTAAACTTCCCCTCTGATTTAACTTGGAGGGATGCTATGCTAATTCCGGACCCTGTCCTAACCTCAGAGGAGACACAGGGGGCAGTCGAGAAGGCAATGACTTTCTGGGCCCCATGGCAATGCCCTTAATGTAGGGAACTTGACCGGCACACAAGCTACAGCACCCTTAGTGGAACCTCTCTCGAGATAATTTGGATTGGGGGAGGTGGGAAGTTTAGCGTAGGAAGCACTTGACCTTTGCACAATGGAGGCCTACAATGGGCAAGACTAAAGACCATCAGTACTCCCAGGTGGCTACTGCCTGCCAGGAGGAGAAGGGACACCTGGTCACTTCCCTCTGTAGACTAATGAATGAGGCGGTTAGGAAGCACATTAGGTCCTAAGGTTTTCTTCGGAGAGAAAATTCTGGTACAGTCACCAATTATTCACAGAACCAAAAACTGGTGGGTGAACGAGACAAGATTTTAGACCTATTGGTCCAGGTTGCCACCTCCATATGTTATAACTGAGACCTGGAAAAGGAGAGAAACAGACAAACTGGGGGCTGGAGAGCTGCCTGGTAGTTAAGAGCACCTGTGCTCTGGCAGATGCCGGGTTGTTTTCCAGAAACCGTAAGGTGGCATCTATCCCTAACTCCAGCTCCAGAAGCTATATCTGCTGACCTCTGCAGGCACCAGGCACAGGCCAACAGGCAAAAAACACTCCTACACATAAGTTCTTTAGAAGAAGAAATTCATCACGACTAATTGGCCATCATGAGAGTCACCTGGGGAGGGGCCGTCCCAAAAGTCCCCTATGGAACGTGTTTCCTCTGTAGGCAGCCAGGGGACTTCTGGAAGGGATGTCCTCAGAAAGACTGGACCTTAAGGGGAAGGCCAGGCACTCACCAGACCCTATCCTAATTCTGGAGGTGATCACCAGAAGTCAGATGTCCCTCTAAGGCCCTGAAACACTCTCCCTCTCTTGACTACTGAGACCCTCTCCAGGATCCCACTCCAATTTTCAAAGAGCCCAGGGCAGCCCAACCAATAGAACAGGATACAGTAAATGTCTTGTGGCTATGGTAGGCCAGTAGTCAGTATTACCTTTCTCTCCTGTCTCACAGTTCAGCCACACTAAAGCCTTTGGGGTTTATTTGGCCAACACTTAAAATGTGACTTTATGTAACCTCTTGCCTGCCAATAGGGGAGAGAGTACTCTTTCCCCTGGGGACCTGAGGTTGCATCCCTCTCAGGCAGTGATATCCTTTCCAAATGCTAGGCAGAGTGTTCCTGCTATCAGGGACATTCATGCCTATACCTGGCGATACTAACACAGACCCCTCTATGTGGATGGATAGGGAAACCATAGGCTGAGCTGCAACTGCTTCATCAGTCCTGATATATTTAAAGGAGCCCACATATTGTTCCAATCAGAAACAGCGCCCACTCAAACCCGAGACAACAGAGGGCTCAGACCTATTATTCTGACTCTTAAGAGGTGGTGATTGTCCCACAAGGCAGGGTACCCTGCCCTCTTTAGGACTGGAGGGGGAGAGGAAGAGGGGGAGTGGGGGAGCAGGAGGGAAGTGGGAGGAGGGAAGTGGAAATTTTGATTCCTATTATTTATGAAGTAATAAAAATTATCAGAGAAAAAAAATTTAAAAAGAGGTGGTGATTGGCTGGAATCCTAGCACTTGGGAGGGGTGGGGTCCCTGCAAGCATTACAGCTGGCAGGGAAATGAACTGCAAGAGGCAAGAAAGGACTGAGCCCGACTTAGCTGGTGCTGGTTCAGATTTCTAGAGAGCCTGACCACGTAGTTTATTGCAAGCATATTTATAAACGCAGTACCATTTGGAAAAAGTTTCCAGGTGTAGTGCATTCCAGTGCATAAGGAAGCACAATTACACTGAACTCTGCTCAGAGTCCATGTGCACTTGGGCCTGGGAGCTGATGTGGTCTCTGACTGAAACAGCATCGAGAGCAGCAGGCGTGATAAAGTCCCTGTGATATCTCCCCTAAGGATGGGTTCTAGTACTGAGAAACAAAGCAAAAGATAAAGGTAGGGAGAGAGGATGAGTCTAGGGTAAATGTTCTAGGGGATTTTGGTGGGGTCTGGCCCTACAGACAGCAAAGGTCACCAGGTCATTAACAGCATCCACCCTCAGCATTTTGGGAGGAACACAGTTCTTCATTTCCTCCTTGGTGGCGGCGGCCCTGTGTGTAAGCATTCGTGGTTTCCCTGGTCATCTTGGGTACAAGGACTTTTGTGCCCAATAGGGAAGCAGAAGCAGGCAGATCTCTGTGAGCTTAAGGCCAGCCTGGTCTACATAAAGAGTTCTGGGCTAGCCAGGGTTACTTGGTACCTATGAGAGTCATGAAAGTCACCTGGGGAGAGGCCATCCCCAAAGGCTCCTATGGGACATTTGTACTGACTAATGTCAACTTGACAGATGCTAGAGTCCTTTGAGAGATAGGAACCTAAATTAAGAAGACACTTTCTGCCCAGAAGGGCAGAAGCCCTACCCTAGGGGAAAAGCCTGTAGGGCATTTTCTTAACTGGACTGATGTGGGAGGGCCAAGGCCATTCTGTGTGGTGCCGTCCCTGGGCTGATGGTCCTAGGTTCTCTAAGAAAGCAGGCTAGAGAGATGGCTCAGAGATTAAGAGCACTGGCTGCTCTTCCAGAGGACCTGAGCTAAATTCTCAGCAACCACGTGGTGGCTCACAACCATCTGTAATGAGATCTGGTGCCCTCTTCTGGTGTGCAGGCAGAACACTGTATACATGATAGATAGATAGATAGATAGATAGATAGATAGATAGATAGATAGATAGATAGATAGACAGACAGACAGACAGACAGACAGGCAGGCAGGCAGGCAGGCAGGCAGGCAGGCAGGCAGGCAGGCAGGCAGGCAGGCAGGCAGGCAAGCAAACAGCTGAGTAACCTACAAGGAGTAAGCCCTTAAGCAGCATCCTCCATGGCCTCTGGATCAGCTCCTGCCTCAGGTCCTGTCAGTTCCTGTACTGACTTCCTTCAGATCCAGGGAGGGCAACTTACTATTTTGTGTTCCCTGGATCCTGGCAGTCAAACCTTATTTGTCCCCAACGATCCAACTTGAAGGCAGGATGAGCCCCTTAGACAGTCCTACTCTAGGGGCAGCCCTGCCATAGGGACTGTCCCACCCTAAGGACTACCCTACCCTAGGGACAGAGATAGCCTCTGTTCATTTGTATCTTCATTAGCCCACAGCCTCACAAACTGCTCAAGCCTTCATGTGGACTTACCCAGGGTGTTGATGACATTGCTTTTGGGGGCATCTGAGGAGGAAAATTCCCAGGGAATTAAGTCCCTCTTCAACTTCTTAAACGGGAATATAAGGTGTCAGGAAAACCAACTGTGCTCAAGTTACACATTTGGGAATTCGCCTGAGCGAATCCAGCCTGTTCCAGTGCACAGCCTTCCACAGACTGTGGCGCAAAGGAGGGGTCTCCTCATGGCGACAGGGGAGCTGGATCCCTGGACAGTGGAGCTGCTGGGCCCCTCTGCCACTACTTGGGAGCTGCCTTTTAAGTCAGGGCTGTCAGAATCAGCAACTGCAACTCCAACGCTGTCAGCAGTGTTTAGGTCCCAAGAACTGAAGGTGAGGTAATTCTGTTCCCCCAAAGCTACAAAGGGAACTTACTAAATCTCTGTCCCTCTAAAGAACTCAAAGCTCAAAGGTTGAGGTGGACTTCTGCTCCTCAGAGAGCTGAATAGCAAGCAGCTCGCCTCCCCTCCTTGTGTCTCTCCAGAAGCCCTCCTGCTCCTCACCCTTCCTTAAAAACCCTTCTCCACCCAGCTCCTCCCTACCACTTCCTGTCAGCTGACGCAGCATCCTGACCACAGATGAATTTTAGTTAAGCAAATCTTTGCATCATTAAACAAATGTTCTAGGAAATAAACAAAAGAAGCACACCTTAAAATGACACCCATGCCCCACTTGGTCTACTAGTTCCTAATTTAAACGGAATCTTAGTTATCTATTGCTGTTCTTTTGGAGACAAGGCCACGCATGCGCAGAAAATACAGTCTCCAAGTGGACTACAAACCCCAGTGGTACAATGGAAAACCACGCACGCGCAGGACATTTCCTCCCAAAATGCCCAGAGCCCTTTAAAAATGGGCGTTCCAACCCGCCCCCTCCCTCTCTCCCTCTCTCCCCCCCTCCTCTTTTCCCTTCCGTCTCTTCACTCCCGCTCCTTGTATGTTACCCTCCCCCATTAAAGTTTACCCACGTGGGACCCCGCGTGTCTCGTCTCTCCTTCCCCAACCCCGCGTGTCTCGTGTCTCCCCCTCCCGAACAACACCCCCACATAAAAAATAATAACATCTATGAACCCATGGCCGCCCACCTGAAATCAGAGGCCAGTTCTCATCATATTTTGCTGATGATGGTACCCCTCCCCTCTGGAAAACAGTAAAATAGCATCCAGTGTTCTGCAGCTCATTCCCGACGAAGGGAGGAGACTAAGTTCTCAGCCATCAAACTCACAGAATTAGTTTTCGTTGTTGAGAACACTAGTCTTGTGCCCATGGGCAACTATTCAAAAATAAAATCCAAGCCGGGCGGTGGGGCGCCGCACGCCTTTAATCCCAGCACTTGGGAGGCAGAGGCAGGAGGATCTCTGTGAGTTCGAGGCCAGCCTCGTCTACAAGAGCTAGTTCCAGGACAGGAACCAAAAGCTACAGAGAAACCCTGTCTTGAAAAATCCCAAAAAAAAATTAAATAAATAAATAAATAAAATCCAAGGGAATTTCATTTCTGTCCTAGGCTGTAAGTTAGAGAATGACATCTGCCTTCTGCCCCCAGTGAAAATGGGACCCTGACTTCACCCAGACATGGCCTCTAGTGTCTGTTCTCATCAAAAAGCACATCTGATACCGGGAAGTGACATCTACAGCTGGGAGGGGCTGCCTAACAATACCATGACTCCCACTCCTATCTGTGATGCTTAAGCATTTCCTGTGCTCTGCAGGGCCCTGGCGTGTGGCTCAGCCGGCTACACAGGTGCGTTCACCTCACTGAGCAAGGCAAGAGGTTTCTTCATTAACTTTGTCTCTTTTATTTTAAAATTTTTTTTGAAGATTTATTAATCGTGTATACAGTATTCTGTCTGCACGTTTGCCTGTATGCCAGAAGAGGGCACCAGATCTCATAGAAGTTTGTGAGCTGCTATGTGGTTGCTGGGAATTGAACCCAGGACCTCTGGAAGAACAGTCAGTGCTCTTAATCTCTGAGCCATCTCTCCAGCCCCTAACATTTCCCACCTTTTTTTCCTTTTTTCTTTCTTTTCTTTTCTTCCTTCTTTTCTTTTTTTTTTTTTTTTGTTTTGTTTTGTTTTGTTTTTGGGTTTGTTTTGTTTTTTTTTTTTCCGAGATAGGATTTCCCTGTGTAGCCCTGGCTGTCCTGGAACTTGCTCTGTAGACCAGACTGACCTCGAACTCACAGACATCTACCTGCATCTGCCTCCTGAGTGCTGGGATTAAAGGTGCATGCCAACACTGTCCAGTCTAACCTTGTCTCTTAATGTTCTTCATTAGGTGACAACTAAAGAGACATAGTGGCTTACCTCTAAACTCCAGCTGACTGGCGAGTGGCTTCCCCACAGTGTCCACCTTGCAATGAGCGCAAGTGTCTAGGAACTCACCAGCCTCATTGACACTTGTAGAATAATTCTTTTGTATACTGTGAAGATGCACTGCTCTTATTGTTATTAAAAAGCTGATTGGCAGATGGCTAGGAAGGATTTTTAGGGCAGGGAGAATGCTGGGAAGAAGGGCTGAGTTGGAGGGGACACCATGGGACACAGAGTGAGCAGGATGGGAAGCATATACACGAGGTAAACGAGCCTCAGGGCAGCACACAGATGAATAGAAATGGGTTAATACAAGTCATAGGAGTTAGTTAAAAAACAAGCATAAGTTATTGGCTAAGTATTTTTTATTTTAAATATTTATTTATTTATTTATTATGTATACAATATTCTGCTGTGTGTATGCCTGAAGGCCAGAAGAGGGCACCAGACCTCATTACAAATGTTTGTGAGCCACCATGTGGTTGCCAGGAATTGAACTCAGGACCTTTGAAAGAGCAGGCAATGCTCTTAACCGCTGAGCCATCTCTCCAGCCCTTGGCTAAGTATTTATTATCAATATTAAGTCTCTGTGTGGTTATTTGGGAGCTGGCTGGTGGGACAGAAACCAACAGATGGTTTTGTTTTCTGTGATTTTCTTGTTTGTCCTCCTCTAATAAGGATGAAGCTGCTGCACTTTGAGCTTTTTGTTTGTTTGGTTTGCTTTTGGTTTTGTTAAGACAAGACATAACATTGGCTGTCCTGAAACTCACTATGTAGACCAGACTGGCCTCAAACTCACAGAGATCCACCTGCCTCTGCATCCAGAGTGCTGGAATTAAAGGCGTGTGCCACTACGTCCTGCTACAACTGTTTTTAGCTGTCCTTTTGGCAGGATCATAATCTCTAACAGTTCCACTTTGTGCTTGCTTAGCACCCTGTGGCCAAAATGCTGTCCTGCACCCCCACCCCAGACCTACACAGTCAGCTGAGCTCTACTGCAGCCTTCTGGATTTGTCCAAGAGACCCTTCCCTGAGAACTCTTCTCTCCGGTCAACACCCTAATACACTATCCCCTCTCAGCAGGAAACAGGCAGAGCGGTCACCACCCCAATGGCCCCATTCATGAAGGCAGTCAATGTCTGTCTATGAGAGAAGTGATGAAAAGAGGTCGGGGAGTCAGGGGAATTTGGGCTCATCAGGAAAGCAGGGACAGGCCCTTTAAAGGGGAAGGGTTCTGTTTTTCGTGTCTGTCTATTCTCCTGGATATTGTAATTGGCCAGCTAAAAGGAAAACCTGCAGGTGAGAGGAAAAGAGCCTCCCCCATCCTCCAACCCCCTCTCCCTCCCTCCCCACACCTCTCAGGAGGATACCACATGCCCAGACAAAACAGGGCAAGTGGGGCAGAAGTCTATAGAACACCCAAGTTCCCCTGGTGGACTCCCGGCTCTGGGAAGCCCCTTCTGTCCCTGTAGTGTTAGCGCGTCTGTTCTAATACAGCTTGCTGAGCTTTGCACCCCTCCCCCTCCTCCGTGGTTGCTGCTTCTCTGTTCCCTGTCCCTGTGGACCTTGGACTCCCACTGCCATTTTCTCTTTCCCAGCCCCAGCTGTTTTGGAATTCCTCTCGTGTTGTGGTTCATCTTGGATGTCAACTTGACCACATCTGGAACTAACCAAACCCCCAGCTGTTGGGCACGCCTGTGAAGGGTTTTCTTGGTCAGTTTATTTGAAACAGGAAGATACCCCTGAAAGACGGGCAATATTGTGTGGCGGCACAGATGAAAGGGCACAGAAAAGGAAGCCAGCATTTGCCTTCTTGCCCTCGCCCACTGGCAAGTCCATCCTTGCTGCTGCTGCAGGACCACCTTCAAATATTTTGCATTGGGATGGATTTTTGTATAATGATACAAATTTAGGGATATTTTTGTTATTATATGTACACATATATACATATTGTACATATATGTATTGTACCTATGAAGCTCATTTAACAATGTAATGTAAATTTCTAGTCCTTGAAAGTAATTACTGCAAACTATTTAGGATAATTAAGAAATACAGGTCATGAGGCCAGCCTGGTCTACAAGAGCTAGTTCCAGGACGGGCACCAAAGCTACAGAGAAACCCTGTCTCGAAAAACCAAAAAAAAAAGAAAAAAAGAAAAAAGAAAAAAAAAAGAAAAAAAAAGAAAAAAAAAGAAATACAGGTCACTAGTTAGTCATCTAACAATCAAATTTACATACCTTATTAAGTATGTTTTCAAGGTCAAATAGATATATTTTAGATAGATGATCTTCAAACACTTCAAAGACCTACAGAATATGGCATTTAAGATGTTTTAATAACCTAATGTTGGAGTCACAAGTCTTATACAGTGAATATATACTTGGCAGACCAACAGACAGATCCACGGGAGTGTGCACTCCACACAAAGAACCTGATTGCAGAGCTTCAAGAACACTTGTCTTGGATAAGTGGCTGTCCATTCTGTAGAAACTTTGTGAAGGCATGACTCTTCTCCTGTTCAAAATGGGATTCATTCCCAATATACTTCAGCAGTGTAACTTCCTCCTGTATGGGCAATAGAATGGCCTTCCATGGGACCTTAGAGTGACAATGTTCACTCTTTGTTCTAATAATCACATCTACATAAAGTCATTCCCCCATAATTACCTTTGCTAACAGACCATGTAGGGATTTAAAAAAAGATAGGAAAACTGTGTGCTCACCCTTACTGATAAACAGGTCTGGATATCACCAAAGCTGGTTATCACAATAGAGATGGGGTGAGGGGAGTGGCTGAGTCTAGGGTTCAGGGATATCTAGTGATATTATCCAATGGTTCAGAATGTCAGGTATTTTCCTTTGGATGCTGGCCCTTCCTGGGAGTGTCAACTGTTCCTGGAGCGCTGCTTTGTCTGGTTCTGTTTTTTTTTGTTTTGTTTTGTTTTGTTTTGTGATTCTAAAATGCATGTTGATACCATTGTTTTTGCCAATGGAATTTTTTAAAGCTATGTCTGTAAAAACTAAAAACCTGATGAAGATCATACTTCTCTCTACATCTTCACCCAAAGAATAAAGAACATGCAGAGGTGATGTGTTTGAGTTAACTTATTTTGTTTACCCTCAGACCCCATTAGTCAGATTTTTGCCTGTTATAGTGAATCTTTCTGAACCCTGAGAGGTTTAGTGGGCTTAACCCCAAAATAAACCTCAATATTTTGGTGCCAGAATAGGATTATCACAAAGATAATTTTTGAAAACTGTCCTAGTCAAGACAGCTGACTTATTTTCCTTTGCCAGCTGTGATGCCTCAGTTGGAGCTTGGAGGCGTCTGAAGGACTGGTACCCTAAAGGACCCTGTTTCTCAGTCTTTTCATGACAATAAAACCACCTACTCCTGGCAGCACCAACTTACATCAAAAAAGGATGATGGGCATCAAAGAAACTTCATATGGAATTTGCTTTTATTGTGGCAATCTTAGCCACTGGGCAAGAATCTTCCCTTGCCTCCACTACTAACTGTATGTTGTCCAAATTGTACAAGTAGGACACAAAAGAAAGGAACTGCCAAACTTTACCAAGACGAGGTGGAACAGTCCTTCAAAATTTCTGCTTCATAGAAAAGTTTGCTAAAGGACACCTTGAAATTTGTCATATATAGAAGGTATTGACATGGACTGAGATAAAAAAATAGAAAAAAGCTGTGCATGTCCAACTTTTTATTTTTCTCATTATGTAGTACAGTCTGGCCTGTACCTCATTATGTAAACCAGGCTGGTCTGGAATGATGTGATCCACACACCTTTGCCTTCTGAGTGTTGGGAATAAAGGCATGTGTCACAAAGAAAAGAAAGAAAATTTCGCTTTACAATGTTTGTTTTTGGTTAGTCCCATTTCTTCATGACAACCTAACCACCACTGAAAATAGCTGTTATTGATCTTCATTCAGTCATGTGTAGCCATGACTTAAAATATGCTTTTAAAAAGTGTTTTTCCTGTGTCACCAGTTGAGACTATTTTAATATTTATTTTTTTAAAAAGTAGTTTTATTAAATTCAATTACTTTTATCATGCATGTTAATATTTAACATAGTGTCTTGAGTGTGTATATATTACTATGCTTGATTTGATTCCTATATCAAGTAAGAATACTTTTATTCTTCATTTCTACTAAAAATACTAAAATAAGTTTGGTGTATTTATTTTATAAAAGAGGTAATCAAATTGTGATTGAATTTGAAATTTTATAGTGACTATAGTGTCATTTAACTCCTATTTTTTTCAATTAAACTAAATTCTGAACTATTGTATTCTATTTAGATTCACAGAATGTATGTAATCCATTTCTGTATGAAGAAAAAATGAAACATTGGGGCTCAAGCTGTTGTACACAAAATAATTTCAAAAAAAAAAAAAAGAAAAAAGAAAAGTTTGCTAGATGTCATAGGCCTGCAAGCTGAAGATAGATGTGATGGGGAAGCTTTGTTAAGAAGTGGAACTAGTTAAGGCGTGGCTTCCTGGAGCCCAGGAAAAAAACTGGGACGGACCAGGTGCTCACTCCCTCTGGATGATTCCCCAGGACACAGAGGAACTTGGGACTTTCCATTCTTGTGGCGTGAGTTTCCCCTTATAATAAGTAAAAATATAATTATTTATCTTTAAGACAGCCTGGCTATTTTCTGAATCAAGTTAACTTCCACAGTTGGTGCTCAGCGTAAGGCCACTAGAGTCTCTGGCGTTCATTTGGGCATAGAATTCCCAAGCACAGCAGCCCTGATTAGCCGCTACTGGCTGACTTCTGGGTCCAGGCTTTTCTGTGCTGGAGAAAGCTCAAGCAGTGTGGGAGGAGAGATGTGTGAGGTCAAGGTGGAAAAGGGTGAAGAGCTTGTACCCAGCGCTACCACCGCCACAATGGGCAACAGCTGAGAAGCTCACACCCAGCTCTGCTCTGCCACTGCCGCACGGGCTACACACCCTCTGTCCTGAGCAGGAAGTGCCTGCCTCCCTCTGACAACTGTCTCGTGCGACTGTTGAACAGCCAGGGACCTTCATGCAGCACACAGTCTGTGATTTATACTAAATAACTTTTTAATCTAAGCGTATCTTTCAGCATTTAACTCTAAAATCAGATTTAAACCAAGTGCTCCAAGTGCACCGCGACACCTACTGGCAGGTAACAGTTACTGCACCTACTCCAGCTAATTAAACCACAGGTAAGATTTATAATTCATAAGTTGCTGATTTAAAAGGACAATATGTCAGACAACCTAACTGTCCAAGGTTTCAATAGCCTCTTTACTTACCCCATGTGCGAGGTTTTACAAGATGTATAGGATGTCCCTTCTACCTCTGTAGGCCCATATTTCTGTATGGTGTGGCAGCCAAGCACAAAAGCCATAAGTACAGTCTGAGGTGCTCACGTAGCTCTGCAGACAAGCTGTCTCTGCGTAACAATAGCAAGGATGTACTGCTCCTTTCTTTCTTTTGTTAGAAATGTAGATCTCATGAGGAGAGGGGTTGGCTGAAACTGGTCAGGATGTTTGGTGCTTATTTCTTGGTAATTTGGAGGAAGTCTTATAGAGATACTAATTTAGGCCTACGTGACAGCTAGCATACAGATGCGGACATGACAGAAGGCCATTCACCAGGGTTACCTAGGATACCGCCTAATGTGTTTTCCTGCTCAATTTATGGGATGATATATAAACTGTTTGGAGAATAAATGAGAGAGATCGGGAGATCTTGCCCTTCCATGATGACCGTGTAAGCTGTGTCTGATTATTTCTCGCGACTCCGTTCCAGTTCCAGTTAGGGAAAAGAATTTTCTGTGTTGGACCTGCATGGGCTTCAACATACCTCACTATATTTCTGGGGCTTAGTCTTGTCCTCAATATTTTTTTCTTAAAAATATGGTTTGACAATAGGGCTAAGAATGAGGCGTTTTTAGAAATGGTTCAGTCTTTACAGACTGAATCCAGGCTTCTTAGGAAAGAAGTTGGGACTCTGAAGCAGGACACAACCACCTTAACTAACAATACTCAGTCAACTGAGGTACTTTTAGACATGGTACAGACTCGTACAAAACTTCTTGAAAAGGAGGTCGTACATCTGAAGGAGAATACAAACACTTTGACTGACAAAACTCAGTTGAATGAGGTACGTCATAGGCTCTAGCATAAGTTGACTTGGTTGCACTATCCTGCCTACGGCCTGTGGGAGCCACCTTTGTAATGGTTATTCTTGGTTGTCAACTCAACTACACCTGGAATTAAGTAAAACCAAAATGTCCGGGCATGCCTGTGAGGGATTTTGCTTAATTAAATCATTTGAAGTGGGAAGGCCCACTCCTACTCTGGATTTTTCAGGTGAGAAGAGACATCTTTTACCTGGGTCACAGCTTGAGCTGAGAGAAGCAAGGTTGCTCTTTGCCTGCTGGCTCTCTTGCTGGCACGTCCGTCCCTTCTCTGGCCCTAGAGCCTACTTCAGGACTCTAGCATATACTGAGCACCAGCTGAGACATCCAGTCCAGCTCTGTGGGCTGAACTCCTGGATTCCTGGGCCTTCCACTGGCAGACAGGCACTGTAGGACTAGCTGGACCACAGCCTGTAAGCCATTCTAATAAATGTCCTTTCTCTGTATATAGATTCATTCTATAAATTCTGTTTCTCTAGAGAACCCTAATATACCCTCCTTCCTCTCATCCCCAGAACAACCTTGCTTGCCTATCTCCCACGGGACAGGGGAGTCGTGGGCAGATTCCCGCCAGATTTAGAAGGAAGTAGCCATGTCACTTGCTTATCTGCTGACTTGCCTAATGTCCAGAGCCTGGCACCATACTCCCCAGCCTTCCTGTCGCTAGGAACAGTGGACAAGGGTCGTGACTTCTCCAAGATGCTCTCACTATCATGACAGGTTTCACTCTGTGCTGGATACCATCTCAGCTAGCGGGGGGCTTGCCTGCTGTGACTTCAGGTCCCAACTGACATGAAGACATTCTTAGAGAATGTCCATAACGTGTCAGACCCCTACATTGGCTCCCATGTCCCCTCAGTTTCTACTTCCTGTTGAGCTCTGGTTGACCCAGGAGCCTGGGTTCTGCTGATCTCTGCTGCACCTTCTCACCTCCCAGAAGCATCTCCAGACCTCAGATCTGTGCTAGTTCTGATTCTCTGGGCTTCTCCACCCCGTCCACAGCCTGACACTGTCCAGAGGGCCATCCAGAAAGCACTGAGTGAAGGACCCCAGGTGGGATCTTGACACACTTTAACACTGCCATTGGTGTTCAGCCTCCATCTTGTGACAAGTGGCCAGAACAGCAGTTGCCGTTCAGAACCAGAGCCACGCTGCTGCCTCAGGAGTGGTGGCACCTCTGGCCTTATATTCCTACCATTTAGTCACTCTCAATAGTATGCAGAGAAGCCCTTCAGCTGCTTGGCATTGAATCCGTCTCCATCTCAAACTGAAGCCAAGTTAACAACCTACCTAAGCACTCATTGGCCAGGTCTTAGGTCACATGACCACCCCTGGGGCTTGAGGGGTTCAGCATTCCCCCAGCCCTGTAACTTGACATTGGGGTGGGCTTGGTCCCTAAAGGACTTGTACAATGTGCAGGGGCCCTGACCTACTCTGCCAAATAGTTTTGTTAACTTGACCCAAGTTAAGAGTCGGCTGAGAGGAGGGAACCTCATCTGAGAAAATGACCCCCAAGATCAGGTTGTAGGCAAGCCTGTAGGATATTTCCTTAATTAGCGATTCATGGGGGAGGGCCCTGCCCATTGTGGGTGGTATCACCCCTGACTGGTGGTCCTGGGTTCTATATGAAAACAGAGTGAACAAGCCATGAGGAGCAAGCCGGTAAGCAGCATCCTGTATCAGCTTCTGCCTCCAGGTTCCTTGTTTGAGTTCCTGACTTGGCTTCCCTCAATAGAGTGACAGTTAGGATATGCAAACCAAATAAACCCTTTCCTTCCCAAATTGCTTCAGTCATGGTGTTTCATTACAGCAAGAGAAACCCTAAGACACCTATTGAGGAGTACTCTGGGTGCTTTGATGTCCAGCGTGGGCATGGAGTGGAAGCCAGAAGCCAAGAACCAACATCTCCAAGAGATGGGATGCTTTCCAGGGGCTGGACAACGGGCAGCAGCACTGGGGGGGGGGGGGAGCCCTTGGAAGGCAGGAGTGTAGTTGGAGTTAAGGAAAAACGACAGTTCAAAAGGCACCAAGGAGCCCCAGAGCTCAGGAAATGTCTCCAAAGAGGGTTAGCAGGCAGACGGAAGACAAGGTAGGGATTTCACTGCGCTGGCTGTGGAGTACTGGGAACACTCAGGTAGGCAAAGCCAACCCGTAGTCTTCAGGAAACTTTAAAAATACCCGTGAGGTTGGGCAATGCTGTTCCCTAGGCCTAGCCCCAGTCATGGCCCTGTGGACAGGGTCTGAGCCTTCTGGGAGTCATTACCTCAGTCACTGACCAGCTTGGGGATGGTAGAGCCCAATTCGACATGGTAACTGGCCATGCCTTTTTCAGGGAACCTTCAGTCAGTTACCAGACTTCAAGAGGCAGTGAAGCGACCACTTTGTTCAGGTAGCTAGGTCTGCCTCATGTTCACACCTGCCAAGAAACGCTGGACCCTTCCCACCCTCAGCTACTGACCCAGGGAGGGCCCTTCTCCACTTTTTAAAAGTGACAGAGAAATAGCACCCCGTATCTCTCCCCTAACCTGGCTCCAGCTCACCCCCACCTCGTATGTGTACACACTGTTCTAGAACTTTGCGGGTCTTCCATTTGCAAAATTGTCCAGTTAGACTAGACCCTGAGCTCTAACCCCCAACAATGTGGCCAGCTAATCTGTATACGCTGGACAGCGCAGTGACCCGAGGCTGGGAATCCACTCTCTTCACACTTCTTATAGGTGCTGTGCTCTCTGCTGGCCAGCGTCTCAGGGCACACCTGCCCCACTTCCGCCAGCGCGGGCTGCCAGTTGTCTGGCTGAGCTTAGAAACCTCGACTCCCCCCACAGCCCCACAAGACAACGACAAGGGGTCAAGGTTGGAACCGTTTATTGCGCCCCAGGAGGGCGGCGGGCGGAGCAAGGCGCCGCGCAACCGGAGCGCGGGGTGGCCAGTGGCGGGCACGGCAGGCAGGCGCCGCCAGGCCATTGGCGCCGCCGGGCCGGTAACCATGACGACGGCCGTTGCCAAGGGTGAGAGCCAATGGAGGCGTCGCCAGGGCCGTTTCAAAAACCTAAAGCAAACAGAACGCAGCATCGCTGGGGGAGGGGCGGGAAAGGGACAGGGAGTGGGGGACCTGGGCCAGGCCGAACCGTACGGAACCGGTACACCGCGGGGTAGAGACTGAAAAACTTGACAACGTCGCCAGACCGTGGGGGCGTCACTTGCGGCCCTTGGGCACCTTGGGCACGCTAGGTTTGGCCGCTTTCTTCACCTTCTTCGCGCCGGCAGCCGCCGCCGCCTTCTTGCCCTTGTGCGCGCGCCGCTCGGGCTGCGGCCTGGCCGGCGTTCTGTCTGCCGCCGCCGGGCGAGCCTTGGGCGCGGGGTTGCTGGCCGCCGAGGCTCCGCGCCGCTCGGCGCCGCCTTCCAGCTTCTTGCGGTTCAGCTTGAAGGAGCCGTTGGCTCCGGTGCCTTTCACCTGAAGCAGCGTGTCGTTCTGCACCAGCGCCCGGATCGAGTATTTGAGGTAGGTGCGCCCGTTCTGTTGGTCGAACCACGCCACCTTCCTGGCCTCGGCGTAGATGCGCGCCAGGGACGAGCCGCCGCGCTCGCCCAGCCTGCGGATGGTCTCCACCACCAGCTGGCTGTACTTGCCCGGCTGGTTCTTCTTGCGGTTCTTCCTTCTCTTGGGCTGCGCGGGCGCCGCCGGGCCGCTCGCCTTGGCCGTCTTGCGGGCCGTCCCGTCGGCGCTCGTCGGCGGCAGGGCCTCCTCAAGCTCCACGGACATGGTGGCCAGCGGGTTAGTGGCGGGCGGCGCGCGGTAGCCTGGGGGCCGCGCCGGGAAGAGGAAGGCGAGGGGCCTCGGCGGCGCCGGGGGGCTGGGGGCGCGCGGCGGCTCCAGGCGGGAGCGGCCGCGGCCGGGCCTAGGACCGGGCGGCAGGGCTGGGGCGCGGGCGGGGGCCGGGCCGGCCGCGGCGGGGCTCGGGGGTGGGATGCGGAGAGCCTGCGGGGAGCGCGGCGGGGCTGCGCCGGCTCCTGAGCTCTGAGCGTGCGTGCTGCGCTCTGGCGGAAAGCGCGCCCCGCTCCGCTTTTATTTCCCCGTGGCGGACCACGTTGAGAACAACAACAGCCTGGGCCCAGGCCAGCGCCAACTTGTGCTTCTTGGAGTGCCTTCCGCGGCCGCTGGCTCCTCCGCCCGTGGCTTCCGGGCGCGGCTGCACCCTCAGCAGTGTGCCCTGGCCAGGGTCCGAGCCCGCTGCGCGGCACAGAGGCAGCCTGCACCTAGGAGGGGCTTTGCGGAGGGGCACAGAGGTGTGTACCCCAGACTACACGAGCGTGGAGGAGGGGGGCGCACGGTTTGAGAACGATTATCGTGGGCCCAGGGCGAGACCCCAAGGCCCAGAGCTTTGCAGGGGACAGCCAAGGGTGCTCCTCAGGCACCCGATTTAGGTCTGGGCCCCGGGGACCACAGGCCTACCCGCAAGCTGGGCTTTAATTTGTCCGAACTAACACAGGGTACGCCCTCATGCGGCCGACAGGAGCAATGCGAAGAATGAGAAGGTTCTGGGGCGGGGGTCTCCTTTGGATCCTAAGGAGACAGCAGAAGGGAGGTGCCCTGAGGTTGCTTGCTTGGGATCTTGGGCTCTGGGCACCAGACGTCCCAAGGGAGTGTCAGCGCTGGTACGACCACAAGGGCCTCTCCCCAGACACTGTTTCACCATTCCCTGGCACCAAGTACCCCATTTTGTGAAGCTTAAGTAGCTGTCCCTGGTCCCATCTAAACGAAATGGGGGGCTTCAAGATGTACAAGTGTGAGGTTATGAGCCCCAGAGGCATGTCCCTGAGAGGGTGTGGCAGGGAGTGGCTTTTGGGGTCGAATACTGCAGCATTTGGTAAGGGAGGGCTTGTAGGTGGAGAAGGGAATGAATGGTTCAGGCAGTGGCCAGCCTGTGAAGGACATAGTAGATACCAGTTGGAATCCACGCAATTTTTCGCTGATAGGTGTCAAGCAGTTCCCTGGCCTCTTGGGTGAAGGGAGAGTTTGCCCGGAGATCAGGAAGGCCCTAACTCACTCCACCGATCTCATGAAGAAAGGGAAACCCAAGATTCTTGGCCATCAGAGATGCCTTTCAAACTACTGGGTCCACCTGCCTCTCTCCCCCATCCCTGTAGTGGAGTTTTCTTTGGGCTGCCAGCTCACAAATAATGACATGGAGACTTACTAATTGTGAAGGCTGGGCCGTAGCTCAGGCTTGTTTTTAACAAGCTCTTATAACTTAAATTAACCCGTTTCTCTTTATCTATTACCTGCCACCCACCCTGCTTCCTCCATAGCTCCTCCTATCTCTCTTAGTGCCTCCATTTCTCTTCCTTCTTCCTCTCTCTGTCCTGAAGTCCCGCCTATACCTCCTGCCTAGCTATTGGCCATTCAGCTTTTTATTACACCAATCACAGCATTACACCTTCACACAGTGTACAAATATGCCCCAGCACACCCCATCAAAGGAGAAGGGTGGTAAGGATCATCAGGAAGTAGGCAGGGGTTTAGCAGAGATCAGAGCCAGAATTGCCCCATGGTCATCAGGAGGAGACGCTACGAAACTGTGTGGGGGCACTCTCTCCTGCACTCAACATGCTATTTCCAGAGCAGCTCATCCTGGTGACTTCAAACACCTTGGGCTGATGGCACCCACTCCTCCTCCGCGCAAGCAGAAACCTGATGCCTCCTGCTCTGTGCTCTAGAATGCTGCCCACAGGCTCACTTGGAGCTTCAGGCAGAAGGACTGATTTGTCTTTCACCCCTTCCGGCCAGTCTATTGGTTTCTGTCAGTTTGTGGTAGGATAGCCTTGGGAAAAAAGGGAAGGTGAGGAGAGCCCCTCCCTCTTGGTCTAGTTTGTCTTTCTTGATAAGAGTCAAGCAATACAACCACAGAAATATGCTTTTCCTAAGACATCGAAACATCAGATGAGCTATCGCTAGCTAGGGACACAATGTCACCTTCAGTTATGTCAGCTTGGCACTTCTCTCATCGCTGACCTTCAGAATGCAGCTCTTAAAAACACATTTCATTTGCAAAATGAGTTTTGTTTGTTTGGTTTTTGAGACAGGATTTCTCTTTGTAGCCCAGACCATCCTGGGACTGGCTTTGTAGACCAGGCTGGCCTAGAACTCACTGAGATCCACTGGCCTCTGCCTCCCAAGTGCTGGGATTAAAGGCATGGGCCTCCACTGTCTAGCACAAAAGACAAATTATTTAAGATTTTAAAAACTGAGCCAGATCATATATTTTTTTACCCCACTCTTAAACTTTAGTTGCATTTTAAGCTTCGCTTAAATCTTTAAACTATACTGTAAATGATCTTCTCTGAGGAATAACTTTAGAAAGTTGTTATAAAGATGACTGAGTGTGGCTGTGTGTGTGCACGCACACACACACACACGTGCATGGCTTGGTGTCTCCCACTGCTAGCTCGGCTGGCCCACAAGCTCCTGGCACCTGCTGTGTCTGCCTTGGCAGTGCTAGAGTTACAGATGTGCAGACAGACCCAGATGGGCGCCAGGGATTGGCTCTCAGCTGCTCCCACCCAGTCCCCTCTCCCCCCCATCCTTCCTCTTCCCTTCCTCTCCCTCCTTTCGCTCCCACGCCCCTGTCTTGGAATTGCGGATTACCGTTAGGTGTGGCGAAGGCCACAGACAGCTCCACACCTTCACATTCAGAGTTCCCTTCAGTTTTTAGGGACCTCTGCTCATGCTCAACTAGTTTGTGGTTTTGATGTAGAAAGAATGAGGACTAGCCACTACGAAGTAGAGCTGGAGATGTGTTAGAAAGATGCTCCAGAGAATGAAACACAGCTTCCCTGAAGGAGTCAGGATCCCTAGCTGTGTGTACCATTTGGTGGCTCTCAAGTTACATCTCAAAAGATTGCTAAGAAACCCTCCTTCCTTTTCCCTTCCTCCATGCATAAAGCGTGGGGACACACTCACCCATGTGTGTGGGTGTCTTCCCGTCAAGCTTCCCCCTAGTTTTTAAAGATAGTTTACTTTGTGTATATGAGTGTTGTGCCTGCATGTGTGCAGAGGTCAGGAGAAAACTCTAGGAACTGGAGTTACAAATGGTTGTGAGCCGCTGTGTGGCTGCTGGGAACTGAACCTGGCTTCTCTGTAAGAAGTTAACTGAGTTAACTCAGCGCTCTTAACCTCTCAGCTGTCTCAGCCCGACCACCTTGTTTTCTGGACCTAGTGCTATTGTGATAGACTGGCTGGCCAGTGATGTTCCAGGCTCTGCCTGTTGCCGCTGCCATTATTGGCACTCTAGAGGCATGCTGTCTTCCTGGGCTTTTATGGGGTGCTGGGGATTTGAACTCAGATCCTCATATTTTTCACATCCTTTTTTGATGCCGTGGCTGGGATTACCTGGTTAACTAAAACCCGGAGCCACGAGAACTGCAGAGGGTGCAATGTGTATGTCTTCCCTGTAAACGGGGTCTGGTGAGAGTCCTGGAAGATGCAGGCTGATAGCTGGGGAAAGAGACAGCCTTAATCAGTTACTCGTGTTGGAATTCTTGCTTCAGCCAGATTCTGGGATGAGGGGCTCCCCTCTTTTTTCATGCCCCATACATTCCCCTATCTTTCTCTCCTGCCTGACTTTTAACTGTCTGAATATTGAGCCTCTTTAGCTTTTCTCCACTCTGACTCATTCTGAAGTGTTTCTGAGATGCAGGCAAGGACCTCCCTTCACCTAAGTGGAGGTCTCCAGGCAGTGCTGGCCGCTGTGTTGGGCTGCGTATTCCTGATGCTGCTGACAGTCAACCTGCCCCACATCTGTCCAAGCCTCTACCCTCAACCTCACCCCACATCTGCAAGAGGGGCGTGGTGCCAGCCTCTGCTAATAGACTCCAGTGGCTGTGCAACCGGCAGGGTGAGCCCTGCAACCACCGGTCCAGGCTCCTCCCTGGCTCCAGCTTCAGCCTCTAGCCCTTTTCTTCCTTACACTCCCCTGAGGGCTCCTGCTTGAGGCGGCTGCTCGGGCAGTCTCAGGGCGCACGATGCTGCCTCCCAGTATTGTTTCCTTCACGGCCTTGCTGCCACCAGGTGCACTTCTCTCTTAGCTGTGGGCTTGGCTCTGGCTTGTGGGTTTTTGTTGTTATTGTTGCTTTTGTGTCTGTATGCATTTTTTTTTCTAGACAGAGACTTGCTATTTAAATTTTTAGAATTGTATTTAGTGAGGTGGGAAGGGAGGGCCTTCATGCCACCACGTGTGTCTCTGTGTGTGTGTGTGTGTGTGTGTGTGTGTGTAGGTCAAAGGACAGCTGGTGAGAAGTAGTTCTTTCTTTCCACCATGTGTGTGCTAGGGATCAAAGCAGGCTTGACAGCAATCCCAATCTCATGACTTGATAATTTGCCTGATATGAGCTCCCCACACCCAGTCAGACGGCATTTGAAGTGAGTGACCCTTCTCCTTGACGTTCCTGTAACGGAAAGTTTTTGGGGACTGGGCTCAAGGAAGACACTGAGGCTGATTGCCATTGGAGTAGGGGATTTATTTGGATATTAATGCCATGGAAAGAGCATGGTGGGGCCCCGAGGAGAGCACTCAGGCCCTTGAGGCAGAGTGGGAGTCCCTTCTTAGTGGTTTCAGAGCAAGGAAGGTTTTCTACCTGGCAGCTGAGCAGGCACAGTACCAGCTTGCACTCCAGGGAAGGGATGTTTGACACCAAAGCTGTACGAACAGCTGGAAGGGTGGCAAGGCTAATTGGGCCGAGCTCATTACACTCAGAGCACTCTCATGTTCTGTAGTCTGGCAGTCTGCAGGCTGTAAACTTCCTTCAGGGAATAATTAGTGTGCCCTGCCATTCTCTTGGAAACAGGGCACCTGAGTCTGTCGGAGGTCTGCAGTACACAGGCTCGCCTTTCCTCCAGCTGAGGAGGCTGCTGCAGGTGACATATTCTGGTGAGCTCATCTGAAAGCTCATCACTGGCAAGAGTGGAGGTGGTCTTCAGCAGTGGCTCTCACCCTTCCTAACGCTGAAACTCTTTAATACCCCCAGACAGAAAAGTATTTTTGTTGTTAATAAATAACTGTAATTTTGTAATGTAAATATCTGTGTCTTCCGATGACCTTGGGCGACCCCTGAAAAAGAATCATTTGATCCCATAGGGGTCGCGATCCCCAGGTTGAGAAGCACTGTTGACACTTATATGCCCCTGCTGTTGGCTCCCAACACTTCCCAGTGCATTGGAATGTTTCCAAGAATCTCCTCTTGGGGAAAGGAAAAGGCTGAATGTAGAGGGGAGTTTGTTTTCTGGAAAGAGATTTCAGATTCTGACAGCATGTCCGACCTCTGTGCTGGACAAGATGGTAGGCAGGATGATGCTGGGGCTCTTGTTGGGTCTTTGTTCCTTCCCTGTGTGGTCACTAAATCTTTCCTCTCTCCTGCTTCTTTGGTAGACCTGTTGAGGATGATGGCGGAACTTCCTGGGCTGCTAAGGCCCAGGCCCTGTCCTAGCAGCTGGAGTGCCAGTCTCATATCCGTGTAGAGAAAGTAGCTTCAGAAAATGATGGACAAGAAGCAAGTGCAGCCTGGCTGAAGTGATCCACACAGACTCAGGGAAGGAAGACCAGGATTAAGATCCCACAACTCTGAGTGGTGGGGGCACCTGTTCCCTACAAGCTGAAAGGTCTTGAATAGTGGGGTTCAGAGAGGACAATGAGATGGATTGTGGGGGTAAGGAGTTCATTAGAAGAGTTATTGATGCCATGGACAGATAGCAGCATGGCTGTCAGCAGACAGAGTCTGGGTCCCTGAAGGATGGGGGTTCACAGCCTGAAGTCAGGCTCTCTCATTTTGCAGCAAATAACAGGGAAGGGGGAGAGGATGGGGTGCATGACCACAGTAGCCACAAGTCAAAGATCTGGGCACTTGGGGGGGGGACAGGGGGGAGGGAGAGGGTCTGCTGCAGGTGTGACGTCTGAGTTCAGTTTGGGTTGTAACAGGCAGAGCCTGGCAAAGGGAGGGAGGGCCCGTGCTGCTCTGAAGTCCTGGCTCAGAGCTGGAGGCTGTGCGTGCCCTGGCCTTCTCTGCAGTGGCCAGCAAGATGGGGTGAGGGAGGGGTGCTCCCCCTTTAGGAACATCAAGTGGCTTTAGGCCTGGATGGGAGCACAAAAGGGAAGTCTCAGCCACTAGGATGGTGGGAAGGTGCCTTTAAGATGCAAATGAGTATTGTGAAGCTGCAGGAGGCCTTGTTATTCGACTGGGACCCCTTTTGTCTCCACTCCCCAGTTTGGGCAATGATGGGGGGACTTGCTGGTCAAGAGCCTGGGGGGCCCTCCAGATCGGGAGATCAGCAGAGGGCTGCAGTGGGATTCCAGATGAGGGCAGACCCCAGTTGCAGACAGTCCTGACTATGCTGGGACCTAGCAGAGGCTTTGATGTTCTGAGAGAACATGTCCTAAAGAGGCCCCTGTGGAAAGGACCATGAGCCAGCAGGCCAGGGCTTCACCATGGAGACCCTTGCAGCCTAAGTGTAGAGTTCTGATTCTGGGTGCTGGGCCTGAGAAGCTGCACCAGAGTTACTGCTCTCTCTCGCCTACTCTGCTCCAGAGCTGTGCAGGGTCATTCAGAGACTGGAGGATGGGTATGGAGTCCCCCCCCCTCACCACCCCCCTCGCTGTGCTCCATATCTTGGACAGCATCGCACTACCGGCCTAGGCCAGGTCTAGATTCCTTTCTCATCCCCTTCTGCTCTTCTTTGTGTGCCTTGAGCCCCATTTCAGCTTCTGGTGCTGTAGTGCGCCCAGATTTGAGTTTGGAGGGCATCTGCTTAAATGTCCAGGAGTATTGTTTGACATGTGAGCTGGGCTTGCAGAGGAGAGCGGGAGAGACAATGGTTAGAACAGATAGAGGAGAGTAGAATTTGGAATCAAATTTTGTGGGTGACAGCAGCCAGCATAAACAAATGATCTGGACATAACGTGTCGTATCATATCAGTTGGTTCCAGAGGCTGAGGCCCTTGGAAGGGAGCTCATTTATGCTGCTCCTGGGTTTCGGCACCAGATGAATGAAATAAGAGGAGGACACCACTACCTAAAGTCTGGAGAAGATTTTTATTGTAGAGCTAAGGGAGAAAGCAGGCAGAGGGGAGAGTCCAGGCTGACCTTGAGAGGGAGGAGCAAGAGAGGCAGCCTGGGCTAAGAGACCAAGAGGCCTCTTTAGCAAAAAAATGACGAGGGTGGGGGTGGAGGAGGGGCTGGAGTCACAAGCACTGAGCGATGCTGGGGCAGCTGGCCAGTGTCCGCTTTGATATGTTAATGGACACCTCAGCCAATTGTCCAGTGTTTGAGATCTAACAAGGGACACATGGATAGTGATAGAAATAGAGGCAGTTTATTAAGAAAGAAAAGGGCACTCTTGAGGGTGGCAGCAATGCCAGTGAACTGGGAAAAGCCACCTGGCACCAGACTTCTGATCCTTTGTGTTATTAACATAGCAGCTGCCCTCTGCACTGGTATAGTGTGGGCTTTCCTTTAGCGTGGCTAGGTAGGCGTCCCGGCTTTGCTCACTGACTTACATGTCAGTCCTTCTCCATCCTCCTGCTGTGCCAACACAGCCCCCCCGCTCCGCCCCGTAGTTTGCCACCCTCCTCGGGCTCTTGGAAAGACCAGCTTAGGGAGCAGCTCTGCTCCTGTTTTTCATCCTCACTACAAGTTCCTGCTTCTTGTCTCTTGCTATCCATGCTGACCACCTCGTGTGCCTACTACCTACCCTGGGCCCTGCCACCTGCCCCGTGACCTTAGTTTGGAATTGCTGTTTCCTGCATTCTGACTCAAAAAGGGTTGTTCAGGGGTGTGTTAATAAAGACCCATTCCTAGGCCTCATCCTGGATGTCCCATGCTCAGCACCAGAACTGGAGGCCCTTCAGCTTCCCACTAAAGCCTTGGACATCCAGTTGCTTTGGGGGAAGGGGTCCAGGGGTCCATCTTCACCAGGTACAAGTTTACAGTCTTGGTGGGGGGGCTGTTAGCCCTGCTTGAACTCTCCCAGTGGCTCTGATCACACCTTGTTTTTGTCCCTGAAGAAGTGATGGGTCCCTAAGGAGCTGGGATGGGAGGAGAGGCCACTGTGGAAGGGCCTAGGTAAGACCTGGCAGCTCGGCTCCTCATCTTGCTGGACCACTGATCTCACTTGACTGGGGGAAGGAGGCAAAAACTTCAACCCAGGACAGCAGAGCAGGCCCTGGCAGGGGTCCTGAGAGCAGTGTCAGGGAGCTGGGAGAGACTGGCTGTGACAGATAGCGACTCTTTACTGTTGGGCCCTGGGATCCTGCATTAGCTAGAGGAAGACTCGATAACTACTACTATACAGCCCGGCACGTAGTAGGCCCTCAATAAATATTTGTTGAATGAATGAGATGCGACTCAAAGCCAAGAACAGATTTTGGGTGTTTCTGACTCTTTCATGCCACCATCTCCACGGGGGATCCAGGACCAAGAGCTTCATGGGGTCTAGGGCACCCAACAGGGCAGGTGGTGGGACCTCACCTCAGAACCTAGCATAAAGGTAATTGTGGCTCTTTTTTTATTATTATTATTTTTTATTTTTTTTTTAATTTTTTATTTTTTATTTTATTTTATTTTTTTTTTTTTGGTTTTTCGAGACAGGGTTTCTCTGGTTTTGGAGCCTGTCCTGGAACTAGCTCTTGTAGACCAAGCTAGTCTCGAACTCACAGAGATCCGCCTGCCTCTGCCTCCCAAGTGCTGGGATTAAAGGCGTGCGCCACCACTGCCCGGCCTGGTAATTGTAGCTCTTGTGAGGGACACAGAACTTCCTTTTAATACAGAGAGCTCCTTGCCCCATTAGGGCTCGGGAATCCTGAGCTCCCCAACTTAGGAGCTGATCAGCAGCTGCTGGGGCCACACCACCGCTTCTTCACTGCCATCACAGACAGACATGGACAGTGTCACAGACTGGGCATCGGCAGCGTCTGACTGCAGGTGAGTTGGCGACACCACGTTTCTGCCGAGATCCCAGGGCTCCAGAATCCTGGCCCCTGCCGACCTCTTGGGCTTTGTCTTCTGCCCCATGCTCCTCCTTTGCTATTCCTCAACAGGCCGTTCTGATTCCTTTTCATTAAGCTTTTCCTGCAGAATCCATCCCTCTGTAACAGAGACTTGGTCTTCACAATGCCAAATGATAGAGATAGATCTAGAACAGTCACTCTGTCTTGGACTATATTTATGAAAGATTAAAAAGCAAAGCAAACCTCACCAAGCTGGCACTGCTGGGACACCTCAGAAGAGGATCTGTCCTCTGTTCTCCTAGGACAAGAGTGTCTATCAGAGATGGCCTTTAGAAGGTGCCCTTGTCCCAGCCTCCATCTTACATGAAGAAACTGAGGTCCAGCAAAGAGGTGGGGACCAGGATGCGTATCTGGAATATCGTCCAAGCAGATTTCCTAGGTCCTGCCCTCGCCCTTGCAACTGTCCAGCTAGCAGGGGGTCACATAGAGGCACCTGGCAGGCCACCTCATAGAGGATGAGAAGCTGCAGGATTGGACACAGGGTACAGAAGGGTACCTTAGCCTCCTGGGTCTCTGGCACAAAGACAATCATTATGTATCCCAAGCGGACTCTGCATATGTGCCACTGGCAACAGTCCCAGAAACTGTCTAGCCTCAGGAGACAGGGCGTGTGTGTGCTGTTTGCTGGTTCAGTCCTGTGCTCTGCCTGCACTGTGAAAGGTCCATAGGGCTCTGTAACCCCCATCCAGCTTATCTTTATTGACATCACAGAAGAAACTAATGAATTTTTCTGGTAATTCTACACTCTGGGTCTTCTCTGTTTAAGGTCAGCAATTAATGTAAACAAATATGCCCAATAAAACCCAGCAAGTATTTGAGACACTGTCCACCATGAGAAGGAAAAAGGCCATTCCTACCCTTTATCACTGAGTACTGCAGAAGGAAGAGAGCATATTTGGTAGAAAATGTTCATTTTGCAAAAATTTTGAATACTTCTCTATTTCACACACACACACACAAAAGTTTCAGGCCTTGACCTGGACAAAGAAAATTTCAGCTCTGTGACCCATACTTTTCACCCTGAAAACTGTATTGTGCATTGTCTTTAAAGGAGACTGAGCTGTCTCGGTAGTGAATACTTTCCTAGTAATCGAGGGCCTAGGTTCTATCCTGCCACCAAAAAAAAAGAACAAGTTTACCAAAACCTATAATAGAATGTTTTTCTCCCTTAGAAGTTTTCAGAGGAGATTTAGGTGAATTTTACTTTAAAGTTCAGGAAAGGGTCTGTATTCCTCATGTAAAAAGCATCCACCAGCAGGGCTGAGCAGGCAGTGGGGTGACCCACTGAGCACAGCATGACACAGCCGTGAGGCAGGAGCTCTCCTCTTTCTGAAAGTTTTCAGAGTTACCTTAACTATTCATCTGGAAGTAAGGGCCAGAGTTCTTGTCTGGGGTAAATGGTACAGCGAGTAGCGAGTCCCTAAACTTTTAGGCAGTACAAGGACATGCTTTTCACTGTTGCACACACACACACATACACACACACATCAGGCCTGCCTCCTCACCCCTAGCCTCAAATAAAAAGGTGTTTTTGGTTTTGTTGCTTTTTAGTGTCATCATTCCCATGCTATCCCTAAAGTCGAGGGTCAGCATAGCAGAGAAAGCCAGTGACTGGTTCTTTCATTCCTGGGTGGCCTGGGTCAGGACAGTACCATGAACAAAGGCCTTGGGCACTTTTATAGGCCTCAATGACAAAACCTCAAGAATCAGACTTTTGAGAGCCAGACACGATTTTATAGGCGTTGCACCGAAGAATGGGGAGGGCAGAGGCAAGAGGATCTCTATGTTTGAGGCCAGCCTGGTCTACATAGTGAGTTCCAGGACAGCCAGGGCTATGTAAAGAGACCCTGTCTCAAAAGACAGCTCCTGCCCTGGAAAAAAAGATGGGGGAAAGACTCAGCCTCTTGGAGGTATCTTGGTCCACAGCCGCACTGATCTGAGGAGTGCCTGCCCTTGCCCCATCCAACTGGGTCTATTGCTGCTTTTTTTTTTTTTTAAAAAAAAAAAACAAAAAAAAAACGCCGTAGGTCCTCCCCTGCGGGAATGAAATCCAATGTCTCTGGAGCGAGGTGTCAGGGTCCTGCCTTTCTAGAACACCCATTCTACCTGGGGGCTTTCCGTGGTTTCCGCTAATGTCCCCAAATACTTCCCCATGCCCTGCCCCTCCACAGAAAGGCCCTCTCCAAACCCCCCATCTGAAGTAGGGTTGCCCGGCCCCATTCTTGTGCCTTTTGCATGTTTTTCCTTCGGGGCACTTGAGGTACTGTGCTATCTAGTCTCCCCTGGTCCTATCGACCACTCTGTGTAACCGAGTCCTATGTAACTGGGTCTCAGGCTCACAAATGTTCATTTGCTTAAGTGAGCTAGGAAGGGCCTGGGTCCTGATGCTGGGTGCCCTAAGTGCTGCCAGAGCTGTGGCAGGCAACCCAAAAGGTCGCTGCCCAGCCCAGGCTAGCAGGGAGGAAGAAAGGGTTTGTTTCTGAGGTTGTCCTGGCCTGCAGAGGCCCAGATCTTAGGAAGAGGCAGCCGCCTTTCCCAGCTTTCAGGCCCTGCTGCAGGAGGAGCAGCATCCAGTGCCCGACTGTCTTGCAGTTCAGCGGTTGGCCGTTGGGTAAACGTTGGAGCGCCCCACCCCTTCTCCGCCCCGTCTCCATGGATACCCGCACCCCCCCCCACCAGTCAAGGAGGCCGGCCCCCAGTGCGGACCCTGTGCAGCCACCGTTCACAAAGCCACTGTCTCCTCACCGACCTTCTCCAGGGAAGCGCGTGGGGGTGTTGGAATGCTTGTTGCCGGGCCAGCCCTGCTCTAGAGTTCTTTGCAGCCCTGCTCTCCGTTTGATCTGGTGAGTGGTTTCCTAGCAGACGCCAGAGAGGGCTCAGAGGTTTCCCCTGGGCTATATTCCAGGTAACCCAAGGCCATTGTCTTGGGGACTTCCCTCCCACCCATCAGGTTACTGTACCTCCTCTTTAATTTTTGTCTAGAAAAGTGAGGCTAACCCACTTGCAAGTAGACCGTCACCTGGCAGAGCTGGCTTCTCCAGTGACCACAGGATGGAGCCCATTGCTGTGTCTCCCAGGCCTGTGCAGTCAGCACCTCTGGCCCATTATCTCAGATCCAGACCACTGGTCGCTGTGGGGTTAGGGACACTGGGACCAGTGGTTCCCATACTTGCCCGGGACACAAAAGCAACCACATCAAGCACACCCTAAGGTCTTTTTGTCCATGTGCTCACAGCCCCAGTCTGGAGTTTGTTTCTGATCAATTTTGTCCCAGAAAACCACACAAACCAAAACCAAACCAAAACAAAACCCTATAAAACATCAAGACAACAAAACAAAAACTCCACAAAAACAAACCCCAAAAAAATGCAAAGCAAGATACAAAGCACTCACTGGTCAAATCCCTCTCAGGACTGCTGAGCCTCCAGGGCCAGGGAGAAAGGGCAGTGAATGAAGCACCCTGTGAAGGCCGGGCTGGAGGGGACAGAGGCCCTACCACGGTGAAGCCCAGTGTGGACGCCAGGCTACATGACCTGCTTGAGTCCCGGTGTGTGTGTTTAACCTTATTTTCCCGTCTTCCCGGGGTAGCGATAGCGGCGAATGCCAGAAGAGGGCGCCAGACTGCCTGGAGCTGGAGTTGTGAATAGCCCAGTGGATGCTGGAAATGAAACCCTGAGCCTCTGAAGGAACAGGCTCGTTTCTTTCTGCTACTCTCTGCCTAGCCTAGCACCCAGGAGTCTAAGGCCCTGTTTCAAAACAAACCCTGAGAGTAAAGCAAAACTGAAGACAGTTCTGTGGTGGCAAATGGGACCACAGGCTGTAGCCCCTACTCCTGGCAGAAGCATGCAGCTAAGGCAGGTTTGCTATTCTCGGGTCAGAGGGTGTCTAGACTGGATGGACAGGGGAACAGGGAGGACCCAGGGGCCAGTGGAACAAACGGCTTCCAGCTTCTCCCATTCTGAGTGGATGAAGTTGTTACTTTTCTTTTCTTGGGGTGTCATTGGTCTTTCCCAGTTCGATATTTTGTTTATGCCAGAAGGGACTCAGTAACTCTGTAGACAGCTGTCTTCTCTGGTTATATTTCTTGGGGGTTTACCAGAATTTCAGAAGAACTGACTTAACTGAAAATCTTGGAGGACTGAGTTGGCTGTGACCCAACTGGTACTCCAAGGGTCCCTTCTGAGCTAGGGAACACACTGACCACAGCTAGCATAATGAACGCCCACTCCAGCAGGAGGAGGAGAGTAGGGGCTCGGGCTCTGATGGTGGGGTGATCTGACCTTTTTAGGGCTGGAAGGAGACTGATTCCTTGAGAACCAGAGTGGGTGCTTAGGCTGCTGTTCCTAAGCCAAGAGGCTGGGCAAACTGGACCTCAAGAAATGGACAGCAAGGAATGGAGAGTTTTCTCAAGGAGGAAGGGGCAGAGAGGGCAGAGCCCCACTCAGTACACGTGGGGAAGGAAGGATCTCGGGGAAGCTCAGTCCTCCGCCAGATTGCTGGGTGCCTGGTGCCTGGCTGTGAGCACTCGGGTGAGCTGTGATCCTGGCTGTGAGCACTCGTGAGCTGTGATCCTGCCTGTGAGCACTCCAGTGAGCTGTGGGCCTGGCTGTGAGCACTCGTGAGCTGTGATCCTGCCTGTGAGCACTCGTGAGCTGTGATCCTGCCTGTGAGCACTCGTGAGCTGTGATCCTGCCTGTGAGCATTCCGGTGAGCTGTGATTCTGACTGTGAGCACACTGGTGAGCTGTGGGCCTGGCTGTGAGCTGTGATCCTGGCTGTGAGCACTCTGGTGGGCTGTGATCCTGGCTGTGAGCACTCTGGTGGACTGTGAATAGGTGTGTGCAGGACCTGGGGTAGGCTGGCCATGGGACAACTGCTCAGCTGCTTCCTATGTAACGAGCTGCTTTCTATGTAGATACCGACAGTGACCATGGCATGGCCAGGCCAGGAGAGGTAGTGCTAAAGTGGAGTAGATGCCACTTAACCACGAGAAGCCATGGCCACTGTCACAGGGATTCTGGAGGTAGCGACCATGAGTGCTCGCATCTTTGTACCAATCAGATGTTCTCCACCCCACTAGGGGTGGCTTTAGGCCACTGAGGAGTCTCCCTGTGAGGTGTGAAGTCATTGTCACAGGGGCCACTGGATTCACCCTCTGAGGTCACTGTGTGACAGGTGCTACTTGTTGGCACCTTGAATACTTGTCCTGATGGTTGTATAGTGAGATCCAAAGGGAAAGGTGGGTATGAACAGCCACTGTTTGTTGGAGAGGACAGGGGCCACTTGTTTGTCCTGGCCACCCAGAACCAAAATAATCACACAGAAACTATATTATTTAAAGACAGTGCTTGGCCCATTAGCTCTAGCTTATTAGCTAACTCTTACATCTTAATTTAACCCATTTCTATTAATCTGTGTATTGCCACAAGGCTGTGGCTAAAGTTCCGGCATCCCATCTCTGGTGGCTACATGGCTTCTGACTCTGCCCTTCTTTCTCCCAGCATTCAGCTTAGTTTTCCCCCCTACCTAGTTCTCCCTATCAACAGGCCAAGGCAGTTTCTTTACTCATTAACCAAGACAGAAGGACCTCCCACATCAACTGGGCAGATTAGGTAGCAAATGGCAAGCCCTGCATGTGTCTGAAACCTTGCTGGCCAAGTCTGAAAGGACCTGTGAGCTGCATGGAACCTTTTTCAGTTGGATGGCATTCGTCTCAAAGACAGGTCACATGTACTCTAGCAGCTGTGATCTGAGGACTAGATGGGAATATGGTGTCAGAGGCAAACCTGTGGGCTGTCAGCTGTGGCTGGTAATGGGTTAGTGGGTGTGGCTTGTGAAGGTTCAGAGGGAAGTGTGACTCAGGGCTGTTCATGTGAGCCATGGTCTCTGGTCAGTCAGCTGGGGTGAAGAATTGGCTGTGATTAATAACAGTGTCATGGTGGTTAATCTTCTAGGAAGTAGTTCTTCCAGGTCAGCACACGGGCTGTGGTAAGAGGGACCAAGGCTGTATCCCATGCTGGCAGCCAAACTTTAGTGGCAAGAGAGCTGCGGGAAATGCCAGTAACTGGGATGACCCCACAGACAGCGGAGGTGTGCAGTGGGGCTGGCATGAGCCTGAGGCCGACTGTGCTGAAGAAGGCAGAGCCGAAGCACTGGTTGGGCCCTCTGGAGCCCAGATTATAAATGGATTTAAACACTGGACACTGAACTCGGATTGCTATTGTGCCGTGAGTTAGGAGGGTATGCATGTGTTCTATTTGTTTCTCTAGGATTTCTGCAGATGACTCTTCACTGTCGATGGATGGGTCCCAGGATAAGCAGATCAGTCCTGGCTCCTGGGCTTCTCGCAGTGTGCCAACAGGCTAAGGAGCTGGAGCCTGCCTATTCCTTTCTGCATCTGACTGTGCTTCCAGCTCTGTGACTGATGATGAGATCACATGAGGCTGGAGTGGAACAGCACCCATCACATAGGCAAATGGGCTCCAGTTCCTCTCGGGTTCTACAGTCTATTAAAGGAGGACACGGCAAATAGTAGGGGACTGAGCCATGGATAAAGTGTGGAAATCCTAGTTAAATCTGGTCCCTCCCTGGGACAGACTAGACCTCACTAGCTGCTCCCAGATTGGACATGCTCATCCTGGTGGGCAAAGGAACCATGGAAGTGAGAAGGCAACTCTGGCCCAAGACTTCTCTTCCTCTCCATCTCCTTGCAGACAGAACTATCTGGTTCCAAGAAAGGTCCATTCAGCTGTTCCTCAAACACCTAGCACAGTTAGATCCTCAGGAACTCAAACAACCCTCTTTTGTTCCTTGTCAGGAGGCATGGCCCCAATCTCCCTTGAATGTTTCCCTTGCAGTATTCAGAGCCACATATCCACAGACCCTCCTTAGCAGAGTCTAGCAGCAGAGAGTACTACAGACTTCCAGTCACTTGGTCCCTCTAAGTCTAGCCAGAGCTTCAGGTTAGGCATTGATAAAGCAGAAACTTTGGTCAGTTTGGTCCTCTTGACCACGGATGCTCCTGAACTGGAAAAGTGTGAAGTCTTAGAATGTGTGCCCCAATAGGTATGATGCATCTGCACAAAAGGGAGGACAGGTACTTTGGATCTAGCCAGATACCCCTGGACCCAACAGTGTGTTGAGGTTCAGGCTTAGAGAAGAACAAATGCCTTTTGTGTATTCATTAAGTTATCACATGCTGTTTGAGCTCATGGAAAAGCTAAGCTGGCTCTGGAGGTGGGATTTGGACCCAACCATGTTTTGTTTAAAAATGTCTTCCAAGGCCCCTACGTTTTCCTAAGTCAGTGTGGCCGACTCTGTGGCAGGAAGAAAGGACAGCAAAATAACCCGAGTAAAGGCCTGTGACCATTCTTCATCTCACACATAACAAAGCTGTCTCTACTACGCAATGTTCCTCCAGAACCAGAAGCAGTTAGACATCGCTCCGTGCAGTGTATGAAGAGCGTCCTGTGTGCTCTAAAAGGTTTACCTGGGAACTTTCCAACCCACAGTTTAGCAGCACGCACACAGGTAATGATCACTTATTATGTATGCGGTTTGTTCAACTTTCTTTTACTAAGGTGGTATTGATGTTATGTTCTGCAGGGTAGCTAGATGTGTTTCCAAAGTGACAAGGGCCTGAGCGAGTTAGATATGGCATGTAGGTCAGAGTTCATTTTGCTGATATTGAATCTCAACTTAAATTGATGGAATTACTACTGGCCTGGTCTCCATAACAATGACAAGAACTGGCTTAAGAAACAAAAATGTACATCTAATCAAAGTTTTAAGTGTTTGGCTTTTACCCACGCTTTATCTAAATAGTGCACAGTCATTACAGTACCAGACAGACACTTTCTGGGTGTTCAGCAACTGTATCAGGAGCTACACGAATGTTCTCAGAGGGATGAAAAGGCAGAATCTTCCCACCTTGACCTGTAGGGACTGTACGGCAGGCATCTTTTAAATGTTAGTTGTAGGAGTCTCATTCCTTTCTTCAGAGCCACGGATACCCCATGTGGTGAGCTCTACCCAGTGTCCAGTCTACAAAGAGGAGGGTCAGAACAGAGGGAAAATGTGCACCATGCTTTCAAGCAAGGCCTTTGACTTGTTATGGAGGAAGGTCATTGGTTAATTAATAAAGAAACTGCTTGGCCCTGATAGGTTAGAACATAGGTGGGTGGAGTAAACAACAGAATGCTGGGAGGAAGAGGAAATGAGGTAAGACGCCTCAGAGAAGCCATTTCCTCTCTCTGGGGCAGACGTGATGAAGCCCTGACCCAGGATGGACGTAGGCTAGAATCTTCCTGGTAAGCGCACCTCAGTGCTACACACATTAATAGAAATGGGCCAGGCAGTATTTAAAAGAATACAGTTTGTGTGTTGTTATTTCGGGGCATAAGCTAGCCAGGCGGCCGGGAGCTGGGAGGCAGGAACGCAGCCCGCAGCTCCTACAACAGACTTTTCTCGCATAGATGGAAAAAAACGGATCTAAGGAGCCTAGAGGAGCCTGAGGACCAGATCTTCAAATGGCCTTGACAGGGAAACAAACAAAAAACATAATTAATTATGGCCACAACAATGGTCTTGAACACCCAGCAGGAAAGTATAGCCAAGAAGTAGGATGGTCAGCTTGTCTCCAACAGTTTAAGGCAGTGGTTCTCGACCTGTGGGTCGCACCCATTGGAAAACACTTATTTCTGATGGTCTTAGGAACTGAGACATCACTCAGTAGCAAAAATATAATTATGAAGTAGTGATGAAAATAAATTTATGGTTGAGGGTTCCTAAGGCCATTGGGAATGTGTTTTCTGGTAGTCGCTACCCACAGGCTGAGAACTGCGGGTCTAGCATCGCACCCCTGCACCTTAGCCTTAGATCTGTGTGAGATGCTTACAGGTCTAACTGTAATTTTCTTTTTACGGAGAGAAATGCTGCCATTACTAGGGCACTCTACCCTTGCCTGAAGCCCCCCTTCACTGCGGCACCCACCAGCCAAAAGAGGCCGGCCTAAAAAAGAAGGAAACTAGAAAAATCAAATGACAGCTAAATTTCTTCTCTTTCTGCCTCTCTAGAAGCTGCGTGGGGGGGGGGGGACCTCGAAGCGAGTCTATCCACTCAGACAGCCCTGAAAGCCTGGAAGCAGATCCTGGGCTTAGCACTTGGGCCAGCCGTCGATGTGGGACTTTCCTGGGAACGGCTGCCCTACAAGTGCAGGTCTGGCAGGAATGCCAGCCCCTCCAGTGACCCCAATCTACACAGTGCTGCAACAGAGTCCTCTCCAGAACCACCACACTGAAGGTAGGGCCTGGTGTCAGAGGGAATTACAGTTGTAAGTTATTCTGCCCAGCTATCTTAATTTCTGAAATGTGTAAAGTTTTTGAGTATTTCTCTGTGGCCCTGAATAGCTTCCCAGAGGCTGGGATGAAGTCATGTCACCATACTGAGCTTCAGCCACGTCTTGTTTCTAATGAGCAAATCTTTTACCTTCTTGTTATTTTTAAATTGATGGAGGTGTTACTTTCATTTAATAAAGAAACTGCCTTGGCCCATTTATAGGCCAGCCCTTAGGTGGGTGGAGTAAACAGAACAGAATGCTGGGAGAAAGAAGCTGAGTCAGTGAGTCGCCATGATTCTCCCACTCCAGACAGACGCAGGTTAAGATCCTCCCTGGTAAGCCAGCTCGTGGTACTACACAGAATATTAGAAATGGGTTAGATCAATATGTAAGAGCTAGCCAATAAGAGGCTGGAGCTAATGGGCCAGGCAGTGTTCAAAAGAATACAGTTTCCGTGTAATTATTTCGGGGCATAAGCTAGCCATGTGGGCGGCTGGGTGCCGGGGACGCAGCCCCGCCGCTCATATTACAACATTAAATACTTTAGTTTTTGGTGCTGAGATGTGTAGCTCAGTTGGTAGTGTTCACCCCAGGTTCGATTCCTAGTATATATAGCATGGACCAACCACAAGTGGCTTTCACATGTAACCCGGCGGTAAGGAGGTGAGCACAGGCAGGATGAGAAAGAAGTTCAAGGCCATTCCATCCATAGTTATAGTGAATCTGAGGTGAGCCTAGGACAAGAGATCCTGTCTCAAAACTGAAAACCTTTGTTTTCTGGTGATTTTATAAATGTAGTATTTTTCTTGGTTTGCTTTTGGGATTGTTCCTTGCTGACTTAATCAGCTCTAACAGTATTCTACATGAGTGCACTGTCTGTGGAAGACATGCTGATGTCTTCCTTTGCAATCTGGATGCCTTTTCTCTGCTTTGTTGATGGTGCCAAAGTATGTGGCCATCTTGTCCACGATCTGAGCACCCGGCCTCTCAGGATTTAATGCCAGCTCTGCCTATGTGGCCTTGTGATGCCACACACATTTCCACTTTTCTATCATGGGGCTGTGCTATGTTGTTTTGGGGATAAAGTGGGCTGATCTAAACCCTAGGAAACGCACAAACTCCAGGTGGTGTTGTGGAGCTCGGGCAGTGTAAAGCATGTGCTTGCCCTGTAGTGTAAACTATGGCAGTTGTGCCAGAGTGAGGTGCACAGGGGCCCCCTCTATAGGAAGGGGCAGGAACAGACTCCCCAGCAACCCTCCAGCCTCAGCATGTTCTGCCTGGCAGAGGCCATACCACTCATAGTTGCTCGTGATGTGAGGGTTTCTGTGGATTCTGGGTGCAATCCAAGGTCTCACCAGGCAAGTGTGAGCCTCCAAGTCACACCCTTACCCCCAGAATTTGACTGAGGTGTGGGCCCTTAATCACTACTAGAAACTTAGGAAGTATTCCAGGTTTTTAAAGTGAAGGTAGAAAAGCTGGATGTATGAAGGGGAAATTGTATTTGACTTTTTTTTGAGACAGATTCTCTATATAGCCCTGGAACTCACTACACAGACCAGGCTGGCCTAGAACTCACAGAGTTCACTACTTACCCCTGCCTCCAGAGACGAAAAGCATGTACCACCTCCCCCAGCCTTATATTTGCATTTTTTGAGACAGGTTTCACTATGTAGCCCAGGTTGGCCCTGAACTCCCCTTCCTCCTGCCCTAGCCTCCCTCGTGTGCTGTCAAGTCTGTCTTGGGGAAATGGTTTTATCAGTTCAACTTTGGCAAGATTTCTGACAGACACAGGGCTGACACCAAATGCCTAAGCTCAAGCGATCCTCCTGCCTCAATCTTTTGTCTCATTTGCCTACAAGTATATCACAATGCCCAGAAAAATGTAATTTTTAACAATGAAGTCTGTGCCAAGGGGCAGGAGAAAGAAGGAAAGTGAGAGGAGTTTGAAGATTCTGGGAGATGGTTAGTAAGACCTCAACGGACACATTAAGAACCACTGCAATGGCAGCCTCTCAGTCAGCACGTGCCCTGTGTATGATGGGGTACAGGTTCCTGCTGCCAGAAGGGAAGACCTGTGAAAAGTGACAACTGTCATTTGGTCCCAGAGTCACTCAGCCCATCTGTCTGACACTGTGACATACACACACATACACACAGTCATTCAGCCCACCTGTCTGACACACACACACACACAGATCCCAGGTGTATAATGGCCCGAGGTCACCAGCAGTTTAGGGCTGCTGCTCTCAGGAAACATGTTTTCCATTCCATGCCCCACCTCTCCCAATACTGTGGTTAAGAAAAAGATCCCACTAGGGCGGCAGGTACTCTAGGGTTAGGCATGAAGGCACTCCTGCCTCTAAGCTCCACAAGGGCCCACAAGGGTACAATGAACACAGAGAATGTCTCCACACAGCTGGTCTGCAAGAAAAAAAAGACAGGGCAACTCTTCTTTGTTCCTGTTAAATTTTATTGGCATCACGTTCGTCTCTTTACAGAAGAACTCAGCCTACACTCTAGAATGTAGACTTTTGGAGGGGAAGTGCTCTGGGAAGCAAGCCATGATGCAGGGCAAGACCTCGGGAGGGGACAAAACTGCCAGGGCTCAACCCAAGAGACGGGTGGGTTAGTGCTGGGCCACACTTGGGTGGGGTGGGGGAAAAGGAGGAGGGGTCTGCTAACCTACAGGTACCACCCTGAAAGGAGCGCCTTCTAGAACAAAGGTAGAGTCACTAGGACAGGTCTGGTGGGGTTCTCTTTCCCCTTAGAGTAGGATATTGATCTAAAGGGCCTAGTAAAGTGTTGAACGGAAGAAAAAAAAAACTAAGAAGGGGAAAATTAGAATTTAATTTCTAAAATAACAGCAATTTACCCATTGTACATACTACTGTATTATGCAAATCAACCTTTTGGAAAATTTAGACGCAGAAGGAAATTGTCTAGTTCAGTTTTCCCTCTGGAGAGATCAAAAGCTTTTGGCTCTTAAGTCTTTGATAAAAGGCGTACATAATTCTTGTGTCTACTGTACAGAATACTGCCGCTAGCTGGACTTCCAAATTTGAGTCTCTAACACTCTTGTAATCCAGACAGGGTTCAACCCTCCACCTTGCACGCCTGCGTTAGAGGACTTAAACACACAATCCAGGAATTCCTTACACTAATTTATACATTTTAATTGGTTGCATATATTAACATGTACTATAAGATTCTTTTCTAAGAAGCATTACATAATAAATGGATACTGTAAAAAGATCTGATTAGTTAAAAGTAACAAGCATTAACAGATACATACAAAACAGCCTGTTCAGAATGGAACGTGGGCACCAGCCTTCCCACAGGACCTTCAAGGAGGGGTAGGGGTAAAGACCACAAGACCGTTAAAAAAAAAAATCAGATAATTAGACACAGACGAACTGTGAACAGTTCTCTCACTCTCCAGTGGACAAAAAGAGTAAGCTTTCCATGCCCACTGTACCCCAGAGCACCCAGGGTCTCCGCCATATGCCTGCCGTACACAGGGCTCATGGTGGGCAACTGCCCCAAGAGCCTGTCAGGCACAGGCTAGAGTTTGCTTGCTGTGTGTGTATGTGTGTGTGTGTGGTGGCTGACTGTGTTTGGTGGAGTTTTCTTTTGGCAGCTGGATGTGAGAGATCACGTTCTGTTCTGTTTAGAGGAGGAGGGACGCATATTGAAGGCCTATGTGTGTTCTTGGTCTGTGAAGGACTCTGTGCTCTGTGCTCACTGCCCTTTCAACAGCTGCAGCTCTCTGCGGAGGCCTTGGCCCGGTCATTCTTGTCCAGTTTGATGGGTTCAGGGAATTCATTGTATAACTCCACTTCTGTTTCCTGGTGGGGAGAGAGAGGTTGATGACAATTTTCAGCTTGGTGCAGGTGACAGACTCGGTGAGGAGTCTGCAGGAACCACATCTACACCAGCTAGTCAGAACACATGTTGCTGATGAGCATCGTAGACCACACCAGTAACTGTCAGGTAGGGCCCTGCTCACTGCTCCACAGTCCCAGGATGCTCCCCATGTGATCACGTCCCATTGAATTTTCTGGACTGTTGTCCAGGAGCTCGTCTCTTTTCTTCCACAGGTTGCAGCCTGAGGGGCAGAGCTGTGGGGGATGCCACCACCTGTGCTTCATGAGCAGCTAAGATGGGCTTCAGTCATTTCCTGGACTAATCCTTATAAGGAGGAATGGAGCTGCCCCTCAGCATGGTACCCAAGAAGGAAAGTTTCCTAAGCAGTATTATTCTTGTTTTATTCACAACAGCTACAAAAACATGCAATAACTGAGAATACATACTGAATACAGCAGGAGCTTTATCTTAGTGCATCATCACCCGAAAAAGAAACCCTGTGCTTTAGCAGCCATTCTCCCCACCACCACCACCACAACCAATGTTGTTTTCTCATCACCTTCCCCCTCCATGAATATGAGTGGAAGCCAGGGCTTCATAAATGCTAAGCAGGCACTCTGCCAATGAGTCACATTTCATCCCAGACCTGTCTCATTTCTCTTGTTATACAAAGGGTCTTACTCTGTAGCTCAGCCTGGCCCTGGATTTGTGGGCAATCTTCCTGCTTCTACAAGGACGGCAAGTGTGCACACCATACGCTACGGACTTCTGAGATACAGGGTCTTAATATGATACAGGTTTCATTCTAGCCTCTGCATTAGACCCTTGGCCTACTCCACTGCTCCTATGGCTGAATGACATCTGTAGTAGATGAAACCACCTTTTGTTTAGACACTCATCAGTTGGTGAACAATAATGTACATACACTCCTGTCAGTACTAATATGTACATTTAACACAAAAAGCAGATTATGAATGACAGTCTTAGACAGAATGGGTGTCAACCCAAAGTTTGGATGTTGAAGCTCTAACCCCCTAGTTGCCTATGCCTAGAAAGTCAGATTAGATAGGGTTATCTCTGACATCTGATCTCACAGGACTTCCAATTTTCCTTTTCAGACAGGGTCTCATATGTATCCCAGGCTGACCTTGAATTTTTTTTTTTTTTTTTTTTTTTTTTTTGGTTTTTCGAGACAGGGTTTCTCTGTGGCTTTGGAGCCTATCCTGGAACTAGCTCTGTAGACCAGGCTGGTCTCGAACTCACAGAGATCTACCTACCTTTGCCTCCCGAGTGCTGGGATTAAAGGCGTGCGCCACCATCGCCCGGCCTGACCTTGAATTTTGAATTACTAAATTCTCCTGCTTCTACCTGGTGCTGGGACAAGGAATGTATTACCATGCCGGGTTTATCTCATACTGAAGATGGATCCCAGGGTCTCATGAATGCCAGGAGAGCACTCTATACCAACTGAGCTCAAGCTCCAGAAGTTACCCTATATATGCTGTCACTGAGACACCCCAGGAGGCTTATCTCTGTGTGAACAGCAAGAAGACAGTCATCTGCATGACAGGAAAGTCTCCTATCCTAAAACCAGTGTGTCAGCCTTGGTCTCAGACTCTAATAAAATATATGTATAAGCTGTCTGATCTATGGTATTTTGTTATGGCCCACCCAAGTAGATATACAATTCCAACAAAAATCTCAAGAGGCTTTGACCTGGCTGAGAGGGAGTTGGGAGGTAGCTACAGGTAGGCAGAACTATACACTCAAGATACTGAAATAAAGATGTTCCTCCAGGTAAATGGGTTAACCCGCAAATCAGATATTTACAATTCATAAAAGTAGCGATGAAATAATTTTATGGTCAGGGGGCTCACCACAACAAGAGGAACAATAGGTTTGAGAACCACTGAGGTAAAAGAACCCAGACATGGCCAAGACAGTCTAGGAATTCTGAAAGAAGAACATGAATGCTTTAACAACTGGGCACACTTTAAGGGGACAACAGCTACCCCAACACCCACTCCCACTGGAAACGTGGGTTCTCTGAAGGGCAAAGGTTACAACCAGCCTGTATTTGTATTTGACAGAAAGATGACTTTTTCTTGTTAGACACAGGGTCTTCCAGGGTAGCCTTGAATTTGCTTTGTTGCTGAGGCTGGTCTTAAACTCTCCTGATCTTCCTGTCTCCACTTTCCAAGTGTTGGGATTATAACATGTTCTACCACATGTAGCCCAGGCTGTCCTAGAATTTGTCATTCTCCTCTCTTCTTACCTCAACTCCCTAGGAGTTCATACGCTCACTCTGGGCACATTCCCAAGAACTCCTTCTGAAAGAACCACACATTGGTATAAGGACCCTTGGTGAGTTAGGGAACTAAAAAGTCCCATCATATTAAAGGTATCTTGGTCTGGAGAAAAGGACATGTAGCTTCTCTTTCCAGGAAAAGAGAAGATGAACTATTAAAAAGCACAACAAGCCCCATGAGAATGTTGTGTGACATTTTGATGACACTGATATGCCCAAGACTGTCCAATAAACTTTGAATTAGGGAGCACAGCCAGTGACTAGCTGACTAGAATTGGGCACAGAGAAGCCAGCAATTTGGATAGAAAGGATGCACAGGACAGGGACTAAAATTTGAGCTCTCTTGGTTCTAGGATGAAGTTCTTGCAGTGTATCTAACCAAAAAGCATGATCAGCTAGTTGCAACAATCTCTCTGAGCCAGCAGGTTTTCACCCTCACCTTTGACTTCTGAGTCTTCTATTGATAAATAGAATGATAAAGACTTAATTTAAAACTACTGGCAGGGCAATGACTGATGGGCCGTGGGGTAGCAGATGATAATTAAAATGTCAATAGATTCATGTTTAGTTGCTAAGCGGACAGAAAAGCATCAGACCAGAGTGTCAAGCCTAGGAGAGGCTCAAAGGGTCAGTGCTATAAAGTGGTAACTTACAGATCCAGCAGCTGGAGTTGTGGTACCACCTACAGCTGGGGAGCTTCCCTGGGTGAACCACCCAGCCCCATCCAAAACAGTCTACCAGAGTATAGGAGTCATCTCCGGAAAGAGAACAGCAGGGTTGGAGAGAACCTGACGGTGTCAGGCCACAGAACAGAGATGAGAGACTTGGATTTTCACATGGATACATGCATGCTAAGAAAAATCCAGGTAGGAGGGTAGACTGGGGGAGGGGGAGAGACATCAAAAGAAAGCATGTTTCTTGGGGGAGGGGGGAGGGCTTCTTGGTATTTGCATGAATGATTCTACCTGGGCAGGCCCACCACTGTCTTAAAGCACTTTGTGCAGCCTCTCTACACCAGAACTCCTGCCTCTGAAACAGTTCATTCCAAGTCTCTGCCACCCACACAGCCAGTAGTCCTGTCCTGCTGAGAACCAGTGCATTGATACCCAGCTCCCTAGAGATGGGAGAACATGCCTTGTCTTTGCAGCTACTGCCTGCCTCAGGTGTCCCTGCTGACCCACACTGTTTTCTGGATCATGCATGATGAAGCCTTGTAGCCAGCTTTAATTTACCATGGCCTACAAAAGTGCCAGTAGCCCAAGCCCACACTTTTGAAAAAATTCTCCCCTACACTGTGACAAACTCCTGGGTCTTGCATGTGCTAAACCAACATTAAACTGGCTACACCTCCAGCGCTCCTATGCACTATTGTGTTTCCTTCGCTGGCCTTGAATTTGCCGTCCTGCCTCAGCTTCCCTGCAATAGGTGGAATTACAGGCCTATGTCATAGGCCTGGCTTCCATACTGCCGTGGCGCATACTATTTTCTCCAAGAAGAGGGTAGCTAGGAGCTCTGGATTTTGTGATTCAGTTTTCTTGTATTTCTTACTTGTATATGTCCATAACTACTCTCAGGAAACAGCTATTTCATGGTCTGAGAGTTGAGGCAGGTAACCACCCACCCTTCAAAGCTGGCATTGTTCTGCATGGAAGAGGCAGAAGCTCAGACATACATAATTAGGTGCAGCTGAGATCTGACTCAATTTTAACTCATCAACTAGAAGTATTGATCTGGCATGAGGTCCCATGTGGCTTGATCTCCTAAACAGCCCAGGAAAAAACAAGCCCATACCTCCTTCACCTGGATGTCTGTTTTGTTCCCCAAGGTTTCACTATGTCTGGAACTCATTATTCAAGGACCAAGCTGTCTCTGAGCGCTCTGTATCTTAGGGAAGTGTTCTACCACTAAGCCATACCCTAGCTCTGCCCTATGTCTTTTAGACGACTAATAAAGCCATGGCTCTCTTAAGGACTGGGGCAGAGTATATCATGACCTAACCCACCCAGAGACGCACCCTAGGTTTTCCCAGCTGCAGCTGGGAAGAAAGTCACCAAGGAAAAACATCAGACATCACCAGAGAGCGCCTTGCATCTGGGGAGTCCTGGAGACCCACCTGTTTAAGGGCATTCCGAGCAATTGTCTGGAAGGCCTGCTCCACATTGATGGCCTCCTTGGCACTGGTCTCAAAGTAGGGAATGTTGTTTTTGCTGTAGCACCAAGCCTGTGCCCTCTTTGTGGCCACCTAGAGGAGGGAGGAGGACACTACTGACATGAACAGTAGACAATGACTCGGTCCTCCCCAGGACAGATCTGGGAATGAGGATGAGTGTAGCCTATAGACCTGCAGGTCAGTCACTCTGCTGCCCATGTGAGGTATCCAAACTCGAGCTATTTCTGGCTGTAGCCAGACCTTGTGGGCCTTAGCAGTGTGCCACCAGCCAAGAGCCAATCCCAGGAGGTAGAAAGCGATTTCTCCTGGGGTCCACGGTTGATCTCTGGTATAAACCCCTTTACTCACACCCATCTTGAGCCACCTGCAAGTGGCAAGTGGCACAGATTTTGCAGTGCTCACCCCTTAGGTCTTTCCCCTGCCCAAGCCAAGAAACAGAGACAAACTCTAGAAAGGGAGAGAGATGGTCAGAAATAAGCTGAGCTAAAATCAACAAAACTGTGTTCCAACAGAAATGCTGTGTAGAACTCCGATGAGCAGCATGACTCATAGCACTCTTCCACCCTGAAGCGAGAAAACCTATTCCTATTCCTTCCTCTAATAGTCGGTCTCACATCACAGCTGGCTGGGTGACCAGCACTCCCACTAGTACCTTCCTAGATTATTCTCAGCCTGGAAGAGAACCCACCAAACTCCAAGGTCCCAGAGGAGGGGCCTGTCAAGATAAGGTAGCACTTACTTGTCTGTTTTCAAGGTCAATCTTGTTTCCCAACACAACAAAAGGGAAGTTCTCGGGATCCCGGGGGCTGGCCTGAATAAGAAACTCGTCTCTCCAGCTGTCAAGGGTTTTGAATGTGTTGGGGGCAGTCACATCAAACACCAGAACACAGCAATCTGCACCTCTGTAGAAGGCCACACCAAGAGACTGGAACCGTTCTTGACCAGCTGTGTCCCAGATCTGCAAGAAACAAAAGACCTGGTCTCCAGAAGATGCTGGGCACTGTGTGTGTGTGTGGGGGGGGGGTATAGGAGGGAGTGACATGAGTCTCCTCTATCTTCTCCCAGGTATGCATACAGGAAATGAAAATAAAGCTACAGCAGTTAAGAGCACTACTGCTCCTCCAAAGGACCTAGATTCAATTCCTTCCCTCCCCCCTCTCTCCTTTCCCCTCCATAATCCACTGAATGAACTCTATACTCAACTCTCAATAAATAATAAATAAATTTAAAAAGAAAATTAACATACAAAGCCAGGTGGTGGTTGCTCACGCCTTTAATCCTAGCACTGGGGAGGCAGTAGCAGGTGGATCTCTGTAAGTTCAAGGCCAGCCTGATCTACAAAGTGAGTTCCAGGACAGGCTACAAAGAAAATGAAGGTACAGCCTCAAGACTTACGCATTCTGGGAACTTTCTAAGGGCTTGATTATTGTGCTTTATTTGAGTACTCTATGTAGCTACAGCAGGCCTTGAACTTGCAATCCTTCTGCCTCAGGTTCTCAGTTGTTGAGATTACAAGGTATTCATTACCACAAGCTTTTCTAGGGGTAGTAGAAATAAAAGATTACTGACTAAAATGAATATTTGTGTTGATGGGTTTTTAATAATGTCATTTCTTTAAATAAACAAGTTTTTTTTTAAAAAAAATTAAAACAAAAACAAAGTTAATTAAAAATTCTTTAAAAAAAGATCTGGAGAGACAAGAACAACCAAGTAGAAGCTAGGAGCAGGTCCCACTGATTCGGCATATACATGGTCCTACAGGTGCAAATGGTATAAGGAAATCAAAGTCAGAGCATATTAAAAAAAATGAAGAAAAAAACTCATGCTGAAAACTGGTGCATTATTCCCAGGAAGTTTCTAAATTTACCTTAGCTTCAAACTTACAAAAGTATAATTCATATCTGTCAATTAACAAGAACAAAAAAAAAAAATAACCCTATGTCAAATGGTCCTTTTAAATTTTCTAACTGAATTTTTTTTGGAAAGTAGTGGTGGGAACAGAATACAGGGCATCACACACTCTGGGCAAGCTCTACTGCTTACTGCACAGATTCCCAAATGAAATATTTTCTCTTTTATATCCAAAAGAATACCCATATATTTACCTATCCAAGGCTCTAATTTGGGGGGGTACTAGAGAAGGAACCTGGAGATGGAACTTATAGCCTCATGAATGCTAAGTATACATTCTACCACCTGGTAAGTATTAATATTGCCACTGTTCTTATTTTACATTAAAAAAAAGAACATTTATTTATTATGTATACGTATTTTGCAGGCATGTATGCCTGTACACCAGATCTCACTATGGACGGTTGTGAGCCATCATGTGGTTACTGGGAATTGAACTCAGGGCCTCTTCTTACCACTGAGCCAGAGCCATTTCTCCAGCCCCTACATTTCTTTCTTTCTTTCCTTCCTTTTTTTTTTTTTTTTTTTTTTTTTTGCTTTTTCAAGACAGGGTTTCTCTGTGGTTTTGGAGCCTTTCCTGGAACTAGCTGGTCTCAAACTCACCGAGATCCGCCTGCCTCTGCCTCCCAAGTGCTGGGATTAAAGGCGTGCGCCACCACCGCCCGGCAAGCCCCTACATTTCTTTCTTTCTTTTCTTTTTTTTTTTTTTTAAGAGTACTTATAATAACCAGAGAGATGGCTCGGCAGTTAAGAGCAATGGCTGTTCTTCCTGAGAACTCAGTTCCCAGCACCCACATTGGAACTCATAACTACCTGTAATTCCAATTCTAGGAAATCTGATGCCTTCTTGCGGCTCTTGTGGGCTCCAGGCAGGAATGTGGTGCAGAGACACACACACATAAAACACTGCCCCCAATGACACCTTTCCCCCAGAAGCAAATGGTTCTTGAAAAAAATGTCTTAGCCGGGCGATGGTGGCGCACGCCTTTAATCCCAGCACTCGGGAGGCAGAGGCAGGCGGATCTCTGTGAGTTCGAGACCAGCTCGGTCTACAGAGCTAGTTCTCGGACAGGCTCCAAGGCCACAGAGAAACCCTGTCTCGAAAAACAAAAAAGAAAAAAATGTCTTACACTAACAGTACTCTGCTGTAAATCTCTTTCAATTGTCTTTCCTCATACCCCAAATCAACAGCTAACAGTATCCCATGACCTTATTATACTGCAGTTTATTCCCTGGCCATCCACCCTCACATGCAGGGTGGCAATGGATACTCTTAATGCTTCTCTCCTCCTGCCCATAGGTAAGTTTTAAGCCATTGATTAGACACAGAAAACATTAGGCTGGGAGGTATGCGGGTATCCACACTGTAAAAAAGTACAATGCCTGCCTGCTTCCACCTTGACATCACTCCAATTCCCTGAAATCAGGCTTCTAGAACCTGCCATTTGCTGTAGCCTGCCCATGTAACCACAGGCATACATACACAGCATACTCTCCTGTTCAGTGATTACTTTGGTTATTTGGGAATCACACTATTTAGGTATTTGATTTAATGTGGTCTCATACAACTTTGACCTTGTTCTTGCTGCACTTTAAATGTCAAAGGCTATTTTCCATCTAAACATTTTTACTTTATGCTTTTTCCACCTCACTTGGGTCCTGAAGCCTCTAGTTATTCTATTGAAGGTTCCACTCTAACCCAAGCAGAAGCTCTCTCCCTAAGGGTCCCAGGAGAGTTCTGTGCCTATCTATTGCCCCATGGGCCTTCTGTGTATCTGTGCTAATACCGCTGCCTCAGTGACTTCAATTTCAGCTTACTGAGTTTGAGTGTTTATGCACACCTGACACCTAGCTTCTTCCTCGACAATATCAGAAATGTAAATGGTAAATAAAACACAGCCACCACTATTCTTCCACTGAACATTACAATGCATAACTCCAATCCTGGTTTCCTTACAGTAGGACCCAATGTGGGCCACACCTGAAGATCCAACTAACAGCAGGCCACAACTTTAGTAGGCATTTATGGATTTCCCTCTGTATCATTATTCCTAGACACAGTCTAATAACTGCTTACATGGGATTAGATCCTGTAAGTAAATTGAAGATTAAAATTATATACAAGGGTATTCTTACGTTCTATACAGACATGACAATCAATTATAACATTTATTTCTATTAAAATTTTTATTATTTTAGTCTATAAGTGTTTTGCCCGTGTGTACCATGTGCATGCCTGGTGTCCAAGGGGGCTAGAAAAGAGTACCTGATTCCCTGGGACTAGAGTTACAAGCAGTTGTGAATACCACTATGCATGCTGAGATTCAAACCTGGGTCCTCTGGAAAAGAGCCAGTACTCTTAAACATTTCGCCACCTCTCCAGCCCACACTGACCTTGAATCCGCCTGCCTGTAGCTGTATCCCAAGTGCTGGCTAACAGGCTAGCTACACCACACTCAGTTTTCTGTTGTGCTGGGGACTGAATCCAGGAGCACATGCATGCTATGCAAGTGCTTGACCACTCAACGATATAAACCCAAAGCCCTGGGCATGATATAAAAGTTGCATCTGGGTGAGGAAGTGTCTCAGACCAGTTCTGAGTAGATACCAAGGGAAGCTGCCTATGCTTTCTTTGCTCCACAGTGATAAAAGCCAGGGCTTCATAGGTCATAGCAAACATTCTATCATGAAATTACTCCTCTAGTTCTATGCTTTTGTTTTATTCTTATTTATGTGTCTCTGTGGTGGGGCACTAGTGGAGGCCAAAGCAGGAAAACTCACGCTTTCAGTGTCAAGAGTTCTAGAACAGCCTGCTGAATATGCTGACTGTGCCCTTTGGACAGCACCCCCTGCTGCTGCTGCACCGCCATCGAGGATTAGCGGCAACCTCAAGGCTGCTCCTTCCCTGGCTTCTGTGGCTACACTTCCCTTGGCTCCTCCTTAATCTTTTGAAAGTGGGCATCATTTGGTGCAATGTCAGTTCTGAGAAATTCTTGGCAAATTTCATCTTTAATCTCTTCTCTTATTCCTCCTGAAATTAATTAAAAGTGGGTCTGTACTGGAAATACATAAGCTCAGTGGGAGTGCTTGCTGGGTATGTGTAAGGCCCTAAACAAAAACAAGTGGGTAGGTGTGCCCTTACAGAGCCTTCCCGTCCATTTCCTGCCAGTTTTCTTTGTTGTAGATCCTTTCTGCTGTATCCAATCTACTGTGAACTAAGATTCCCAAAGTTTTAGAAGTTCTATTAATTTTTTCTCCTCAAATCTATATTGCCATTTGTTTCTTCTGCAGATGCACAATTATTTTCCTCTTTTAAATTAAAATCAGTGTACAGGGCTGTAGTCAGAGCTCTGTGGTTGAACACCTTCCTATCGGAAGCTTTAGGCTTGGTCCCTAACATTGCTCAACCCTCAAAGTGGGGAGTTCTTACACATTAACCAACTGTGGTAGTTGATGCTTACACTCTTAGCCCCTGGGAGAACAAAGGCAAAAGAATTCCAAGAGTTTACGGGCAGCCTGGACTATCTGTAAATATGAATCAATTGTCCTGGATGATCCTGAACTAGCTGGGATTGTAGGCCTGTGGAACCAGACCAGGCTCCTTTTTAAAATATAAAATACACTCTCCAAGCCCAGGGAGGTCATCATTCGGGTTCTTTTTTTGTGATATCTTCATTCTTATTTATCTTTTACTACAAGCTGAGAAATATGTGGAGCTCTCTCCAGACTGCCCCATCACTCAGAAGCGGCCATCTCATCTCACCCTTTCCCGGACCCTTCTGCCCTGTGGGTCTCCAGCTGTGCCTCTTTGATGGGATGTATTGCCACAGTGAGTGTGGCTGGGATCTAAATTCTCAACCCTGTGACCACAGGACCCAAGGGCAGCACTTGCATTTTAGCTAGTACCGGTTCCCTCCCGCCTCTGCTGCTGTGGGGAACACCAGCCTAGCTACCCTTCCTCCATATCACCTGTTATTTCTGGGAGCTCCTGGGCAGCCATTTGGTTTCTGGCAGTCTCAGGTTCCTTTTGTTTGTTTTTCAAAGGCAGACGCTTATTCGACTAAGTAGACCAGAGGGCCTCATAAAGATCCACAGTACTCAGAGATCTGCCTGTCTCTGCCTCTCAAGTGCTGGGATCAAAGGCATGTGCCACTAAGCCTAGCCACTCTCAGGTTCTTTTTGAAACCCTACCCAAGCCTTGTAGCTTACTGTGCTTCTACAATTTAACAGTGTCTTTCATTTATTTTGATGTTGTTTTTTCAGTTTTTGAAGTTCTAAATTCTCCATCTCCTCATTTTTTTCCATTCTGGTTTCTATTCCCATTTTTAAAAAAATGACAGTCATTGTGAAGATTACTTGTGGCATATGATTTCCTCATATGGCCAGGAGAGAATGTTCTCACTCCACTTTTGTCCCACAAACTAATCTTGGTGTTTGTCAAGAATGATAGGCATTTCTATTAAATTCTTCAAGACAGATTCCAGGTTCTTTGAAGAGTATAGATTCTACACATACAAAGTCAAATCTGGGAAGGCAAACCCAGGGGAGGCTGAGACAAAGAGATCTGCAAGTTCAAGGTCTGTGTGTTGTTTCAAGACACTACTTTAAAAAGGTTTGCAGACAAAGCCCAACAGCAGTGTTTGTGCAGCACTTAAGGAATCCTAGATTCAATTCCAAGTTCTCCATTCCCCAAATACACACCAAAAGCAACCACCACACGAGTGGACAGGTAAACAATGGAGCAATGTCTCAAGCTCAGGAGTCCCACAAGCATTGCCACACCCTTGGCCCATCTTCCTGTCCTCCTTTCACAGTCTTTCTGGGCCCTGGACTTGTGCTGTTGAGCGTGCGTTTTGCAGCTTCAGCTCCCCACATGGGTAGTAACTTACATCTTCTGTCCTTTCACAGCTGAAACTTACAAAATCAATCCATGTGTTGTGGGATAATCCTTTTTCTATACTGCGAAGATGTGTCTCTGTTTAAACTCCCTACCCAAGGCATCTTCTGACTGGGTTAATAAAGAGCCAAACACCAATAGTTAGGCAGGAGAGAATAGGCAGGACCAAGAAAGAGAAAGGTAGGAAGTCTGGGAGGAATCTGAGGTGAGAGGGATTCCCCAGAGAGACTCAGAGGAAGTCAGACATACAGTATGGAGTCACATGGCAGACCATAGATTAATATAAATGGGTTAATGAAAGTTTTAAGAGTTAGTTGGGAACAAGCATAAGCTAAGACTAAGCTCTCATAATCACCAAGTCTCCACGTCATTATTTGGGAGTTGGCAGTCCAAAGAAAGTCGAGCCACACCCACCCCATGGCAGAAGCCTGAGCCTGTGTGTAACAGTTTCACTTTCTTCTTTGTTCCTATAATCTGGTCATTTCCTTTTCTCAAATTTGGTTTATTTAACTTTCACTCAGATACTTTAGAAACCTCCAGATGTTTAAGTGTGGGTAGGCTGGGGAGGGCAGATTTACATTACCTCCACCCTAAAATGTGAGCCAATTAAGAGTTCTTACGCCAGGCGGTGGTGGTGCATGCCTTTAATCCCAGCACTCGGGAGGCAGAGGTAGGTAGATCTCTCGAGGACAGCCTGATCTGCAAGAGCTAGTTCCACAACAGGCTCCAAAGCTACAGAGAAACCCTGTCTCGAAAAACTAAAAGAGTTCTTACTTTGTGCCAGGTGTGTGGCAGCAGTCCATAATCCTAGCACTCAGGAGGCAGAGGCAGAAAGATCAGACATTCAAGGCCATCATCCTCTGTTACAGAGTTTGAGGCTAACCTGGACTTTATGAGACGCTGTTGTTCCCCAAGCCCCGTAAAAGGCTAAATAAAACACTATCTTAAAAAAAAAAAAAAAAAGAAAAAGAAAAAAAGGCTGGAGAGATGGCTCACCAGTTAAGAGCACTGGCTGCTCTTCCAGAGGACCTGGGTTCAATTCCCAGCACCCATGTGGCAGCTCACAACTGTCAGTAACTCCAATTACAGAGGATCCAACACCCTCAGTCAGACATACATGCAGGCAAAAACATCTATGCACATAAAAAGTAAGATTTTTAAAGAAAGCAGAGGGTTATAAATACGAGGACCGGAATTCTGGTCCTCATCACTCATGACATAAAAGCCAGACTTACAAGGAGAGCCTCTATAATGCCAGTGCTATAATAGGGAGATGAAAGCCAGAGGCAGGAATTCCTGTAAGCTCAGAGAAAGCTAGTCTGGCATATGTAGTGGGAAAACAAAAACAAAGACCCTGTCTCAAAACAGGGTGGAAGCTGGAAATGGTGGTGCACACCTTTAATCCTAGTACTCAGGAGGCAGAAGATTTCTGAGTTCAACACCAGCCTGGTAAACACAGCAAGTTCCAGGTCAGCGAGACCGACAAAGTGAGATCCTATTTGTCTAAGGAGAAAATAAATAAAAATAAATAAAAGGGTGGGAGGATAGACGGCAAGGATCAACCCCCGAGGTTGTTTCCTAACCCACATACTCATGCCTCGGTATACTTGTACCTGCATTCACACACACCAAAAAATTTAAAATAAGGGACAACAGCCCTCAGCTTTAATGGAAAGCTAAAAATCTAATGTGAAACTCAAAGATTAATCTTCTCGGGCTGGAGAGATGGCTCAGTGGTTAAGACTATTGCCTGCTCTTCCAAAGGTCCTGAGTTCAATTCCCAGCAACATGGTGGCTCACATCCATCTGTAATAAGGTCTGGTGCCCTCTTCTGGCCTGTAGACATACACACAGACAGATATTGTATATATAACAAATAAATAAATAAATATTTTAAAAAATTAATCTTCTCTTGTCTCTTTAGTTTGATGTTGCTGTACCAACTACCTGAGTGGGCATCACGGACCAGAAGAGAAGACAAAAATATTGAGATTCTTTTTCTAGACGTGTTTGTGCACAAGAACATATATACACTACACAAAACGCTCAACAACAAAAAAAGTATGGCCATAAGATGAAGATTTTCAAAAAGTCTGTTTCACTGGAACCACTAATATATTTGGAGCATGAAGCTGAGCAGACACATGGAAAAACTAGACTGGCTTAACAGAATTCAACCTTATAAAAAAGGATTTATTAATGTGTGTGTTTGCCTGCACTTGTGCATGCTTGGTGCCTGGAGAGCAGAAGAGGGTATCAGATCTCTTAGAACTGGAGTTAGAAATAGTGGTGCTGGCAACTGAACCCGAGTCCTCTGCAAAGAGCAGCCAGTGCTCTTAATCACATAGCCATCTTTTACAGTCCCAAAGGCCACAAATAGAATAGCAAATAAATAAATACCACCTTAATGTCTGCTATAAGAAGTTAGGAAACACACAAAGATTTCTGACCTGAAACACTGGACAAAGATTCCAAGAGATAAGCTGAATGGCGAATGGTGGCTCAAGTCTTTAATTCCAGCGGAGGCGAGTGCATCATTTTGAGTTCAAGGCCAGCCAGCCTAGTCTACCGTGTTAAGTTCCAGGATAATCATGGCTACACAGAAAGACCCTACAGCCCCCAATCTATAAAAAAAAAAAAAGAAAGAAAGAAAGAAAGAAAGAAAGAAAGAAAGAAAAGAAAAGAAAAGAAAAGAAAAAAGAAAGAAAACAAAAAACCAGAAAGATGATATTCTGGAACACAGGAAAACAAAAACAACAAAAACCAGACAATAAACCTAGCTAAATTAAATTTTACAAAAATTTTTAGTTGTCTTGCAATCTAAAATTCAAATTTAGGGCTAAGGTCTAACTTAGTGGGGGGAACATGTGCACCCATGCACAAGGCCCTGGTCCATTCCTACCATGCCTCCAATCAAGTTTAAACCGGTTGTTTTATCTAACAATTCTATGAATATAATGGTAGGTTTAAGAAACAGGGAAGAAAACAGGTTGCTGTAGAATAAACTTTCTGTACACTGTGTAAATTATGCAGTGACTGGTTTAATAAAGAAGCTGACTACAGGTTGCTGTAGAATAAACTTTCTGTACACTGTGTAAATTATGCAGTGACTGGTTTAATAAAGAAGCTGACTGGCCAACAGCTGGACAGGATAAGGTTAAGTGGGAAAACCAGACTAAGGACACCGGGAAGAAGGAGGGAGGAGTCAGGAGTCCAGTGAGACACAGAGAAGAAACAAGAGGTGTGAGGTAAAAGAGTTAGGTAATGTCACGTGGTAGAATGTAGGTTAATATATACGGGTTAATTTAAGTTTTAAGAACTAGTTAGTAATAAGCCTGAGCATTTATAATTTTCATTAAATTTTGAGTCTCCATGTCAGTTATTTGGGAACTGGCAGGTAGGAAAGAAAAGTCCACCTACAAGAGGTGGATGTGAAAACAATTTAGATTCAATAAGCTGGGCCTGCAAGAGGGCTCAGCTGGTAAAGTGTTTTCAGTCAATCCCTAGAACACATATATAGGTAGAAAGAGAACCAGCTCCCCCAAATTGTCCTGTGACACACACATATAAGGAATACATTTCTTAAAAGATTCAGTAAGCTAACAGGCTAGCAGCTCTGGAGTGGCTTACCTGCATGGTGACAAGTCTGTCATCCACCATCACCTCCTTGGTCAGAAAGTCTGCTCCTATTGTAGCTTTGTACTGGTTACTGAACTTCTTATTCACATACTGGTTCATGAGCGATGTCTTTCCAACACTGAAATTGGAGAAAACCACAAGTCTCAGTCAAATAAGGGACTGAAACTAACTTATGCTCACAATTTAAAAAGCCACCTGTTGGGCTGGAGAGATGGCTCAGAGGTTAAGAGAGCTGATTGCTGTTCCGGAGGTCCTGAGTTCAATTCCCAGCAACCACATGAAGGCTCACACCCATCTATAATGAGATCTGGTGCCCAGAACACTATATACATAATAAATAAAAAAAAACAAGCAACCTGTTGGGCTAGAGAGATAGTTCAGCTGGCAAGTGCTTGCATGACACACATAGGCCCTGGTTTTAACCTCCACAGCATCTTGAAAAATGAAAACAATAACAACAACAAAGCATTTTATCAAAGTAACCCGCCTGTCATCATTGAGAACAGGTATCTCCCTCTCAACCAAGCATAGGACAACAATCACCCCACCATCACATACTAGAAGGTTTGTAGATAATGCTGGGGAGGGGCTGGTTTTCTTACGAAAAGGAAGGAAATTTGGAATAGAGGGGCACACCTGTTTTTTATATGTTCTTATTGCCTTCTTTTTTCAGAGACAGAGTCTATGCTGCTCAGGCTTGCTTCAGGCTTAAGTGACCTTCCCATGTCAGCCTTCTAAGTAACTGGGATGACAGGCATGTGCACTGCGCCAACTTACTATTTATATACAAACACTCAGTGAAGCAAGGCTGTCATGAGTCACATAAGAAACCAAGTCTGAAACTAAAAAAAAAAAACAACTGGAAGGCAGAGGCAGGTGGATCTTCTGTGAGTCTGGGGTCAGCCTGGTCTACACAATGAGTTCCAGAATAGTCAGAGCTACAGGATGAGACCCTGTTTCAACACCCCCCGAAAAGAAGAAAAGAAAAGCCTACTAGACGATTGTGGAACTCTTTTGTATGCCAACAAGTAATGTTAATAATGGCCATTGAAGAGTTCATTACTTGTTGAGTGGACAATCTAGAAACAAAATCCAGTCTTCTTCTGGTCCTGGCTCTTCCACATACAAGCCTTGGTCAGGCACAGAAGGGGACGGCAATGTATATGCAGACAGACCCACATCTGCATAGGCAAGGTACTGACAGTACCTTGATCATGAGACTAGCACTTTCTAGTTTGGCCACATGGCACAGCAGAGGATCCATAAAAATGACAATCATTTACTGGGTTCAGACCTACCCCCTCCTCACTACCTCCCCAAAAATCCCAAATCCAAACATGTTAAAAGAGACAGTGATGCAGCTGTGGTAGAGTGCATGCCTAACATGTTCAACACCCTGGAATATTCCCAGGAAAACACACATCCACACAGGGACATGCACACAAACCCATGCAAAAAAACCAAGGAACAAAAATATATACCAAAGGAACATTCAAATTTCTACTATATCCCAATAGTAAGGCTAGAAGACAGGCCCAGAGCAGAATGTGGAGCTGTCAGAGATGGGATCAGTGAAGATGAGGCTTCAAATCCATCTGTGAGCTCAAATTCATGAGACATACTTACCCAGAATCTCCCAGGATGATGACCTTCAGCAACACTTTCTTCCTAGAGGTCATCCTTTAAGCTGTAGAAGAAGAAAAGCACAGGTGAGCTGAGGAAACAGACATTGTCTCCTGTGCTGCCACTCTACCCAATCAGGAACAGAGCCCCAGCCTTCACTCAGATTGCCCTGGGGTTCTGATGAAGAGAACAGCATCCTTAGCAGAACCGTGAACCCTTGAGCTAGTCTAGACAACAAGGGAGGAGCTGCAAGGATGAAGATGTTGCCTTCTCTCTCAAATGCTGGATCCATTCCTGGTATTATTAGTTGGGATTAATGGTCCACACAGAGTCATCACGAGTCCACAAGTAAAGATATGCCTCATTACTTAAGCACTACTTTCTCAGCAAAGGAATCACTTATTTATTTTTCCTTTCTGGCTTTTCAAGACAGGGTTTCTCTGGCTTTCTTGGAACTCGCTCCATAGATCAGGCTGGCCTCCAACTCAGAGATCTGTCTGCCTCTGCCTCCTTGGTGCTGGAATTAAAAGCCTGCACCACCACAGCTGGCTAGGAACCACTTTAAGCATCATGGGTGCTAGCTAGCTAGTTTTATGTCAACCTGACACAAGCTAGGGTCAGAAAGGAGGGAATCTCAATTGAGAAAATGCCTCCATATGATCAGGCAGGTCTGTAGGCCATCTTCTTAATTAGTGATTGATGTGGGAGAGCCGGCCCATTGTGGGTGGCACCAACCCTGGGGCTAATGAGCCTGAGCTCTATAAGAAAGCAAGCTGAGCAAGCTGCGAGGAGCAATCCAGTAAATAGCAATCTTCTATGGCTTCTGTATCAGCTCCTGCCTCCAAGTTCTATCTGGTTTGAGTTCCTACATTGGCGTCCCTTGGTGAACTGTGACTTGGGATATGTAGGCCAAATAAACCCTTTCTTCCCCAAGGTCAGTCATGCCATTTCATCACAGGAATTGTAACCAAAGACACACCACCATTGCAGATAGAATGCTTGACTGTGTAAAGATGTGCTGCTGTTTTACTGTGTCTGAGCTGAATGGCCAATAGCTAGGCAGAGGACGGAAAGGTAGGACTGGCGGGGGAGAGGGGGTGTTCAGCCAGACACAGAGGAAGTAGAAAAGCAAGACGGACAGTATGCAGATGAGGTAAACATCGATTAGTAGAAACGGGTTACTTTAAGTTAAAAAAAAAAAAAGATAGCTAGAACTAAGCCTAGTCTCTATGTCATGATTGGGGGAGCGGGGTCCAAGAAACTCTGTACCACTAGGCTTCCTCCTTGCTCCTTATTTCATCAGCCACTTCCCCCACCACATAACAACATATGGGTTAGTACCACCCACATTCAAAGAATGTCTCCTGACTTAATTGTCTCTGGGGTCAGTGCCTCCCAGCCTAATAACCAGAGTTCAATCCCCAGTATGACAGATTGGAAAGAGAGAACCAACTCCTAAAAGTTGTCCTCTGACCTCTACATGGATGCTGAGACATGCACACACATATACACACAATAAAATCAATGCAATAACGCCATCATAGACACCCCCAAAACGAGCCTTATACATCTCCTAAGTGTCTCTCAATCAAATGAAACTGGCAATCAAGATCAGGTGGTGGTGGCACACACCTTTACTTCCAGCACTAGGAAAGCAGAGGCAGGTGCAACCCCATAAGGTGGAGACAAGTCTGGTCTACAGAGTGAGTTCCTGGGAAGCCAAGGCTACACAGAAATGCTGTCTCAAAAAACAAGCAAATAGATCAACCATCAGAGAAGGTCTGGCTACTCTCACTAGTTGCACTGGTCAGGAAAACAGCAGCCAGTGCTGAGTATACAGGCTGTGTAAGAGATCCGAATCCTCAGAGACTTTCCTTTAGCCTCCTGTCACAGCTACATTTTTCTCATACCCTAAACCATGCATTATATATGGAGTCTAACTTCCCCCCACCTCCCCAAGGGCTGTCTTGACTAAGCAAGGGTTCAGTCCCACCTAAGGTCTAGAATCACTTTTTGAGATGGAGATTACATTATGCCACTGGACAGGTTGCAAATCCAAGGGACAGAGTTAAGAGATAAAGAGAAAGGTTTTGCAGAGATTTCCTTTCCTTTCTTTTTTCTTGGGGGGGGGGGTTAGAAAGGGTCTTACCATGCATGCATGTAGCTCTGGCTGTCCTGGAACTCACTATGTAGACCAAGCTGACCTGGAACTCACGAGAGACCCATGACCTGCCTCTGCCTCCTGACTGTTGGAATTAAAGGCGTGTGCCACATGTCCTGGTCATAGCTTGATTTCTTAGTAGCCTCTCTGAGTATCGGAAAGGAAGACTACACTCAGGATCTGCTCACACATACTGACCCATCTGTTTCCTTCCCACTGTGTCTGCCCACAGGCAGTGCCACAGAGCGCCTAACATGCTTACTCTGCAGCAGTAAAGTGAGTCACTTTCTTCATCTGGAAACTACACGGGGCTGCTGCCCCAAGGCCATCAAGTTACCACCACAACAAGCAGCATACAACTGACTTATTTTGATTCTCCTATGCTGTTAATACATGAAAAATGTGGAAGGATGAATGTTGTAAGGCATGTCTCTGGGGCTAAGGATGTTGTTTTGTGGTAAAAGGACCTGTTTAGTCCATACACCAAAAAGAGAGGGAGAAGGGAAATGAAGGAGAGAGAGGAGAGAAAATATTTCTGAATTCTTTCTGTCTGTGGGATAATTTTCTTTGGGAGGTTGTAAGAGCTAGAGGAGAATTCAGGGATGGAGAGATCTTCCATTCAGACTCACACAGCTTCTACACGTGGCCAGTAGATAGCAGTGGGCATTAACAATGGGAGTTCTTGCGGGAGTCCATTCAGCATACGGTTTAGGATCAAAAGACATCAGCGTCACCCTTGGCAGAGCACACTTATTCTTTACAGGAAAAAGTTCCCTTCCAGCTGCCCAGGCTCCCCATGAAGAACACATACAGCACAAGCTGCTGTGCCCAGAGGGCCCATAGTAAGCTTCAACATCCCACATAACTTACTAACCAAGGTATATTTTGCTTTTACCAAAGCTTAGGGGGCACAGGTGAAACCAGCCTTTACTGGCTCCCAGCAAAGCATTGCGTATATACTATCTAAAAAGATGTCTCAGTGAAAACTTACAAGTTTGATAAAAAAATTAGGCAGTTTCTAGGATCAGTTTGTGAACAAACAGGGTAAAGAGAAAATAAAATATAAATATGAATTTGGGCTTTTAATTCTGAGAAGCTTAAGATGGAAGACTTTAACAGCAGCATCAGCTAATGGCATCCATGGTAAAGTACTGATAAAGTTGTGCAGTAGCAGAAGCAACTAGGCCCAGCTTCCCCGAATAGAACACCATTAAGAAGCCAAGTAGAGCAGGGCATAGTGGCACACGCCTTTAATCCCAGCACTTGGGAGGCAAAGGTGGGCACATCTCTGTGAGTTTGAGGTCAGCCTGGTCTACATAATGAGTTCTTGGACAGCCAGGGCTACATAGTGTGACCCTGTCGCAATCCTCAAAAAACAAACAAACAAACAAACAGATAAAGGGTAACCTAAACAGCACATTCTCATCTGGCGTGCAGGCATACTTGCAGATAGAGCACTCATACATAAAATACATACATAATTTTTAAAATAAAAAAAGAATTTGTGTTTATCCCCTGGTTTGGGAAGTATGATGGCTAGAACAACTTGGGGACAGAGTCAGCTGGTCCTTTGAAGGGTAGGGAGAAGAATGGCCACTTTGAATAATAGTTAAGAAAATCCAGGTAAGGCTACTTCCTCGTGCTTGCTGGATGGGGGAGAGGAGGCAAAGGAGTAGAATGTGGTGTGATACACAGAAGTAAGAAGATCAGGAAGCTGTTCAATGTGCAGAAGACAGCCCACTCTACTGCAAGTCTTCACCAAATGTTGAGTTCTGCCTGAGAGAGCTGCAGATCTACATCTGTGGATCTGCCACCAAGTAGGGGAAGAAGTCTACCCAGAAGTTGAAGGACACACACTTTAATTTTGCAATTGTTTTTACAAACTTTTTTTTTTCCCAGATAGGATTTCTCTGTATAACAGCCATAGCTGTCCTGGAATTCCCTATATAGAACAGGCTAAACTCAAACTCACTGAGATCCGCCTGTTAAGTAGATCATGTGTGAAGAAAGGGTCCTGAATAGGTGATTATTTGGACTTAGTGATCACCCTTCCAGATCAAACATCACCTCTTTAGGGCAGATGAGACCATATTCACTTCTGTTTATACTTTCCTGAATGTATTTTTCAAAAAGTTCTATAAAATAAACCTGCACACAGGAAAACTGTACACAGAGGAGGAGGAAAGGGGTCAGAATGGCAGAATAGGCTGGCAAGCTAGCTCAGTGGGTAAAAGCTCTTGCTGTCAAGTGTGACGACCTGAACTCAATGCTTGAGACCCACAAGGTGAAGTGAACTGATCCTGCCCCCTAAGCTGTCCTATGACCTCCACAAGTACCTCTAGCCACATGAATGCCTCCTAGCCCCAAACATACACTCCAGACAATAAATAGAAATGAAATAAAGAGAGCCCAGAAATACAGTAACATTACCTTAAACAACAGGAAGCTAAGGGGCTGAAACTGACTAGAACTACAAATAGCAAAAATGTCTCACTGGTTAAAACTAACAGAATAAAAAACTATCTGGAAGTGCTGGAAATTCCCAGGTTAGATGGAACAAACGGCTCATGTCTGCTAGCACAGTGGAGGGAGAAGGAAAGAAGTAATGGCTCAGCTATACTATCTGGAGCACCCAGAAAAGTTGAGAGAGATTGATAGCTGGTTCTCGGAGTGCAAGAATAAAATCTCACCAGTCAGACCAGAAAGAAGGGTATGAGTGGGTGCTTTGGCCAGGTCACTGTTGTAAAATAACGAAGTCATTTTGTGAGGACAGCCTGGAAAGCAGAATTCAGTAACTGGTCACACTGAGTCTGTGTACCTCTCTGACTGTACAGCAGTGCCACTGGCAATTTAGCTACTGAACTCCAAATCCAGTCTCCTGCCTCCCAGGGCACAAGGGCCTGTCTGTAATTTTCCTTAAGGTCAAAATGTATCTTCACTGACAATCATGAGACGTCTACAAAGTCCAAGCTAGCGTTCAACCTCCATCCTTCCAGTGGCCATTGCTCTTCCTGCACTACCTGAGCAACTGGGGTTCCACACATGATCCAAGCCATTCTGCTAACTTGAGAAGGGAATTTGAACAACACAAAACAAGAGTGCATATGAAAGACAGGCATGTTGCCACTTTTGATGGGAACAGTTACCAAATCACCATCCTCTTAATGAAGTTATTGCCTCCACTTACATGATTTTGTGTGGTTTTCACTTGCTTTTGAGATGCTAAAATGTACTAAGACTTGAAATACATAGCATAATGGTCATGCCTAACTTTCATGTTCCAAGAATTTTATGTCAATCCTCTTAGTAAGTAGTTGCTGATCTGTAGTTTAATTTAGAACTACCATCTCTGAAGAAATTCAAAAGGAAAATGCTATTAGAAACCCTCAAAAGAAACTCAAATAGGTCTAGCAGGAAATGATAGACAAACATGTAGGAAGAAAATAAAGAGTCTCTCAAATGTCTTGCTTTTTTCCTTGGATATATTCATATATACAAGGGTTTTGATCACATGAATGTCTGTGTACCAAATGTCTGCAGAGGTAAGAGGCTATTGGATCTCCTGGAACTGAAGTTATTTATAGACACTTGCAAGCTACCATGTTAGAGCTGGGAATCAAACCTGAGTCCTCTGCAAGAGCACCAAGTACTCTTAATTTCTGAGCCATCTTTCAGCCTCGTGTCTTAGATTTTTAGTTCTGTTCTCTCTCCTGTAGATGTTTTATGTGTGTGACTGTTTTTGCCTGCATGTGTATATGTGCACCATATAGAAGCTCGAATACATGATTTCTGAATTTATGCTACTGACAGAACACTGCAGCCCCAGGACCATCAATCAGCACTAAAATGATCTTACTACATTCGCCAAACGAATATCAATCAAATGCAAAATGCAGCACTAGAATACAGGCAAAAATCATATCAATCACAGACATAAAATACTGTGCGTGCGAGACACCAAACAAATCAGTGTCATAATGAAACCTGTTACCCTGTATGCTGTGTGTTCATGTGGTAAATACTAAAATCAAGCTATGCTGAAGGCAATTATGACAGCTTCAAGAACGGGAAACAGATTCCTGTAGAAGATCCAGCTGAGCGTGGGTCTAAAGTAGAAAGATAGCAATGAGTCTTTCAGGCAGAGAGAACAGCATGTTCATAGGTCTCATCAGAGAAAGAAATAAGAATCAGACAGTCCACTCACCACATCACATGGGGCCTTGCAGGCCACGAGAAAGTCCTGAAACCACAGTCTAGAGAAGCTCACGAAGGCCCGATGCGGCTATCAACACAAGAGCTGATGGCACTAGAATGAAGGTGAGGCTTGGAGGAAACAGTATCGAGGAACAAGAGATCTGGGCAGTAACCCTGATTGACAGAAAGAGCACAAGAAGTGTAGGGCTCTGCTAGCAAGGTGACTTGTTAAAAACACACAAGAAGGCAAAACAGAATGATCAAGAGTTTGAAGCTAGTCTGGGTACATGGTGAGGTCAAGGGTGCCTGGGCTGTATTATGAGATCCTATCTTCAAAGAAGGATAATGTGATTATTTGGGATTTAAATTTCACCCGAAGGAATGCTTGTTTCTGTTGGGATTTTACCCCCTTACGCTAAGCTGCAAACACCAGTATTTCTCAAACACACAATGCAATATAAAAGAAAACTGATGGAAAGAGCTGCCTTTCTAGACGCTTGTTATCTGGGAAGTCAAATGATATCATTGCGACACCAGGCCGTACAAGCAGAACATAGCAAAGGCAGGGACATGCCAGCATAGAGACAAACTCAATAATGAATATGCATTTCTTGGAAAGATGCATTCCTTCCTTGGCACTGTCAGAAATGAGTTCGAGAGGCTCAGAGGGTAAATGCTGTGTGGCTATGGGGACCTGGGCACAAAACCTCAGAAACCATATAAAGCTATAAACGTGGTAGCTAGTGCACATCTGTGACCGACCCACTGTCCCAGGGTGAAACGGGAGGCAGAGACAGGAGTCTCTGAACGCTATTAGGCAGGCTCCCCTGACGTATGCAAACAGAGACTATGATCAGCAGCCCAGGCTATCCTCTCACCTCTCCATACATGCATCATAGTTTATGGGGGATGGGGGCCGGGGATAAGGGGTAAGACATTTTACTTGTTATTAATCCAGAAAGCAGGACAGAAAATGTAAAGGAAAAAGAAAAAGAAAAAAAGGAACAGGAGTCTGGAAAACAAGCAAGGGTCAGATCCTGAGAGCTGATGTTCAAGAGGTTAAAGGAGACAGCTGGGAGGTAGAGAAGGTTCATCGAAGGTGGTAGCTAACCATGGCAAAGGAAACCAACCATGCAGAGTTGAGAGAAATAGTTAAACTTTACAACTACCTTCTCAACTAAGCCTCATTCTCAACCCCCAGTACCTACTGTCAAGTAAGCTCATCACAACTCCCTAGCCCTTACTCACTACGTGCCCTTTAGCAGGCTTGCTCTCCTGAGAGCAATGATGCTCTGGACACCAGGCCACTCCACTCTTTATTATGTTAGATTCATGACCACTTGTCCTGCGGGGGGGGGGGGGGGGGGAGGGTACACACTATCCTAAAGTAATTCTTTCTTTCATGCTAACTTTCCACGTCCAGCAATGTTGGGGGAAGAAAGTTTGGTAAATACTGTGGAGAGTGTACAGTCCTGCCCAGAACTTCTTTCTTTAGACACCCATTCTTAGGTGGCTACCCTGAGTGTTTCCAACTCTACTAGGGTCTGTGGTGCTGTTTAGTCTTATTCAAAGGAAGATTTTAGGCCTATTAGTCATCATGAGAAAAGGCTGGCTAAGTCTGGACAAGAAAAAAAAAACCTGAAGCAACAAGATAATAAGTGTTCCCTGTGCTCACCCTTAGAAAGTAGAGCCAGATTTATTGCTAGTGCTATAAATATGCTAACAGGATCTCCCACATGCTAAGCAACTGCTCCATTGGTGACTAAATCCCTCAGCTGGAAATACTACTTTTTACTCGGTGGCCTGTGATCCTTAAAGGGTTGACTGAGTAAGAAAGCAAAAATCTAGGAAGATTACAGGAGATCTAAAACCTATCTGGCAACTCCCCTCCCCATCAAACTTCAATAAACTCTGTCCATGGTTCTCTATCTTATTGCCATGGTAGACAGCAGAGGCAAGCTGGTGTGCATTTACTAGATAGGGAGCTAAGTGTTAGAAGGCTTTTGTTATTAATTTCCACAAGCCAGCCTTGGTGCCCTTAAACACTACTATCCCTTTGTGTTGCCATAAGGAGCCTGTATGGCTGTGTGGCCTGTGTGACCTGTGGCACTACTGCTTGTAAGGTAATAGAAAGGGAGCAGGAAGGCAGACAGCAGCTTCCCAAGCCATGTGGGATCAGCCCACACAATCAGGGAGAACTGCTCTGACCTACACAAGGTACAGATTCTCTCAGCTATTGTGTAAGTGGCAATTTGTTGCTCAGAACTTAAGGCCTACAGAGAACAGTAAGATTAAATGGTCACAGCTACAGACTATGAAGCCAGTATGTGACCTCAGAGAGCATAGTTTGAGTTCCCACTCTTCAATGATATCTCTCTACAAGAATCATCCTCTAGCACCCAAATAGTCATTTTTCATGGGTATCAAAGTGCCCTATACCAGGCTCGTTCTATATTACAGTTCTACTTTCTGACTGTATTTTTAATTTTTGATTGGGGATATTTGTGTATCCCAAGCTGACCTTAAACTCTTTAAGGAACTGAGGTTGGAGGTCTTGAATCCCTTTCTTGACTCCACCTGCCAAGTGCTAGGAGACTTTACAGTCTTCTTTGACTGCTCTGCTCAGAGAAGCTTCTTAAAGAACTTGAGATCATATCACACACTACAGACAAAAAGCAGAGACTCCCACACTCTCAAGAGACGGCTAAATGTTTAGATTGATCACTGGGGAAAGAACCATGGCTAGGAGCTGTGAAAACGCTTAACAATTGTAGAATTATTTGTGTACGCTGTAAAGCTGTGTTTCTGCCTAAAGGTGCTTTCTGATTGGTTTAATAGAAAGCTGAATGGCCAATACCTAGGCAGGGAGGATAGGCAGGATTTCCGGGGAGAAAGAGGAAGAGGAGGATGAATCAAGGCACACAGGAGATGCCAAGGGGACACAAACCAAGTTGGACATATGGGACAGAGGAAAGGTAACTGAGTCACGTGATAGAACATAGATTAATAGAAACAGGTTAATAAAGTTGTAAGCGCTAATCAGGAAAAAAAAACCTATGCTAAAGCCAAGCTCTCAAAATTATTAAGTCTCCATGTCACTATTTGTGGGCTGGTGGTCCTTACGAAAAAGTTTTGCTACACTGAGCAGATAAAGTATTTACTGTACAAGTCAAACAGATGGAAAGAGAATTTATTCCACATAGTTCCCCTGATTTCTACATGCATACCATGGCAAGCATATGCATGGACACACCCCTGCCCTGTGTGCAGATACATACAATTAACATTTATGGAAGGAAGGAGAGAGGAAGGGAGGACAGACGGACGGAAGCAGGGTGAGGCAGTGCCAAGGCAAGGCCATTTCAATTTCAGCCTTGAGGAAAAACCCAAGTTTAAATCCCACCCACTCCAACACATTCCACTGCATGAACTCAAACGTGTCTTTATTTTCATCTGAAAAACAAAAATCTTAAGTAAAATAATGCAGAAAAAATTGATAGTATGTCAACTGACACAAGAAATATATCTCAGTCATGCGGTGGTGGCACATGCCTTTAATCCCAGCATTCAGGAGGCAGAGTCAGGTAGATCTCTGTAAATTCGAGGCCAGCCTGGTCTACAGAGCGAGTTCCAGGACAGCCAGAGCTACACAGAGAAACCTTGTCTTGGGGGGGGGGGGAACCAAAAACAAAAAACAAAAAACAGAACTATATCTCATGAGTGGCCTTATCACATGAGAGCTTTAGTAATTTGGACAAAAAGCATTTATTAATCAGCAATGTTACTATTCCATCTCTACATCCCACACCAGCTCTGTTCTATCCATGTGTGCATTCACTGTATATGTCTTCTGACCAGCATCTTTATTCTAACATGTAGTACACATTCACCTGTGTACTTCCCAATGTTTCAATATGCTTTTAACTAACACTTCAGTGGAAACTCATGTTCAGCACATGGTTCTTGTCCATCAAAGAAGCTAGAGATCTTTATGAACCTAAATGGCTAACACCAACAAGAGAAAAAGAAAGCAGTACTGAAATCATGGACCCTTGTCTCCAAGTGACTCACTCCCACAGACCAATCTGAATTCTCATGATCCTATTCACTCCAGGCTAAAATATCCTATCCTCTGACTAACTTCCTCTAGTCCCAACTTCCAGATGCCCAATCCCAAGCCCTAGTTATAAACTCTGGAGAAGTAGTCACTGACCATAATCTAGTAGTAGTAAACATCTAGTTCAGTTTAGACCAACCTGTACATCCAGTCCTGTCATGCATCAAAAAGGGCCATCTGAGTTTCCTACCAGATGGTAAGCACAGCACCAAGTTCTGTGGCTTCTGCAAATGTCAAATTAGAAACCTCAATGACCAATTCAGGGGTTACTGAACAGCTCCTTACTAGATCAGGAAATCTAAACAATTCCATAAGAGAACAGGCCAATTATAAAACAAAAACCAAAGTACCTTAAACTTAGCCGTAAAGGATTCTTACACATCATTTTATCGTGACTGGAGGAATGGTTAGATGGGTAAGAGCACTTGTGCAAGCATGACAACCTCATCCCAACACCCACATAAAAATCCAGGAGTGGACAATCCACATGCTATAACCTCAGTGCTGTGGGGTACATTAGCCTAGCTCCAGGAGTGAGAGACCCTGTGTCATGGAAGGTAGAGAGTGATAAAGCAGGACACCTAATGACCTCCTCTGGCTCCTGTGTGTCCTCACATGTCCCCACTCCCACACACACACACACACACACATTTTATTTACATTCTTTACCAGTTAAGATCCACAATACCTCACCACCTCCTGTGCAGTTTCTAATGAAACCACCTATTATTCTTCTAGTTCTTCTGTGAGAAGTACTTGGTACTAGGATCATCCTTTACCATAAGACATCTTTTGAGAGACAGTCTCTCCAGAACCAATTGGAACACTCTTGGAACTTCCAACTCTTCATGAAAGGTAGTCTAGACTCCTAGTGTCCAAGGTGCCTACTTTGATCAGATAAGAATAGTATGTCTCTTCAGAGTTATATATGGAAGTACTATCCACTATTAGAACAGATTGGTAGGCATAGTGGCACATGTCTTTAATCCCAGCACTGTGGAGGCAGAAGCTGGTGGATCTCTTTTGAGTTTGAGGACAGTCTAGTCCGTATACAGAGTTTCAAGCCTGCCAGGCCTACATAATGAGACTTTTCCTCAAAAATCAAACAAACAAATACAGATTGATAGTATAAGAACGTTCCCTAAAGACAAAGGATGAATGAGAACTTTACAGCTCCTCCAAAACCTTCCTCAGCTTTCAAGTCCTCAACTATACAAGTCACAAATATGATTAGCCTTAACTGTCACAACAACAACCACTATGATAATTAGTTAGCTTCATAATATTATCACCTTCCATTAGTCTTGACCATGCATTCCCCAAAAAAGATGCTAACCAATGATCAGAGGCCTTAAATCTAATAGGCACAGCACACACGGCAGAGTGCTAGACTCGGGGAGACACTGTAGGGAAACGTCTAGAGACACAAGTAGGAGGAGAAAACAGTAATGGAAAAAGCTTGAGAAATGCTGGTTAAGATCTGAACCTACAATATAGTCATTACTAGCCACAGCTGGCTATACTTAAGGAAATCAATTCAATAAATCAAACACTCTCTTCAGCAACATTAGCACCATTTTAGGTGCTCAATAATCACCAGGAATTAAAGGCAGATATGAACACTTCCACCATGACAGAAACTTCTACTGCACAGTGTGGATCTAAACATTTGAGGGTATTTTACTAGGATCAATAGTCTGCCACCATCTCAAATCTCAACATGTAATCACTTCTTGTTTCATTACCCAGTATCTAACCCATCTATCTCTCCTGCTCCTGAAGGAACAGTGTAAATCTTGGTTTTTCAAGGGCAAGCACTGGGTAAAATCTAATATGTGAATTCTTCATAAGAATGGTATACTGTACATTTCAAAATATCTGTGACCATTGTCTCAGCAGACCATAGGCACCCAAACCCTTTGTGAAAGTCTCTGGACTCCACTGGGACTAAGCTTCAGCTAAGGAGTCTAACCATCATAACACCAGAACAAAGGGAAAAAGCAACCACAGCACCAGAGGGACAATCACCTGGGCAACACTACGTGCCAGACTAAAGCTTCAATGCATCTTTACAACCTGCACAAGCAGTTTCGCCCTGTTTGGGTGTGAAAGTCTACACAGTCTGGACAGATAAGAAAAAGGCCTCTCAAGGGATTTTATGTCATTTTTAAAAGCCATCACATGGCTCACAAAGAGTTAATTATCAAGTACAAAATTCAGGATTGGAAACTATTAACAGAAAGAACAACCTACAGAATGAGAAAATATAGATATGCAAACCACATCCCTCAATAAGGAATTAAGGCAAAACATATTAGCAACAACTCATAGGATGAGAACAATCCAATCAAAAGTAGGGAAAGATAGGCTGGAGAGACGGCCCACCAGTTAAGAGTTCAATTCCCAGCACTCACATCAGGCAGTCCACGATGACCTGTAATCACCATCCAGTGGGATCTGATACCTTTTGTCTCTGCAAGTACCTGCACTCACCTATGCATGTGCGTGTGCACACGCACATACTTAGAAATAATAAAAATACATTTTTGTGAAATGTTGGGGGCTGTGGACCCCCAGACCCCGAATTTCCTGTAAAAGCTTGCAGCTGCTCTGAGCATGAGACCCTCATGAGTTCTATCAGGAGTGAATTCTGATGGGTTTTAGAGCTGGAAATCCCAAGAACTGGGGTGTGGCTATCAGTTAAGGATCCCTATATAAGCTTCCCTGGAGCACAATAAAGTTGGCATTCTTGTTTCAAGAATGACCTGTGTCCCCATGTCTCTGTCTGTGTGTGTATGCTTTTAAATCTCCAGCCTAGTTCCTGGTTTGCATACCGTCCCATACCATCCCGTAGTACAGGCGCTACAGTAAAAGTGAACAAAGAACCTAAGGAACTTTTCTCAAAAGAAGATACATGTCACACCAGCACACCACGTCCACTGTGGCACTAAAGCTAGGACATGAACTCAGCCAGGTGTTAAAACCAACAGATAAAAGCCAGGCGATGGTGGCACACACCTTTAATACCAGCACCGGGGAGGCAGAGGCAGGTGGATGTCTGAGAGTTCAAAGCCAGCCTGGTCTGTAAGAACTACTTCCAGGACAGGCTCCAAAGGTACAGTGAAACCCTGCCTTGAAAAACCAAACCAAAAAAAAAAAAAAAAAAGCTGGGGGGAGGGTACAGAGTAGACATGGTACAGCACACCTGTAATGCCAGCACCTGGGATACAGACACTTAAGGTCTTAAGCTTAAGGTCATCCTCAGCTACACAGTGAGTTTGACATGAGACTGACTGAAAAATTAAAACAAACAAACCAAAAAGACCCCACAAAGCAAACACAGCAGAAGAGGAGCCTGTGAGATGGCTCAGTGTGTAAAAGAACTTGCAGAGCAAGCCTGATGACCTAAGTTCAACTCTTAAACCCATAAAAGGTAGAAAGAACTGGCTCCAAAAGAAGTCCTTTGATCTCCAACAGTGAGCATGACATGCAAACAGTGATTTTTTTTTAAGCCAGAAAAAGGAAAAGGAGGAGAAATAATACATATACACCAAAGTATGATTTAGCTATAAAGAAGGACGAACGCTGTCATTTGCTGCAAAGTGAGTGGAACTATAGGGGAGCACATTAAGTGCAGTTAGACACAGACAAATGTATATACCATGTATACGAGAGGTTAAAATTATTTACAAAGTAGAATGATGATCACTAGGGGCTGGAAAAGTGTGGGTGGAGAGTGGAAAAGGGAGGCAGAATCTCATCAGTATATCTTATCACACCAAAAATATCCCACTAACCAGGGAAGTGGTGGTGCATGCCTTTAAATTCAGCACTTGGGAAGCAGAGGCAGATGGATCTCTGAGTTCCAGGAGAGGCAGGACTACACAGAGAAACCCTGTCTTGAATAACCAAAAATAAAAATCCCACTAAATTTATTAATACAACTACTACTATTAATGAATATTCTTAAAAAGAAGATATAGCAATACCCAAGATGTGGAAATCAAGCTAAGTATATCTCAATAGGTTGAATGTTGGAAGGCGGTACTTGTAACACTAAATTTCTGATCCTTCTGTCTCAACCTCCACAGTGCTAGGATTACAGATATATGCACCACCATGCCCAGTTTACGTGGTACTTAGGGGAGAACTGTGGGGATCAAAGGATGCCCTTTGTAAGGAGTGGATGAAGTCCTGAATGAATGTACTATTGACGTGAGCATAGCCATATCAAAGACTACACTGCTTCAGAATCATGAAAATAGCAACACCTTCCCCTGGGCCATGTCTGAATGCTGACAGTATGTGTAAAAAGGATAGATCAAAGTTTCCTCCTCTCTGTTGTGGAATATTATTTTAACCAGGTAACGACGAGCTATATTTGTTTATGCTACACAGTATTAATTTAACTATGTAAAGGTGTGTTACTTTTGTTCTGCTGCATTTGTTTAATTATGTAAAGATGTGCTCCATTTGTTTCACCTTATCTGCCTAAGGCACCTGATTGGTCTAATAAAGAGCTGAAAGACCAATAGGTAGGCAAAGAAAGATAGGCGGTGCTAGCAGGGAGCAAGAATAAATAGGAGAAATCTAGAAGGGAGAGGGGAGGGAAGGGGAGAGAGGGGGGAGAGAGAGATAGATAGAGAGGGGGGGGAGAGGGGGAGATGGAGGGAGGGAGAGAGAGATGCCAGGCAGCCACCAGCCAAACAGACATTAGAAGCAGTGAAAGTAAGATATACAGAAAGTAAGATATACAAAAGATAGATAGAAAGAAGCTTAATTAAGTTAAAAGAGGTAGCCAGAAACGAGCCTAAGCTAAGGCCAAGCATTCATAACTAATAAGAAGTCCATGTGTCATGATTTGGGAGCTGGTTGGTGCCCCCCGCAAAAAAAAAAAAAAAAAAAAAAAAAAAAAGCCTGGAACACCTCCAGATGTTTTACAGTCTAAAATTGCTCCCCTATAGGGACCACCTATCAAAATTAGCAAAACCTGTGTCCTCATTCAAAAGAATAAATACTGAGTTTCCGGACTGTTTTTGGTATGGCTCCATCAGAGTGCATGGTTCAATCCCACCTGATCCCAGCCTCTGTGTATCTGTCCTTTCTTCATTCCCTCATCCTGTCACATCAATCCCAAAGTCACGTAGGTCAAGGCAGCGAACCCAAGGCAGGAAGAGCTTAAGTTCAAAGTTAGCCAGAGCTAACTCAAAAATAAATAAAAATGAAAGTGTACTCTGCTAGGGAGTTGACTAAGTAGGTAAGCGCTTGCCAAGCAAGCATGAGGACTGGAGTTTGGGTTCCCAGTACTCACATAAATAACAGCTGGGCAGGGTGGTCTGCCAGTAATTCCAGCAGGCAGGAACAGAAACAAGAGATCCCTGGAGCAAGCTAGCAATCTAAACTAGCTGAACCAGCAAGCTCTATATTTATATACTGAGACGTAGCCTCTCAATATATGAGGTGGAGAGTAATAGAGGACACCCAATATAAGCCTCTGGCCTTCAGCACACCCCCAACTCTGAGTGCGTGCACACACACAGACACAGACAGACAGACACACACACGCCTGCCAAAAATGTGCCTTCAATAGCACAAATAAAGCAAAAAGATAAAATGGCAAGTTTTATAGCACATGTACACTGTATCATAATAAAAATTGGGAAAAAAAGTCAGTTATGCTTGTTACTATGTTGTTGCTATCTAAGGAGGGAAAAATGACCTCAAGTCAGAATATGGACTTGTGCCAGTACCAAGCTGCTGTGATTGGAGCAGCTTTGTTTAGGAGAAGTTTCACTGTGTTTAGGGGAAGTAGAGCTGGTCTGGAACTTGTCATCTGCCTGTTTCAGTCTCCAGATTGGTGGGATTTCAGCTATGGTTTTCTGTGATGCCTGACTTGCTCTGATGTAAAATTTGAAATTAGGAACCCTCCCCCCCCAATCCCAACAACCAAGTTCTGGGTAGTTAAGACAATGTGGGTATTCAGAATTACATGAATTCCCACATAAAACTGGGGTAGGTTATTTTCTTTCCCTTTGTTTGTTTGTTAAGGCAGGGTTTCTTGTTGTAGTCCTGGCTGTTCTGGAACAGGATGGCCTAGAAATCAGTGATCTGCCTGTATTACCACAGCCCACCATTTTTTTTTCTTTTTGAAACAGAATCTTACTATGTTGTAATGTCAAGATGGCTTTGAATTCTAGATATCCCTCCTCTTTCGGCCTGTTGAATGTAGAAGTTAGAGGTGTATGTCAAAATACAAAGGTAGGTATTTAAATTTGGGGATGCTCTGTGATTTCCTAAAACAGTAAATTTTCTAATCAATGAACACAAGCTATCTTTCTTTTCATTCATTTAGCCTTCCTTCCCTCTTTGCAATGCTAAGGATGGGTCACATATCCTCTCCAGTGAGTTACAGTCCAGCTGCAGTGGTCAATCTTATCAATTTGAGTTATAGTCAAGCTGCACGGTTAAGCTTATCAATTGATTAAGATTTATAGACAACCTGGTCTACAGAGTGAGTTCCAGGACAGACAGAGATACACAGAAAAACCCTGTCTTAAAAAACAAACAAACAAATAAATAAAATCTAGAATCACCAGAGCTGGGCATAGTGATACATGTCTTTAATTTGAGCTCCTGGCAGCAGAGGCAGATAGGACTCTGAGTTCCAAGCCAGCTTGGTCTACATAGTGAGTTCTAGGCCAGCCAGGGCTACACTGTCAGACTGTTGGAAACAAAACAACAACAAACCAATAGAGCACCAAAAGGCAGGGGGAGTCAAATCTTTGTTAGTTCAAGGCTAGTCCAGTCTACTAGCAAGTTCCAAACTACCCAGGGCTAACACCGAGACACTATCAAAAAAATGAAACAGTTTAGAAGCACCATGGAAGCCTCTGGATAAGTCTATGAGGCTATTTGCTGAAATTTTACTATTGTTGTTTTGTGTTTGTTTGTTTGTTTGTTTGTTTTGAGGCAGGCTCTGGAACTGTTTATGTTCCTGAATGCCCTGGAACACTCTTTGTAGACCAGGGTGGAACTTACAGAGATCTGCCAGTCTCTGCCTCCCCAGTGCTGAGATTAAAAATTGGATTTCCTCCGTCAAGCTTGTGTTTTGATTAGCGTTTGTTACTTTTTTTTTTTTTTTTTTTTGGTTTTTCGAGACAGCGTTTCTCTGTGGCTTTGGAGCCTGTCCTGGAACTAGCTCTGTAGACCAGGCTGGTCTCGAACTCACAGAGATCCGCCTGCCTCTGCCTCCCGAGTGCTGGGATTAAAGGCATGCGCCACCATCGCCCGGCTGCGTTACTTTTTAACTGAACAGGGAAGACACAGCTTAATGAGAGCAGATAGGCTGGAGTCAGGATCTGAATAACTACAACAGAAGTTGACCACCAGGTAGGCACATCTCTTTCTTCCGGATACAAAGTAAGCACCATTTCACACTCCTGCTGCCATATTCCCATTTTGAGAGGCTGGATATTCTCAAAGTCAGACCAAAACAAACACTCTTTCCTTTAAGCTGCTGCTTCTCAGCCGTTTCATCATAGCCCTCTTCAATTTCTTTCTTTTTTCTTAAGAGGGGCTGGATCTATGGCTCAGAGGTTAACAGCACTTGTGGCTCTTGTAGAGGACAGTTCTGGGTGATCCAATGCCTTTCTCAGGCACAAGGCACACACATAGCACAATCAATCAATGTATGTATGTATGTATGTGTGTGTGTGTATATCAAACACTCATACACAATAAATTAAAATCTTTAAAAATATGTTGTGTGTTGCACCACACTACATAATGCAGACTAGCTATCCCACAAGCTTCTGAGCAATTTGTTTCCCTTCTCACCCTAGTAAGTGATAGGATTATAGATGCAAACCACTGCATCTGATTTTTTAATGATTGAGTTAGGTCATCAGACTTGTGGTTTAAATAAGAAAGACCCCACCATCATGGGCTCATATAGTTGAATGCTTAATCACCAGGGAATGAAACTCTTTGATAGAATTAAAATGTTCCCAGGAGGTACAGCCTAGGTGGAGGAAATGTGCCATTAGGGGTGGGCTTTGCGGTTTCAAAGCCCCCAGGACTAGTCCATCTTAGGGTTTTGATCTCTCTGTCTGCCTGCCTTACCCTCACCCTTCTACTATGGATCAGCATGTAGCTCTCAACTACTCCACCACCATGCCTAACTACCATGATCCCTGCACTGATAATGGACTAAGCCACTGAAATTGTAAATAAGCTCCCAATTAAATGCTTTTGCTTGTAAGAGTTGTTGTGGTGCAGGTGGTGGTAGCATACACCTTTAATCCCAGCACTAGGGAGGCAGAGGCAGGAGGACCTTCGAACGTTCAAGGCCAGTCTGTTCTACAAGAGCTAGTCCAGGACAGGCTCCAAAGCTACACAGAGAAACCCTGTCTCGAAATAAAAGAACAAAACAAAACAAGAAGAGTAAAAAAAGTTGTTGTGGTCATGGAATTATTAACTTATTAACTCATTAGTGTGCCAGGCTGGAATCTAAGGACTTCAATAACAAGAAAGCTTAGATCTGATAAAGTAACTCAGCAAAACTGTAGAAACTAAATCTACAAGCTAAAATCACAGATCTATACACTAATAATCTCAAAAGGAAGTTAATAAAACAAGTTATTTATAAAAGTATGGAAAAGAATTAAATTGATTCAAGGAGGCTAAACAAAATCACAACCTATTGATGAAAAAACCTGAAGTGTCAGGGAGACAGCTAAATGAAGTAAAAGCGGTAGCCGCATAGTGTCTCAGTCATTGCTCTACTGCTGTGAAGACACCATGGCTATTAGAAGAGCTGGTCTAAGTTCTTTACTTCAGTAGAATTCACCAATCAAGTTACCAGGCCCAGGGCTTTTTACTGTAAACAGTCTAGAGACAAACGATTCAATTTCTTTACTGGTTATGAGCCTACTCAGATTTCCTATCTCTTTGTAATTCAACCTTAGGTTTGGTACTGCTAGGAATCTGTCCAGTCATCTAGGTTATCTAATTAACAGGTATGTAATTGTTCACAGTACTGCCTTACAAATTCTTTGATTTCTGCACTTAGCAGAAATAACCTCAAAGAGGGACAGCCCCATGATGAATGACCATGTGGGAACAAGGAATGTTCCACGCTCCACATCATGGTCACCAGGATCCTGCCATCTGTTTGACAGATGTTATGATTTGGGGGCTAGAGGTCAAAGTCTGCTACAACACTGCTTGCTTGTTTGCTTTCTTGCTTTTCTTCTCTCTCTCTCTCTCTCTCTCTCTCTCTCTCTCTCTGTTTTTTGTTTTGTTTTTGTTGTTTGTTTTTTGTTTGTTTTGCCCTTGCAGTCCTGCCCTCAAACCTGCCACTGCCTCTGGAGTGCCAGGATTAAAGGCATGGACCAGTACACTTGGTGCAACATTATTTCTTAAGAGAATCTCAGCTGAAGTGGGCCAAACACTTTACTTTCAAGATTTCCTTTTGTGTCATGGCAGCTCACACCTGTAGTACCAGCACTCCCAAAGTTGAGGCAAGAGGATTGCTGGAGGCTGAAGGTCAATCTGGGACATAAAGTTAGTGACAGGCCAGACTACCCCCCCCCAAAAAAAGTAAAAGAGAAAAAACAAACAAACAAACAAAAAGCCAGGGCTGGAGAGATGGCTCAGCACTTAAGAGTACTGACTGCTCTTTCAAAGGACCCAGGTACAGTCCCAGCACCAATATGGCAGCTAACAAAAATCTCTAACTCCAGTTCCAGGAAATCCAATACCCTCTTCTAGTCTTTGCAGGTACTGCATACACACACAGACATACAGCCAAATCACCCATACACATAAAAAATTAAAAAAAAATCAAACAAACCAAGACAATTTTGCCCTCACTCACTACTCCTCTGTACCGTATCTACCTTGAACTTTATCTTCTAAATAAATCCCTTGTATTTTGTGGGGGATGGGGAAACATCCAGGACTAACTACATAGAATCCCTGTGTCACAAAACAGTAACTAACAACAACAAAAACATTGTTCACAAAGGTGGAGCTGAGGTTGTGGCTCAGTGATGGATACTTGTGGGAGCCATGGATTCAGCAGCCCCAAACTGCAAAATAACGCAAAAAGGGGGAAAAAATTATCCTAAAGCCTCTGCAATCTTAACTTTCAGCACAGCACATCATATCTTCATGTCATCTTTTGTTGATGGCCCTTCACATACTTCAATTCTTTAGTGCAGAAAAACCGACCCCTTCCACAGGCCTTTCTCTAGCCTAGTACTCAGTATGATGCATCCTGAGGCTGCTTGTACGTTGACTACACTCTCACTTCCCCTGAATCCCAAGGACAGAACTCAGTGTTCTCTACAGCAGCAATGAGAAACAGAAAAACCAACTCACTTCTCGGTTTCTGACCAGCACCGTTTGAACAGGTGAAGTTACTAATTAACTATACATGCCATCTGCCCATCATATACACACTCATTCTAACTACACACACTAATAAGAGTAGGTAAGGGGAATCTTCCTAACCTGTCTGCTTTAAAACCCTATGTGACAGACAGACAGACAGACAGACAGACAGACAGACAGAAAGAAAGAAAGAAAGAAAGAAAGAAAGAAAGAAAGAAAGAAAGAAAGAAAGAAAGAAAGAAAGAACGAAACATTGACCAGAAGGCTCTGCCCTTCAGAAACAACAAGCAGATTGAGGATCCTCTGCAACTCCAGACAACTTCATGGGTGCACAGAACTGCAAGCCAAAAGGCGGCCATTTTGGCAGGAACAACTCAGCAGGTACATAAAGACAGACTTCACATGGCATGTACAGATGATTAACTCAGCCTCCAAAAGATAGCAACGCAAAATGGGAAGAGTTAGCGGACCCATGAACTCTCTTCCTGTTTAGAAGGCAATCATTTTCCTCAGTTCAGATGGCTAACATTCCTTTAAAAGTTCTGGGATAAAAAAAACAGCCCTCTGGTTAACTCTGTGAATACTAATTAACTTTTTCTTCATCTGAAAACAAGAGGTGGCTCAGCAGTTAAGGGCACTGACTGCTCTTCTAAAGGACCTGAGTTTGAATCCCAGCACCCACAACCATCTGCAAACCCAATTCCAGTGGATCAGACACCTTCAAGATTCCTCGAGGAACCAGGCACAGAGAGCTGCAAAGACATACAAATAAACTATCCATACATATAAAAATCAAGCTTTTTAAATTAGTAAAACAGAAAATCCACCATTAACAACTCCTTACAGGAATAATAAAAGAAATCCAGTTCAAAGACAACAATTAACATACAGTATTAATAGTAAATAACTCATCTACAATGTAGATTATGAAGGAGCTGTTCTTGTGAAATCTTTTTTTAAAAAAGATTTATTTATGTATACAGTGTTCTGCCTGCATGTGTGCCTGCACACCAGAAGAGGGCACCAGATCTCATTATAGATAGTTATATGTCATCATGTGGTTGCTGGGAATTGAACTCAGGACCTCTGGAAGAGCCGCCAGTACTTTTAACCTCTGAGCCATCTCTCCAGCCCTCTTGTGAAATCTTTTGTTGTTGCTGTTGAACATGCATGCTCCCGTGTGGGTGGGTGAGCAGGTATGTAAGGGGTTAACATTAGGTGTCTTCCTTTATTGCTCTCCAGCTTCTTTGTTGAAACATAGTCTATCACAAATCCAGTAGCTCAATATTCTGGTGACACTGGCTGGCCAGCAAGTCCCTGGGATCCATCTATCTTCGCCTCCCCAACCTCATTCCTCTCACCCGTGCTGGAGTCACAGGAGTGTGCCACCATATCCAGCTTTTTTTGTAGGCACTGAATAACCAAACTCAGGTTCTCAAGCTTGCAGCAAGCACTTTACAGATTGAGCCACCTCCCTGAGACTGTTTCAAATGCAGCAGGAAAAGACAAGAGAAGGCAGAGTAGGAAATACGAGTTTCATGGGCATAATTTAAATCGAACACTTGCTTCTTCAAGGGGTAATCCATTACTCTGTTGTGGGAAGTCCTTCAGCCAATAGCTTTTAAGATACAGGTCCACTTTGGGTATGGTCTCATGTATTATAAATGCAGACAAAAAGCAAACAGTGGGCCTCTTGGCTGCTGGATTCAGTTCCAGTTCCCAGCACACGCAGAGGACTGGAGATCGCTACATTTTCTGTGAGTTTATCCCCAAATAAATAAGCCTTTGTTATACTCCATTCGGGGCTAGTGTGAACTCTTTTGTACACCAACATTATTCCATTACTATTGTCCCAGCAAACCCAGGGCTCTGGGGATCAAAAACAGGTCTTCTACCATTATGCATCTGTAAAAATAGACAACTATACAGCACTTGTCCCAGATACATTAACAGATACATATTTAGCTTCTTCACTCTTTGAAGGCACCTTAGGAAAAGATTCCTCTCGATATCTACATGAGTGATTCTGCTGGTCAAACTGATCAAAGGAGAAATATTTGAAGCAACTTTAATGGAGTTCTTTGAGGGACAGAAAACTGTCTGGCTTACAAAACACAGCAGGAAACTGCCCCAAAGACAGAGAGGAAAATGTGGGATGGGATAGGAGGGGAGGGGAGTTGAAGGGGAGAAATTCACATAGGTGGGAATTCATGTGATAAAGTAGTACCTTGTGAATGAGGAACAGACATTACAACTAAGCACTAAACAGGCATCTGGAGAAAGATCCCCCCCCCCCAAAAGTCACATACGGACCAAGGGCTAGATGAACAGCTGTTTTTGTCCTGTATAGAAAAGGGCTAAGTATGACATAAAATCCAGGTGGCAGATCTGACACAAAAAGGTTTGTTTCTACAAAAAAACATCATCCACCAAATTTCGCCAAGAAAAAGAATCAAAAACTGTTATTTGAGCCATTTATAGATGGAGGAAAGGAGGGACTCACTTGAATTTTGGCACACAAGAGCAAATTCACAGAACACAAATAACTAATGAATGTATTTTTAAAACTAAGTTACTTTCTGACTGCTATGATAAAATGTCATGACCATGGCGACCAACACAAGAAGGGTTTGTTTGGGTTTATAGTTCCAGAAGAATAAAAGCCCATCACCATCAAGGCAGGGAAGCTTGGTGTCAGGCAGTCATGTCAGCAAACAGATCTCACAAGCAGGAAAGAGAATGAACTTAAAATGGCTTTAGCTTTTCAAAGCCAGATCCTAGTGACAGTACTTCCTCCAGGAAAGCCACACCTCTTAGGTCTCCTCCAACATCACCAACTGGGGATCACCCATTCAATGCCTGAGACTTTGGGGAACATTCAAACTACTACACACTGAATCTAACAAAACTCAAAGCTTAAAGTATTTAACATTTTTTCTCATTTGTTAAGTGGACAAAATTAAGGAAACTGACAACTGACACCTATATGAGCACAATTTCCAAACTATAACTGTTAAGTACAAACCTTCTCGAGGCCCCTTGGCAATGAAAACAATTTTAAGATTATATAAACACTGTATCTTAAGGAAATGATTAGATAAGGGGCAAAAGATAAACACTGAATTCTTTTAATTTATTTATGTATATGGGTGTTTTGTACATATGGATGTCTGTGCACCATATGCATACCTGGTACCTGAAGAGGTCAGAAGAGGGGAAGGGAAGCGGACCTATTATCTCAAGTACAAGGCCATTTTGGGTTAACAGTGTGAGGCTCCTCTCAAAACAAAATAAAATCCTAGCAGCAAGCTAAGAACCATGTGCTATTTACTGTACATTCAGAGGTTGTTACAAAGCACAGCCTCACCTGTTATGTCTGATAATGCTTCAAAGGAATTTACACATCACAGAAACAGAACAGCAAGTATAACCAACTGGTTTTATTTTTTGAGACAGGGCTTCTCTGTGTAGCCCTGGCTATCTTGGAACTCACTCTGCAGACCAGGCTGGGCTCAATCTCACATAGATCACCTGCTTCTGCCTCCTGAGTGCTGGGACTAAAGGTGTGCACCATCACACACCTGGCTTGTAGAGCTGACTCTGAATTGGTAAAACACAAAGCACGAAATTAAGGAAGGCAGATCTTCACTGAAGATGCTATTCTCACATTAGGGTCACAGTGCCTTCTACAAACTTAGATACTTGGTGCTAGACCCAGACCCTCTACGTAGTAGTTTCACAATACTGAAGATCTCATTGGAAGAAGAAAAGTAACATGTCAAGAAATTTAATTTGTGAAGCTTAAATGATGCAATGTACAGACCATTCACACTCTGTTCCAGGTATCATATTCCCACAGGGAAGAAAAAACAAAGGCAACTTTCAAAAAGCAAGTTCCTTGAGCTGGGCAGTGGTGGCACACACCTTTAATCCCAGCATTCAGGATGCAGAGGCAGGTGGATATCTGTAAATTTGAGGCCAGCCTAGTCTACAGAGTGAGTTCCAGGACAGGCTCCAAAGCTACAGAGAAACCCTGTCTCAAAAAACCAATGGGGGAATTTTAAAAAAAAAAAAAAAAGGCACGTTCCTTGGAAAGTATTTCTCGTTAAGAGGGTTTGCCCTTCTTATAGCTTTATCGTGTTTACTTTTTTGGTGGGGGGGGTGAGCAGGGAAGGGAGGCGCTTGCAGCTTGCATTTGCTGGTCTCTACCATATATATAGCTGTATCTCCAAAGCTATCCAAAGTTAAAATTTTAAACCTAGAACTAAATAAGTGACAAGGGTGATAGTGGTTTTTTGGCTAGACAGGCAGGTTATAAAGCAGATAGCTAGTAACACAGGCAGTTCTATAAGAACTGTTTTCAACAGTTCCAGGTATCATAGACTCTGCAAACAATGACAGCTCGGCCCTAAGTTCCTAAAAGGAACTCAAACAGCAGGCTGGTTGAAGAGGTAAATCAAATTAAGACTCATCTTCCACCTCTATTCTTCCCGTTTTCAACCTACTGCGAAAGGCATCTGAGGTGGGATTATAGCTCAGTGGTAGAGTACTTGCCTAGCTCCTATGAGGCCCCTGGTTCGACTGTGATAATAAGCTATCACAACAAAGGCATTTCTCTCCCAGAACTAGGGCATATCCAGCTGCTTCTTTTTTTCCAAGACAAGGCTTCTCTGTGTAACAGTCCTGGCTGTCCTGAAACTTGCTTTACAAGTTTAGGCCAGCCTCAAACTCAGAGATCTGGCTGACTCTGCTTCCAAGTGCTGGGATTAAAAGCATGAGTCCTAACAGTCCAACTATCCGGACTCTTCAATACAGTCATGAGCTTCAACAGAGAATGTCTACATAATGGCACAGCATTAACATCGGTGGCACCTCTTAGCCACAATACGGCCTTCCCACTAAGTCACACTTCCATGCCAACACTATCCAAAAATTCACTGAGGTCCTGTCTCCCTACTTTAGTCAAAGAACTTTAACATTTTCTTTAAGCTATTTCTAGGACTCTCACCTTCCTGGTTCAACAATTACGCCTGAATCTACAGGGTTCCTAATTTTACATTACTCACAGCTGCTGGCAGCCTTTTCTTATAGAAGACAATAAAAATCTAGCAAATTAACTACCAGTCCAGAAACTACTCACATACTACCAAAAGTAAATTACTCTGAAGAGTTCTGGGTGCAGAATTTAAAAGCTTTAAAGGGGGCTGAGATTTGGGAAGAAGCAAAGACATATAATATTTCAAACTAAGATCTGATGTTCAAAGCTCAAGATCATTCAGCCAAAAAAACTGGCAGCCTGATTGATGCCAGCACCCTCTGCTATGACGAGCTATACCCTTTGGGCCAAGCTCAGAGATAGATGGGTCAAGATCAAAGATCATAAAAGCAAAGAGACCACATGAGTAGCCATGGAAGGCTTCTCTCCACTCACCACACTGAAGTCATTCTGGTTTTCTAACCTCAGAACATTCATCATTTCATTACTTATTTTCCTTTCTGAAGTGCTATAGGATCAAGCCTAGGTCCCTACACACGCTAATCAAGCATTCCTCAGCCTTCACCTCTAACAGGTAACACTGTCAGTAGTCTCAAACTAGAACTATCTCTCTTGCCTACTCCAGGTCTCCCTACACTGGGAAAAAGGGGAAGGGGGGGCACAAAGGGTCGGATTCTGTGAGCAAGGGCCCTGTCTATTACAGTGAAGCAGCTAAACTGTGACCTGCCCCAACCCTCCACACCCATTCATGCACTGTAAGCCCAGCTCCAATTCAGAATGGGACTTACCGCAGGGTAGGGTCTTTAAAGGGGTTACAGGTTAAAGAGGTCATTAGAGTTGGCCCTTATTCAGCTTGACTGAGGAGGAGGTCAGGACACCACACAAAAGAGGACAATGATGTAAAGGGCGGGGAAGAGGCTTCAGAAGCCCCTTCTGTCTGTCCGTCTGCAGCTCAGGTGCATAACCTCCAGAGCCATAAGGGAATACACTGCTGCTATTTAAACTACTGGATTCATGGCATACCAGCAGACACATTGCCTAAAACTCAGCCTTTCTACTTTTATTTATTCATTTATATTTTGAATAGAGGTGTTCTTGCGTTATCCAGGCTGAACTTGAACTCCTGGGCTCGAGATTGCTCTGTATCAGCCTCCAGAGTAAATGGAGGTGCACACCACACCACCAACTCTACTTAATTTAAACATTTTAATCACATAATAGACTATTACTGTGCAACGAAAATGGAATTAAAACTACACATTACTCAAGGTTTCAGAAAAGTCAAGGAAATCAGATAAAGAGGAAAGACTGCACAGTGGATAAGTCCCTTTACACAAAAGAATCCAAACCAAGCAAAACTAGTCACTGTGTTAGAAATCAGCTGCAGCTGGCTTCATGTTCTGAGCGTGGGAGTGGGATAGGACTGGGGCTGGAGGAGATGTTCAATAAATAGCTTTACAAAGATGAAAAAAGAAAGAAAACCCTCAGCAGAGTTAAGAACAGTAAGGAGATAATGGCTTGAAAGAGGCAGAAGCAATCTTTAAAGTTTGTGAAAAGTCTTTAAAACTGCTCATCTACATTTATTTCCATATAGATATTTGCCTATTTAAAAAGTGGGCCATACATGGTAGTGCACACTTTTAATTCCAGCACTTGAGAGGCAGAGGCAGGTAGATCTCTGAGTTTGAGGCCAGCCTGGCCTTGGGTGAGTTCCAGAACAGTCAGGGCTACACAGAGAAACCCTGTCTGGAAATAAATAAATAAATAAATAAATAAATAAATAAATAAATAAAATTAAAGTATATATTTGCAGAAAGAAACTAGTAGGTAGAAAATTACAAACGTTTCTTCTTTCTAGTTCCTACCTTAAAAAAATATCTGAGTAGTTTAATAGTTAGCAAAAAAAGATGTGGCTTTAAGTAAATTAGTAGAAGAAAGGCACATCTGCATAAGAGGTCAACTACTAAGGTCTTCAGGGAACACGTGTGATGGAGAAGGCAGGATGGCATTCCACTCTAGCTGGGCCACCCAACCAGTCACGACCATCTCAACAAGAAACACCAGGCTGTGAGCATAAAATTACATTCCCTGGAACCCATAAGTAACACACAAATATTAGACGGTATTTACAGAAGATGCTGGGTAGGAGGGTTTCTACAAGTCAACAATGTTCTTCCAGCAGTGAGTGACAAAATAACATAGGCTAACGCACTTTTCCCCCAGACAGGGTCTATGTAACTCTGATTGTCCTGGAACTATGTAGACCAGACTGACCTCACTCAGAGATTCACCTACTGTGATTAAAGGTCTGTGCTAACACACCCAGGCTGCTTTAAAAAGAAAACGGGGGTGCCCTCACTGTGTTGCCTTGGCTGATCTATAACTCACTATGTAGACCAGGCTGGCCTCAAACTCAAAGCTTCACCTGTCTGCCTCCCAAAAGGTGTATGTCACCACACCCTAGAAACAGTTCTACGAGGAACTGCAAAGATGACTTAGAGCTACTTCAAGGTCCCCAGATCTGGTAAGTGCATGGAGAATTGTTGGCCGGCTGACCAATCATTATATCTAAGAGACACAGTGATGGAAATCTACAGTTGCGGCACTTAGAGAAAAAAGGATCAGTTTAGTCACCTTTAGCAATTTAAGGATTTAAGGCTAACCTGGACTACAGAAGTTCCTATTCAAAAGATGTACCTGGCTTGTGTGTGTATGAGCACCAACCCACTATTTTTTTAAGTAGCTTTAAATTCATAGTAGCTTTGTCATTGTGTGCTCAATTCAAACTAAAGTTTACGAAATTGAAGTCAACCTTTTAAAAATTACACTGATACACAGACTGGAACACATGGTGTTAACCATTTTAATTTTTATTATCATGTATTTTTATGTCATTTTCATACATGTATATAGTGCACTTCACTCATGTGCAGTAACTGTTACAGGGCTCCTGAAGTCAAGTGAGCTTCCTTCACTTAACGCCTAGGGAGCGTCAAGAACCTCCTTTACTCTGCCTGGCAGCATCATAAGCAAGGTTAAGTGAGAATCAGACCTGGCTGTGCAATCCCTACAGACTGCTCAGGTCCTCAGGCTGCCTCAGATCTGTTTTGTGCCAACACAGGCAGTCCTAGGAGACCAGGAAGTGGACAACAGAATCAAACATCTCCAAAGCAGTGATGACATCACCAAAACAGAGCTCTGGCTGGACTCCCACCCTGTGCATTAATTATTGCATCTTAAAGCAGATGAACAAAGCCAATACTGCATGTCACTTCACCACTGGAGCCAAATCCCAAGTTCTCTTCCTTCCCATTTTGCAAGTAGCTCCTCTTAAATTTGGTTTTGGAATCAGAGTGCAGCATTAAAAGTGGAGCTGGTCAGGGAGCCTTCTAAAGCCTGTTTCAATCCTACCCATCACAGCAGCTCTGCAGATCACTGCTCACAGACACCGTTTAAAGTCTGGCTCTGGTTGTGTTTTATATTTACACTTTAAAACATAAATGCAAGTGCTCTAAAAGGTGAAAGATCTGAGGACAAATAACTCGAGAACTCTGCAAATGTCTCTGCAGCAACTGCAGGCAGTACAGCACCCAGACCACAGAGCAAGAGCACAGGACAGCACAGGTAAGGGTCTGGGAACACAGTGAGAACAGAACCAGAAGACAATGAGAGCAACCCCAGTGGTGCAGAAAGCAGGAGCCAAAATATAGCAGAGCTTCAGGACCCTTCCAAAGAGGACCTAGCTCCCAAAGGAGCTGCTGGTAAGCCCAGATTAGGAGGTCACCTCCTTGTTACTTCCCCAGGGAAACTGTCATGTATCTTGGCCATATCTGCTGACTTGGATGGATATCGTAGAAAAAAAAATGAAAGATTCATGTCAGACCCAGGGAGGCTGAACGCAGAGATGCCTAGTGGACCTCAGGGTCTGGGTTTGCACTGTATTTTCACAGCAAGCTTGACGGGAAATGTAAGGTTAAAGGATTACTAGTGCAAGATCTCTTTGAAGATGGAGTAACAGCAAATCCAAGGACCAAACTTTCCTGCCTCACTTGGTGGTGGAGCCAGAAACTGATTCACAGACCGTTTCCTACAAGGGCTGTCCTCTTACAGGGTTAGGACCTCTGACTGTAAGGTACAATTGGCACCAAAAAAGCAAGCCAGGAAAGTCACTCACGGCCGCCAACAATCACCTGGAAGACTGCACTAATAAGACTTTTCAGGTGTCTCAGCCCCACCCTCCTGTGTCTACTCATGGAGGTCTACCTTCAGAGTAAACCTGGCCTTAAAGAAGGAACCAGAAAGCTGCAGGAAACAGAAGGCACTGGTTTGTTTGTTTCTTTGTCTAAATCCAGACTGCATCACGAAGTCTGGCAGGAGCTACATTAGGTTTTTTGTCAGCTGACAAGGAAAACCCAGCATATCAAATGTGCCTTTGCTCACACACTACAGTGTACTGTACCAAGTGGCATCATTTCCCCGGGAGGGAGGACAAAAATATCACTTACAACAAAAAAGGAATCAAGTTTAGTGTTGATGGTTACTCTTCATAAGATGTGATCAGTCATAAGCTGTAATTTGATCCCCTCTTTCAGAAGCAAACCATACAAACACTGTTCCTAAAGCTCACAAAGATGGGGGCTAAAAATGGCTCAGGCGCTTTCAAGCATAAGGACTTGAGTTCAGATCCCCTGAACTCACATTCCAATCAAGAAAAAGAAAAAGCTAGGTGCAGAGGCACCTGTAACCCGGGGGGGGGGGGGGGGGGCTTTAGTTCGCCAAGCCTCCCCTACTTAGCACTGAATGAGCTGCAGGTTAGTAAATAAACACTGCCTCAAAAAAAGTCAAACAATGTCAACCTCACACATGCACACACCACACACAAAAAGTTGGCAAATATTTCAAGCTCTTAGCCAGAACACAACACTTTTGGATGTCTGATTCACCTAAAAAAACCAACCACTTTCTGCAAAAGCCTCACATTCTTTCTAACAGCCCAGTCATCCCAAAACAGAGTTCTGAATTGTGAGGCTCACCGTTTTAGCATTCCTGGAGGCCAGGACCCATGCCTGTCTCCCTGAGTCAGGACCCAGTAATGCCTGACACATACACGATGGAAGAAAACATTTCCTAAATGAAGGTGCCAGCCACTGCTCTCCCACTCCTTATGTGGACCAGGCTGGGTAACAATGGTAAACGCCAGGCACTCTAGAACACCAAACTTTAGCTCGGCCAGCTTCAGAAGTAGCTGGAACTCACTTGCCAGCTCTTGAACTCAATTCTGAATCAACCCTCCCAAAGCTCGAAGAAAAACATACTAACAGGAGATTTTACTGACTCAATCATGCGGGTCATCAGCTGATGTCACAAGGAAGAGACAAGAGTCTGTTCTGTGGGAAGGCAAAGACAGTATTTTCAACAAGCAAGGCACCCATCAACTCTTATAGAAGGGAAGGTGCACACGACAGGCATGCCAGACCTGACTCAAAGAAAAGACCTGGATGCGAAAACTATTCAAATCCAATACATACCTTGCCAGAACTCAAATCTTCTGATTCGGTGAGACTACACTGCCGGGATATGCCTTATAAGTTACAACTGCCAATGCAACCCGGCTTTAAGGTAGGACCAAGAAGCTCTCAAATGACATCACTAGACAGGAGGTGGAGGGGGGTGCTGACGGACAGATAACAGGTGGCAAGCTCTGGAAGCACCTAAAGCAGAAGAGGCCAGAGGCTAGTAGATTGCTAAGTAGCCAGAGTGTCGACGCCTCGGTCTCTCTCTGTGTAACTTATCAGCGGTGTGACCTTGGATGAAAGACTTAACCTCTCTGTTCTTTGACTTCTCTGTAAGTGGACACTGCCTCGGTGCTTCGGAGGGCTGCTGGGAGCATAGGGCAACCTGTGCGGTCTTGCCACGCAGCCCAGGCAAACGAGAAATCCGCAATCTTCCCAACGTTACTCTCCACATTCGCACGATTACCAGCCAGGAGGGCACCAGGCCTTCTGAGAGACACTCAGGAGGTCCTGCCCCCTGGGACTTCGAAATAGGATCTACCGTGCAGGACCCTGAAAGCTCCTGTCTCCCGGTGTCCGCGGCGGGCCGGGGCATGTGACGCGCCTGGCAGCGCTGCCTCGGTGGCCGGCCGGTACCTCTTCCCAGCCAGCAGGGCTGCCGCCGAGGACGCGCGGAGCCCCAGGGTCCCCGTACCCGCCGCCCGCCGGGCCACCCCGCGACCTCCGACCTCCGCCCGCCGGGCGCCGCCCCGCCTGGCCCGGCCCGGCTCTCGCCTAGGACGCCAGGCCCGGAGGCCGGGGCCGTGGCGGGGGAAGGGCGGCCCGGGCCCGCCACTCACCGCGGGGTCCGCCGAGGAAGAGACACAATGCAGGCCGCGACAGAGAGTCCGACTCCGGCTCCAGCAGGCTCCTCGGAGCTGCTCAGCCCCAAACACCGTAGCCAACGCCGCCGCCTCGGGCTTTATGGCCAAAGCTCCGGCCTTGCTCCCACTTCCGCCACCGCCGCCGCCCCGAGCGGAAGTGCCTGTCACGAGACACTCGACGCCAGGGGTTGGGGGGAGGAGCCCCGCCTCCACTTTGCGTCACGTTCCGGTCGCCTCAGGCCCTGGCCGGGTGTCTCGTAGGGTAAATATGGCGGTCTCCAGATGGGGGCTGCCATCTTTGAGGGTGGTGCGGAAGCTGAAGCACGCCATATTGGGCCGAGAACTGATAAAGCAGTCGACCCCTTAATTACACCCGGGTACAACCTCTAAGGTGGATGGAAAGGATTGTCTACAGTGTCCTCAATGATGGAGGCCCAGGGGTGAACTAGATGTATTTAGATACCTGGGCAGGATAGATGATCCAGGAAAATGGAAAAAGAGCTAAGGGGTTGCTGAACTGAAAAGAGACACACAGAAGGGTGATTGTGGCGACACAGGCATGGAATTCACCCCAGGGAAGTAGAAGCAAGAGAACAAAAAGACTAGGCCTAAAATTTAGTCATAAAAAGAGGTCCAATAAAGACAGACAGGACAGATCTCTCGATAGTACCAAATCCCCTCCCAAAAACCCAAAGGACCAGTGGTCGCCAAACCCCCCCACCCCTGAAATTCAATTAAAGGCCTGAACTCCGATTAGCCTCAAGCCTTCAGGATTCTGGTTTACCTGTCTCAAAAAACAAAAAAACAAACAAAACCAAACTCTAGGGTTACAGGCTCTGCCACTAGTAATACCCAATTCTGTGTTACCCCCTTGGTACAGTTTGTACACTAGTCGGGCAAGGGCCTGGAGATTGAAAGAACACACGAAGAGACCTGGGTCATTCGAAAGGAGATCAGCCAAATAAGTTTATTTAGCCTTGGGGAAATCCTTATATACCTAGCTGCACAAGGATTTCCACCCAGGCAGGTGGGAAATTAACACACCAAAGATGGAGTAAACAATGCCCTGCAGCTAATCACCAGGCTGGGCAGAGGGAGCACAAAACAAACAGAATGTTTTAGCTGGCTGACCAGAAATTGTCCTCAAGATGAACCCCAAGAACAAGGGTAGACCTGGGCCCTACAGCCACTCTATTTTCCTAGTACCTTGTATAATATTTCGATTTCGAAGGACTACAAACTCATTATCCAGTACCGGTATCAAGGAATCCGTTTGTGCTAAGACAACCTCTTAAAGGTTCTGTCATTCCCCAACATCTCAGGCTAAGGAGAGAGCGCCCAACACATGAATTCCAGGGAGACTCACTCAAGCCATACCCAAGTCACATCAGCTGGCTGCCTAGTTAGGTACCAGTAGACAAATGGGACAGGACCATACTGGAATGGAAGAGTTGTCTAAAAAGTCCTAGAACAGGTGGAGGTGGGACCATATCTCACAGTTGTTAGGGAATGACAGTATCACAGAAACTTACACATTCTCTAAACTGGGCGGTGGTAGTGCTCGCCTTTAATCCCAGCACTCACAAGGCAGAGGCAGGCCTCTGAGTTAGAGGCCAACTTGGTCTAGAGTAAATACCAGAGCAGCCTGGAACTAGATAGAGAAATCCTGTCTTGAGAAACCAAAAGGTGGAGGAGGAGAAGTTCTCTAAGAAAGGTTGGAAGCCGGGCGGTGGTGGCGCACGCCTTTAATCCCAGCACTCGGGAGGCAGAGGCAGGCAAATCTCTGGGAGTTTGAGGCCAGCCTGGTCTACAAGAGCTAGTTCCAGGATAGGAACCAAAAAGCTATGGAGAAATCCTGTCTTGAAAAATTAAAAAAAAAAAAAGAAAGAAAGAAAGAAAAAGAAAGGTTGGATGTGGCTCAGTGGTAGAATCAACTTCCCTGGACTTGCTGAGCACCTGGTTTCCATCCCCAGCAGCACACATGCATCCTGCACTTACTTCCACAGGATACAGTGGCTCTTGTCTGTAATCCAGCCCTTGGGAGGATAAAGCAGGAATATTACCTTAAGTTCAAGGCCTGGGCTGAGAGCCTGTCTAAAAACAAAAAGCTGGGCATCATGGCACACTCCTTCAATTCCAATATTTGGTGGCAGAGCAGGTGATTCTCTGAGTTTAAGCTCAGCCTTGATATTCATTACCAGGCCACTCAAAATTCCATAATGAGACTCTGTCTCAAAAAAAATAGACAGATAAAAATAATAAGATAAAATCTCTAGTGGCTTGATGTCTGGAGACACAGAAACCCAGTGAGACAGGTGAGGAGTTTGGGTTGAGAGAGACAAGTAGAGATTATTGATCCATGCACAGAACTATTGAAGGAAGTTTGCTATGGGATGTGGTTCAGTAGGTTCACAGTGCTGCAACAAAGGAAAAGAGGGGAGGATGCTATGGAATAATCCTTCTGTACACTGTGTAAATTACGCGGCGATTGGTTTAATAAAGAAGCTGACTGGCCAATAGCTGGACAGGATAAGGTTAAGTGGGAAAACCAGACTAAGGACACTGCAGTGCCACTGAAGGAGCTGGAGGGGTCGGAGAGGAACAGAGACTGAAGCCCAGAAGTAGTAATAGACTATTAGAGACAGTTTAAGTATAGAATCACTGAGATGGAACATCCCCATGAGATGTGGAAGTGGCAGATGGTTTGGTCTGAGGAAGAGATGGGATAGTTAGGCTTGGGGTGCCTCTGATGAAAATAAGGATTTGAGCATACAATAAAATCACTCATAGAAAATAAATAGAAGTGTGTTCTTCCAACAAACTGTTGACTGAGAACATGCTAGACATCTGTAGATCCTAAGGAATAGAAAAAAACAAGACATTTCTTATATTTTTGGTTGTGAACCTAGCCTTTAATGGCTGAGCCAACTCTCCAGCCTGAAAAGCCAAATAAATAAATTAATTAATTAAAAAGACCTTTCTGCTAAGATCCTCACCACTTGATATAACAGACAGTGTTTAAATGAAAACACACGGTGAAATTTTTGCTTAGATCTCAAAAGTTAAGTGTTACTTGGCCATTCAACTGAATACTTTGGAACTATAAAAAAGAACAAGAACAAAAGAGGTTATGTGACCTTTTTTGTGTGTGTGGGGGGGTGAGTTATAATGAGTTTTTCTCTGTCCCAGCCAGCGCTCAAATAATAACACAGAGACTTCTTGTCAATCATGAATGCTCGGCCTTAGCTAAGACTTGTTTCTAACTAGCTCTTATAACTTAAATTAGCCGTTTCTATTCATCTATGTGCTGCCACATGGCTTGTGGTTTTTCCCTCTCCTTCTGCATATCCTGTTTCCTCTGCACCCCACTGGCAACTAACCCTTTCTTGGCAACTAACCCTTTCTTGGCAACTAACCCTTTCTTCTTCCCAGTACTCTGTCTGTCCTGAAGTGTCCCACCTATACCTCCTGCCTAGCTATTGATTCTTAAGATTTTTATTAAAACAGTCACAGTGATGTATCTTTACACTATGTAATCAAATATCTCACAACAAAAAGCCAGGGTAGAATAAACTCAGACTTCAGCAACTAGTAAAAGTGGTTATCTAGCTTCCCTATTAAAACTGGAAAGGGAAGTAGAACCTTAGGAATGACTGAAATAAAGAACTGGTGATAGAGTCAGACTTTCCACAACTGTAGGGATATGGGAAGTTGGTGCACACTCCTGCCTCTCCAAATCATCTTGGGCATAGCGTCACCCTCCACATGACAGTTAGACCAGCAGTCAGGAAGCAAAACTGGCTAATAACACTGACACACATGACCGTGAAGCCCAACAGGAACTGCTCAAACATAAAAGAAAATCACCTTTGGCTAACTTGTGCAGTACATAGTCTATACTTGTATTGATACAGCCATATATGTCACCCTTAAAAGTTTATGTATTTTCATGCCAGGCAGTGGTGGTGTATGCCTTTAATACCAGCACTTAGGAGGCAGAGGCCAGCAGATCTCTGTGAGTTTGAGGCCAGCCTGGTCTATAAGAGCTAGTTCCAGTACAGCCAGGGCTATAACAAAGAGAAACCCTGTCTTGAAAAACAAAAACAAAAAAAAAAAATTATGTATTTTCAGAACAAGGGAACAAACACCAATTAAAAAAAGGATGATCCAGATGAGCCAGCATCTCAAAATGCCTTTGCTACATTCTCCTCAGAATTTTGCATCCAGAATAGCTTTAAGTGTGCTGGCTGAAATGGTCCAGCCTCACAAACAACTCCAACTAAGAGACTTAACAATTATCCTGATTTTAAGGTTCCCCTTAAGATACCAGTGCCCACAGACAACAGGAAGTGTCTAGAGAATGATGCCCATATTCCCAAGAGATGGAGTATGGGTATGTTTAGGTTATTCGATGGATTATAAATGTTTGTCATGGTTTAGTGGGATTGGGTACAAGTTGTGATTGGTCATAGTCAGAAAAAAGCTAAACAAAAGAGTTAAGTGCAAAGATCTCTTTCTAAAGGAAAAAAGAGGGTATAATACAAAAATGATGAGATAAAAGGGTAGATTACTGAATCTTCTTTAATTCAAAAAACAACTTTAATCTCAAAATAATTTATATTGGTATGGATTTTGGTTTATTGATACAAATTTAAAGCTAATTTGAGTATACTGTATATATGTTTCTACTCTTGTTTGGGGTATTGTGTTTATGCAGATCATTTAAAAATGTAATGTATAATTAAGAAATACAGATTAATAGCCATCTGTAATAATCAAACTTATAATTTTTTTGTTTGTTTTTGTTTTTCGAGACAGGGTTTCTCTATGGCTTTGGAGCCTGTCCTGGAACTAGCTCTTGTAGACCAGGCTGGTCTCGAACTCACAGAGATCCGCCTGCCTCTGCCTCCCAAGTGCTGGGATTAAAGGCGTGCGCCACCACCGCCCGGCTGATTTTGATATTTTAAATGATCACTTTAGCCGTGTGTGTGGTGACACCTGCAATCCCAGCGTTCAGGAGGTGGAGGCAGGAAGGTCAAAAGTTCAAGGCCATCCTCACCCTCAGTTACACAGAGTTCAAAGATAGTCTGTGCTGCAGAAGACCATGTTTTGAAAACAGTGACAAACAAACAAAACTACACACACACACACACATGCATGCACACAACAAATCCCTTACATAGGGAAATGTATAAGAACAGAAGTTGCCTTCTTGAAGCTCCCATGTAGGGAAGTGTGAGGTCAGGGCACCAAGACAGGCAGTGACTGGTAAGGGCTGTTGCTTCTGCCTCCAACATGAAGCCTTCTTGATGGGTCCTCACATGGCAGAAGCAGGCAAAAGGAATGACCAGGCTCTCTGAGCCCTGTTTTAAGGCCACTAATGCCATTCATGACTGTAGGGCCCTCATAAACAACTTAATCACCTTCCAAAGCCTCAGTTCTTAAAAACAATCTTGGAGGTTATACTTCTTTCTTTTGATTTTCCTACTCTGCTCTTTTTAATTTGTGTTTTGTTTTCTTTATTGGTTTTTTGAAACAGGGTTTCTCAGTGTAAGCCCTGCTGTTCTGGAACTCACTCTGTAGAGCAGGCTGACCTAGAACTCAGAGATTCACCTTCCTCTGCCTCCCAAGTGCTGGGATAAAAGGCATGCGGGCATGCACTACACCCTGCTGCCAGGTGCTCCTTTTAAATTTTATTTCATTTTAATTTTAGTTTTTACATGTGTGGGTGTGTTTTATCCCCGTATGTATGTCTGAGTACCATTTGTGTGCCCGGTGCTCTTGGAGTCCAGAAGAGGACGTCAGATCCCCTAAAACAGGAGTTAGAGGTGGTTGTGAGCAACCATGTGGGTGCTGGGAATCTAACGCAGGCTTACTCCAAACTCAAATTCAACTTTGTAATACTTGCCAGTACCATCCGCCCAGGGTGGTACCACCTACAGTGGGATGGCCCTCTCACATCAACCATTAATCAAGAAAATGCATCCACAGACTTGCCTACAGGGCAGTCTAATGGGAGCATTTTCTCAGCTGACATCCCCTCTTCTCAGATAGCCCTAACTTGTGTCAAGTTGGCAAAAGCTGAATCAGCACAGACAGGAACTTTCAAAACTGTTTTACTGGGTGTGTGTGTGTGTGTGTGTGTGTGTGTGTGTGTGTGTATGGTGGGGTTGTTGTTTGTTTAATTTGCTAGCGTGTGTGTGTGTATGATGGGGTGCTTGCTTGTTTGTTTAATTTGCTAGTGTGTTTATGTGTGTGTGGTGGAGTGTTTAAGTTGCTTATGTGTGTGTGTGTATGGTGGGGTGGTTTGTTTAATTTGCTAGTGTGTGTGTGGTGAGGTGGTTGTTTAATTTGCTAGTGTGTGTATGAGTGTGTGGTGGAGTGTTTAAGTTGCTAGTGCGTGTGTGTGTATGGTGGGGTGGTTGTTTGTTTAATTTGCGAGTGTGTGTGTGTAGGCACCTGGCTACCTCCAAAGACATGAACCAAAACATGCCTTTTCTTTTAACCTGCACTTGATCTTAGCAAAAGACCATGAGACGATCCTATTTTCTTCATAAATTATGCCAGGCGTTTGTTGCGATGATCTTATTAACACAATCCCCCAGGACAAACTGAGGACTAGACTCAGAATTTGAAGAGGGGCTGAGAGGTAGAGCCTTCAAATGACCTCCCTAGAGATAGCGCCTGGGCCCAGGCTGTCAGAATTCGCAAATGTGAATGTTTCTGCTAAAACACTAGCCATAGCCATCTACAGCTGACGCTTGCCTGTGCCTCGTTGAGTTTGGTCTGGCAGCCTCTGTGGGACAGATGGAGCACTGTGCTTCTGTGGACAGTTGATGACACACCTCTCTCTTCTCTTCTCTTTCTGTCCCAGTCTTGCTGTCCAGGACTGAACACCACAGTCAGCAACATCATCTTGAACTTTGCTCTCAGGCTCTGATCTAGGCTGCCAAGAAACACAAGCCAATTCAAACAGGATTTCCAGCTCTTGCCTCTAAGAGTCCTGCCTGACATGATGCTTAACCTCATTTCCCTCTTGTGTGGGATGAGGATGACAATTCCTGGCCCATAGACAGGGTGTCTACTCCAGAGTCGGCAGGCTGCTGTAGTCGGATGTGTGTCAGCCACTCTCTAGTAGTTTCAAATAAGTACCTGAAATAAATAACATGAAGCGGGGAGAATGAATTTTGGCTGACAGCCTGTGAGGTCTCTGTCCACAGGCTACTGAGACATGGCAGAAGGACATGGTGGAAGAAAATTGCTCACCTGATGGTTGGTAGGAAGCAAGAAGAGCCCACAAACAAGGTGACCCTTCAAGCACAAAACCCGGCCACACGTCCTGACAGTCTGACAGTAATGTTCATTCCTAACAGCCCCCTGAAGATGAGTTGTCCAGAGGACCAACCCACCGAGCCCATCTGGAATTTAATCACCTCTGCTGAGTCATCACCTGCAGACCAAGACTTCAGCATCTGAGCCCTCAACACTCAGTACCCCACCGAAGGCAGGGCACAAGCCCCAGAGCGGCCCCCCGTGGAACTGAGCTAAGGTGGCTGAGAGACACCTTGACTGTGGGTTCTTTTAGCACGTCACATGGTTGACACCCCCTCAATTCTACTTCATCTGACCTCTCACCCACTTGTTTCCAGCCTTTCACTCAGATTCATAAATAGAAATAACAGAGTTGCTTCCATTTATCCGTTTTGTCTCCATTGTGGGTTGAAGCCCTGCTCTAGCCATATCCTGACCGAGCTGGGGGTGGCTGGCCTTGCTCCATTTGTGTGCATCTCGGATAGGCTTTTTCTAGAAAGATCCTGGAGCCTTGGAGACTCTGTTTCAATCCAGCCTGTTTGCATCATTCATTCACACAATGAACACAGCTTGAACATTACTGCCTGGCAAGCACAGACAGCTCTAGGTAGGGCCTGATAGGAGACCTCAGTGAATAAGACCAACAGGAAACTCTGCCCTACTGGAATGTATGTTCTTGTGGAAGAGACAGAAAACAAAGGTTATGTGTGCACATATAGCTCTATGTAACATACAGGGGATCTGGAGCTAAAAATCAAGCTGCAAACAGGCGAGTGAGGGAAAAGCACAGCATACTAGCCAGTGGGGAGTGTCACATTGCCTGTGGTTCTCCCCCTAAAGCTCATGCCCTTGTCTGCCTCTTGCATTGGTATAACTCCCAGGCCAGGGGCAGTGTCGGGGACCTTCCTCAGTGAGATTCATTTTGTTTGTCCCTGCCATTAGTCCAGCAGAGTAAAGGAATGCTCTCTGAAGAGAGGAAAGAAGCTGGAGTGACCCAGGAGACACACTTAATGTCACCAAGGAGGTGGGACACTCCTTCCAGAGGAAGCAGCAGTCAGGTGAGTCAGGAAGGCAAAACTTAACCTGCTGGCGTTACATATATGTCTGATGCTCCTTTGTCCTCTCCCTTCACAGAAAAACAAAATCCCCACTTTCTTTTAAAACCAGTCTCGCAAAGAGGACATTCAGTAAGGAGTAAACAGAACATTAAGGTGTGTTCTAAGTAAGAGAACACTAGATGCTGTAACAAAATATCTGGTCTGTAGCCATACAATCCTTGGTGCAATGTATCCCACCTTATCTGATCTTGGAAGCCAAGGACTTAGGGCTGGCTCACACTTAGCTACAAGAAAATATGTCTCCAAAGAAATTCCATATCAAACAAAATAACAGCTATTGTGATATTTTATTTATGTTTTAATAAATAAAGCTTGCCTGAAGATCAGAGTTTGGTAAAACTAAGCCACTAGCGGCCAGGCAGTGGTATCACACACCTTTAACCCCAAGATTTGGGAGACAGTGGCAGAAGAATCTCTGTGAGTTCAAGGTTACCCTGGGCTACAGAAGATCAGTGCAGAAACAAATCCAGGTGGTGGTGGCTCACATATTTAATGGCAGTACTAGAGAGTCACGCCTTTAATTCCAGCACTAAAGGGGAATATAAACGGAAGGAGACAGAAGCTCAGCGCTCAATCTGCAGTCGCCCAGCCTTGGTAGAGGTAAGACTTCTCTAGCGGCCTGGCTGTATTGTTTTTCTGATCTTCACCTTGAACCCCAATATCTGTCTCTGGGTTTTTATTATTCATGCTACAAACAGCAGGTATGTTCCCTCCATCAACAGGTCCCAGGTGCCACACCAGCGCCATACCAAAGGGGCTTGTCACTGTCTAAATACAGCCGATCACACGACAAGAGAGTCAAGTGGCACACCCACTTCAAAGCCTCCGGCAGTCCTGACGCACAGCTTCTGCTCACGTACCTGAGGCCGGAGCCACTTGTGTGGCCACGCCCACAAGCCAGAGGGCTGTGACTTGGGCTCCAGTTTGGACAGCTGCTTTCTAGCAACAGACAGACACTGGACGAGAATGGTAGCTGGTGGAGAACTTCTTGTGTCTGCCATCAGTCTAGCAGAATTAATGCTATCTGGAGTGACTCAGGAGAGGCCCTTGACATCACCAGGGAGGTGGGACACTCAAGGACTTCCCAGAGGAGGTAGCAGTCTGGTGACTCAGGAAAGCAAAACTTCTGCCGGTAAAGAAAGAGGAAGGCGGTTATCACCGGGGAGCCCAGCATTCTCAAGGTGTGGAGAGGAGACGGTGTCATAACTCATCCTGGAAACTGCTGGTGAAACATCGCTCAGCTATGATGTCAGAGAGAAGGAAACCGTGTGGACACAGGAGCCCAAGCAGAGAGCAGGTTGTGGTGGGTCCCTGGCTCTGACGCAGATGGGGACTTTCCCTATTTTCCTGGTATTGACAACTGAGAGTCATAATTGAAGGCAGTGTACTGTGGACCTCACATATGGGGAGGAATTCAGGAAGTCTACTAAAACTGGTTCTGGGCGTTGGCTAGCTGGTGGCAGAACAGGACCAACACAGTCCTGACCCTCAGCACACCCGGGATAGCCGCTGGGAAAGAAGGTGAGCGAGGGGGTTCACAAAAAGCACAGCCTCTGGTGGGGTTTTGACTGCTGGGTTTTCCCTTCCCTACCATTGCCAAAAGGCTTTTAAGGTATGAGACATGACAGAGCCAGGGACACAGGTGTCTCCTTTCCTGAGCAACCTATAAGGAGGCAGCGCATGGCTTGGTTCTGTCCTCTGTCTCCTAAGAGCTGTAAAGTTAAGCAAGGCAGGGCTAGAGATTGGGGATGGAGACTTCAGGGGATGCCACCTGCTAACCACCTCCGGGAGGACAGAGTACCAGACTTTCCAGCCATTAGTTCAGGCAGACACTGGGCCAAATTATTGTATCAGCCATCTATTGCTGCAAAACGAAAACCCCTGTATGCTTAATGCCATAGCCCAGCATGGTGGCTAGTTAGATTATCCAAAGCAGAGGGTTCTGAGTTCAGTGAGAAACCTTCTGTTGGTTAATAGAGAGAGACAGGGGAATACTCTGGACATCAACCTCTGTCCTCCACAGGTATGAGCTTATATGGGAACACACATGTGCGTGCACATGCGGGCACACATGCGAGACACACGCACACACACACACAGAGGCTGAGGTAGAAGAAGTAGTTCTCAAGCCAGGCTGTATGTGGTGGCTCATGCCTGTAATCGCAGCATTTAGGAAGTTGAGGAACAAGTCTGAGGCCAGTCTGGGTTACAAAGTGAGACTCTAGCCAGGCACGGTGGCACATGCCTTTAAACCCAGCACCTAGGAGGCAGAGGCAGGAGGATCTCTGTGAGTTTGAGGCCAACTTGATCTACAGAGTGAGTTCCAAAATATCCCAGAGTACATAGAGAGATTCTGTCTCAATAACCCCCAAAACCACCACAACAAAGTGAGACTTTTACCTTAACATTTTTTTCAAAAAGCAAAGCTTGGTGGTTCACATCTGTGATAATTCCTATACCGAGGAGTCAGAGATAGGCAGGCCCCTACTGTTAACTTGAAGAATTTTCTACCTGTTTAATTCTTATCCCAATGTATGAAGGAAGAGAAGCTGATTGTGTCAGGCTATCAGCTGGTATCATATACCACTATATGCAGCCTTGCAATTTGATTTTTAAAATAACTTTAAAACTTTTAAGTTGGGACCTGGCAGTGGGTGTGAGTGCCATTAATCCCAGCACTCGGGCTGCAGAAGCAGGCAGAGCTCTGAGTTGGAGGCCAGCCTGGTCTACAGTGTGAGTTCCAGGATACAGAGAAACCCTGTCTTGAAAACAACAAAACAAAGCTTTTAAAATTTAGTCTTTTTAAATTTGTGTTGCTAAGGCTCTAATTCTGAGATTTGTGCATGCTAGGCAAGTGTTTTTGTTTTTACAAGCTTTATTTACTTATTTCAAAAGTTAAGCCTGTTTAGTGGGGGAGGACAGGGTGTGACTGTCAGAAAGGACTTGTCTATGAAGGTCAGAGGTCACTTCAGGTTGTCACTCCTTTCACCCCCCAGGTCCTGGGAGTCGAACTCAGGTCATCGGGCTTACCTACTGAGTCGAACTCAGGTCATCGGGCTTACCTACTGAGCCTGGACAGCCCAGAGGTGTACTCACGCCAGCCCTGATCCTCCTGCCTCAGCCTCTTCAGAGGATTTCACTGGTGTGCACCGTCACTACAGGATTACTGTGTGTGGGTCTGTGCAAGTGAATGTGGGTATCCATGCAGGCCAGAAGTGTAGGGTCTCCCAGAGCAGGAGTTACAGGTGGTTGTGGGTGCTCTGGTCCTCTGGAAGAGCAGTACATGCCCTTAGCTACTGAACCATCTCTCCAGCACCTTATTTACTTTTATTTTTTTATTTTTTTAAATATTTATTTATTTATTATGTATACAATATTCAGTCTGTGGGTGTGCCTGAAGGCCAGACGAGGGCACCAGACCTCATTACAGATGGTTGTGAGCCACCATGTGGTTGCTGGGAATTGAACTCAGGACCTTTGGAAGAGCAGGCAATGCTCTTAACCTCTGAGCCATCTCTCCAGCCCCCCTTATTTACTTTTAAAAGTCAAAGTACATACATATGGCTAAAACAAACAAACAAACAAACAAAAACAAAAACAACTAAACACTAAATAGTTTTAGCACAGATGTTTGTCCCACCTCTTCCTGTCCCAGGATCACTATAAGAAGAAATCACTCTTTTTTTTTGTCTTTGCTTTTTGAGATGAGATCGCTAGTTGCCCAGGCAGGCCTCAGTCTTCCTGGGAAGCAATGAGACAGCACCCCTGTGCCTAGCTGCAGCCACTGCTCTTACAGCTGGGCTTTGTTCTTCTTGTTGGCTACAGCTCTGAACGATGTGTATTTCTTGCTGTTTCTGGACACATCAAGTTAAGATTGGCTTCCCGTGCATGTGAATTTAATTCACCCATAGCTCATCCTCCCCACTTTGCAGTGGGTTTTTGTCCTTGTAGCTTGAGTCTTCCCATTATCTGTCAGTAAGCCTCCGGTGGGTGAGTCCCCAGTTTTATAAGCACGGCTATTCTAGAATGTGGCTGTTCCCCCACAAGCTTTACAGCAGGCAGGGAAAAAATGATCTACAAAGACAAGAACAGAACTCGACTTGGCCCAATTTTATCGTAACAGGTGCTGAACCATTAGTCTAGAGTCTGCCCCGTATTCAGATAGCAAGTAACTCAGCCCCAAGTGCACAACTATTTAGAATATGTTTACATTGAGATTCCTTGTGAAGTAATCTGGCAGTAATCTGGCTTCTTTCACCAGAATGGGTACTGTTGCTGGGCGTTGGTGGCGCACGCCTTTAATCCCAGCACTCACGAGGCAGAGGCAGGCTGATCTCTGTGAGTTCAAAGCCAGCCTGTTCTACAGAGCTAGTTCCAGGACAGGCTGAGCTAGTTCCAGGACAGGCTCCAAAGCAACAGAGAAACCTTGTCTCAAAAAACAAACAAACAAACAGAAAAAGACAGGAGGACTAATGGAACCAAATTAAAGACCCAGATATTAATCCACACACCTATGAACCCCTGGTTTTTGACAAAGAAGCAAGAAATATAAAATGGAAAAAAGAAAGCATATTGAACAAATGGTGCTGGCATAACTGGATATCAACATGTAGAAGATTGGAAATAGATCCATATCTATCACCATGCACAAAACTCAAGCCCAAATGGATCAAAGACCTCAATATAAATCTGACCACACTGAACCTTATAGAAGAGAAAGTGGGAAGTACACTTGAATGTATTGGTACAGGAGACCACTGCCCAAATATAACCCCAGCAGCACAGACACTGAGAGAAACAATTAATAAATGGGACCTCCTGAAACTGAAAAGCTTCTGTAAAGCAAAGGACATGGTCAACAAGACAAAATGACAACCTACAAAATGGGAAAAGATTTTCACCAACCCTACATCAGACAGAGGTCTGATCTCCAAAATATACAAAGAACTCAAGAAGTAGGTCATCTAAAGAACAAATAATCCAATAAAATGGGGTACAGACCTAAAGAGAGCTCTCAACAGAGGAATCTAAAATGACTGAAAGACACTTAAGGCAATGCTCAACATCCTTAGCCATCAGATAAATGCAAATCAAAACAACTCTGAGATTCCATCTTACACCTGGAAGAATGACCAAGATCAAAAACAATGATAACAACTTATGCTGGGGAGGTTGTAGGGAAAAGGAAACACTCCTGCATTGCTGGTGGGAGTGCAAGCTGATACAGCCCCTTTGGATATCACTGTGGCGATTTCTCAGAAAATTAGGAAACAACCTTCCTCAAGACCCAGCAATATCACTTTTGGGTATATTCCCAAAGGATGCTCAATTGTACCAGAAGGACATGTGCTCAACTATGTTAATAGCAGCATTGTTTGTCATAGCCAGAACCTGGAAACAACCTAAATGCTCCTCAACTGGAGAATGAATAAGGAAAATGTGGTACATTTACACAATGGAGTACTACACAGCAGAAAATACAATGACATCTTGAAATTTGCGGGCAAATGGACGAACCTAGAAAACATCATATTGAGTGAGGTAACCCAGACATAGAAAAACAAATATCATTTGTACTTACTCAAGTGGGCTTTTAGATATAAAGCAAAGAAAACCAATCTACAATTCACAATCCCAGAGAACCTAGGCAACAATGAGGATCCTAAGAGAGACATACATGGATCTAATCTACATGGGAAGTAGAAAAAGACAAGATCTCCTGAGTAAATTGGGAGCATGGGACCATGGGAGAGGGTTGAAGGAGATGGGAGATGAAGGGAGGGGGAGCGGAAAAAAAATATATAGCTCAATAAAATAAATAAAAAAGAAAAAAGATTGGCTGGGCAGTGGTGGCGCACGCCTTTAATCCCAGCACTTGGGAGGCAGAGGCAGGCAGATCTCTGTGAGTTTGAGGCCAGCCTGGTCTACAAGAGCTAGTTCCAGGATAGGAACCAAAGCTACAGAGAAACTCTGTCTCGAAAAACCAAAAAAAAAAAAAAAAAAAAAAAAAAAAAATTGGTGTCTAGGGAGCTTGACTAAGGTAAACATAACACTTGTGGGTGTGAGGATTGGCCTGGCCCTAAAATAACACAGAAGTCACTTAGGCTGCTGTAAAGCACAAGTGACATCATGTGATATATTGGTTTAAGATGTGTTACATTTGATTATGCTGGAGATATTTGTTTTGTGTTGCATTCTTTTATGTTTCATTTGTTCATCTCTGCCTGTGTTACTTTGCCTGCCCAAATCACCTGATTAATAAAGAGCTGAATGGCCAGTAGCTAGGCAGTAGAGGGACAGGTGGGGCTGCCAGGCAGAGAGAATAAATCAGAGGGCAAATCTAGGCCGGGAAAAAAAGAGATGAGCAAGGAATGAGAAAAGGAAGAGAGGAGGAGGATGCCAGGGGCCAGCCACCCAGCCACAAACCGAGGCAAAACATAGCTGAAGAGAAATGGAATAATTTAAGTTAGAAAAGCTTGGTAGAAACAAGCCAAGCTAAGACCAGACATTCATAAGGAAGAATAAATCTCCATGTATTAACTTGGGTGCTAGATGTTGGGCCCCAAAGAGTAAAAAAACTAACTACACCACTCAGATAGTGGTGGTGGGGGTGGGTGGTTTGGTTAGTTGGTTTTTGTTTTTTTTGAAACAGGGTTTCTTTGTAGGTTTTTTTTGCTGCTGTTGTTGTTTGTTTGTTTTTGGAGCCTGTCCTGGAACTAACTCTTTTTTTTTTTTTTTTATTTTTCGAGACAGGGTTTCTCCGTAGCTTTTAAATTTTTTTTTTTTTTTTTTTTTTGTATTTTTTGAGACAGGGTTTCTCCTTAGCTTTTGGTCATGTCCTGGAACTAGCTCTTGTAGACCAGGCTGTCTTCGTAGCTTTTTGAGCCTGTCCTGGAACTAGCTCTGTAGATCAGGCTGGCCTCGAACTCACAGAGATCCGCCTGTGTCTGCCTCCCGAGTGCTGGGATTAAAGGTGCGTGCCACCACCGCCCGGCCGTATAGTGGGTTTTAAGGTCTAAAAATAATGCTCAATATTTTTTATTTATTTATATTTATTTTTTAATTTTTTTTTTTGGTTTTTCGAGACAGGGTTTCTCTGTAGCTTTGGTGCCTGTCCCGGAACTAGCTCTTGTAGACCAGGCTGGCCTCGAACTCCCAGAGATCAGCCTGCCTCTGCCTCCCAAGTGCTGGGATTAAAGGCGTGCGCCACCACCGCCCGGCTACAATGCTCAATATTTAGGGAAAAAAAATCTTGGATAAATAAAACCATAAATTCTGAGAGATAGAGACAGAGCCTGTCTTATCAGATAGGAAAGGGTCACCAGGTTGCAAAACTCCGTCATTGCCAGCGTTCTAGGAAGAGCAGCTACACATCCCATTCCGCTGAAGAGGTGAGCTGTGTGTTTAACACCCCTGGCTTCTCCAGTACTTATCAGTGTGCACTCTGTACCCTCAACCCCAGACTGCACTTTTCCTTTAACTCCTGGGGGACTCAGAACATGGTACCCCAAGTCAGGAGCTTTTGGTGCTCTTGGGTATGAAGAACACAGGAATAGTTTTAGAAGCAGAGTCTCTTCTCCTCTCTTCTCTTCTTTCCTGCTCTTCTCTCCAAGGCAAATATAAAGCTCGAATTCACTTCCCCAGCATGATCTCACACTGGGGCCCATGAGTTGAAAGCTTGCTCCCCAGAGTGTGGTACTGGTAGGTGTTGCAAGGTGTAGGTGGCATGTGGGTCCCGGAGTCATGCGTGTGAAGGGGACTGTGAGCCCTGATCTCTGTAACAGTACTTTCTTGTCAGGTCCACCAGCCTGCAAATATTGTGAAATATTACTTTAACTTTGTAAAGATGTGTTACATTTGTTTAACTATGTAAAGATGTATTGCATTTGTTTTTAGCTTACCTAAGGCACCTGATTGATCTAATAAAAAGCTGGATGATCAATAGCTATGCAGTAGAGGCATAGGTAGGACTAGTGCACAGACAGAATAAGTAGGAGAAGAAATCTAGAAGAGAGAGAGAGAGAGAGAGAGAGAGAGAGAGAGAGAGAGAGAGAGAGAGAGAGAGAGAGAGAGAAGAATGAGGGAGATTTAAAGGGAGCTGTTGTCCGGGCCAGCAGGTCAGACATGGAATGAGCAGGAAAAGTAGGGCACAGAATGAAAGGTAAAGATCCCCAAGGCAAGCCAGGCGGTGGTGGCACACACCTTTAATCCCAGCACTTGGGAGGCAGAGGTGGGTAAATCTCTGTGAGTTTGAGGCCAGCCTAGCCTACAGAGCAAGTTTCAAGTCAGCCAGGACTGTTACAGAAGACAAACCCTGTCTAAAAAAAAAAAAAATCCCTGAGGCAAAATGTAGATGAAGAGAAACCACTTAAGTTGTAGGAGCTAGCAAGAACTGAGCCCTAAGCGAAGGCTGAGCTTTTATAACTAATAATTAGTCTTCATGTCTTGATTTAGGGACTGGGAGTCCAGGGAAGCCTGGCATATGCAAATAGTGACACAGAAACTTGATTACCAATTAAGAAAGCATGGCCTTTAGCTTAGGCTCATTTCCAATGAACTCTTATAATTTACATTAACCCATATTTTTAAATCTCTGTTCTGCCAGATGGCTCATTACCTCATCTCTGTAAGGCGCATCCTGTTTCACCTGCATCTCACGGGTGCCCTCCTGTGCATCTGTTCATCCCTCTGACTTCCTCTCTGTGCCTGGAAGTCCTGCCGATTCTCCCCTGACTAGTTATTGGCCATTCTGTTTTATATTAAACCAATTACAATGACACATCTTCACAGTGTACAAAAAAATTATTCCACAACATCTGTCTCTCTTCTCTGTCTCTGCCCCATTTCAAGATCGGATTGCTCGTGCCTGCCTGACACTGCCATCATGACGCTTCTCTTGCCAGAGCCAAACCCAGGGAGCCATTTGATCCTGTACTCTGAAGCTTCAAAATGTAAGCTTAGCAAACCTCTCTTTATCTCCCAATCACTAGTGTAAGTATACCATGGTGTTTTAAATAAGGAATGTCTCCATTTCTTATGTATCTGAATGGCAACACTTCGTTGCTGGTGCTGTTTGAGGGAGGTTATGGAACCTTTAGGAGACAGAACCTTGTTGAGGGAAGTGTGTAACTGGGGTAGGCCTTGAGAGTTTGTTGTCTCTCCCTCTTCCAGTTCCTTCTCTCTGCTTCCTTCCTGTGAATGGAAATGTAATCTTCCACCTGCCTGCTCCGGCCACCTGCTGTCCTGTCTCTCCTAACCCCTCACTCTCACCTCTCCCTCTGGATCTGTAACCCAAAATAAACTCTTCCATAACTCAATGTGGGTCATGGTGTTTTATCCCAGCAATGGAGAAGTCACTGACACATCCTAGGGATGGAAAGGAACCAGTCCAATACTACACAGACACTATATCCTTGAGCAGTAACTCCAGGCCCATCCCTCTCAACCTTCCCCAGCCCATAACCTCTGTTTTTACTGCAGTCTCTAGGAAATCAACTACTCACTGCTCTGACCTCTTAAAGATGGATTCATGCTGTATTTGTACTTCATCTCATAGTATGAGTTATCATGTTGCTCTGGCTGGTTTGGAACTCACAAAGACCCTCCTTTCCCTGCCTCCTGAGTGCCCACTGAGATTAAACACATGTGCCGCCATGCCTGGCTTTTTTCTGGTTTTTGTTTTTTTCTTTTTAGACAAGGTATCACATAATCCATGCTGGTCTTGAATTCATTACGTAGTCAAGAGAGACCCTGAAAGCCTGGTGGTGGTGGCACACATCTTTAATCCCAGCACTAGGGAGGCCAAGGCAGGTGGATCTCTGAGTTTAAAGTCAGTCTGGTCTACAGAGCAAGTTCCAGGACATCCAGAGCTACACAGAGAAACCTTGTCTTGAAAAAAAGGAGGTATGACCTTGAGCTCTTGATTTTACTGCCTTCATCTCTCCAGTTCATCACCACATCCAGTTCATGCAGTTCTGGGTGATCTCCTGCACCACCTAGCCTCCTGCATGCATGCTAGGATTATAAGCACATGCCACTACTCTCAACTAAGACTTTCTCAGGTTCGATAAATATGCTGTTTCGTTTAGCTATTTATCCACTGTTGGACATTTGTTATTTTACCTTTTGTTTGCTATGAACAATGTTGTATGAACATGCCTTTACAAATATCTTTTCAAGACCTGGGCAGTGCTGTCAAACATCTTTAATGCCAGCACTCTGGAGGCAGAGGCAGGAGGATCTCAGTGAATTTGAGGCCAGCCTGGTCTACAGAATGAATTCCAGGACAGCCAGAGCTACGCAGAGACCCCTTGTCTCCAAAAGAAAAAAAAGAAGAATTATTGGTGCAGGATATTTGATCACACTGTGAATCCCAAGACTGTGTTATTTAAATAAAGTCAAGTGGTGGAACAAGCAACCAGTTGCCTGGAAGTAACCACAGAGAGTGAGGGGAGAGAAAGAGAGAGGCATGGGAGTAGAAGGGAGGGATGGCTGATTGAGAGAGTTTTGTTTTGGATAGTATAGGAGAGAGCCCTTCTTTCTAGGACAAAGGTAGAGGAGAAAGGCCAGCAAGTTGCTTTCTCTATCTCTCTGAGCTAGCAGGTTTTCATCCCAGTATAGGGCTCCTGAGTCTTTATTGGTAAAATAAAATGATAGAGACTTAGGTTTTTAAAAAAATGACTCCTGTGGTGTGGGATTCCCCTTTGTATGCTGTGAATATGTTTTATTACCATTGGTTAATAAAGAAGCTGCTTTGGCCTATAGCAGGGCAGAACATAGCAAGGCAAGAAATCCAAGCAGAGATAGAGGAAAAAAGAAGGCAGAGTCATAGAAATGTCATGTAGCTGTCAAAGGAGAAAGATACCAGAATCTTACCAGTAAACCATGAGCCTCGTGATAAAATATAAAATTATAGTGATGGGTTAATTTAAGATGTAAGAGCTAGGTAGGAATAAGCCTGAGCCATTGGCCAAGCAGTACAGTAATTAATATAGTTTCTGTGATTATCGGGTCCGGGTGGCTGGGAAGTGAAAGTACAGTCACTGCTTACACTCCTGGTGTGGAGGGGTCTGAAGCAGCTGCAGAAGCAGTGGCAGTGGCTGGGAAGGCACAATCATCAGCTGAGAAAACAATAGGATCAGATGCACAAATCATAGTACAAAGAAAAAAAACCCAAATTTTGCTATTTGAACTATTTTGAGAAGTACTCCATAGAGTTACTTTAAAGTACTATCAAAGTGTGACATTTTAGGACGGTAAGGATACAAGCCTTTAATCCCAGCACTTAGGAGGAAGAGGCAGGCAGATCTCTTTGAGTTTGAGGCGAACCTGGTCTACATAGTAAGTTCCAGGACAGGATTGCTTCACAGAGAAACCCTGTCTCGGAGGCAGGGAGAGAAAGAAAAGAAAAAAGCAAGCCATTTTAAAGTGTGCCATTCAAGAGCACCATAAAATATAAGAAATATGCATATTGTGGCCTCAAAAGATGGCTCATTGCTTAAGAATATTTGCTGTTTTAACTGGGGCACAGCGACGGCACATAATCTATTGCTATTTCTGCCAGCAACTGCAAGTCCACAGTTACTGGTCTGCTCCTCTAGCAATGTCCTGGCCGTTCAGGCCAAAGCCTGGCGGGAGTTCTGTACCCATAGGCACTGGCTCTGTCGCTGCCCCTAAAGATAGCTTTGACTAAATCTCTATCTTTCTATTTATAAATAACACTTGAAATTAAAAGGCTGGGGTGAAAAACCTGTGAATTCAGAGAGGCTGAGTAGCAAAAAGCTAACATTCTTTCCTTTCTGGCATCTTTGAATGCCCTGTGCTTCTGCTCCACCAATCCAGGAAAAACCTATGCCACTCTAAATCCCTCCCTACTACTTCCTGTACCTCTCTATCTCTCCTGGATGTTCTCTGATGCTCTATGATTACTTTCGGTCAACTAGTTGCTAACTCAGCCTCCTGACCCAAAGTTAATTTTATTTAATCAATGCAAATGCAAACTTGGGGTTCATAGTGTAATTGAATATCCCCCAACAAATACTGGCCGCTCGTCAAGAGGACCCAGGTTTAGTTCCCAGCCTCCAGTTGGTGGCTCAAAGCCCTGTGTAGCTCCAGTTCCAGGGTACCTGATGCCTCCTGGCCTCTGAGCTCACCCAGAATGCAATTCGTGCACACACAGGTATGTAGGCAAAACACTCCTACAAACAAAATTAATTCAAATTTTTAAAAAAGAAATATACACACTTGCTTCCTGCCTCTATACTGTAGCTTAGGGTTCTGGGAACTGCTTTGATCTCCTGAGTGGTAGGAGTACTTGTCTCATCTTGGACCCCACTACTCTGACACCAGGGCTCTTCAGTCCCTTGGAACTGAAGAACAGGATGGCCTCGAACTCAGAGATCCACCTTGCTCTGCCTCCTGAGTGCTGGGATTGAAGGAGTGCCCCAGCATGCTGGGCTAATATGAGCATCTTTTGTTCTAATAAACAACTCTGGCAGAAGATGAAGATAGTGATGATCACCAATAGCCAATAAAGTAATACTGATTCAGATGCGGCCCCAGAAAACCAAAGGATGGGCTTTGCAGAGTGCCTGGTACTGAATGTGCAGTACCAGGAGGGTTGCGTACCTGCCTGGAGATGGCGAGGAGGCTGCGCCCCATGCTATCTTCCACGTCGCTGTAGAACACTATTCTCTATAATATGTTCTACACTCGCTGATGGATGTCACCAAGTACTCCCTAGGGTCTCGTGGATTTCCCCTTGCAAGTATGACAGTTTTAGTACTTTTGGTTAGGGTTTTAATGGCTTTTGTAGCCTATTAAATTAGAACAGTGTTTGGGAAATGTAAATTGAAATATCACTCTGCTCAGAGGTCAGAGGTCCGTAGAGACTTCTCAGTTCTTAAATGCCACCCCCTGCTTCCATCCCCTGCCCCATCCCCCCAGGCTCAACTTGCTCTACCTTATACCCCTTCTCTGATTTCACCCAGTTCCAGGCACCCCGCCATAACATGCTGTTCCTCCGACATGCCAAGCACATTCCACATTAGGGAGCGAGGACTCGATGTTCCTCCTGCCGGGAGCATCTCTTCAGGCTCCCACTAATCTGGCCATCCTAATGAGGTCGCCTCTGACCCCTCAATCCTGCTCTTTTTCCTTCTTAGGACCTATAACTTTTTTTTTTTTATTGAAAAAAAAATTTTCCGCCTCCTCCCCGCCTCCCATTTCCCTCCCCCTCCTCCCGCCCCTCTCCCCCTCCCCCCACTCCTCTTCTCCTCCCTCTCCAGTCCCAGGAGCAGTCAGGGTTCCCTGCCCTGTGGAAAGTCCAAGGTCCTCCCCCCTCCATCCAGATCTAGGAAGTTGAACATCCAAACTGTCTAGGCTCCCACAAAGCCAGAACCTGAAGTAGGATCAACACCCCGTGCCATTGTCCTTGGCCTCTTGTCAGCTCTCATTGTCCGCCATGTTCAGAGAGTCCGGTTTTATCCCATGCTTTTTCAGTCACAGTCCAGCTGGCCTTGGTGAGCTCCCAATAGATCGGTCCGACTGTCTCAGTGGGTGGGTACACCCCTCGTGGTCCTGACTTCGTTGCAACCTACCCCTGGACCCAGCAATACCACTCCTGGGAATATACCCAAGAGATTCCTTATCATATGACAAAAGCATTTGTTCAACTATGTTCATAGCAGCATTATTTGTAATAGCCAGAACCTGGAAGCATCCTAGGTGTCCTTCAATGGAAGAATGGATGAAGAAAGTGTGGAATGTATACACATTAGAGTACTACTCTGCAGTAAAAAACAATGACTTCTCGAATTTTGCATGCAAATGGATGGAAATAGAAAATACTATCCTGAGTGAGGTAACCCTGACCTATAACTTTTTATCATTGTTATCACTGCATCACCTCAGGAGAATATATACTCTAGGAAGGTTCTGGAGTTTGAATATGGCCCCCAAAGTTCAAGGGTTGGAGAAGCAATCCTCCATGCAACAGGGTTTTCTTTCTTTCTTTTTTTTTGGGGGGGGGGTTCGAGACAGGGTTTCTCTGTGGTTTTGGAGCCTGTCCTGGAACTAGCTCTTGTAGACCAGGCTGGTCTCGAACTCAGAGATTCTGCCTCCCGAGTGCTGGGATTAAAGGCGTGCGCCACCACCGCCCGGCGCAACAGGGTTTTCTACGGAGTCTAAAGAGATTGGATCACAAGGGCTCTGCCCCGCGAATGGATGAAGTGCTGCCCAGTAGTTAGTTACTGAGAATGAATCTGATGGCTATCAAAATAGGCTGGCCCTCTCTTGTCCATCTGCCATTGGACTCACAGCATGAAGGCACTGGCCAGATTTGCTCCAAGTTCCTGGGTCCCCGCCTCTAGAATCATAAGTTAAATCTCTATTCTTTATAAATCACTCATTTTATAGAGAGATTGAGAAAAATGTGAGAAGGCAGAAGGCAGGCTCAAGAGTCCCTCAATTAATCTCGGTGGTATTGGTTATCAAACATTGGGTCTTTCACATGGTAAACACAGACTAGCACCAAAGCTGTCAGGTGTGTGTGTGTATGGTGGATGTGTGTGTGTGTGTATGGTGGATGTGTGTGTGTGTGAGTATGGTGGATGTGTGTGTGTGAGTATGGTGGATGTGTGTGCACATGTATATGCTGGTGAACATGCATATGTGTATCTGTTCACATAGGGGGCAGAATCCTACACTGGGTGTCTTCTTTAACATTTCTTCATCTATTTATTTGTGTGGGAGGAGGCGTGACTCAGGAAGTCAGTTCTCTGCACCATGTGGGCACTGGGGACTGAACTGAGGTTGTCAAGCTCGGGGAAATCTGTGTCTGTGATGTGGGGTATCCACCAGAGGATATGACTTGAACACTAGTTTAGGCCAATGGTGACAACACGGGGTGTTCATGATTACAGTGCAGCCCCGAGCCTTTATCCAGGCGAGTCTTTAAGTACAAAGACTGTATCCTGAGCTGACATACTTCAGTTAGAATAGTTAGCCAGCAGCAGAACTAGAGAAGCCAAAGGCAAGGTTAGTACATTTAGAGACTTTCCCAAAACTATGAACTTTGATGGATTCGGTATTTATTTTCATTTTGACAGGTGGTGCTATCTACATGCTGAGTTTTATGGTCTGAATGGCACTTCTATCATGAAGTCAGGTGTGCTAAGATCTGGGGCCTACTAAAGTCTCAGGTCTGTTACATCTGTCTTCCCATTTCCTCTAGGAGCTAAGTTATAGGTGTTCACTACCATACCTGGCTTTTACATGCATGCTAGGAATTCAAACTCAGGACCTGTCCTCGTTAGCGCTTAGTGTCAACTTCACACTAAAACCTCTAGGACAAAAGTCCCTATAACCTATAACCTATAACCAATCGCCTGTGAACAAAGAACCTCAGGTGAAACATTGCCTCAGTCGGATTGGCTGGGGACCATGCTTTTGAGAGATTGTCGTGATGGATGATTGATGTGGGAAGCCCAGGCTACCTGGGGAAACCCCACTCCAGACAGGGAACCTGAGCTGTGTGAGAAAGCTAGCTGAGTAAGAGCAGAGAGCAAGCCAACAGCAACCATTCTCCTGGGGTTCTCCTTCAGGTTCTTGCTTTGAATTCTTGCCCTGACTTCTGTCAGAGACAGACTACTGTCTAGAAATGTCAAGTGAAACAAGTCGTTGTCCAAGCGGCTTTCGGTAGGAGAGGTTATTTTATCACAGCAACAGGAAAGCTAATTAGAATGGCTTGAATGGCAGAACATCACCAACTGAGCCATCTCCCGGTCCCCTAAAACTCTAGTTTTTTCTGAAATGTGGGTTCTGGTTGATCAAGCTACTTGTAGGTCACACTCTTGAAGATGAGGGAGAGGTACATGTTTTAAGAACATGGATTTGTCATTCTCTAACATCCTGTTTTCTAAGACTTTCTTGACCTTCAGGATCTTTAATGAGGTTAGGCCCCCTGTGCCAACCACAGAATGGCAGAGAAATGGCATCGAGAAACTCAGGAGAAAGACTCGTGCATCTGAAGGACCTTGACTCCAAGTTCCTGAGGAAACGTGTTCTGCCAAGAATCCCAGGAGGGCCTGGGGAAAGCACCTCAAACACCAGGATGGCTACGGCCTCTGTGAAGGCTAGATACGCTAAACCCAGGATGCTAAAGGGTCTCAACCACAAGCTCTACTATCTTGTTTCATGGCTTTCAGCAAGTTTAGAAACATGATTTGTGGCTTTGCCAACCAAAGAGCAAAGCCCATACTAAGGGGGAGCTGGAGCTCTGGCCCAACCCCAGGCTTCAGTTCCTCTTGTTGCTCTAACCCTAGCTCAAACTTCTAAAGATGCCCAGGCCCTATGAATGCCCTCCCCCAAAGGCCTCTGTCTACCAATATAGAGAAGACAGACTGGTGTGACTCCAACATTAGCCCCCTCACCATTTGAAGTTGGCTGGGGTTCTGCACAGTTTTTACAAATAAATTTAAGGCAGAAAACAAAGAGGAGTCTGTGGGGTGTGGATGAGTGGCAGAGCACTTGTAAGACAGGAGCGTGGTTCTGGACTAAAAGAGGAATGTGTGTGCACCCTCTTCTTACTTCTCTTTCTGCTGGCTAGAATTGAATATGAAGGTAACCAGAACTTACTTGATATTGCTTTTTAGTTTTATAGGTATGGGTGCTTTGTCTTCACAGACATCTGTGCGCCACATGGCATGGTACCAGCAGAGACCAAAAGAGGACATCGGGTCCCCTAGGACTAGAGTTACAGACAGTTGTGAGCCACCATATGGGTGCTGACAACCAAACCTGAGTCCTTTGCAAAGTGCAGCCAGTGCTCTTAACCACTGAGGCACCTTTCTCTAGCCTCAAATAAAATGTATTTTAAAAACTTAAAAAAAAAAAAAAAAACCATGGTAACAAGGGGTTCCTTAGGCTCATTCTGTTTCTTGAAATGTGTGTACCATTGTCATAGCTTTGTCTTTCTCTGGGAGATTCTCAACAAATGCTGCGATTGTATTTGTTTGCTTATCCATCAATTTATTTATTTCGAGGCAGGGACTCACTCTACATAGTCCAAGATAGACAAGAGTTCACTATGTAGCCCAGGAAATTCTGTCTCAGCTTCCAGGATGCTGGAACTACCACCATGTCCAATTAGGACACTGGAATGTTAAAGCTCTTGAGAAGTCAAAAGTTAGAAACAGTGATTAATGATCATCTCATTATCGTATTTTGACAAAATACGATATCCCTTCATGATAAAGGTCTTGGACAGAGCAGGGATACAAGGAACATACCTAAACAAAATGAAGGCAATAATACAACAAGCCAACAGCCAACATTAAACTAAATGGAGAGAAACACCCAGCGATCCCACTGAAATCAGGAACAAGACAAGGTTGTCCACTCTCCATATCTATTCAATATAGTTCTTGAGGTCCTAGTCAGAGCAATAAGACACCAAAAGGAGATCAAGGGGATACAAATTGGAAAAGAGGAAGTCAAACTCTCATTATTTGCTGATGATATGATAGTTTACATTAGTGATCCCAAAAATTCTACCAAGGAACATCTACAACTCATAAACACTTTCAGTAATGTAGTAGGATACAAGACTAACTCAAAAAAATAAACAGCCCTCCTATTCACAAATAATAAATGGGCTGAGAAAGAAATCAGAGAAACACCACCCTTCACAATAGCCACAAATAGCCCATAAAATATCTCGGAGTAACTCGAACCAAACAAGTGGAAGACCCATATGACAAGAACCTTAAATCTTTGAAGAAAGAAATTGAAGAAGACACCAGAAAATGGAAAGATACCCCATGCTCTTAAGTAGGTAGAATTAACACAGTAAAAATGACAATCTTACCATAAGCAATCTACAGATTCAATGCAATGCCCATCAAAATTCCATTAAAATTCTTCATAGGCCTCGAAAGAACAGTACTCAACTTCATATGGAAAAGCAAAAAACCCAGGATGGCCAAAACAATCCTGTACAATAAAAGAACTTCTGGAGGTATCACAATCCCTGATTTCAAACTCTACTACAGAGCTACAGTACTGAAAACAGTCTGGTATTGGCATAAAAGCAGGCAGGAGGACCAATGGAACTGAATCGAAGACCTGGATATTAATCTACACACCTTTGAACACCTGATTTTTGACAAAGAAGCAAAAAATATAAAATGGAAAAAAGAAAGTATATTTAACAAGTGGTGCTGGCATAACTGGATATCAACATGTAGAAGAATGAAAATAGACCCATATCTATCACCATGCACAAAACTCAAGTCCAAATGGATCAAAAACTTCAACATAAAGCCAGCCACACTGAACCTCATAGAAGAGAAAGTGGGAAGTACACTTGAACGCATTGGCACAGGAGACCACATCCTAAATATAACCTCAGTAGCACAGACACTGAGAGAAACAATTAATAAATGGGACCTCCTGAAACTGAAAAGCTTCTATAAAGCAAAGCACACGGTCAACAAGATAAAACAACAGCCTACAGAATGGGAAAAGATCTTCACTAATTCCACATCAGAGTCTGATCTCCAAAATATACAAAGAACTCAAGAAATTGGTCATTAAAAGAACAAATAATCCAATAAAAAAATGGAGTACAGACCTAAACAGAGAACTCTCAACAGAGGAATCTAAAATGGCTGAAAGACACTTAAGAAAATGTTCAACATCCTTAGTCATCAGAGAAATGCAAATCAAAACAACTCTGAGATTTCATCTTACACTTGTGAGAATGGCCAAGATCAAAAACACTGATGACAACTTATGCTGGAGAGGTTGTGGGGAAAAGGGAACACTCCTGCATTGCTGGTGGGAATGCAAGCTGGTACAGCCCCTTTGGATATCAGTGTGGCAATTTCTCAGAAAATTAGGAAACAACCTTCCTCAAGACCCAGTAATACCATTTTTGGGTATATATCCAAAGGATGCTCAATTATACCACTAGGACATGTGCTCTTATGTTCATAGCAGCTTTGTTTGTCATAGCCAGAACCTGGAAACAACCTAAATGCCCCTCAACAGAAGAATAAATAAGGAAAATGTGCTACATTTACACAATTGAGTATTACATGGCAGAAAAAAATAACGTCTCGAATTTTGCAGGCAAATGAATGAACCTAGAAAACATCATATCGAGTGAGGTAACCCAGACACAGAAAGACAATTATCACATATACTCACTCATAAGTGGTTTTTCAACACAAAGCAAAGAAAACCAGCCCACAAATCACAATCCCAGAGAACCTTGACAACAATGAGGACAGTAAGAGAGACATACATGGATCTAATCTACATGGGAAGTAGAAAAAGACAAGATCTCCTGAGTAAATTGGGAGCATGGGGACGTAGGGAGAGGGTTGAAGGGGAGGGGAGAGGCAGGGAGCAGAGCAAAGAAAACTGTAGAGCTCAATAAAAATTAATAATAAAAAAAGAAACAGTGATTAAAACTGAGCAAGGTAGCCGGGCGGTGGTGGCGCACGCCTTTAATCCCAGCACTTGGGAGGCAGAGACAGGCGGATCTCTGTGAGTTCGAGACCAGCCTGGTCTACAAGAGCTAGTTCCAGGACAGGCTCCAAAGCCACAGAGAAACCCTGTCTCGAAAAACCAAAATAAATAAATAAATAAATACATAAATAAATAAATAAATAAAACTGAGCAAGGTGATACATACCTGTGATCCCAGCACTCCACAGGTAGAGACAGCCTGGGCTACATGAAATCATGTCTCAAAAAAAAAAAAAAAAAAAAAAAAGAACTACATGACGGGAGGTGGTGGTGGTAAGTGGCAGCTTTTAATTCAGCACTTGGGAGACAGAGGCAGGCAGAATTCTGTGAGTTAAAGGCCAGCATGATCTACAACGTGAGTTATGGGACAGTCAGGGAGGGCTACATGGAGAAACAACAACAACAAAGGAACTACTTCTCGGTGCTGGAGAGCTACTGATTGATTAACAGCACTAGCTGCTCTTCCAGAGGACTGCACCTCAATTCCCATCACCCACAAAGCGCTCATAACTATGTGTTACTCCAGTTCTGATGTCCTCTTCTGGCCTCTATGGCTACCAGCTTGCAGGGCATAGACATACATATAGGTAAACACACACACACATACATAATAATAAATTAAAAACTGTTCCTGTCAGTGTTCCCTGCAGGGAGCAAGTGGCCAGGTGACAGGGTGCAAGTGGAAGTTGCTGGCTGTGCTTCCTTGAAATTTCACAAAGGAAGCGCTGACTAAGCTAGAGAGTACAGTTGGTGGCTTCGTACCCCTTTATCCTCTCTGAAACTGGGAGGTGATGGTGCAGTGTCACAGCCATCTTTGATCTCGAGGGGACAGTTGAAATATGAAAGCCGCGGATAAGGAAGATGGCGCATAAAAGTGACATTGGTCTCGGGTGACTTCACGGTGACCTCTCAGTTAATGAGAAAGATAAAATGTGTGCCTGGATGAGGAACTACAGCGTGAGTGTGTGACTCTGGAGATGAACCCAGGGCTTTGTGTGTACTTGGTAAGTGCTGTACCGCTGAGCACACCCTCACCATGTGTAGAATTATGTATCCAATGATAAAAGGGTAAATCCAAATTTCTTTTACAATATGAAATGACCAAGCCCTAATTTGTTGGTTGTGCTTTTTTAAAATTTATTTTATCTTCACGAGTGTTTTGTCTACATGTATATATGTGCACCACATGTGTGCCTTATGCCTGTGGCGATCGGAAGAGGGCATCCCATCCTGGAATCACAGGGTTCTGAGCCACATACAGATGACTGCAGATGCTGAGAACTGAGCTCAGGTCCTTTGTAGGAACAGCAAGTGCTCGGAATTGCTGAACTCTCTCCAGTCCCTTATTGGTTGTTTTGGCACATATACTATACTTGGGTTGGGGATAAAAAGCGGGCACACGATGAAAATGGTGCATCTCAACGACTGAGAGAGAGGTGACGGTTGGGCCAGGGACTTGGGAGAAGGTCTGAAAGGACAGACAGGAGGCCTCCTGGTGGGAGATGGAAGTCCCTCAACACCTGGCCAGGGTTCGGTAGAAATGTCAGCCCCACTCTGAGGAAGAAAAGACAGGATGGGCTCGGTGCTCCAGCTGAGGGAAGACCTTCTCATGGCCAGAGCACTACAGAAAGAAGTATGTCAGGTTCCCAATCGTGAGTAAGCAATACAACTGCAGGAAGTTCAGGAGGGGATGGACACTTCCTGGTAGGACAGCTGGCGCCCAGGGAACTCGGACGTTTGTGTTCCCGATTGCTGAGGAAATCGCCTCCCTGGTCTAGCGTTCTAGGCACATAACTTGATTCTGAAGTGGGATTTTAGCAACTTTGAGAGAACATCCATATAAAGTTGAGGTGACAGCCTTCCCTGCAATGTGCCACTCTTTCTCAGATGTCATTTGCTTTAATGAGGCTAGGGTCATTTAGACAGTCAACCCAGAAGTCTTCATGTGTCTTTCAATAATTATTAGGCTAAAGATATTTATGTAGTTTATTTTATTTATTTATTTTTTACTTAATGGTATCGGGAATTGTGGGGATTAAACCCAGGGCCACATGTGTGCTAGCCAAGTGATCTACCACCAAGCTATATCCCAGCACCTCCTCTCTCCCTACTCCACCCTACTTCTTTTTGAGATAGGGCCTTGTTCTGTAGCACTGGCTAGACTGGAACCCCTGCCTCTGCCTCCCAAGCGCTGGGATTAAAGACGTTGTGGGGTAATCTTTTTGTACACTGTGACGATGTGTCTTTGCCTAAGGTGACTTCTGATTGGTTTAATAAAGAGCTTAATGGTCAGGTGATGATGGTGGTGCGGATCTTTAATCCCAGCAGTTGGGAGGGAGAGACAGGTGGATATCAATGAGTACAAGGCCCGTCTGGGCTACAAAACAAGTTCCAGGACAGCCGGGAAGGTTACACAGAAAACCCTGTCTTGAAAAGCCAATAAACAAACAAACAAATAAAAATAAATAAATAAAGAGGTGAATGGCCAATAGCTAGACAGGAGAGACTAAGCAGGAATTCCGGGCAGAGAGAGGAACTGAGGGTTAGAATGTGGCGCCACAGGAGAAACCCGTGTGACCTGGAGGGAGTCAAAGACACAGAATGGAGGAGAGGTAAAAAGTCACGTGGCTAAAATGTAGATGAATAGAAACTGGCTAACTTAAGTTAGAAGAGTTAGTTTGAAACAAGTCTAAGCTAAGGCCAAGATTTCATAATTTAAAAGTCTTCATGTCGTTATTTGAGGGCTAGTGGTCCCAGAAGAAAGTCCCAAAAGAAAGCTCCACATTATCACCCCACTACCACCCCCAACTCCCACAACCCCTACCAATCTACCTTTTGATTTTGAGACAGGGTCTCACTATCTTAATTACTTTTCTATTGCTGTGATAAAACACTATGGTCAAGGCAACTTAGAAAAGAAAACATTTAATTTAGGGCTTATAGTTGCAGAGGGTTAGAGTCCATGATGGCAGACCAAAGGCATGGCAACAGGGATAGTTGGGAGCTCATTGGAACCTCAAAGCCTACCCCCGATGGACACACCTCCTCCCCAAAGGCTATACCTTCTAATCCTTTCCAAACTTTTCCACCAACTGGGGATCAAGTATTTAAAAATAAAAGCCTATGGGCACCACTGTCATTCATACTGCTGCCATACACACTAAATTGTCCAGGCTGCCCTGGAACTTGTGATTCTTTTGTCTCAGCCTACTGAGCAGCTGTGACTGCAGGTCTTTGACACCAGGCATGAATAAGAGTTTTTTTTAAAAAAGCTATTTTTTAATCATGTTTATTGAACTAAGACATGCTCAAAACAACAAAGAGAAGTGGTAAGGAACCGTCTTGAATGAAACTGTATAGTTCTGTCTCCCAGAGAAAGCTACACTTATTAAAGTATCAATTATTTTCCATATTCATTTTTGAAAGTTGTATTCTGTTTTACATGACATTTTGATGGTGTTTTAATTTTGTGTGTGTTTTAAGATTGAGCTTCATGCAGCCTAGGCTGACCTCAAACTTCCTATGTAACTAAGGAAGACCTTGAGTATTTGGTTGTCCTGTCTCCATTTCTGAAGTATTGGACTACAAGCATGTGTCCTTATACCTACCTAGTCTTTTCTTTTCTTTTAAGATGGAGTCTCACATGCAGCCCTGGCTGGCCTGAAACTCACTGTGTAAACTAGGCTCTCGGAGACTGCTAACATTTACTTACAGAGTGCTGGGATCAAAGGAATGTGCCACCATATCTGGTTTTAAATGCTTGATCTCACTGTGGTAGCTCTGGCTGACATGGAGCTTGCTATATGTGCCAGGATGGCCTCCAGTTCATAGAGATCTACGTGTTGTGTGTTTTTCTTTATTTCTTGACAGGTCATCCAGGCCTCTAGTTCACCATAATCTCAAGTTGCCCTTGACTCTCCTAAACAACGGAATCACAGGTCTGGTTCACTATTCCTGCTCTTTCTTGCTTGCTTGCCTTTTTTTTGGTTTTGGTAGTGACATTAGGGATTAAACCAAGGTTCTCATGCTAGGCAATGCTCTACCACTGAACTCTACTATAGCCTAGTTCCCCCACCCCACTTCCAAGTGTATGGGGAAATACATTGGGTCTTTCTCTGGATCACCAGCTCCTAAATACTGACACTGAAACTTCTTATTCATTATAAAAGTTTAGCCTTAGCTTAGACTTGTTTCCAGCTAGCTCTTAAAACTTAAAATAACCCATTTATATGAATCTATGTTCTGCCATGTGACTCCTTACCTCTCGTCAGTACCACACATTCATCTGCATCTGACTGACGAAAGCTCCCATGCCTCAGATCTTTTCCCATAGTTCCCATCTCTCCCTGGAAGTACCACCATCTTCTCCTGTCTAGCTATTAGGTCCTTTAGGTCTTTATTAAACCAATCAGAAAGTGACTTAGGCAGGTGAGGCTGGACAGAGACACATTTTCACACAGTGTACAAAAAGATTATCCCTACAGCAGAGTCTCACTGGATTGCCCAAGTTGTCTTTTAACTTACCATTCTCCTGCTTCAGCTTCCTGTACAGCTGTGGCCATGTGTATAACGCCTTGCCTACTTTAGTCCATTCCTTTTTTTCTTTTTTCAAGACAGTTTCTCCATGTAGCCCTGGCTGTCCTGGAACTCACTCTGTAGACCACGCTGGCCTTGAACTCACATAGATCCACCTGCCTCTGCCTCCCCAGTACTGGGATTTAAAGCATGTGCCACCACCACCTGGCACATAGCAACTTTTTACTTAGTCACACAAAAAATGTAATCAACTGTCTCTAGTCCTATCAGAATTTTCTTGTATTAAAGTATTTCTGCAAGTTTAATTTATAGCAACTTTTTTTTACTATTAAATGTATTTATTCATTTTTTAATTAATTTATTTATTTATTAAAGATTTCTGCCTCCTCCCCGCCACCGCCTCCCATTTCCCTCCCCCTCCCCCAATCAAGTCCCCCTCCCTCGTCAGCCAGAAGAGCAATCAGGGTTCCCTGCCCTGTGGGAAGTCCAAGGACCCCCCCACCTCCATCCAGGTCTATTAAGGTGAGCATCCAAACTGCCTAGGCTCCCACCAAGCCAGTATGTGCAGTAGGATCAAAAACCCATTGCCATTGTTCTTGAGTTCTCAAATTTATAGCAACTTTAATGCTAATCGCTGAACAGTGGAAGCAACCCAAGTATTCATTAAGAGGGGAATTGACAAATGTACTAAATAACTACAACAGATTAATCAGAATAAAGAGAAATGAAGCTCTGCTATGTCCTGAAAACGTTCTCGGAATGTTGAAAACACTGGGCTGAAGTAAATAACCAGATCCACAAGATTAAATCCTGTATGGTCCCATCAAAATGAGCCATACAGTATAGTAGAGTTCAGAGAGACAAAAAAGTAGAGTGTTGGTTGCCAGAGCTTGGGTTGGAATGAAATGAGGAATTACTACTTCGTGGCAGACTTTCAGTTCAGTTATGCAAGATGAAGAGTCCTAGTGGCTGCTTATGAAATACTGTGAGTGTGCCTTATTGGTCTACGCACTTAAGAAGGGTAAGATCTAAGCTTGGTGTTATATGTATTTTGCAACAATTAAATATATTTTAAAATGTATTCAAAACTAACTCATATGAAGCTTGAAGACAAGAGCCAGGTGTGGTGGTGCATGACCGTATACTCAGCAGTTCGGACTCGGGGGAGGGGGAGCCATCAAGAGTTCAAAGTCATTTGAGGCCAGCCAGGTCTACAGAGTGAGTTGCAGGATGGCTAGGGCTACACAGAGACACCTTGTCTCTAAAAGCAAAGCAAAAAGTAGAGAGAATTCAAAGTCATCCTTGGCTAACCAAGTGAATTTGAGTTTCAGGACAGCCTGGGTAGTCTCTAGTGGGGGAGGGGGCAGGAAGGATGAAGATGGGCTGAGCCTCTGACAGGTGCAGAGGGGACTGTGACTGAAGTAGTAGATGGTGACCGGCAAGGGGCTTTGTTTCTATTTGAGACAGCATCTCATTTCATAGCCCAGGCTGGCCTCCAACTTGAGTTCTTCCTGACTCAGCCTCCTCAGGGCTGGGATTACAGATGTGAACCCCCATGCCTGTTATATAATTTACTTCTAATAATTTTCACTGTTAACCTTAAAAGAGGTTTTCAGTTTTCACCTTAGGCTGGGACTGAAGTTGGAAAAGGTTAGGTAACTTCCTAAAGGATGCATAGGATGAAGCTGAATTCTTTCTCGTGTGCCATGTGGCCTCTAGATGCTTACAGAACTGATACATTTCTCAACCCCCAAGAAACTCAAAGTCTAAACTGCGCTGTCTCGAGCTATGAAGTGTTGTTCCAGGCTAATACATAGCTAATATTTATCAAGCACTTGGTACATGTAATAAGTAGATTGGCTGATTATATTATATTTAGGTTTTCTTCTTTTTTTGTGAAAGGAGGGGTTTATCTTGACTCAGTATCTTGTGGGGAGGCCCAAAAGCTGAGGCTCTTTGGTAGCTTGAACAGTATAACCTGCCACGTCTCGGTGGATGGAATCAGAGTATATTATCATATTAACACTCCCACGATCCTCAGGAGCTGCATGTGATTACCCAATTGGAAAGGGCTCAGTTTAGCCCTCTTTCCAGTGTTAGTACAAGCCTCAGATCCCAGCACTCGGAAGACGGAGGCAAGAGGACCCGGAGTTGAAGACAGAGTTCTTTACATGACAGCCTGTTTTAAAAGGATGTCCAGTTTGTCAAAGACTGCACACTAGGCAAAGGTTCTGTGGAGTTCTTTAGGATGTTGACCAGTTCCTCTTTTCACGTTAAATGTGACCTCCAAGATCAACACCGGTTCTCAGTCTGCTACTTCATGATGTTTCTCTTTCTTTTCTTTTCCTTTCTTTCTTTTTCTTCTTTTGAGACAGGATCTTAAACTGTAGCCCGGGTTGGCCTTAAACTCATAATTCTCCTGCCTCAGCCTACAAGTGCTGGGAAAATAGTCATGGAATCTCACTCTGAATGCTACTTTACTTTTCAAGCACTGAAACATCTTTCCAAATAATTTTAAGTCTGAACTGGGCTCCACCTCTAACTTAATGCTACCAGCTTTTTGTAATACTAAACCCAAGGACATACCAACTGAAAAGCCACGGGAGTTTGTGTAATAGAAAGGCAAGGATGCGGTAGACAGGTAGATAGATCTTCATGTCCCTGCTCACTCTCCATCTCCCCCAAAATAAGTCCATGTAACTTCCAAGAGGGTGCAGGTTGTTACTTGGGTTTGTATTCCTGGCAGCATGTACTTCACATTAACCTTGAAAATCTTATCCCTGCAAACTGTCTCATTAATCTTCTCAGACGTATCGGGTTTATATCTAGAACCCCAGAAGAGAAGATAGACTGGAGGGATTCTAGCTGGCCAGATTTTGCTTCTCACCCTGAAAGAAAAACAGGCAGGAAAGGTGACGAAACAGGAAAGTGAGCTTTTCCTTCAGTTCTGTGCCTGTATCTTGAGGAAGAACAAAGGCCAGCGTCTGCCTTAGGAGTCAAAGGAGTTGCTGCAGCTGGGGTGGGGCGGTGGTCTACAACCACCAGCCCTGTGCTAAGGAAACCCCTGCTGGGAAGGCAAGTGCTGGCTCAGGGGCCAACGTCCACTGTCCACTTGCCTCACAGGCTGTTTATCTAGCGGATCTGCGATCCTGCAATTTAAGGTAAACAGCAACTCTCAAACAGACAGGTCGAACAGAGGCAAGAAGACCCAGACTTGCTGGGCAGTGGTGGTGCAGGCCTTTAATCCCAGCACTCAGGAAGCAGAGGCAGGCGGATCTCTGTGAGTCTGAGGCCAGCCTGGTCTACAGAGTGAGTTTCAGGACAGCAAGGACTACACAGAGAAATCCTGTCTTGAAAAACCGAACAACAGCAACAGAAACATCATAATTTATAAGCCTCAGAAGGCTTGATCTTAGATGAAAACTGTCCCCTACTGTTCCTTCAACTGTCCCTTGGATGGGCAGTTACCAGGTCGTTATGTCCTGGACAGAGTGTTACACATGCTCATCTCTCTCCTCACCTGTGTGGATCTGTCTAAAAACAAACGGTGGCCTATCCACTGTTTCCTGTGCTTTGCTTGCATACCCTCCGGAGCTGGTTCTGTCAACAGCATAGAAGAGAGGGGGATACAGCTCAGCCCTACTTCAAATGGCAACTTAACACATTCTCCTCAGAGACTTCCACTCGGGTGAAGCCAGATTTTGTTTGTTTTGATTTATCTTTGTTTTTTTGAGTCAAGGTCTCACCATGTAACCTAGGCTGGCCTAGAACTCACTATGTAGACCAGACTGACCTTACAGAGATCCACCTGCCTCTGGCTTCAGAGTACTTCATGAGCCCCCATTCCCAGCCAGGATTCTTTTCTAATAGTCTCATGTGTTCCTGGTTGATCTTAAACTTGCTACTTGCCTCCCCTCTCAATGGCTAGGCTTACAAGTTTATGCCACTATGCCTGGTTTATGTAGTACGGAGGAGAAAACTCAGGCTTTCATGGATGCTAGGCTAGCACTCCCATTTGATCTATTTCTTCAGACCCTAATGATAAATTTTGGTTTTGAGACAGTTTCTTATAACCCCCGTTGACTTCAACTTACTATACAGCTGATAATGACCTTGGACTCCTGATCCTCCCGAGGGCCTGGACAGCAGGTGTGCACGCGCACTCCTGATTTACCTGATTTACACTGTGCTGGAGGTCTAACTGGGCTTTGGACATTACAGGCATCCATGCTACTAGCCCACAAGCCAGGCTCTTGACTTGCTGCAAAGAGAATTTCAGAATGATCTCGTATGAAGCGGAGTTGGAGTTTAGAAAGAAAATGTTTTCGATTGGGTACGGTAGTGGGGAGGCAGAGGCAGGTGGATCTATGTGATTTTGAGGTCAACCTGGTCTACATAGTGAGTTCCAGACCAACCAAGGACACATAGTGAGACATGGTCTTGGAAAAAAAAAAAGGTTTTTAGTGTACATTTAACCTTGGATAATAAAGAAGAGAGAAAGATGCTTAGGAGGACCATACATGCACAGGCATGGGTTTCTCAACATGACAGTACACATTACATACACAGGCATGGGTTTCTCAACATGACAATACACATTACATACACAGGCATGGGCTTCTTGTTATGGTTTTTGTCTCTTTAAGAGACAAGCCACGCCCACTCCTGGCGACCCCTGCCCTCCTCTCGCCATCTTAGATTCTGTCTGTCCCCTCCTGGTGTGTGCGCATTTCCCTCTCTCTGCTTCCCCCCTTCTCTGTCTCTTTCTCCTCCTCCTCCTCCTCCTCTCTCTCTCTCTCTCTCTCTCTCTCTCTCTCTCTCTCTCTCTGCCCGCCTTCTCCCTTCCCCCTCCATAACCCCCTAAATAAATATTCAACCTCACTCTACATCATGTTGTATCTATCCATGTCTCTGTCTCCTGCCCGCCCGCCATGTGTCTCCCTGCCCAGGAATCAGCAGCCGTCTCTGTCTGGGACTGGCTGCTCCCAGAGCCTGCTGCCTACCTACTGCTGCCAGGGACCTCCCAACAATTTTAAAAATCATAAAACTTCTCAACATGACACATTACATACACAAGCATGGGTTTCTCAATGACACCTTACATACACAGGCATGAGTTTCTCAACATGACAGTACACATTACCACATTACATACACAGGCAAGGGTTTCTTAACATGACAGTGCATGTTACATACACAGGCATGGATTTCTCAACACAGGGTGACTTTTTTTGTTTGTTTGTTTTTGTTTTTTGTTTTTATCAAGGCAGGGTTTCTCTGTAGCTTTGGTGCCTGTCCCGGAACTAGCTCTTGTAGACCAGGCTGGCCTTTTGAAGGTGCACTGTTTAAGTGTTCTAAGGAATTTCATTCCCTTGTACTTTTTTTTGTAAATGTGATCAAGGGGAGGTTTCCGAGGTGGGCTGGATAGCATTACAGGCTGACATGACAAAAGCACAGGTCCCAAGTGTCAAAGGCATCTTTACTACAGTGGTGACATTAAAGTTAAATTATGCTTTCACTGGTAAATAAGGCTAGTCATTTTCATCATCTTCTAAGACTCTCAGAAGGTTATGGGTTACAGCTACGATACTTTTTTTCTTTTTTTGCTTTTTCGAGACAGGGTTTCTCTGTGGTTTTGGAGCCTGTCCTGGAACTGGCTCTTGTAGACCAGGCTGGTCTCGAACTCACAGAGATCCGCCTGCCTTTGCCTCCCAAGTGCTGGGATTAAAGGCGTGCGCCACCACCGCCCGGCACAGCTAGGATACTTAAAGGTTAAACTCAAAGATGTATCAAGATGTGGCGGATCGTACCTATAATCAGCACTGGGATGGCTGAGGCATGAGACAGAGGCCAGCCTGTGCAAGCCTGGGCTAGTGGGAGACCCTGCCTCAAAAAAGTAAAACCAAATAAAGCTAGGGGTAGCAGCATACATCTGATTCCCAGGCCTCGGGAGGCGGAACATCACTGGCTATTTAGAGGGGCCAGCCTGTGCTACATGTAACCTCTCAAAATCAATAAATTAAAATGCCAATGAGTCATGTTTTAAGTGCAGTAGTTCCCAATGTTCCTAATGCTGCGACCCCTTAATCCAGTTCTTCATGTTGTGGTGACCCCTAACCATAAAATTACTTTTGTTGCTACGTTATAACTGCAATTTTGCTACTGTTATGAATCGTGATGTAAATATGGTCTTAGACAACCCTTGGGAAAAAGAGTCGTTTGACAGCCCCACCTCCACACCCCCACACAAAGGGGTCATGATACAAGAGTTGAGAAATTTTAAGGCTAAACTATCTAAGACCTTGAGTTTTTCCTTCAGGATCGAGACAAGGCCACACTCTGAGGCTCAGGCTAATCTTAAACTCACCGCAACGCTCCTGTTTTAGCCTCCCCCAAAGTTGGGATTACGGGCTAGTTACTGTAACGTTCTTTGAAATATTCCTATTTAATAATAATCGTCTGTGAAGGCAATGTTCACAGAGAATTTTGTTGTATCATATAACATAGTTTTTAACCCTTAGGGGACTCCAGGTAAAGGGTTCCTTTCTCTTCCACGGCCCTTTAATTTGCCCTGGTTTTCTAAAATGCCTCAGCTCCACGCAGCGTATAAACCACTGTTCTGCACTGTTAAGGGTTAGAGATTTCCGGTGGAAGGGTTTCACCATGCTGAGTTTCCATGGTTTCAATTTGTGGCTGAAAACTGGAAAGGGGAAATTGTTTGCAGTCAAGTTATGACTCCTGGAAACCCCTCAGCTTGGTGCAAGGAAACATTGCCATGACGACCCTGGGGTGACACCCAAGGCACAATAGCTAGAAGACTAGGCTTCACTCCCTCTGCCTTGAGGCACAGGGCTGCATCGCCATATTCTGCTCTAGGTTGTCTTTGGCGTCGCCGCTCCAGAAGCTCCGCAGCGGTGGCTCTGTGGGTGGAATCTCTGCGCTTCCCAGGAGCAAGGATGCCTCTCCTTGTTCGTAAAACAGGCGGTAAGCACCCGGAATGTCCGCTGCAAGCCTTCGTTTTCGGAGCCAGGCTGGTTTAAAGAGGAACTGCACGACAGTAGGGCGGCTTGCACACCCCCTGGCGGCCGTGCTTTATCATGTGCATGATCTTTGACTTGCGAATTCTGCTTCCGGGTCGGCCTGGACCGCTGAAATCAACAAGAAGATCTCGAAGAGCCTAAAGTTCACCTCCTAGTCGGCTAAATTTGCTCAGCGGATGGGGGCGGGCCTGTCGGGGCGGAGCCTGTAGTTTTGGAGCTGGAGGCCTGGAGATGAGAACCTTGCTAGTTTTCTGGGAACGAAACCGAGTCTCTTCCTCTACGCACTTGGCTAAACTCTGGTTGAGGTAGATTTGCAGGCATTTGCCTTCATCATTGCAAGATTTAACGAGTTTTTAGTTACAGTGCCAGGTGGATTTTGTTTTGTTTTGCTTTTCTATAAAGCGTATTTACTTTATGTATATGACAGTTTTGCCTGCATGTATATTTGTACACCATATGGTGTACCGGGTGCCTGCAAAGGTCAGAAGTGTTTTTTGCTTTGTTTCTGAGATGGGACCTCAGTCCTAGGATGCTGTGGAACTCATTGTAACTCTTAGCTATCCCCCTCCTTTAGCCTCTTACGTACTGGAATTACAAGAATGAGCTATTATATCCAGCTATGATTCAAATTTTATATATATTTATATATAAATTTTCATCTAGGGAAGCAAAATAAGGTATTAGATCCCTAGCTTAATGTAGTAGAGGAGGAATAAAAGGATAAAAATATAGAAATCCTGATGAAGAATCAAAAGAGGAAAGAGTACTGAGCATTTACTAACTTTGTTTGTTTTGGCGTTTTTAAGAAAGGGTTTCTTTGTGTAACCCTGGCTGTTCTAGAACTTGCCCTGTAGATCAGACTGGCCTCGAACTCACAGAGAGATGCCTCCCAAGTGCTGGAAGAATCTGAACACTTAGATGTTAGGTGTTTGAGACCTGGAAATACTGGAGTGCAGTCTTTGAAAAGAAAAAAAAGGGGGGGATTGGATGGGAAAATAGATAAGTGTGAGCTTACTCACACTAATAATAGTGAGTAATAGAGTGAATACTTGTGAGCTGTTGTTTATAGGCAATTTACATTTGTATAGATTCTTGTATATTGATACAAACTTAAATTATATTGAATATGTTCCTATTTTTATCTACAATATTTGTATATCTAGGCAAAGCTATTTTGTCATATTGTATGCATGCATGCTTCTACCTCTGCTTAAAACATTTTTGTATATTGATACAATTTTAAGATATATTTATCATATTGCAATGTACATTTCTACCTCTGATCAAAATTATATACAAATTATAATATTAATACAAAATTACATACAATAAGAACAAATATATTCAATAATTATCCTATCCTAATGAGTTTAAGTCTTGTATAATAAATTAATTGGCCAAGTCATGAGAGGAAAATAACTACAACTAACTAGTCTTTAACTCAACTGAAGATCTGAGAAGGGAAATAATATTACTTGAGTAAGCAGGAAGTGCAATCAAACAACTTCCAAAATGAGCAGTATATGATGGAGACAATTAGCTACCTTAGCAATCACCCAAAGTTTCGTTTGCAACATTGAAGCAACCAATTTTGGCTAAGGTGTAGTGTAACTGACAGACCATTTTCAGAGGCAAGAAAATTTTCAAAACCGTCTTACTCTGTCTTGGCAAGATTTGACAGTCTTTTTCCTTGTGTCCTGCTTATCCATTTCCAGATACCATGTACCTTGTCAGTGGTTGAAGCATGGGTAATTCTTTGCCCAAAGGCCAACTGTACCAAGCAGAAAACAAACTCCGAGTGGAGTTTCTTTGGTGCTCAACATTCTTTAGGGAATAGATTGCTGCTGCCAGGAGCAATCATGTCTCATGTCAACAGAACCCTAATTTATTTAAATGCCATATTCTACAGTTCTTTGAAGTGGTTGAAGATTACCTATCTATGCAGAATACAATCCCTATTTATCTAAAGAACCTGATTAGTCTAACTATAAGTATGATAAACATAGATGACTATTGATCTAGAATCCTTAATACCTATATAACTTAAAGACTAAGACTTCATATTAGAATATTATACAATAAACAAATGTGCAACAAATGAGGACAATGACCTCAAAATGTAAACAATGTATACACCATTTTTTGTTTAAACAGAAAAGGGGAAATGGCATGGGAGGTCATAGGGGAACAGAGCTAGGCGGGGAAAACTAAACAGAATGCTGGGAGGAAGAAGGCAGAGTCAGAGAGACGCCGTGGAACAGCCAGTAAAGAGGCCAGATGCGCCTTTATATCAGCATAAATAGTATAAGAGGCCACACCCAAATGAGCCGGTAACTTAAAGGCTACTGTCTGTAGGATTTCCTACAGCAGTGCAGCCTAGAGGAAACATTTTGGACAGTGTATTTGAGTTGCCCAGAAAGGTGCAGAGGTGTGTAAAAACACTTGCCACATAGCATGAAGACCTGAGTTTGAATTTCCAGAACCCACATAAAAACTAAACAAGACTTTGTCATCACAACACTCATACAGGAAGATGGAGGCAGAGACAGAAGAATCCCTAGAAACCTGATGGCTAGCTGCCTTACATATGCAGCAGAAAACCAACAAAGACCCTGTCTTAACTCAGGAGGAAGGTGAGGACCAATGCCTGATATTGTGCTGACCCATACAACATGCCTGTCTGCGTTCATGCAAACAAATGTGCACATTTACATATGCAGGGGAGTGTGCGCGCACGTGCACATGTGCACACACACACACAGAGACCAAAATATCAAAGAAACAAACAAAACATAAAAGGGGGTGCTAGGATTCTTGGGGTGATGACAGTTTAATAACTTACATTGTTTTATTTTTATTTTATGTGTATTCGTGTTTTGCTTACATGTGTTGAGGGAGCAGCGGGGCTGCTTCCCCGGCACCCAGCCGCCCGCATGGCTTATGCCCCAAAATAATTACATGGAAATTGTATTCTTTTAAACACTGCCTGGCCCATTAGTTCCAGCCTCTTATTGGCTAGCTCTTACATATTGATCTAACCCATTTCTAATATTCTGTGTAGTCCACTAGGTGGTTTACCAGGGAAGATCTTAACCTGCGTCTGTCTGGAGTGGGAGAATCATGGCGACTCACTGACTCAGCTTTCTTTCTCCCAGCATTCTGTTCTGTTTACTCCACCCACCTAAGGGTTGGCCTATCAAATGAGCCTAGGCAGTTTCTTTATTAATTAACCAATGAAAGCAACAGATTAGAAAGAAATCACTCCCACATCATTTCCTCTTTTTCTGTTTAAACAAAAAAGAAGGCTTTTATTTTAACATAGTAAAATTACATATAACAAAACAGTTATAAAGCAAGAATTACAGTTACAATATTTATATCTATTTTATCTTTTATCATAACTAAGGAAAACTATAATTATCTATCTATTCTTCAACTCCATCAAAGACTCCAGAAGGATATAATATTACCTAAGCAAACAAGAAATCCAAAACTCTAGAAATGACAGAGACATCTCGCTGCCTGTACAGTCACCCAAAGTTCTTTTGTACCGTTGGGGCATCCGTCTTCAGCCTTCAGGCCCATAGTATCCAGCAGACATTTCCATGAAGCAGGAAATTTCAAAGACAGTTCAGTCATTTTCTGCTGTGTCCTGCAGAATGTCTTGCAGACTCTTTCATGAGTCAGGAACCCGAAAAGACCATCTCACCTTTAGGCAAGTTCAGCAGTCCTCTCTCTGCGGGTTCTTCGCGTCCAGTTTATGCAACAGTCCAGGCAAGTGCAGTTTCTTGCCCATATGGCTATCAAACTCCATAAGGAGCCTCTTTGATACCCATCTTCCTCTTGAAGTAGATTGGTGCTGCCAGGAGCAGACGTGTCTCATTGTCATGAAAAGCCCTAAGTTATTAAAATATTTTAAATGCCATATTCTGCAGTCTTTGAAAGATATGAAGAATGCCTATCTAACTGAAATATATCTCTATATATCCAGAAGATCTAACATGACTACAAGCTTTACTATTATCTATGATTATCCATTAGGAACCTATATTTCCTAAGTATACATTACATTTTTAAATGCACTACACTAATACCTTAATCAAGAGCAGAAATACATATATCTATATATATAACAAAATTGATCTTAAAATCTATACCAATGCAAATTATTCATATCTATATCATATCCCCCTTTAAATGTAAAAGAACATTTATAAACAATATTTGGGAATATAGGCACAGTTATTTCTCTCCAAACTGCTTCCTGCTGAATGGGGGCGTCGTTAATTAGGTCTTTCATGGTATAATCTGTGTGCCAGGGTCATCTTAGTTGGCAGTTGAGTGAAGTAATTTTTTGAGGGTGTTCACAGCAACCTTTTAGGGGGGCATGGCCTATCATACCATATTGGGATAGACGGAATCCATAGGGTATCATCCTCTGTGAAAACAAAAGAAGACCCTCTCCAAAGCATCATATCCTTAGACCCAAATTCTGAAATCATGATACCTTTACAACATACATGCAGTTTGGCAGACCACACAATGAAATGTCTCTCTGTATTTAGCTCCTTCACAGTCAAAAATTTTAAAGAAAACACAATGTACATAATCCAGACTCTCTGTAAATTTTCCATTGTTACGTGGCTTATTTTTCTTTATTTCTTTTAATCTACAACTATCTGTACTCTGTCTCTTTAAAGACTTTACCCTTTTTTTTAAACTATTAACTTTATTCTCTATATATTTTTCTTCTCTCTCTCAAGCCTACATATACTCATCCAACACTGTGGTCTTTTATGTCTGAATCTGTTTTATTGTGAATCTGTAATTTTTTTACTATCCAGGAGCATTTCTTAAAATGTTAAGCACTTCTTAAAAACTTAAGTTGCAACATGTACAGGTAATAAGGTACCGCCTGTGTCCTGCCCAGTCTAAACCTTAACTGCACTGTTATTATGGTAATTATGGTAGTTCTTGCCTGAGACCAGCACAGTTCAACATGGTGGAGCTGAGCCGCTTCTGCCTCAGAGCCATTTGGTGCCACTGAGCCACTCACAGTTCCAGGCACACAGCAGTCCACACTGTCATCAAGCAAGCCGTAGCACTTTACTCCAAATGCTCCATTCAAAAGCTCTGTCTCCCGCAGGAGCCAGACAGAGATCGCGATGGCGGCACAGCCCAGAAAGCCGGCATTTTAAAACAGCCAGTTTTTTCCTGCTGCTGAGTCAGGACAATTTCTTTATGGCACGCAACCCACAAACAGCAAAAAGCTGTCTTAAATTCTCTCTCTCTCCTTTTCAAGCCCTCTCAGGTTTTACGTGGAGTTCATTAGCATGTTGGGTGCCACTCTGTTGTAATAAGAGCGGCTGGGCTGCGTCCCCGGCACCCGGCCACCCGCATGGCTTATACCCCAAAATAATTACATGGAAATTGTATTCTTTTTTTTTTTTTTCGAGACAGGGTTTCTCTGTGGCTTTGGGGCTTTGGAGCCTGTCCTGGAACTAGCTCTGTAGACCAGGCTGGTCTCGAACTCACAGAGATCCGCCTGCCTCTGCCTCCCGAGTGCTGGGATTAAAGGCGTGCGCCACCATCGCCCGGCGAAATTGTATTCTTTTAAACACTGCCTGGCCCATTAGTTCCAGCCTCTTATTGGCTAGCTCTTACATATTGATCTAACCCATTTCTAATAATCTGTGTAGCCCACTAGGTGGCTTACCAGGAAAGATCTTAACCTGCGTCTGTCTGGAGTGGGAGAATCATGGTGACTCACTGACTTGGCTTCTTTCTCCCAGCATTCTGTTCTGTTTACTCCACCCACCTAAGGGTTGGCCTATCAAATGGGCCTAGGCAGTTTCTTTATTAATTAACCAATGAAAGCAACAGATTAGAAAGAAATCACTTCCACATCATACATGTGTGTCTGTGTGAGGGTGTTGGGTCCCCTGGAACTGGAATTACAGATAGTTGTGAGCTGCCATGTGTGTTCTGGTAACTGAAACAGGGTCCTCCAGAAGAACAGCCGGTACTCTTAACTGCTGAGTCATCTCTCCTGCCTGATAGTTTAAAAGTTTCTGAAGAAACAAAGGTATTGTCTCTCATGATGCAGAATAAAGCTTATAAGTTCAAATAGATATATAAGTGATTCCCCCCAAAATTAAAAATAGTTTAAGAAGAAAAATAAGAATAATAAAAGAAACAAACAAAAATAGACTTTCCATATGGTTATTCCCTTGACCTAGTACAACATATTGAATTGACATCTTGTTTGCTTGCTTTTTTGTTTTTGAGACGCAATGTCATGTGCTCAGGCTGGACTTCAGCACCTGCCCTTTCTGCCTCTCTGTCCTCAAATGCTTTTGATTACAGACATTTGCCATCACACCAGAAGAAATGTATGTGTGTGTGTGTATGTGTATATATAGTGTACAAATGTTTGTATGTATGTATATCTATGTACCACATGCATGCCTGGTGCTCAGGTCAGAAGAGGGTGTCAGATCCACTGGAACTGGAATTACTAATGTCTGTGGGTCAGCATATGGTGCTAGGACTTCCGCAAGAGCAGCCAGTGCCCTTATCTACTGAGCCGTCTCTCCACCCCACTGCTGCCATTTTTATGTTATGGCATAAAATAGTATGCTAATAATGTTATATTAACATTACTGTTATAACAGTGATGTTAGCAGTATTCTTTTCTTCTTTCTTTCTTTCTTTCTTTCTTTCTTTCTTTCTTTCTTTCCTTCCTTTCTTTCTTCCTTCCTTCCTTCCTTCCTTTCTTCCTTTTTCTCTTTCCTCCTCCTCCTCTTCTTTTTGAGACAGGGTCTCTCTACATAACCCTGACCTGGTCACTCTGTAGACCAGGCTGGGTTTGAACCCACAGAGATTCACTTTCCTCTGCCTCCAGAATGCTGGGATTAACTCTGTGCACCACTACACTCAGCCCTGTTTTTTGTTTTTCTTTAAACAATCTGAACAGCTAGCTGAATGACCAGAAAGTTACTGGAGAGAGACTTCCTTAAATGTTTGGAATCCCTAAATCTTCCTACCTTGTTCTGTGAGCTTGTGGAAACTTACTTACCTTTGATGCCTGGTTATGTAAAGAGTGGAGGAAGCCTTGGGTGAATATGTAAGGAATGAATGAAGGTCTGAGTCAATGAACACTATTGGTAAAGACCAGTGCTTCAGACATATAGGCACTGGCAAAACCTTCCTCGGTTTTGTGTGCAAGTGACAGAGGATACAGAAAGTGTAGACTGCTGATTCTGCCTCCCAGGCATTTATAACTCATCTACGGAGACCTTACACTGAGACTGATGGGCCTTTCCTCTTGCTGTGTGCTATAATCTCGATTAGGACCAAGCCCTACTGGACAAGACACAGGTAGATTCTTTAGTTTACAACTCTGTTTCATCCTTTCAGTGTTCACAGAGCCAAAAAGTCAGCAACAGTAAGATCTTACAGCCCTTTGTGAACTCCAGTGCTTTGTGTATTCTTGTGCCCAGTTCTGTGTATGTGCAGACTTTAGCTCCCCAAACTCCTTCTCCTCCCCTTTAAGAGGATTTAATCAGCGTGTTATTTGCCCCAACTGTTATCACCACCCCAGGTCACTGTGATGCTTAAAGATCCCTGTTGTGGAATATTCCTTTATATTGTGTGAAGGAAGATGTGCCATGGTGATTGGTTTAATAAAAAGCTAAATGATCAGTAGCTAGGCAGGAGGTATAGATGGGACTTGTGGACAGAGAGAGCTCTGGGAAGAAGAAAGGCAGAGTCCAGCCAGATGTGGAATAACCAGGATGGGTGTAATAGAGATGAGGTAATGAGCGTATGGAAGAACATAGATTAAAAAATATGGGTTAATTTCAGTTATGAGAATTATTAGAAACAAGCCTAAGCCAAGGCTGAGATTTCATAATTAATAATAAGTCTCTATATTATTTTTTGTGAGCTGGTCGCCCAAAGAAAAATCCACCTACAGATCCCCACTGTTGTTTCTCACAAACAGTTTTGGGGCAAAGCCCAAGACAAACCTTCTCAGTGGGCCTTCCCACAGAATAACTGGTGGGGAGTGTGGTACCAGCCCGCTGAGGTGGGAAAATTGCTATGAGTTCAAGGGTGGCCTGGGCTATCCTGTGAGTTCTAGGTTAGAGAAAACCCTATTTTAAACACAGAAACACATTGTGACACAAATAAAAATAAGTAAATACTTAAAAGTGTTGCTGTTTGCTTTCTGTTGGAAAAGGGCTTATTTGGCTTATACTTCCACATCACAGACTATCACTGAGGGAAGTCAGGGCAGGAGCTCAAGGAAGGAGACAGGAACTGAAGCAAAGGCCATGGAGGAGTGCTGCTCACTGACTTACTCTCCATGGCTTGCTCAGCTTGCCTTTTTTATTTTTTTTATTTTTTTTTTTTTGCCTTTTTTATTTTAATACAGCCCAGAACCACCTTCCCAGGGGTGGCACTGCTCACAGTGAGCTGGGCTCTCCAACGTCAATCATTAATTGAAAATAGTCCCTGGGGACTAGCTTTCATAATACTAGAAGTTGCTATGCAAGCTTCCAAGGGTGGAAGCAATCAATAGCCCTGCCTAGCTGTGATGCCTAAGAACCATAACAATGACCAGCATGTGCCACATCCAGCGTGGCTTCAGGGATGGCTTGACTGGGGCAGTGAGGGAATGATGAAAATGTGGATGGTTGGACACATGGGCACACAGAAAAGCTGGTGTCGGGCAGACTGGGATCTCTAATGAAGAACCTACAGCATCTTGGAAGCTCAGCACATTTATTATATAAGGTTGAACAGAGAGGTAGGGTTATTTCATACAGCTGAACAAGGAGGTGGGGTTATTATATACAGACAAACAAGGAAGCAGGGTTTATGGTGTACAGCGGGATAAGAGGATAGGTTTAGCTAATCTTGGTAGAAATGTTCTCTGTAGACACGTGGTCTTCAAGTCATAAGTATCTGGGGGGAGAGGCTTTCATGGGCATTTTCTGCACACACTATTAACACGAGCACTCAGTCTCCTGAGGAAGCTTTGCAATCTTTCTGGACCCGAGGCTATGCGGTCCTTAACCTGGCCATGCCCATGCTGACAGCACACATTTCCTCAGCACTTCACTCGCTCATGGCTTTCTCAGCTCCTTATAAGCATGGCAAAATATCCCTGTGGTGCAATAGTGGCATTGATATCCTGGCAGTAACCAACAACTGTCTAACTGGCTCAATCAGCAGGAGAAAATCACGCCTGGTAATGGAAAACTAGCCAACAGATATGCCGACAGACGGATCTGATGGGAACAGTTTCTCACTGGAGGTGAGTTCCCAGGTGACTCTAGTTTGTGTCAGACTGACGAAAACTAACCAGCATACTTAATCTCCGTCTTCGCACTATCGCTAGGTGGTGGAACTGTCAGAGGTGGGCCAAGTGGGGATTCTTAAAGTCGTAGGGAAGATACCCCCAAAGGGATTCGGGGGCCCAGCCCCTCCTCTTCTCTTTTCATTCCCCGCTATTAAGTGATCAGTTTTGCTCTATCATAATGTGTTGCCACAAAGGCAAAGCAACAGGGCTAACCAATCATGGATTGAAACTTGTGAAATTGTGAGTCATATAACCCTTGCTTATAAACTGATCCTATCAGCTGCCCTGGATTTGTTTATTTATTTAGTTTTTTTTTTATTTACTATAGTGTTGGGGCTGGAAATCAGGCTTTGTCCATATGAGGCAAATGTCCTCTCACTAAGCCTGCTTATTCTTTCAAACATGCTTATTCAATGCTGCTCATTTCCCATTTGTTATCTATTCTTTTTCTTCTTATTTTGTATTTTTCTATTATTTTGGATGCTCCCGTTTTTTTCTTCCACTCTGAGGCCTGTTTTCCAGAGTTGTGTGTATGTGTCCATGGCTCTGAGGATTGAGCCCTAGATTTTTTTTTTACAAGTGAAGCATATGTTCTACCGTTGAGCAACACCCCTAAATTCCTTCTGCATGCTCGGCAAGTACTGTTCCCAATCCTTCTTCACACTTCCTTTTGTGCATATATGTATCTAAGCTTGCAAAAGGGGCCAGGGAACAGCTTCTTTCCTCAGGAGCTGTCTACCTTGTTTTTTGAGACAGGATCTCTCACTGGCCTGAAACTCATCTAGTAGGCTAGGGTGGACAGCAAACTCCAGGTAGCAAACACATGTCCCTGTCTCTGACACCCCAGTGCTGTGATTGCAAGGGTATATCTCTGTGCCTGACTTTTTTCCATAGGTTTTGGGGATCAAGCTCAGGTTTTCATGCTTGTGTGGCAAGGATTTTATGACTGAGCTATCTGCCCAGTTTCCCTCTTAACACTCTTAATAATAACTTTATCATTCTAAAATATTTATTTATTTATCCTTTGTGTCTGGCGGTTTTGCCTGCATGTGGGTCTGTGTGCCATGTTCCTGCAATGTCAGTGGAGTCTGGAAGAGAATGTTAGATCCACCGGAAATGAATTTATTGTGTGAGCAGCTATGTGGGTTCTGAGAATTGAACCTGGGTCCTCTGTAAGAGCAGTCAGTACACTTAACTGCTGAGCCATCTCTCCAGCCACTTAACTTTATAACTTTTAAGTTTCAAAGAGTTGAAAAAATTGTGTCTCTAATTTTGGATTGTTGTCCTAAGCAGCTGCTATATTGCCCTTTGCAGATCTTTGCCCTGTGAAGGTGATAATAAAGTAGTAGTAGTCATGCTTTCTACTGTCATTATTATTTTAATAATTAAGGCAAAATATCCTGTGCTGGTCCTGAATTTGCTGTATTCTTTCTTTAGCCTTCTAAGCACTGAAGGATTACAGGCATGCACTACTACACCCAGGTGGCATTAAAAAAATATTTTTAAGTGTGTATTTATGTGTGTGTGCGCGCGCGCACGCGTGTGAGAGAGGGGGGAGAGGAGAGGGAGAGAGAGAGAGGAGCAAAGAGATCATGCATGGGTGTCTGTGGCAATCGGAAGAAAGCATCAGATCCCCGGGGTGTGAGCTACAGGTAGCTGTGAGCTGTTTGTGTGGGTGCTGGGAACTGGAGGAACTCAGGTCCCTTGTGAGAGCAGCAAGTTCTCTTAACCACTGAGCCATCTCTCCAGCTTTGTGTATGTATTAGTGTTCAAACAGTAAGCAATTTTGCTTTGTGGGTCACACAGTCTGTTTTGTAAATATTCTACTGTTCCTTTTGTAGCATGAAAGCAGTTGTAAGCCACAGGCAAATAAATGTGGCTCTGTTCCAATAAAACTTTATGGACAAGGATAGACTGTTGGCCTGCAGGTGCTAATTTTCTGACTTTTGCTCTATAGGGTGGAGAATGTCCTTCCCTCCCTTCTCTCTTTCCATTAGCTGGTGTTATTGTTGAATATTTCCATTTCCTTCAAAATTCACATTGAAACTAAATCCTTCAAGCAATAATATTGGGGCGTGTTTGTTAGATAGGGATTAATTGAGGCAACTTGGAAATGAAAGAGAAGCAGAATTGCAGAATCTCAACAGAAGCAGAATTGTCCTTCAGTCAGAGCAAATGAAGGGCAGCAGTCCCTCTGCCGGAGGGGAGCCTGTGCACACACGTTGGTGCAGGGAGCTTGGAGGTTGGATAGGGTGAAAATGGAACTTTTGGGGAGAAAAGGTTTACCAAAAGAGTCAATAGATGTGATTTTTCTTTCTTTCTTTGTTTTAAAAAATAGTTTCAAGGCCCAATAATGCCAGCGGATGTTCTCATTACTGTACTGGCTTCCTTGATAGGAGGTATGCTGAGCAGAGAGTTTCTGCACTAGTTTGAGGTTCACTGTTTTAAAGTCATTAACTCTTCTGTATGACTTTAGGAGATGATTGCACCAGAGGAATCCATCAAGATGCCTTTGTAAAGGGGCTTGCAGCAGGGAGACCCTTCCCTGTCGCTCTGTCATATAAGGATATGGAATTCCTTCCTTAGATGATGCCACATTAAAGTGTCGTCTCGCTAGTAAAGAACAGTTCTGCACCCCAAGAAGCAGGTCTGTACTTTAAGATTTCAGTCAGGCGCCCCGCGGTTGCCCGGTTGCCCTGGAGATGGGGTCCTTTCTGGCGGGGCCCAGCCATCTTGTGGTGCTGTCGTCCAATCAGCGGTTGCTCCGTGGCTGGGGGGCGGGGCGCCGGTCGCTGGCGCTCTGCTCGCGATCATGGAGGCGCCGGTCGGCTTGGTATTGCTGCTGTGGCTCGGGGCCTTGGCCCCGGCGCCCTGTAGCGCCTCTTCGGAGGCTCCGCCGCTGGTCAACGAGGATGTGAAGCGCACGGTGGACCTGAGCAGTCACCTGGCCAAGGTGACGGCCGAGGTGGTCCTGGCGCACCCGGGCGGCGGCTCCACGTCTCGAGCCAGCTCGTTCGTCCTGGCCCTGGAGCCGGAACTCGAGTCGAGGCTGGCGCACCTCGGCGTGCAGGTGAGCGGAGAGTGGGCCGGGCTGCCGCACTCGGGCTTCGTGCGGCGCCGGGGATCCCTGCGGAGGCCGGGGCGGGCGGCCAGGAAAGTTGAGGGTTGTCTGAAAGGATGGTGTGGAGGGGACAGCCGAGAGGTCGGGGTCTATCGCCCCTCTCGTCCGCGTGTCCACTCGGACACGTCAGCACAAGCTTTGGAGCGGCGGGCTCCGCCCACGTGGCAGCTCCGGAGCCCGAGGCGACCCCTTGGTCCCCCGGCGACCACCTTCCACACCACACCACTGCACAGGAACGTCTTGGCTGTGGCCAGGTGCGGTGCTTCGGGCGCCTAGCTTTTCCCCGTCCCCTGGACGTACTCGTCCAGCGAAGACCCATCAGTGAGTTAAATCGAAATTCCCGAATGCAGTTGTCTGTCTGATGTAGACTGCCAGTGGCATTCGGAAATACGACAGGTTTCTGGTATCTGAGTTTGTCATTAATCACACCGGGTTGATGTAACGCACCTCTAAAGCTGCTGCTGAACACTTTGCTAATGTTCACACTTGAAAAGCCCCTGTGCTGTACAGAAAGGTGAACCCGCGTCTCTTCCTCCGCGCACCGCCTCTGTTGGAACTCCGCAGCGTTAGCTTCCTGTGCCTTTCAGTGAGCACATTTTTACGGCTTTCAAGGAAAGCCATCGTGGACTCTGGGAGTAGAGGGACTATCCACACAGGTTGCTTTTTATTGCTGTTTCCATTAAACTGTATTCATTAAGTGATTACCAACTTTATTAGGAGGAGACTAGTAATTACAGTATCACATTCCTAAGCACACCACATTCTCTTGACTGTAATGGAGCTATAATAAAGCAGGGTACATTGTCACTGGAGTGACCCCTGGCCCCTTCGCACTGAAGCCTTGTTCACGCTGAAGCACAGCTTTGCTTGGCTGTTTCTGGAAAGACATTCATGACTTCTCTCAACTTACAGAGCCGCTCGTGAGTATTTGGAATGTTCAGCCCAAGTTTGTGAAAGCCAGTCATGACTAAATGAGATCGCAATATATATAATCATAGCCGTCGAGGTGGAGAAGGCACTCAAGTTGGGCCACTCCGTGTGGCTCAGTAGTCAAGAGCACAAGGCATCCAAATGTAATTCTTAGCACTACACGATACCTCATAGCCATCTGTAACTCCAGTGCCAGGGTGCACAGACATACATGGAAGCAAAAAACCCATACACATTAAAAAGAAAGGAAAAGAAGGTTGCATCAGGTATTTTAAGTGCTTTCTCTGTTACAGCAACTTTTTGAGGTACAGGTGTTAACTACATGGCTGTGGAAGCATCTGCCTTGGAGCTGCTAACCCCACAAATGAAGGTTTATAATTTGTTCCATGCCCTGTATGTTCCTGCATTATTGACTACTTGCCTTCTGGCCTTGATATGAGACTAGTTCTGATATTTCAGTTTATTCACAGTGGTGTTAATTCTGAGGGAGGCCAGTTGTGTATGTGAACTGCATTATACTCCTACCTTGTGAGACACAGGGACGCCAAATGTGAGAAAGAGCACATACTGCATTGGGAACGTGGGTGAGGTTGGATGGGTTACGGGAACCCTTTTAGGAACTGGTAGAAGGACAATACTGATTATGTGGTTTGAGCCATCACTGTTATTATTATTATTAGAGACAGGGCTATGTTCTGTAGCCCTAATACTATTTTAGAACTTGAATGCTGATGGCTGAAAATGACTTTGATCTTCAGATCATCTTGCTGCTTTTCCCCATGTAGTGGGACTACAGTTTTATAACACCATGCTTGGTTCTCTCTTACTTTTTACTAAGTCATCAATATTTTTCATGAATATCAGTAAGCTATGCATTAACAAAGAGTTCTAAATAAGCAAACTTTTTGGACTTTCTGAAATACTAAAAACGATATTTAAGAAATTGCTTTTGGAGTTGGGAGATGGTGATGGTGGCTCATATAATCCCAGCAGTTGGTGGGAGGGTCGGTAGTTGAAGGTCATCCTAAAGGGAGTGTGAGGCTAGCTTGGGCTCTGAGACTGACTTCCTAGGGAGCTGGTGTATGATGCGATGGTAAAGCACATGCCCAGCTGTGCAGGCCATGAGTGCAAGTCCCAGCTCAGCATAGCACATAGAAGTCTTCTTCATGTATGCTCTCTTGAGAATTACTGCTTCAGTCCTAGAAGTTTTTATTTTTTCCGTGGGGATAGGTTAGTCTGACCAAGGGTTAGTGGAGAGTATGTATGTTTTCCACATAGACTGCCGCAGTCTGTGACTCCAGATAATACCTCAGGAAGCCTCAGCAGCCTTCTAGAATTAACCTGGTTGCATGTCTGGTGCCATTAAAGGATAAGACTACAGCATGTCCCATCGCAGCCCCTAAGGCTCCTTTCCCCTAAGGCCTTTGCACTTCTGCCACTCTGTGGGATCAGAAGTTTTGGTCACAGATGGGACTTCTGTTGTTTCCTTTTATTTGTACATTTGTACTTACAGGTTTTTTTGTGTTTTTTTTGTTTTTTTTTTTTTTTTGATTTTCGAGACAGGGTTTCTCCATAGCTTTTGGTTCCTGTCCTGGCACTAGCTCTTCTAGACCAGGCTGGCCTGGAACTCACAGAGATCCGCCTGCCTCTGCCTCCCGAGTGCTGGGATTAAAGGTGTATGCCACCACCGCCCGGCTTACAGTTATTTTGATATGAAAAAGAAAATGTCCAGAAGGAAGTCTTTGGAACATTTGGGAAGTAAACATGGAGATAAGGTCTTTATGTGTATTTGATTGTTTAGGGAAATGTTTATAGTAACTCTTCTGTGATGTTCAGGCTAAATCTTATGGTTTCAGATAAAAAATAAAGTTGGATTGGGATATGGCTCACTGGTAAAGGTATTTGCCTGGCCCTGACTTCAATCACCAGCACTACAAACAAAATTTCTAGGCCAGTGAGAAGGCTCATGGGGTAAAGGACCTCATGGTGCAAGTCTGATTGACGATTAGAGTGAGTCCTGAAACCCATATAAAAAGCCTGGTGCAGTGGTCCACATCTGTAATATCAGCACTGGCACCTTCAGACAGGAAACAGAGATAGAAGCATCACCTGGAAGCTTGCAGATCAGTAAGTGTGGAGTACCCACCATGGCAGAAACAGCAGGAGAGATCCTGCCTCGGTCTCTACACAAGTGCACGCTCCCCCTCCCTCTCCCTCTTCCCCCTCATACACACACAACACACACGAAAAAAAAAACTTTGAAAAGTTACTTTAATGTAAATATTGTAAAGAAGTTGTGTATTAGTTTCCTTTCTATTGCTGTGATGTAACATCAAAACCAAAGCAGCTTTCGGGAAGAAGGATTTACTTCTTTGGCACTTGTAGTTTCAGAGGGTTAGAGCAGAGGTAGCAGGTGGCAGGTAGTTGGGAGCAACAGTGAGAATTCACATTTGATCCACAAGCAGGAGGCATAGAGCACACTGGGAATGGTTGGAGTATTTTTGAAACCTCTTAGACCACCCCCCAGTGACACACATTCTCTCAGAAGGGTTGTCTTAGTTGGGCTTTCTGTTGCTCTAGAGAGACACCATGACCATGCAACTGTTGTAAAGGAAAACATTTTATTGGGGCTCACTTAGAGTTTCAGAGGTTTAGTCCGTTATTATCATGGTGGGACATGGAGACACAGTGCTGGAGAAGGAGCTGAGAGCTCTATGTCTTGATCTGCAGGCAGCAGGAGACTGTGGTACCCTGGGCACAGCTTGAGCATAAAAAAACCTCAAAGCTGGCTTCCATAGTGACACAGTCCCTATAACAAGGGGACACCTCCTAATTGTGCCACTACCTATGGGCCAAGCTCTCAAACACATAAGTCTATGGGGACCATACCTATTCAAACCTCCCCAGAGGGCAAACCTGAACCCTTCACAAATGGTAACACCAACTGGGGGCCAAGTATTTAAGCATGAGCCTTGCAGGGCATTCTCATTTAAACCATAATTGTTAATAATTGGCTTAAAATTTAGAACTTGAAAATATAAGAAAGAATGAAGTACTCTTTTTCTGTTATAGGTAAAGGGAGAAGATGAGGAAGACAGCAACCTTGAAGTACGGGAAACCAAAATGAAGGGGAAAAGGTAAGCAGGCAGACCGGGAGGTGTTTCTAAGGTGGCTGACCAGATGCTTGGGGTAGCTAGGGTAGGTAGAGACATCAGAAAATCCCCTACTTGTCTAGCTTAGAGTTGGCTGCATGGCAGTGCTGTTAACAGAGGAGGGGATCTGCTGGGAATGGTACTGGTGTTTTGAATTGACTGGGCTGTCAGCATAACTAACAAGGAAACGTGAACACTGCTTACTCAGGACCAGTCGTGAAAAGAAAAGCAGATCTGATACTTGAAGCCAAGAACGGGATAAAACTGTCCTAGAAGACGGAGGGCTTGAAGTGTTGTCTTAGTTGTGAACTTTTTAAAGCAATATGATGTACAATGCTGTGAGTTCTCAATTAAGTCATCCACATTCTAATCATTGAGGATGCATTACATGGGAACATGTTTAAAAGCCTTCAAGTTTTTACTAATGACATACTGGGTCTAACAGAAATTCATTTTTTGGCTTAGGAAATTAAGATTCATTAGTTTACAGGCAGTGTCTCCTTGTCCACTTGTATGCATGCCGCAGCTGGACATGCATACGAGAGGACAGCTTGCAGTAGTGCTTCTCTCCTCGTGTGAGTCTTGGGGCTTGAACTCAGGTAGTCAGACTTGACCGCAGGCCCTTTTATCCACTGACTCATCTCTCTGCCCTAAGCATTTTTTAAAGAAAATGTTTTTGTTTTTTGAGACAGGGTCACTTTAAAATTAATTAGTTGACACGGGGGGGGGGGCGTTTTTCTTGCATATATGTGTGCACCACTTGCATGTAGTAGCCTCGGAGGCCAGAAGAAGATGACATATCCCCTTGAAACTGGAGTCAGAGTAGTGAACTGCTGTGTGTTTGCTGGGAACCAAATCTGGCTCCTCTGAAAGAACAGCCAGTACTCATGTTGAGTCATCATGAGATATGTTGAGCCATATCTCTGGTCACCCATTTTCTTGAGTCATTCTCACTAACTCCAGCTGATCTTTTTTTTTTTTTTTTTAAAGATTTATTTATTTATTATGTATATAATGTTCTGTCTATATGTACACCTGTAGACCAGAAGAGGGAGACAGATCTCATTATAGATGGTTGTGAGTCACCATGTGGTTGCTGGGAATTGAACTCAGGACCTCTGGAAGAGCAACCAGTGCTCTTAACCTCTGAGCCATCTCTCCAGCCCTCTCCAGCTGATCTTAAACTCCCTCTGTCGCTAAGGATGACCTTGAATTCTTGTTCTTTCTGCCTTTATCTTTCAAGTGTTGGGATTAGAGGTCTGTCTCTGGTAGTTTTTATGTTTTTATTATCATAAACAAACTTGGGATGAACATCTGGACATCCATCTTTAAAGGCTTAAGTTAATATATTAAAGGTGATATCTTTTATCTTGGATAAAGAATTTACTGTGACTTTGAAATACGAGCTGATTTCAGTATCTTTAGTCTTCTTGCTTTTTCTAGAGCTTGTTACGTAGATTAGACTGGCTGAGAAGTCACAGAGATCCACTTTCCTCTGCCTCCTAAGTGCTAGGAAAAAAGGTGTGTGCTACCATGCCTGGGCCAGTGTCTTTAATTCTAATTCTCTCGCTTTCTTACTTTAGTGGGAGATTTTTCACAGTCAAGCTTCCAGTTGCTCTTGATCCTGGGTCCAAGATCTCGGTTGTTGTGGAAACTGTCTACACCCATGTGCTTCATCCATATCCGACTCAGATAACTCAGTCAGAGAAACAGTTTGTGGTATTTGAGGGCAACCATTATTTCTATTCTCCCTATCCAACAAAGACCCAAACCATGAGAGTGAAACTTGCCTCCCGAAATGTAGAAAGCTACACCAAGTTGGGGAACCCCACACGATCTGAAGACGTCTTGGATTATGGACCTTTCAAAGACATCCCTGCCTACAGTCAGGTAGGTTCCAGAGACCATTATTGCCAGGCTTGGATGGTATGTGCCGGGTGGCATTCAGAAAATGTTCGGAACCTATCTTGAAGTAACTCTTAGTCCCATTAACTTCTTCCTGAGAGCTGAGTTCAGAGACTGGAAAGTGGGCATCATGGGAGAAGGCAGTGAGGTATTCTGGGCAGGGTCATGAGGGACAAGGAGAGAAACTGGGGTGACTGTGGTAGTAAACAGACCAGAGGCTAAGGGCCTTGGAATTGGTACTTTGGGAGAGAAAGCAATTAATTCATGATAAAAATTTTGTTGTGGGGCGAGGTCCCAGACTCAGGAGAATATCTTGAGTTCGAGGCTAGCCTTGTCTACATAGAATTCCAGGTTAGCCAGGGATACACAGTGAGACCCTGTGTCAAAAAAGAAAACAACTATTGACTGGGCAGTTAAAGCACTGACTGCTCTTCCAGAGGACCTGACCTTCTTCCAGACCATGTGGTGACTCCCAGCTGTCTATAACTAGTCTTGTGGGATCTAATGCCCTTTTCTTGCCAAGTTGAGGATTGTACTCAGAACTTCACACATAATAGGTAAGACTCCCACTGAGCTCCAGCACTGGCTCCCTGGAATTCATTCTAGTCTTGCTTTTTTGTAGCACAGGCTATTGCTTCAGCCTCTGGAGTACTGGGAGTATAGATGTGAAGTACCATGCTTGACTAGAGATAATGCTATTCATGTAGAGATCATGTTATATATAGTATTGCCTAATTCTTATGCTTAATAACTGCATTGTACACTTTTTTTTTGGTAGCCATTTCTCTGATTTTTGCCTTGGATTATTTGCCAGCTTGTTATAGATGAATGGCTAGGCTTTTGTTTTCTTTTGTCTTCTTACTACTTACAACCATACTGTACATTTGTCTGCATGTTTCTCAGCAATAGATTTTGGGGGAGGGGCAGACAGGGTCACATGTAGCCTAGGGAACTGGCTGTGTAGCTGAGGATGACTCAAATTCCTGATTCTGCCTTTACTTTCCAAGTCCTTCGGATACAGGTGTGCACCTCTGTGCCTGGGTCAGAAATAGTACAAGTATTATATTTTTAAGGTTTGTTTGTTTGTTTTAGCCTGGCAGTGGTGGCACATGCCTTTAATCTCAGCACTTGGGAGACAGAGGCAGGTGGATTTCTGAGTTTGTGGCTAGCCTGGTCTACAGAGTGGTGAGTTCTAGGACAGCCAGGGCTACACAGAGAAAACCTGTCTTGAATGATCAAAAAAAGAAAAAAAATATTTTTTTAAAAAATTGTATATTGGGGGATGGGATGTGCACGTACATGCAGATGACCCCGGAGGCTAAAGGAGTCAGATCCTTGGAGTTAGAGTTACGGGTGGTTATGAACTGCCGACCACTGGAGGGAGGGCTCTTTAACTGTTGGCCTCTCTTTAGCTCTGGAAACATAGTCTCTAAAGTAAAAAAATTACATATCAAAACATGAAATTTAAAAAAAAATGTTTTTTGACACTGTGCCTTGGCTGCCCTTGAAAATTGTGGCAGTCCTGTCTCAGTCTCCCTAAACAGATGGTATTGCAGTTGTAAGCAGCCATTCCCCAGCTCAAACAAGCATTTTTTTTTCTTTTTGGTTTTTTTAAGGCAGGGTTTCTCAGTAGCTATGGAGCCAATTCTGGAACTCGCTCTTTAGACTAGTCTGGTCTCAAACTCAAAGAAATCTGCCTGCCTCTGCCTCCCAAGTGCTGAGATTGAAGGTGTATGCCATGACCACCTGGCTCAAATAAACATTTTTAAGCTAGAAATGATGGCAATTGCTTGTAAAACCAACACTCAGGAGGCAGAGACACCAGGATTGTTTGAGGCCAGCCAGGCTTCATATTCTTTCTTTCAAAACAGAACAAACACCATGAGCATTTTAAGAATGAAAGTGAGTTCTTGTGTGTGTATTTGAGTCTGAGCCTGCCCACAAGTGTGTGCATTTGGTGTTGAATCCAGGGTCTTAGGCATGCTAAGGATGTGCTCTATCAGTGAGCTGTACCTATAATTCCTGCAGCATGAAGCTGCCATCCTTATAGTATTGGCAGTGTGATGTGGGATTCCCCTCTGTATGCTGTGAATACCATTGGTTAATAAAGAAGCTGCTTTGGGCCTATTGCAGTGCAGAAAAGGGCAAGGCAGAAATTCCAAGCAGATAGAGGAGGAAAGAGTAGGCAGAGTCAGGGAAAAGACATGTAGCTGCTACAGGAGACAGATGCTAGGCACAGACAGCCTTACCGGTAGGCCCTAACCACATGGCGACACACAGATTAATAGAAATGGGTTAATTTAAGATACAAAAACTAGACAATAAGAAGCGTGAGCTAATGGGCCAAACAGTGTTGTAATAATACAGTTTCTGTGTGATTATTTCAGTCTGGGCAGCCGGGAACAAATGAGCAACCTCTGCCAACAGCACTGCATAGTATTCAGTAGGAATCTGAATGGAATCTTAAAGGATGTGGTTAGAGAGTGAGAGAATAAGAGGATTTATAAAATTACAAAATGTGTTTGCTTATCTTCCTGGACTTTGGAAAGAAGGGTATTTTCCTAACATTCTAATTTTATGTTGCCTTTCTGAATTATGGGCAAGTTCATCAAAGGGCATTATTCAGTGACCAGAGAGACCTCAAACCTACTCCCCATTGAATCTAGGACCTTTGTGTGCTGGGTAAGCACCCCGGCACTAACCCATATATAGTCTCAACCCCAGAGAGTTTTTTAAAATTTTAGTGTGTGTATGTATGTGTGAGTATCTGTGAAATGTGTTGGTGTGAGTGCCACAGCACATGTCTGGAGGCTGGAGGACAGCTTTTAGTAATCATTTCTCTTCTATTATATGGGTCCCAAGTATAACAGCAAGTGCCCTTACTTGCTAAGCCACCTTGCTGTTCCTACCTGAGATTAAAATAAAGCTAACCTCTGGGGGAATTGGCAGACAACTTGAAGAATTATGCAGACACTTGGACTCAGAATTTCCACTTGCAGAAGACTTAGTATTGTTGCTTATGTTTATCAACTAGAGCAAAGGTTGTGGAGACTGGGACTTCCAACCTGTTTGTTTTTTAGGTTTTTTGAAATGGTTTATCTGATTGTCCTGGAATTCCCTCTGTGTAGTGTGGAGCGGTGGGGCTGCATCCCACCACCCGGCTAGCTTTACACCCGAAATAATTACATGGAAACTGTATTCTTTCAAACACTGCTTGGCCCATTAGTTTTAACCTCTTATTGGCTAGCTCTTACATATTGATCTAACCCATTTCTAATATTCTGTGTAGCAACACAAGCTGGCTTACCAGGAAAGATCTTAACCTGCGTCTGTCTGGAGTAGGAGAATCATGGCGACTGCCTGACTCGGCTTCTTTTTCCCAGCATTCTGTTCTGTCTACTCGGCCCGCCTAAGGGTTGGCCTATCAAATGGGCCTAGGTAGTTTCTTTATTAATTAACCAATGAAAACAACAGATTAGAAAGAAATCACTCCCACATCATTTCCCCTTTTTCTGTTTAAACAAAAAAAAGGCTTTCATTTTAACATAGTAAAATTACATGTAGCAAAACAGCTATCAAGCAAGAATTACAGTTACAATATTTATATCTATCTTATCTTTTATCATAACTAAGGAAAACTACAACTATGTATCCATTCTTCAACTCCATCAAAGACTCCAGAAGGATATAATATTACCTAAGCAAACAAGAAGTCCAAAACTCTAGAAATGACAGAGACATCTCGCTGCCTAGACAGTCACCCAAAGTTCCTCTGTACGGTTAGGGCATCCATCTTCGGCCTACAGGCCCATAATTTCCAGCAGACATTTCCATGAAGCAGGAAAATTCCAATGATAGTTCAGTCACTTTCTGTTGTGTCCTACAGAATGTTTCGTAGACTCTTCCATAAATTAGGAACCCTGAAAGACCATCTCACCTTTAGGCAAGTTCAGCAGTCCTTTTTCTGCGGGTTCTTTGTGTCCAGTTCATGCAACAGTCCAGGCAAGAGCAGTTTCTTGCCCAAATGGCTACCCAACTCCATAAGGAGCCTCTTTGATGCCCATCTTCCTCTCGAAGTAGATTGGTGCTGCCAGGAGCAGATGTATCTCATTGTCATGAAAAGCCGTAAGTTATTAAAATATTTTAAATGCCATATTCTGCAGTCTTTGAAAGATATGAAGAATCTCTATCTAACTGAACTATATCTCTATATATCTAGAAAATCTAACTAACATGACTACAAGCTTGACTATTATTGATGATTATTCATTAACAACCTATATTTCCTATTATACATTACATTTTTAAATGAACTACACAATCACAATACCTTAAGATCAGAAATATACATATAACAAAATTGACCTTAAAATCTATATCAATGCAAATTATTCATATCTATATCATATCCCCCTTTAAATGTAAAAGAACATTTATAAACAATATTTGGGAACATAGGCGCAGTTTTTCTCTCCAAACTGCTTCCTGCTGAATGGGGGCACTGCTATTCAAATTTTTCATGGTGTAACCTGCGTGCCAGGTTCATCTCAGTTGGCAGTTGAGCAAAGTAATTTTTTGAAGGTGTTCACAGCAACCTTTCAGGAGGGCGTGGTCTATCATAACATATTGGGATAGAAACAATCCACAGGGTCTCATCCTCTGTGAAAACAAAAGAAAACCCTCTCCAAAGCATCATATCCTTAGACCCAAATTCTGAAGTCATACGCCTATGATATCCATTCTGGTTCCATTTGGCAGTCCATATAATGAAATGTCTCTCTGTACTTAGCTCCTTCACAGTCAAAAATTTTAAAGAAAACACAATGTACATAATCCAGACTCTCTGTGAATTTTCCATTTTTACGTGGCTTATTTTTCTTTATTTCTTTTAATCTATAACTATCTGTACTCTGTCTCTTTAAAGACTTTACCTCTTTTTTTTTTAAGGCATTCTCTATATTCTTTTTCTTCTCTCTCCCAAGCCTACGTATACTCATCCAACATTGTGATCCATAGAAGTCTTTTATGTCTCAGTCTGTCCTATTGTAAATATGTAATTTTTTTACTGTCCAGGAGCATTTCTTAAGATGTTAAGCACGTCTTAAAAAGTTAAGTTGCACCATGTAGGGGTAATACGGTACCGCCTGTTTACTGCCAGTCTAAACCTCAACTGCACTGTTGTTATGGTAATTACATCGTTCCTGCTTGAGCAGAGCTGAAGGCTTGTGACTGAATCAGTCCTACCTCAGAGCTGTGGGCTGCTCTGGTTGTTGGCTCCACCTCTCTCCAATTTGCTCTCCTGCCTGCTTAAGCCTGATCCCAAAGTCTGCCCAGGTGGGGAGCGCAGGCATGGTCTCAGAGTACTTAATTCCCCGATCCCGAGCAGGAACACAACCATCCAGTCCTATAAAAGCCATTGAAATGCTTTAAAGCCAGAGTTCGCACTGGCAGCACAGCCCCAGGAGGCCAGGCTTTAAAATGACGCAGCGTTTTTTCTGCTGCTGTTGCTGAATCAGGAAATCTCTCTACAGCACGCCACCAACAAACAACAAAAATCTGCGTTAAACTCTGTTTTTTCTCTGTTTAAAATTAAGCTCTTGGGGGCTGGAGAGATGGCTCAGAGGTAAGAGCATTGCCTGCTCTTCCAAAGGTCCTGAGTTCAATTCACAGCAACCACATGGTGGCTCACAACCATCTGTAATGGGGTCTGGTGCCCTCTTCTGGCCTGCAGTCATACACACAGACAGAATATTGCCTACATAATAAATGAATGAATGAATGAATGAATGAATGTTTAAAAAAATAAAATAAATAAAATTAAGCTCTCTCAGATTTTACGTGGAGTTTGTTACCACGTTGGGTGCCACTCTGGTGGTGATAGGAGCTGCAGGCCGCTTCCCTGCCACCCCAGCTCCCGGCCCCCTGGCTAGCTTATGCCCCAAAATAATTACACGGAAACTGTATTCTTTTAAACACTGCCTGACCCATTAGTTCCAGCCTCTTATTGGCTAGCTCTTACATATTGATCTAACCCATTTCTAATATTCTGTATAGCACCACGAGCTGGTTTACCAGGAAAGATCTTAACCTGCGTCTGTCTGGAGTGGGAGAATCATGGCGACTGACGAAATCTGCTTCTTTCTCCCAGCATTCTGTTCCGTCTACGCCGCCTACCTAATTTTCTGTCCTATCAAAGGGCCAGGGCAGTCTCTTTATTTAACCAATGAAATTAACACAAAACAGAAGACTCTCCCCCATCACCTCTGTAGACCAGACTGGCCTCAAATTCAGAAATCTGCGTTCCTCTATCTCCAAGTGCTGGGATTAAAAGTGTGGCATCACACCTGGTCTTACATGGTTGGGCTTTCTTGAGGGACTTTTTTGGACTGCCAGCCACGAAATAATGGCACAGAGACTTACTGTTAATTATGAAAGCCTACAGTTTAGGCTTGTTCCCAACTAGCTCTTATAACTTAATCTATTTCTGTTAATCTACATTTTGCCACATGGCTTTTTATATCTCCTCCATTCTGTACATCTGACTTTCTCCATGTCTCTCTGGCATCTCCCATGCACCTATATTCATTCCGAGTTCCTCTCTCTCCCTGGAAGTTCTGCTTATTCTCTCCTGCCTAGCTATTAGTCATTCAGCTCTTTATTAAACCAACCATGTGCCTTAGGCAGGTAAGGCAAAACATAGACCCATCTTCCTGCAGTATAAGCATCTTCCTGCTGCAGCCTTATTTTATTTTATTTTTTTAAAGACAGGGTCTCTGTTTCCCAGGCTGGCGTTGGAACGCATGGTGATTCTCCTGCCTCTGCTTGTTGAGTATTGGGATTTTGGGCATAAATGACCACTTTTTGAAAGTTTTAGAGCAAGTTTCTTTCTCAAAAACAAAACAAAAAATCCTTCTGTAGTTAAGACCTGGAGAGATGGCTTAGTGGTTAAGACCACATGCTACTGTTGCAGAGAACCTGAGTTCATGTCCTAGCACCTATATCTGGTTGCTTTAGGAGATCCAACACCTTCTTGGCCTTAAAACCACTCCATATATATTGGTGCTTAGTAACCATTCTGTGGATGATACATAGGCCCTCTATAGTTATTTTTTTTAAAAGATTTATTTATTATGTATATGGTGTTCTGTCTGCATGTATGCCTACAGGCCAGAAAAGGGCACCAGATCTCATTACACGTGGTTGTGAACCACAGTGTGGTTGGTGGGAATTGAACTCAGAACTTCTGGAAGAGTAGTCGGTGCTCTTAGCTCTCTCCAGCCCTAGTTAATTTCTTTTAAACTAATGTTGATTTCTCTGTTGCCAAGGCTATGAACTGTTTGTTTACTTCCCTTCTAGGATACTTTTAAAGTACACTATGAAAACAACAGCCCTTTCCTGACCATCACCAGTATGACCCGGGTCATTGAGGTTTCTCACTGGGGTAATATTGCTGTGGAAGAGAATGTGGACTTGAAGCACACAGGCGCAGTGCTGAAGGGGCCTTTCTCCCGCTATGATTACCAGAGACAGCCTGACAGTGGCATTTCTTCCATCCGTTCTTTTAAGGTATGAGTGGCCAATTTGGACCTTGTGGGAACTGTCTCTTTATCAGTCCTTTTTCTTGCTTTTCAGTTTTGGGGGATTAACTAATGGTGTTGTTGAGTATCAGTGTTAATCAGAAATTTTGAGGATTAACTATTGTGATGTTAGTATCAGTGTTAATCAGAAGGTTTTGGGGATCATTTGTTGCAATTCACAATAAAATAGTCCCACACTAGCCCAGAATGGAGTATAATAAAGGTTTATTTAATAGGGACTGAACTCACAGAAAGGGTAGCGATCTGCAGTCCTCTATGTTCGCTGGGAACTGGAACCAAATTCAGCAGCCAAGAAGCCCGTGCATGCTTTGCATCTGCATTTATAGTGCATGACACTACACCCAGAGTAGGGCAGTGTCTTAAAGGCTGTTGGCTAAAGGAGTTCCCACAGCAAACTAATGGCGATATTGAGTATCAGTGTTATCAGAAGGATTTTTAAGGAAAGTGTTCTTGTGTTTATGTGAATAGCATCCTGTATTATATAAATACTGCTTTTTCTTCTCTCTGTGCAGCATGGGTTAGTCTGGAATGACCTGTGTAACTTAGACTAGCTGTGAACTCAAGATACCTCCTGCCTTGGCTCCTAAGTATTGGGATTATAGACATGTGCCACTGTGCCTGCCTGGCCTTAGAGCAGTGGTTCTGAGCCTTCCTAACGCGGCCACCCTTTAACACAGTTCCTCATGTTGTGGTGACCCTAACCATAGCATTATTTTTGTTACTACTTCATAACTTTAAGTTTGGTGCTGTTAGGAATAGAAATACGAATATCTGTCTTTTTTGATGTTCTTAGGTACCCTTACGTGGGTTGTTGGGGTTATGGCCCACGGTTGAGAATCACTGCCCTAGACTATGGTTGTTTTGTTTTTTAGAAAATTTGAATAAAGATAATCATATTCATAGTACCACCACCACCTAAACATTCCCTTGTTTTACAGATTTATTTTATGTGTGTGTGTTGTGAGTGTATGAGCACCTACCTGAAGAGACTAGAGAAGTGTTAGCTATCTTGGAACTGGAGTTACGGGCATTTGTGAACTGCCTGACTTGGGTGCTGGGATCCATGCTGTGGTCCTCATGACTGAGGAGCAAGTTCTTTTAACTGCGTGGCCTTCTTTCCACCCCTGCTGCTTGCTTTTTAAGATTGTATCTGGTGTAACTTGAAGATGGCCTTGAGCTCCTTGGTGCTTTCTTTTAAGTGCAGGGGTATACTACTATGTCTTAGGCGATTTTTGTTTTTATGAAGCAGAATTGAGGTTTATTAAGACTCTTAAGGTTACATTTAATAAGAACTTGTGTGCTTGTGTGTGATGTGTATGTAGTACAGCTTTTAAATATGAGGGTAAGAGAATGAAAGAACCTCTCAGATGGGAAGCCGACTGAGAAGTATGAGTATGGGCTTCCTTCAGCATCATCGTAAACTATTAAAAAAAAATGAAGAGATTGAATGTGCCTTTGTCTAGGTGACCTCTTACAAATATTTACATATATTTACATATTACAGAAATGCTCACTCCCTATGTGAACAGTGAGTGTTGCATTCTCCCTCGTTAGTACACTTGGAAGATGTGTAAGCTCATTGGGTGGAAAACTGTGTAAACTAGCAATTTGATACAATTCCTTATCTTCAATTTCTTTCTTCTAACTTTAGTGTGCATAAGGGTCTTTGCAAATATTTTATTTTGTTGAGAAGATTTTATCATTCATTGAAATAGATATGATGTCTATATCTTCTGAAACCTTGGGAAAAGTGACTGTCTGGGGTCTGGTGTAGGCTTTATGCTTACTGGGTCATATTTCTGCGGAGGTTCCTGAAGTTTCTAGAAGGCATTCTGCTTTCTTGCAGACCATCCTTCCTGCTGCGGCTCAGGATGTGTATTACCGCGACGAGATTGGTAATGTTTCCACCAGCCACCTCCTTATTTTGGATGACTCTGTGGAAATGGAAATCCGGCCTCGATTTCCTCTCTTTGGTGGGTGGAAGACACACTACATTGTCGGCTACAATCTCCCAAGCTATGAGTACCTCTATAACCTGGGTGAGTGCTGGACACAGTAAGAAAAGGATTGCAAAGGGCCAGCTTTTTCTTTTAAATTCTTGTGTTTATTTAAGAAAAAAAAATTAAATCACCAATGCTTATATGCAAGGAGAGTATTCTCTTATTATTCTTAGGAATGCCGAGGTACCTGTCCTTTTGTGAGTTGGTGTAAATTACTCTTGTAAATGTAATGCCTACATACAGTATCAGTTGAGACTCTGCAGAAGGTTATCTATTATGTTTTTCTCTCCTTGGTCCCATCAGTTGCCCTGTAGCCCCTCCTCCTTCTCTCTCCTTCACAGACACTGCTGACCTGCAAGTCTTTTAGCTATTGATGTATTGTGAGAACTTTTTCCCTGGGATGGGGAGGACTGGCCATATCTATTGCTCTGCCTACCCTGTAAGGTCCCAGTGGGAAATCAAAGTTAGATTCCATCGAAGTTTTCCTTGGGGAACCAGTGTTTATTAGACTTACAGAGTTAGGTGAGGAGCTACTGGCAGGGGTGTGGTGATCCTAAAGCAGTCACGCTGGAAAGCTGGCATGGAGAGAGCTCCCTTCCTCCAGTCTTCCCCAGCAATAACTATTCCAGCGCCTCCCTGAGAGGCCCTGAGGCTGACCTGTGCATAAGACATAATTTTGTGCGAATGTCTGAGAGTCATGGCTAGATGCTCAGGTGAGGGTCTGCAGGTGAGCACAGTGAGCTGAAGAGGGTGCTGTGCTGGCTGTGCTCTAAGTGTCCGGGGGTTTCAACATTGTTTATAGTTGTTCTGTCTTTCTGTGGCAATTGGAGAAGAGCCAAAAAGCCTGCTCTGTCACCTCCGGCTCTCAACCCACCAGCTCTTGCCTGTGAACTCTTGATAACATCTCGCCCTTTGTGTAAGAGGATAAAGTTCATGTCTTGTCATTTCCTCTCTGCCATCTATCTCTCTCTGCTCACACCATTGCCTGTGCTTGCTGGTCCTCAGGTGATCAGTATGCACTGAAGATGCGGTTTGTGGACCACGTGTTTGATGAGCAAGTGATAGATTCTCTGACAGTGAAGATCATCTTGCCCGAGGGAGCCAAGTAAGAGACTATTCCTTTCCTCTGCACCCCATTTCTCTGATAGTGTCTGGTGTCTGATGAGGGACCTGTGTTCTGGGTGTAGTGTAGGTACTCATTAGATAGCTTTGACAGAAGCCTTTCTGTGGAACCTTTGACAAAGGAGGCCACGTGGTTTAGTTAGGAAGCTTTCCAAAAGCACAGTGTCTCCATACGCCTGGAGCAGAAGCCAGAGCTGGCCCATTAGACCAGAGTAATGGCCTGAGTCTAATGCCAGGAAGGAATGTGGAGGGCATTGCAGAGGTACACACCTGTAATCATAGGACTTGGAGCCTAGAGGCTCTTGAGTTGGAGCCCAGCCTGGGCTACATTCCAGGCCAACCTGGGCTACATGTAGAAAGTGCCTGTTTAATAAAAAAGGTTGGTAAACTTTGCTCCCAGCGAGTGACTGAGTGGAACGGCTGTGGTGCCATTTTCTAGAACTGTCTCAGTGTCTTTGGTAACAGATGGGAATCATTTTTTGCTTAGTTTGAGCAGCTTGCGAAAGAGATGTTGATCAAATGAGAGTTTAACTTAAAGAGCCAGGTGTTGGAAAGGAAGGTGCAGAGGCAAGGACTGGAGCCATGTAACTCACTGGGAGGCCCTGGATTCAAGCTCAGTACTGCTGTTGTGTGTGCAGGGAACCGCTGGCCGGGGTGTCTGGAGGACATTGGTGGGAGCAGATGGGCTACAGGGCTCCTGTCCTTGGCGAGAGCTGCTTATAGCTTTGTGTTACTTACCTGGTTTCTTGTCACAGTGTTTGAATGGTCTCTGTTGGTTCATATATCTACTCCGGTGACCAGGATGACATGTGCTTTGACTGGTCCATGGAGGAGTGGTTGTTCCTTCAGGCCAGACTACTGTGTTACTATTTCTCTAGGGACTGTAGACCTGGCCTACAGAAAGTGATACACATGCCCTAGTCCTAACAGAGACTATGATTCATGTGGTGGGGAGCATTTGAAATAACTCCCAAGGCAACTCTCTAGGTCCCTAGGAGACTCTGGGTGGGCTGTGCTGGGCAGCTGTGCTCACTCTGCGAACCCATCCTTGTGAGTGCTGGGGGAGACTGTCTCGTCTTCAGTTTTCTGACAGTGAGTTAGCAGTGGGAGGGGATTTACCTCTGGTGGGCAGGATAGCATTGTGTGAACTTGGCCTCCTGATAACTCTTAGTCTTAGAATTCTGCAGCCCCACACCCTCACCTGTGTCTGTGCTTTCCAGGAACATCCAGGTAGACAGTCCCTACGATATTAGCCGTGCCGCGGATGAGCTGCACTACACCTACCTAGACACATTCGGCCGCCCGGTGATTGTTGCCTACAAGAAAAATCTGGTTGAGCAGCACATTCAAGACATTGTGGTGAGTGAGTGTGCTTGCTGCTTGTTGTTGGTACTGCCGAAAGCAGTGGTGTTAGGCTATGGATCTGAGTTGGTCTTCCCTGACACCTTTTCCCTGGTTCCTCCAGGTGCACTACACCTTCAACAAGGTGCTCATGCTGCAGGAGCCTCTGCTGGTCGTGGCTGCCTTCTACATTTTGTTCTTCACCGTCATTGTCTACGTCCGTCTGGACTTTTCCATCACCAAGGTACTCTGCTCTCTTCCTAGCTGTCAGACAGTCCATAGGACCTTGTGGCTGGCCATAATCCCCTACATTTTTCTGGCCTCTGCTAATTCTCCCTAGAGAGATTTCTTCCCCCGTGTAGTATGGAGCGGCAGGCTGTGTGCCCCCTACCTGACTAGCTTTATACCCGAAATAATTGCACGGAAACTGTATTCTCTTAAACATTGCTTGGCACATTAGTTTTAACCTCTTATTGGCTAGCTCTTACATTTTTTTTTTATTTTTTATTTTATTTTATTTATTTATTTATTTATTTATTTATTTATTTATTTATTTATTTATTTATTTATTTTTCGAGACAGGGTTTCTCCGTAGCTTTTGGTTCCTGTCCTGGAACTAGCTCTTGTAGACCAGGCTGGCCTCGAACTCACAGAGATCCGCTTGCCTCTGCCTCCCGAGTAGCTCTTACATATTGATCTAACCCATTTCTAATATTTTGTGTAGCACCACGAGCTTGCTTACCAGGAAAGATCTTAACCTGAGTCTGTCTAGAGTGAGAGAATTATGGTGACTGACTGACTCGGCTTCTTTCTCCCAGCATTCTGTTCTGTTTTCTCCGCCTACCTAATTTTCTGTCCTATCAAAGGGGCCAAGGCAGTTTCTTTATTAACTAATAGACATATGACCCTCCTCCATCACTCCTGTGTGCTAGTGTGGAACTCAGAGCATCAGGCGGCCACTGACTGCTCCGTAGCCTTCTGCTTGTGTCTGAGAATGTGATCAGAAGCACACCGTGTTAAGTGCCTGCTTTCTGCCTTGTTTTGGTTGTGGAAACAACCTGGACACTAGGTGAGGTAGGAGAATCATTGAATGGCAATTCTGCCTTGTCCTCCCTTTTTGCCATATAGGAAATTAATTTCATCTGCTGCTACTAGCCACTCTCAGTTTGTGGTTTTAAAAATAAATAAGGTAGATAATTTTTTATTCTCTCATATAATGTACCCCCCCACACACACCATCCACTTCTCCCTTCCGAAAAGAGCAGCCTTTCCAGAGATATGATCCAAACATGGTATAACAAGATGCAATGAGACTAGGCACAAACCCTCATTAAAGCTGGGTGAGGCAACCAGTAGGAAGAAAAGGGTCCCAAGAGCAGGTGAAAGAGTCAGAGACACCCCCACTCCCACTGTTAGAAGTCCCATAAGAACACCAGGCTAACAACCGTAACATATGCAGAGGACCTAGTGCAGACCCATGCAGGCTCTGTGATTGCCACTTCAGTCTCTCTGAGCCCGTATGAGCTCTGCTAAGTTGATTCAATGGGCCATGTTTTCCTGGTATCTTTGACCCCTCTTTTTCCTAAAATTCCTTCCCCTTCCTCAACGTTTCCCAGAGCTCCAAAGGAGAGGGACCCGACGGAGATCTCTAATTTGGGCTCTCTCTCCACCTAATGTTTGGCTGAGGGTCTAGGCAGATACTTTTTATTGTCTTCTTACTCTGTAGGGACTAATATATTTTTGTACTTAGCATTTTCCATCTGTTGGGCATGTTCTGGAATCCTCTGTCAGTTCACAGAACTTTATCACGCATCTGCAGATAGACACTGAGTGATCAGCCATTGCTTACTGTGCCTACATCTACCTCATGTAACGTCTTAAGGATTTATTATGTAAAGGTAACTTGTGTCCACCGGACCTAAGCCAGCCTCTGAGTTGTGGGGCAGGCCTTGTCAGTGGATACACAGTGAGAGGATATGGAGAGGGATGGTAAATGGAGAAAGAGTTCACCTTCTTTCCTGAAGTTCCTGAAACCCTATGGTGGTCTCCCCGAAGTCTTTCACGGCTAGGGATGAGCTCTTGCTGTGCCAGTTTCATGGCATATCTACCATTACTGTCCTGATCACGGCTGTGTGCCTGTGGAACTGTAAAGTAGTGTTTGCTTCATCTTGATGTCTCCTCCAGCCTTTGTAGTAGAGCCTGGTCCTCTAAGTGTCAGAAGGGTTTGACTCCGGCTTCCTAAGGTGTCCGCTATTGGCTGGTGGCAGTAGGTATCTATGGCAGATAAGTCGGAGTAAGCACCAGCCTATCTGCTGACAGATGTGGTCTCTCTGCCCTCCAGGATCCAGCCGCAGAAGCCAGGATGAAGGTGGCCTGTATCACAGAGCAGGTATTGACCCTGGTCAACAAGAGGTTAGGCCTCTACCGTCACTTTGACGAGACCATCAATAAGTACAAGCAGTCCCGGGATGTCTCTACCCTCAATAGTGGCAAGAAGAGCCTGGAGACAGAGCACAAGGCTGTGACCAGTGAGATTGCTGTGCTGCAGTCCAGGCTGAAGACAGAAGGCTCTGACCTGTGTGACAGAGTAAGTATTAGTGTTGTGAGCCGCTTGTCTGCAGGCCTCCACGCCCCCCTTCAGGGACTACTTCTGCTTGTTGAAAGCAGCACCCATCCTGCTCTTTGGGCTGGGCTTAGCTCCAGGGGCCCCCAGATACTCACACGTGCAGGACCACAGGCTCTTCAAGTGGTGTCAGTGCTTGTGGTGGGTACGAAACTTTGCGGCATCTGTAGGTTGGCTTTGGAGAAGTTCTGCATCTTCTCCAGCCTGTGTCCATGTGACTGGCAGTGAGGGCAGTGTCCTCCCTCCAGCTGCCAGTCTTCAGCTCCAGATGGCCGTGCCTGTAATCCCAGCACTCTGGAAGTGTGTATATGTGTAGGGACACGCATTTTCAGATGAAGTCCAGACAGGCTACACAATGGGATCAAGGCAAATCCTGCCCAGAGGATGAGATTTTGAAAAGGGGGATGAGGGGAGGCACCCAGACCTAAAACACTGGCTTTGACCCAGACTTTCTAAACTTGGTCAGATTACCCAGTTTCTGTGTCTGTGTGTCCTTATGGGTAATGGGAAGTAAGTAGTCTTTCACAGTATCTGAAAGTGGTTTGTGTCAGTGTTTAGAGCTCCGACAGTCATGTACTGTGCAAGCCAGCTATTATTATCTGTAAGGGAAGTATTACCTACTTTAAAAAGTGCCCCTCAGAGTTCTTAGGCTCCATTAGCGGCTCCACCCCCACTTCAGTCTCTTACTAACCCTAGTTCCTTTGTAGCACCCACCATGAAACAGTTCTTCATGTGCTTACATGAGTTCTGTGTGTCAACTAATGTCTGATCCCAGTAGAGAGAGGGCACCCTTAGGAAGCCTGTGTACAGTCATCTTGCTGGGGTGTGGGCAGAGTTTTCATTGGGACTGAGATCAGCTCTGTTCCCAGCCGTTTTCCAATAACCTCTCAGAGACTTAATATTAATTATAAATGCTCGGTCGATAGCTCAAGGCTTATTGCTAACTAGCTCTTACAACTTAAATTAACCCATTTGTGTTAATTTCTGCCATGTAGTGTTACCTCTTTCATCTTGCACCTCCTGTTTCTTCTCCATGTGTGGTGACTCCTGACTTCGCCCCCTTGTCAGTGTCCTTGTCTGGGTCTCTCATACAACCTTATTCTGTCCAGCTTCTTTACTAAACCAGTCACAGCAACATATATTCACATAGAGAAAAGGAATATTCCAAACTGGGGTCCCATGGTTTCACCAGGTGTCAGGGTAGAAAGCAGCTTGCTTGTCAGAGCTGACAAGAACATGACCTGTAGGTGGTGAAGCTACTGTTTGGAGCCAGGCTTGTTTTCTTGGTGCCAGCCCTCTACCATGGGCACTGCTTTTTGCTGAATTTTTGACTGTTTGTGTGGGGCTCTGGATCTGTGGGCCTGGGAAGCGATGGGGCTCGTTGAGTAGGGTGAGAGGGTAGTTCTCAAACCCTTCCCTACTCTGTCTCTGCCAGGTGAGCGAGATGCAGAAGTTGGATGCGCAGGTCAAGGAGCTGGTGCTGAAGTCGGCAGTGGAGGCAGAGAGGCTGGTGGCTGGCAAGCTCAAGAAGGATACGTACATCGAGAATGAAAAGCTCAGCTCGGGAAAACGCCAGGAGCTGGTCACCAAGATTGATCACATCCTGGATGCTCTGTAGCTAGTGTCTCCAGGGCAGGCCCAGGTTGCCTACAGCTCAGCTGCAGTGCATAGGTAGAGGGAGGAGGCTGTGGTCAACAAAAGACCTCAAGAAGGAAAAGCTAAGGCCCTACCCACAGAGGTCTGAGAAACTTGTCCCTTATTTCTGAATGGGTCCCTTTTTTTTTTAAAAAAAAAAAAAAAACAAAATCCTAAACAAAAATCCTGTATAAAAACCAAATATGGTTGTGTTTTGAACAAAGGCATTTTCAATAGTTGATTTAGTTTGTTCTGATGCCTGGGGTATTTTTCCATCTGTAAGTCCTGTTTTATGCCTTTCTAATTCCTAATGTTTGGTTCTTTTGTTAGTGTGTGCATGTTTTTTTTTAAAAGAGTGTGTATGACCAAATGAAAATAAAGGAGGGGCTGTGAACATGTGCTGTGCTGAAATCTTACGTCTAATTGTGGCGTTTGGGGGATAATACTTTATTTTTTTGGTTTTTTGAGACAGGGTTTCTCTATATAACAGCCCTGGTTGTCCGGGATCTCACCTTTTAGCACAGGCTGCTCAGAAGATGATACTTTGATCACTGTGCATTTTCTCAGTTTACAAGCCAAGTGTCAGAACATTGATGTTTCCTAATACAAGCCAGAGAGAGACATCCCGGAGAGTCACAGAGCAGTGGTGTTCCTTAAGTCTGTGTCACACAGTCTGAGCATTGAAAAAGGGTGGTGAGCAGAGCAGAGGTAGTTCATGGAAGGGTGACAAGCAGACACCCCACAAATTCATGATCTCAGATTGACCATACTTTGAGGAGGACACAGGCCTGGAGAACACTGTAGTCTGGGTGTGTGTAGGAGGTGGGTATCCAGAACAAGATAGTCAGTGGGTCTGTCAAGGCTTTGGCTTTACCCCCGCATCAGGATAGACTGCTCTCTGTGAGAGCTGGGCCAGTGTTGGTATTTGGTCGAGAGAGAGACCAGAGTTTGGTATAAGAAAGCCAAGAGCATATTGTAGTCATAGATGGGGCAGAGTGGATTCTGGTGCTTTGAAGTGTACTGGGGTATAGTCCCATCTCCACCTAGCCCTGACAGATAACTCAGAGGTCATGATGCTGTTGTTACTGAGTCAGACTCTCGTGTCTCTCACATCATAGGCCACTGTTGTAATGTAACCCCCTGGGCTGGCAGACAGATGGTAGCCTATTGACAAACTCACCTCTATGCCAACAGGTGTGCACACAGGAGTAGGCTGGTTACTGGGCATGTAGTTATATATTTCTTAAGTTGGTGGACTGAGTTGCCATTTGTTCAGCCCAAAGCTGGTTGGGGAAATGGGATAGTTGTGGTAGGTAGGAGTTCCTATGAAGAACATGGAAGAAACCAGCCGATGGTGGTGGTGCTCATCTTTAATCCCAACACTCTGGAGGCAAAGGCAGGCTAGAGGCAGAGGCAGATAGATCTCTTGAGTTTGAGGCCAGCCTGGTCTACAGAGTGAGTTACAGGACAGCCAAGGCTACACAGAGAAACCCTGTCTTGAAAACAACACACACAAAAGACCTAGGGCCTGTGTGGCAGTATATGTCTGTAGTGCCTGCTGTGTAGAATTCTGAGGCAGGAGGATCATTTGTTTGAGACAGGGTTTCTCTGTGTACCTCTGGCTCTGGCTGTCTTAGAACTCATTCTGTAGACCAGGCTGACCCAGGAAGATCACTTGAGCAAAGAAATTTGAGCTCTATTGGAGCAATGTGGTGAGGCCATCTTTTTTTTTTTTTAATTAAAGCAGTTATTGAATCAGTACTTTAGTATCTACAAGCCAATAGTGAGCTCACTTCATTAAAGAATGAACACAATGTACAAAAAAGTATGTTTATATACAAAAGTATATCCATCTTCGGGTGCTGGGCAAAAGTCATTGAGACAAGATCAAGACAAACTATCTTAACACCAATAAAGAGATTCCCAATATAGTATTAGCCTCCTGAGGTGGTGGAGGGAAGAGAGACCAGGGAATGAAGGCAAGTGACGGGCCAGAGCTAGCAACCAGTGAGCACCGCATCCAGGTCAAGATGGGAGGCCATTTGCTTTGAGTTGGGTACAGAGATCAGCTGTACCGAGTGCTGGGTGCGGTGACCCGTGCAGGACCATAATTTACGAATTTGGGAGGTGGGGGATGGTGCATCAAGCCTGGGCTACATATGAGATCCAGTCTCCCAAACAACAAAAAGGGAGGGAACAGGTGTGTGTTACATTTAAGATGGGAGGTCAGGAGACCTAAGGGCAGTCAAATCCAGTCCTGCCTCTCTGGCCTTGGACAAGGCTCTCTTTAAGATGGAACAACCTGCTCATAGGTTGACAGTGACTTAAGGCACTGGAGCTGATTTTCTTGGGTGCTGGGACTCAAGCCGATGCTTGCTCTGGGAACTGCCTGTTGCGCAGCGCCAGCCCTGCTGAATGAAGAAGCCCAGGCCTCTGCCTTTTTTTAGTGTTTGGAACCTTCAGGAAACAAGCCTCGCCGGATCTCGTTTTTTTTGAATGTGCTCCAGTCGCCCCCTAGTGGACCCGAGGCAGAAAGGGCCACGTTTGCGCACTGGCATCACTAGGGAGCTAGGGCCAAGACTGGAATGCGCAAGCGCAGTTGCTGGCCAGAGGCAAACAACCCCCGCGCATGCGTGCACCGCTCCTGAATTAAAGGCCTGGTTCTGTCCAGCCTTTCCTAAAGCCACCTGGTCAAGGGGTCATTTATGCAACCATGCTTCAGTGTTACTTACTACACCTGGTTTTATGTAGCCCTGCTTCAGGAAGCCGAAGGGCGAAGGTCGTGGATTTGAAGGTGGCCCAGTGGTGGCCCCCGGAATCTCTGGGCTGGCAGCATGTGCAGCTAGTTCTCTCTTGTCTCCATCTTCCTTGCTGCCCTGGAGCCAAGAACCTCAGGTCATCACATCTCCATGTCCACCTGCACCTTGGTTCTCCAGTAGCAAGCAAAGCCTCAGTTTCTCTCTTGGAAATCCGAGAGGAGGAGAGGCCTGGCTCCACTTTTCACCAGATTTGGGCCCCCGGGCGATGCACAGCCTCACTTCCGGTCCAGGCATGGCCGGCGGGTCCAGCCCTGGGCAAGCCCGTCTTGGCTCAGAGCACAGCAGAGGTCTGCGGGTTCTGAGCTGCTTCCATTTGTCTTGGAGGTTGACATGGAGAAAACCCCGAAGGCCCAGTCGTCCTCACAGTTTCACCACAAGTATCCTGACCGGGTGTCTGGTGCCGAGCTGATAGTGCAGGCCCTGGCCGCAGCCCTGCCGGAAACCGCGCTGCCAGCGGTTGGGGGCCGCAGGCTGGGACAGGAAGCGCCCCGGTGCACTAGGGGCCTCTGCAGGCCTGCATTGAGACCAGGTTGCCGCCATGTTGAAGGTGGACTCCTGGGGCTTAGCAGGTGCTGCCCTGTTCACCAGCCTCTCAGAGTTGTTGACTGTCTTACCCCATCAGGGTACTACCCTTCTGGCTCCCTGGTTTAGGTCTAGACCAGACATAGGTCACGTGCAAGCTGAGGTTAGAGGGCTGGAAAGACACGGTGAAGGGCCTGGTCATAGGAGAAGATAAGGGCTCCTGCCCCTTGGACAGGGCCAGGGGGTTGGAGGTTAACTGTCCTGACTCTGTCACCTCCCCAGCCAGAAGGGTAGGTAGTACCCTGATGGGGAAAGACAGTCAACAACTGAGAGAATTCAGAGCGAAGCGTTTCCATGTGGTGTGGCCAGGGAAGAGTGCAGATTCCAGTCCCTTCTTGTGACTTACACTCTGTGGAGCCGAGAAGGGGTACTTCTGTATTTTGGTTGTGAGCCTAGCCTTTAGCGGCTGAGCCATCTCTGCAGCCAGGAATCCTTTTCAAATGGATGTCTTAGTCTCCTTGAGCAGCTGTCACGAACGCCGCCTGGGTGGCTTATAAACAGGGCCTTACTGTCATATTTCTGGAGAAGCCAGGAGGGAAGTGTGGGCATTTGGTTGTGGTGAGACTCCTCTCGTTCCTTGGCGGGCTTCTCACTGAGTCCTTCATGCTGCAGAAGGAAGGAGGAACCTCTCGGGGACACTGTTTACCAGGTCACTCATCTCACTGAGGAGGGTTTCTCCCATGCCCATCACCTCTCACGTGCCCCCATTAGGGATTGGACCAACATGAGAATGGGGGCTCACACACACACGGCTATGGCAAGAACAGGAGCCTGTGGGTGAGGAGGAGGTAACAGGAAGGGAGAGTTTAGATGCAGGAGAAAAGAGTCGAAAAAGCAGAGCGGGTGGCACTGTGAAAGGGTGCTGCCAGCCAGCACCCAGGGCTAAGCCAAGCACGCCCCAGCCACCCCAGCTTTGGCATTGCTCTCTGAAGTGCACTGATGGCCGCGTCCCCCTCGTCTGCCCTCCACTCTTAAACGGCTGAGACGGGCAGGTGTCAATTTACTCGCTGTCTTTGCTTTGTGTCAGGAAGTCTTGGGCACCAAGGCTGTGTTGTTAGGCAGGACACAGCCTCCTGTGACTTGGAGGCGAACCAGGCACTACAGGTGGTGACAGTGACAGATACTGTGTAGGAAATGACCGGTGGAACCATGAACAGAGCTGGTCTGAAGGTTGAGAGCCATCCTCGGCACACAGAGTATGCCCCTGCCTCCTACTGCCCTTTCTCCTGGTCTCTCTACTACACAACCATCCAGGTCTCTGGTGGCTGCAGAACCTCATGCCTTGGAATCAACTTCCCAGCATGCCTCCCTCCTCTTAGCGCCCAGCTTCCTCTCCAGGGCACAACTCCTGGAACCAACTCTTTCAGCCTTTGTTGAAGGTTGTGACTGTACCTGACAGATTTCTGGGGCCACCCTCTCATTGGAGACTTGTGTTTGCTGTTCTTTGAATTCTGAATTGTCATCAGGAAAACAGGGACTGAATGACGGAAGGCCTGGAAGGGCTCTATGACTTGGCATCTGTGAGGCCCAGCACAGACCCCCAGTACAGGGTTCTGCCCTCCACAGCAGCAGGGGCAGCCACAGCCAGGAAGCTATGCTGAGGGACAGTGTTTACTATACTTTATCAATCTGCATGTCTGTGGTGCCAACAGCAGGTAGAGATGTCAGGCTGTCACTCCTACTGAGTCCCCAGACCTGGGCCACAAACTCTATAGCCAACAGGTACACAGCCCAGAGCAGGTGGGTCTTTCCCTCCCTCCCTCCCTCCCTCCCTCCCTCCCTCCCTCCCTCCCTCCCTCCCTCTTCCCTCCCTCCCTCCCTCCCTCCTTTTTCCTCTCTCTCCTCTCCTCTTCTCTTCTCTTCTCTTCTCTTCTCTTCTCTTCTCTTCTCTTCTCTTCTCTTCTCTCTCCTCCTCCTCCCCTCCCTCCTCCTCCTCCTCCTTCCTCTCTCTCTCTCTCTCTCTCTCTCTCTCTCCCCCTCTCCCCCCCCTCTCTCCCCCGCTCTGTGCCTCCCACCCCTTCCCTCTCTGCCAGGGATGGTTGCCCACCTTCGGACCAGATTCAGTCATCATATCACCCAGTCATTTATTTCACAGTCTCTCTCACCACCTGCAATGATCCAAGCCTTAGGTCTAGTGACAGATGTCTGAGGGTTTTGAGCGCTGATGTCCAAGAGCATGGCTCACCATAGGTCTGGTGGTGCTGGGCAGTCTGGGACAGCCTGAGTAAAGGACAGCGGCACTGGCTTCTTCTCTGTCCCAGGTCCCGTCTCTTCCCAGGGTGAGGCGCACAGTGGCTTTCCTCACTGCGTGATCAGGAGTGGTGGGTGCAGTTCTGTGCTTTGGGTCCTACCTGGCACACTGTGCAATAACCACTAAAGCCTAGACACCACTCTGCCCTCTGTGGGTTTGCAGGCTCACAGCCATTCCAAAGTTTGACTGCACACAAGATACTGCCTTCAGCAAGGCTCACTGCCGTGCTTAGTGCATACACAGGTAAACACATGTGCGGTAGGTGGGCTTTTGTTGGGCACTTGGTCCGTTCTGAGTGCTGTTCTTGGCCCTGGGTAAACAGTAGGCAGGGACAATGTCCCTATCCTCAGAGTCTTTGATACCCACAGAGACTCCTGCCAAGTCCTGAGAATCAGAGCACATGTGGTGCTCACAAGAGCCTGGGTCTGGGCACATTTTTATCAGACTGAAACTATAGTCCCCCTCGTTGCTGCCTGGGGAACATGCTGAGCAGGACCTGTGCCCAGCACTGAGAGCTGGAATTATGCAGGTGAGGAGTGGATGCAGGAACAGGCACAGCTGCCCACCCTCGGTCCTCCAGCTCTTCCCAGGAGCCTCCACTTTCATTTGCGGTTGGGCTGGGAGCAGCAGAGCAACACAGTGGTCGCCATTTAACTTGTCAGAACGAGACTGGAGGAGAACACTGGATAGGGGCACGGTATAGTCGAGCATGGGCCAGAGAGGGAAGGGCTAGCTCCAGGGAAGTGCTGTATATGGCCATGATCTGTGTGTCTGGACAAGCATGTCTGAGTGGGTGTCCATGAGCCTCTGTCCCTGTTTTTACATGGGCAAGGTAGGGGATGGAAGGCAGCTTGGGACAGTTGGAAGAGTGTGGAAGAAGAACTTAGTCCCGATGGCCAGGGGACTGTAAGGCAAGCTGCTTCCTCCCCCACCTCCCCATCAAACAGAAGTCCAAACCATTCTGGAATTGTGAGGGAGAAACCATCGAGGTACACATTGCCCTTAGACACAGCAGTGAGGGTTGGTGTGTATTCATGGCTGGATTTTAGAACCTCTTAGGGACTAGGAATGACAGGTGCCAGCTCTGGTGTGGCTGCCTGTGACACTGCCCACCTGACAATCCACAGTGGCCTTGCTTCAGTCCCTTGTCCCCTGCTCTAACAATCTCCCTAAGGGAGGGGTGCTTTCTAGAGCAAAGGTGTTTGTTTGGCTCACGCTTCTGGTGTCTGGAAAGTCCATCAGAAACATGTATGTAACCAACCCTCTGGGTGGTGGCCCTGGCAGAGTCATAATGTGGCAGAGAAATGGGAAGGGTAGTTCAGGGTCAGTGAGATGGCCCTTCGGGTAAAGACACCCGCTGCCAAGACGGGCAGCCTGAGTCAGATCCCTGAGATGGTGGATGCAAAGATGACACCTCTGAAGCTGATCTCCATGCATGGGCCATGGCCTGTCAGCAATAAATGTGAAGATAATAAAAAGAACACAGTGCATGCAAGAGTAGTGGCCTCTCTTCACAACAACCTGGCCTCGGAAGGTTGAAACCCAGCCCTCTGCCCAAGGCCAGCACCAGAATCTCCATAAAATGCTCATTTTTCTACTACACTCTGCCCCAAAGGTGCCATCAACTCAGTATGTTCGAGCCGAAGCCACATGTGAGCTTATGAGAGGACATATGAACCTCGGTCCTGATGGCTCAGCTGGGTCCTGCACAGGAGACCTGGGGTTTAGATGAACTGAGTCAGGTGGGCACTTTGTTACCAATCTTTATCTCCCTTTTTCTCTGCCTCGGGGCTCACTACCCTTTTCTCACCGTATCTTCCTGCATTTCCACCTTATGCTCGGATGCCAGCTCACTGAGTGCCCACCAGTGATGAGTGCACCCCCAGGGAGTGTGTGCGGTTTCCCATGTCTGTACAATGGTTGGGTGGCTGATTACAATGGCGCTGATTTCTCAGGGCTCTGCAGGGTGGAAGTTCAAAACTTCATAGTCTGGGAACTTTGTTTCCAGCCTTAAAATGCAATAATATTAATTCCTTGGATCAGTCAGTGGGGTGGCTCCTTTGGTGGTGGCCCAGGGTGGAATATTGATCCCTGTGAAGTCCAAGCAGGGTGGCAGGTGCACAGGGCACTGCTCATGATGTGAAGACCCAGCCTGACTGATCACAGGGCACGGGTCTCCTTCAGCTCCTGTCAGGGATCTAGAGCCCCCTTTGCCTCACTGCACAGAGTTAGAGTCGGGGACTGTTCTAGAGACTAGGTCAGGGATGTAGAGTGACTGGATTTTATCCATAGAAGAGAATAATTTCTTGTTTTGGGGTCTCAGAGTTCTTTGAGTATACAGCAGGCATCCCATTAAGGCTTGTGACCCCTGGAATGTATCGTAGAAGTCCTGGGCAGCAGTTCTGTCTGCTCCAGTTCTTTTGTGCATGTACCTGTGTCTTGGTTTCCCCTTTGTAAAGTGGGGTGTGTCCCTGGCCCCAGGCACAAGGTCAGGAAAAAGTGGACTATTTCACCTCACTGCATGAGTCTTGAGGTTGGGGTAGAGGTTGAGCTGGAGCCTCATAGCCACAAGAGGGCACCCCAAACCCTGCAAATCCAACCCTGCTCCAATCTCGGGGTGGAGAGAAGGTGGGTGGGTCCTGCCTGCAGAGACATGGGAGCCTGGACACTGGGACCTCCCATACTTCAGTCCCTGTTTTACTTGCCCTGGATGTGGGTGGTCTTGCTGGCCTCATTCTGCGATCTGACATAAATTCGTGCTGGGAACCAGCTCAGAGGGCTCTGGTGAGCACCAAGGTTTGAGTGGGGTCCCCACACTGTCACCTAGTCAGGTTCATCTTCTGGGTGTAGCCCCCTTATACCACTGGTTCTTTTCCAGTATTTTCCTGGTGCTGGAACCTAGAGCTTGGGCACGCTAGGCTACCACGACACACCCCCGCCCTCATTAGTTCCTGGCAGCTACCCCTGCACACATCAGAGCAGACATTCCTATTGAGGACACTGTGGAATTCTGGGAAAGAACTAAAGACCGCACCCTTTGCTATGAGGGCTCTGAAAGAAACCACCAGTGGCAGTTCACAAACAGGGCCTGTCACACTACACACCACTGTTTTCAGGTCTGTGTGATCAAGAGAGCAGGGGACCCAGCTGACTGGTGGACCTGCAGATACCCTGAGGGACTCTGGGTCATCACTGTGGGTTGGGTTCATGGGGACCCATGTGTTCTCAGTCTGAGGGTCCTCTTCTTGCCTACCTTGGGCAAGAACCAGCAATCAGTAAGCTGAGACTGAGGTTGAACCTGGTGACTCTTTGACCCATGGGGAGGTTCACTCAACAGGAATATGGATGCTGTGTGGGAGGCTTGTCCTTTCAAGCCTGGCTTCTCTGCTGGGCTAGCCCTCCTTCATGTGGGTTCTGAGGTTCTGGCTGGCGGTGGTCAACTCAAGCATGGTACACCAGGAGCATCAGATGCCGACCCTGTGGTGGGTAGGTAAGTTAAGTCCCGCGGTTAGCAGACACAGAAACTGAGCACAGAGGGCCAACAGAACAAAACAGGACCTGAGCCTAGGCCCTCACCCTGTCCTGACAGACGACTCTGAAGACTGGTTAGGGCCCAGCGACACATGCGTGTGTGAAGAAGGCCTGCCCAGAGCCCGGCCTGGTATTCTGTCTCCATGTCCACGCGTGTATTCCACCATTGCCATCACCTCTTTCCCACTCCGTTCTTCAGGGCATCACAGCCCTCCCTCCGCAGGCTCCAGGAGGCATGCATGTGTTTCAAGTTGTAAAAACAATGTATGCTCACAACAAGTGTTCAACTGACCAGAAGGGCACAGAAGAGAGCAGAAATCCCATCTTTCTCCCACTCTGATTCCTACCTAAAGCTTCCTTAGCAATTACTAGTGAGTTCCCTCGAGGGTCATGCTCTAACTATGTCTCTGTGCACTGCTCCATATCAGCTCCCCTAGGCCTGGGCCAGGCTCACACAAGATCACAAAAGATGCTGCACAGAGTGGCTATGGCAGTGTGTGCACGCACACACACGCACACACACAAAGAGAGAGAGAACCTCCTCATTCCTCCCTAGTGAGGTCCCTTCTAGCTGGCACCTAGATTGTCTCTATATAATATTCTGTTAATATTATTACAAGTTAAATTCAGGGATGGATTATGGATTATATGACAGCATATAAAGTACAATTTCAGCACTGGGGAAGTGGAGTCAGGAGGATCAATAGTTCAAGATCATCTTTGTCTTCTTAGTGAGTTTGAGACTAATCTAGGTTACACGAGCCCCCGCCTCAAAACATCAGACCAAACTAAAACAAAACCGCACCAATTTTAACTCAAAGCTGAGTATAGTGACTTAGGGCTGCAATCCGAGGCAGGAGGATGGCTAGGTCAAGGCCACTCTGGACTACAGAATGAGGTTCTATTTCAAAAAAGTAAAAATGTATGAATTCAGATTCAACGTTTACTGGTCTGAAGATATTCCTTGCACATCCCAACTATCTGTGTCTGGAGTCAGTTCTGATGGCGGTGGCATCTGGCACACCAGGCTAGAGCAACTGCAGCTTCCTGTGACTTTCTTGTGTTCTGTGCCTGCTTTGGGAACTCCCCTCTGCATCCAGTCTGGCTCTCAAGGCTCCTGAGGCTGCGACCTCTGTCCTTGGCAACTTAATGAGAAAGACTGACATGCACGTCACTAACAGGCCATTGCCCCCGAGAGCCTGGGAAACAAAAAACAAAACACACACACACAAAACAAGAGAGACCTTGTCCCCTGCCATCCTCAGACCTGAGTCCTTGTGGGCACTTAGTTCCACCTGTGCCCTTCAGGACAGCACCTGGCTTGACAAGTGGAGTTCCCATTGTCCTTGGGTGGGAACGTCACCAGCAGACAGAGGGGAACATTTGCCCACTCTAGAGGCCAGAGGTCCAGCACTGGGACCAGGGACATGCTGTCACACTGGGAGCTCGTGTTGCAGGACAGTCAGAAGGACAGAGTGGCCGCTGCTCTGTTCCAGGTGTAGGACTGGGTGCCCAGAGCACACAGCCTCTGGAGCAAAGCTGTGAATATAACATACGGTGAAAACACAAATGTGTGTAGAGACTAAAATGTGAAACCCACTCACCGTGTAGTTGGTGAGACACCCCAGGGGCCTGGGTTTAAGACTCTGATTTCTAGTATCGCCATTTCTTCAGAAAAAAGGGGGGGTTTTCCCTTAAGAAGTTGGGGGAGAATAACCACAGAGCACAGGAAAGGCTTCTAAAGAGTATATTTTGCTTCGTAGAAAACCTGTCTCTGACTTTCTGGCTTCCCCACAGTTTAGGAATCTTAGTCAGCTGGAACCTGAGGACAGGACTGAGCCCTGAATGTGATGGCCCAGCCGCTGCAGAACCCAGACATGATGCCAGTCTGCTACAAGAATTGGGAGAGGCAGGCACCATCCAGGGAAAACCCAAATGCCATTTGGGACAGTAGCCAGGGGTTGCAGGGCTGGGACGGGGAATCCAGGTTTGGCGGGAGCCCTGGCCCAGGAGAGGAGACTCAGGAGCTGCCCTGCTTGTGGAAGCCTCCCAGCTTCAGGGACTTTGGCCGACTACCAGACACCTGCGCAGCATAGCCAGGGTCTACTCAGGCTTGGGGCCAGCTCGGAACATGACTGAGCGCCATGATGCTTGCTGTACCTCGAGTCTTGGCATCTTGCCCTGGTAGGCCAACCCAGGCCAGTGTGGGTTGACATAGCAAGCTGAGACCAGAAGGCAGGGAGACTGAGCTGTCCCCTTGTCCACTTCTTGCTGACATCTCTTCTGTCCTTTCCCAGCTGCCTCCTCCTGGCCCCTGCTCCCCGTGGGGTATGTCGTGGGAGGTTGTTGACGATTTGAGCATTAATCTCTCTGCTTGGGGCCTCATGGTCAGGTGGCGCTTATCAGGGCCCTGCTCCTGTCAGATGGGCCTTCCGGAGCCCGTGGGTGAGGGGGGCAGCAGGAGTCTCTGCTGCAGGGCCTGGAGGCTGCCTTCCCATCCCTGGGCCTTCACAGCCCCTGCCTCCCCCCGCCACCCTGTGGGCCGCCTTCTTTACCACATCAGGATACAGAACATTGCATGAATTCCGGTCTCAATGGAATTATTTCAGAATTCTGGTCAACCGCAAGCTCAGGGTGTTTCTCAAACTATCTATCACGGCTGTGCGGTGGGCAGAACATGGGCTGGGGGGCAGTAACGGATGCGAGAGGCCCTGTCCACTGCCTGGGGGGGCAGTGCCCCAGCCCTGGCAGCACCCAGGCCTCTGCAGGCAGACGGTATGTGTTTCTCTAGCCTCCCTCCCACCAACCTGGCAGGGATCAGGCTCAGGAGACCCTGACATGCCAAAGCTCTGCCATCAGCAGGGACTCAGGGACACAGGGTTACTGTCCTTAATTAAGGGGGGCTGTGTGGTGCTGCGGACCTGTGGCACCTCCTGGGATAACACAGTTATTCCCCTGTCTCTTTCACGGGGATGACCCTAGTAGCCACACTGCTGCTAGCCAGGTGTTGTCTTTGCACAGTGGCATTGACCCTCAGACAGCAGGAGGGACTTATGCCACCCATTCTGCTACAGAGGTACCTGATGAGGGTACATGGTGGTCATATCTCTTTGCATCTCTCTTTATTTTCATTTTTTAAATTTATTTGTTTATTTGTTTATTTTTTTATTTATTTTTTTTAAGACAGGGCTCTCTCTGGCTGTCCTGAAACCCAATCCGTGAACCAGGATGACCTCAAACACAGAGATCCACCTACTTCAACTTCCTGAGCACTGGGATTAAAGGCATGTGCCACTACCGTCCTTAACTTTGTTTTTAATGAGGAATAAAACTCAAACTTATAAAACTGTTAGCAGCAGCAGTAGCAGCACAAACCCCTGTGGGGTGCTTGCTCCAACCTCCCTGTGTTAGCGTGTTTTCTTTATTAGTCTCTGTACCTGTGTGGTTGTGTGTGCATCCTGTACTGGGTGCCCTTGTAGCATATGTGTTCAGGGAATGTGTGAGAAATTGTGTGCATCTGGTTACTTGCTCCAAGGGGCCCAGGTATGTATTTCCTAAGAAAAAAGACAATTTTTACTATGTTACAGTATCGGTCTCTGTTCACTACCTGTTTCTAATCTGTGATCCAGAATTCTTTCCTGCCATTTGACCCAATAACATCTGTGATCATATGTCTACATTTCATGGCCATGAAATTAATGATTTTAAAATTTATTTATTTATTTTTATTGTCTGTGAATCAGTGTTTTCCCTGCTGCTATGTATGGGCAGCACCTGGTGTGCACAGAGGCCAGAAGTGGGCATCAGATCACTCGAAACTCGAGTTACAGGTGGTTGTGAGCCACCTTGTGGGTGCTGGGAACTGAACCTGGGTCCTCTGTAAACGCAACAAGTATTCTTAACTGCTGAGCCATCTCTCCAGCCCCTAATTTCGTTAGAGACAGAGTTTCACATAGCCTAGGCTGGTCTTGAACTTGTTCTGTAGTTGAGGGTGACCTTGAACTTCTGATCTTCCTGTTCCCATCTCTTAGGGTTCAGATGATGTCACGTGGTGACACACAGGCCTGTATCACCATGCTATTTTCGAAGTGCCGGTCATTGACCCCAGGTAGGCATTGTATTGTCAGCAAGCCCCTGCTAGCTGAGTAACCCTCCCCCCAGCCCATTAGCTGTAGTTTTTCAAGATGCACATTGGAGTTTGTGGAGGTGTGTGGTTCACAAAGTCTGCTGCTGACTTTGAACTAGGTCAACATAAAAAATCAATTAGTTAAAATATTGCTGTGCTGTTTAACTTCTTATCACAGTGTCATGACAATGGTCTGGGGATGATGGTCATGACCCTGGGAAGGAGCTGCGGTAGAGGGTGGTACGGAGGCTGGGGATGCTGAGGGGTGAGGAGTTCTGGGAGGGAGAGGCTCAAGGCTGGCAGGAGGTAGAAGGTGGCGGATGGCGACCCTGAGTAAACTTCAGGACTTACATGAATTTTGGGCTTTCATTATATTTCATTTCACCGACCTGCTGAAGACTCACTGGCATAGACTATGCCTCTTTCAGTGTTTGTCTAGAGACGGGGTCTCATCTTAGTGGAAGCTGGCCTAGAATTCACTTGTAGCCCACGCTGGTCTTAAACTTACAACAATCCTTCTGTTTCGGCCTTTCTAATGCTAGGGTTATTATTACACTTGTTTTGGAAACAAGGAAAACGAACCCAAGAGATTAAAGAGCTGACCGTCTTCATGGGTGAAGGACTCGGGGTCCTGGGTTTGTTAGGTTGGAGAGATGGCTCAGCCATTAAAAGCACTGACTGCTCTTCCAGAGGACCTGGATTTGATTCCCAGCACGCCCGTGGCAGCCACAGTCATCTATAGCTCCAGCTCCACGGATGACCTGGTGCCCTCTTCTGGTCTCTGTAGGCACCAGAACACAGACATAAATGTGGTGCGCACACACACACACACACACACACACACACACACACAATGATTAAGTATATAAAATTAAGTAGATAAAATGTGGAGGATTTTTATTGTTGAGATTCAGTCTCACCCCAAAGCCACGCAGCCCTGGAACTCACTATGTAGCCTACGTCTTGGAGCAATCTCCCAGCCTCTGCCTCTTCACTGCTGGGGTTACACCACACTCAGCCAGAAAGGTGGGCTTTGTTGTTGTTAGTTTTTAAACAAGGTCTTACTCTATAGCCAAGGTTGGTCTAAAATGTGCAGGAATGCTCCTGTCTTAGCCTAGGATTATTGGTGGGTGTGACCATTCCCAGTTTCAGAAGGTGTTTGAAGTAACAAATTTAGGCAAATAAAACAGACATTTCCCCACAGCCACAGCCCCTGAGGTCACTTGGGAGCACCCCTGCTCAATGTCACTGAGGGTAAATTTCTCTCTTTCCTCTCCCTCTCCTTTCCCTCCCTCTGCCTCTTCCTGCCTCTTTCTTTCTTCTAAGGCTAGATTTCCAGAAGCGGATAAGCAGACCAAGAGTGGATTTGAGCAAATACAAAATTTCCTGGGTTCTTCCAAGTGAGAACCCCCTCCCTCGTTAGAAAAGGAATTCCCATTTGTGGGGTGGAATGTGGGGGTGTCCTGCATCAGTGTATCTGAGGTCACTTCCCAGCATCCCCATCGTCACTGTCACTATCACCTGCGAGCATCTGGCCACCATCGTTGCATTATCTACACTGCCTCAGGAAATGTGAAGCCCCTGGGACTTTCTCAGGAGGGACGTGTGCGTGCCTCAGTAGGATACGTGTGGAACACGTGGAAGGGTGATCCCCACCACCTAGACAGGCCCTCAAGGATCCAGCTCAGGGATCGATGCTGGAAGCCCTAGCCCTGAGACTACACTGTCGGTCGAGCATGTGGGGACAACCAGAGGTGCCGTTCCCCCAGGCTGTCACTGCAGGGACCTTCTAGAGATATGAACAGCATGCAACTGCTACCATCCCACAGGGGGACTCTACTCAGACAGGTGGCGCACATGGACAGACAATGGCATTTCAATTGCCCATGGACATCCCTCATGTTCATTCTGTAAAGCCCATAACCTTTGATTTGATTTTGGGTTTTCAGCTTTTGAGAGAGGCGTGAGAACAATGAACCACCTCCATTGCAGGGAGAACAGTTGTGTTGGGTGGTTACGGGGAATGGTAGGGACAGTAGAGAGGGACCGGGCACAAGCCCACACCAAGAGGCAGCTGCTCCTCGGCTCCAGCTACATTGAACCATGTTGGTGGTTCGGTCTCTCCACTGCTCATTTTCTTCATTTGAAAACAGTATCAGACTAGTAAGTTCTAGTCAGCATTATGAGGACCAATGAACAGGAGCCCAGGACTTGAAGCCATGCCTCATTATCTAGGTGTCACTTTAACTGTTTCATCTTTGGTCAGTTGAGACCTTACTGCCTGTTCACAGGTGACACCGCAGGGGAGGTGTGTCCCTTAGCTACCTGGGTGCTGTGTGCAATGCAGGGGCCTTTCATCTGTTACCCTAGGCTATGGAGCAGGAGGCTGAGGCCTTGAGAGGATGGAGCAGGCAGAAGCCAGTGTGCTAGGTTCCCAGGGCAACTCGTGGGCCCTATGCCTAGTGGGCTGCAAAGCGTTCTTTCTTCCTCTCCTCACCCGCATTGTGGTGCTGGGAATAGAACCCCAAGCCCACAAAAGCTGAGCTGCATCTAGCTTCGTGGGGTTTATTTAGACATGTGCTCAACTATGTTCATAGCAGCTTTGCTTATCATAACCTGGAAACAACCTAGATGTCCCTCGACCAAGGAATGGATAAGGAAAATCTGGTACATTTACACAATGGAGTACTACACAGCAGAAAAAAATAATGACATCTTGAATTTTGTAGGAAATGGATGGAGCTAGAAAATATCATTTTGAGTGAGGAAACCCAGTTCCAGAAAGACAATTATCACATGTACTCACTCATAAGTGGTTTTTAAACATAAAGCAAAGAAAACCAGCCCACAAATCACAATCCCAGAGAACCTAGACAACAGTGAGGACACTAAGAGAGACTTACATAGATCTAATCTACATGGGAAGTAGAAAGTAGAAAAAGACAAGATCTCCTGAGTAAATTGGGAGCAGGGGGACCTTAGGAGAAGGTTGAAGGGGAGGGGAGAGACAGGGAGGGGAGCAGAGAAAAATGCAGAGCTCAATAAAAATCAATTTAAAACAAAGAAGTAAAACCACTGCAGGGCTGATGAGAGGGCTCAGGGGTAAAGGAGCTTGCTGCTAAGTCTGAGGACTTGAGTCCAGTTCCCTGAACCCACATGGTGAAAACAGAGAACCAACTCCTATAAGGGGTCCTCTAACCCCCACCCATGTGCCATGGCATTCCCCACCCCAGACATGCACAAGACAAATCAATGTATTTTAAAAATAGTACTGAAAGCATGGTTGCCCCATGAAGCATCTCCTATGGAAGATGCTTCCAAGCGACAGTTTCTCTTTCTGGGTTTGTTGCCCGCGCAGGGAAGGGCTCTGGGAACAGGCGGGGGGATGGCCCCCAAGACTGCAGAACCCACTCCTTCAATGTGATTCTCTCTCTCTGAGCCAAGAGGAAGGAAGCTGCGCTTCCTGCTCATCCACCACAGGCCAGGCCCAGTCAGCACATGCAGCCTGCCTGCAGTTAACCCCCGAGGCCACAGGTCCAAGCCAGGCCAAGACTCTGGACAGTCCAAGAGGCCAAGACTCTGTGCTGAAGCCGCCTGCCCAGAGGCCTGGCTGCCCACAGGGGTGAGACCCTGGTACTCCCACCATGCTCCAACAGAGTAGGGACATCCTCAGCAGGTGACTCTCTCTCCCCAGCCCGCCTGATCTCTTGGGCCATTTCCTATATGAGGTCCTGTTTCTCAGCCTGGTTCCCATAAGCACGAATGTGGCATCCCGCTCTCCTCCCAGCCTTTCTCTGGGCCCTGTCTCTGATTGGCTGGGGCTAGACCTAGACTTCAGCAATGGAGAGCTTGACGAGAAGACCTTAGGTGCGTGTGCAGCTGTGAGAGAGAACACGGGCTCATACTTGCGTACTTTGCTCCTGTCTCCAGTGGTGGTATTTTTGGAAACTACAGGGTGATGTCACAGCTGATCTGATTCAGGCTGCCTTAGTTTTATCTGTACCGAGAGAGAGAGAGAGAGAGAGAGAGACAGACAGAGAGAGAGAGAGAGAGAGAGAGAGACAGAGACAGAGACAGAGACAGAGACAGAGACAGAGAGAGACAGAGAGAGAGAATGTGTGTTTATATGTGTGTGTGTTTTGTGCTTAGCCCTAAGCCAGTGATTCTCAATCTTCCTAATGTTGTGACCTTTTAATACAGTTCTTCATGTTGTGGTGACCCCCCCCCACCTTAGAATTCTTTTGGTTGCTACTTCATAACTGTAATTTTGCTACTGTTATAAATAATAATGTAAATACTTTTGGAGACTAAGATTTGCCAAAGGGGTAGTGACCCACAGGTTGAGAAGCACTGCTCTAAGCCTTTCTGTTGCCTGTGCAGGATTTCCCATGCGCCGCCACAGAGACGACCTGGCCTCGTGGCCCCTGCTGCTGCCTGCCCACAACCGCATTTTATCTGGTTCTTCAACACCGAACAGCTATAAGCTTTCCGACCATCATGGGAGCTGACATGGCTGTCGCCACGCAGGCTGAAATGACCGTTGCTGATTAGGAAGCCATTTCAGGCTGACCCTGACTTCCGATAACTTGTCTTAGGACGTCAAAGTGACATGCACCCAGCAAAATCTTTCCTTTGAGTTGTGAATTTGGACTTTTTCCTGAACGAGCAGTATATGGTGTGGTCCTCCATCTTAATCTCCGTGCTGCGCACTGGAAAGTATACACAGCTAGCTCCCGTCAGCCCGTGACCACGGGAGGAAAGAGCAGTTCACTGTGGTGTGCTGTGTGGCTCCATGATGCTCATTTGTAGTTGGGGTGTCGAGGTCATTGTCACTTATGATCTTTCGGGGACGAGTGGGGTCTTTCTATGATGCCAGGCCTTAAACCCTTGGGTTCTGGCTACATACACTCCACCCCATGATGAAGGTGTTTAATTTGCAATCCTACAGCTTCTCTTTGTCAGGGCCAGTGCAGATAGAGCTGTACTTCTGCTTACACAATTGTGGGATGTCTGCGACATTGATGTCATGTCTGAGAAACCAGCTGTGCTCCTACACAGTTGTCTGTTTACCTCTTTGGTGTTCTCGGTGGTGGCTTTTGAAAAGGCCATCAGTTTCGTGGCTGTGTCAGATCAGGACATATTTGAATGTTTATGTGGCGATCCTGCCATTTAGATGGGTGGCTTTCCTGGCTAGACACCTGGACTATGGGTTTTTGAAGTTCTCAGTTTCCCAGAGTGTGACTAGATGAGCACAGGGGACCTGACATGGATCGCCAGCCCTTCTGGGCTCAGACTGTGAGAAGCAAGTCTCCATGTACCTGAAGGAGAGAGAGGCAGCTGTGGGCTGGAGCAGTTCAAGAGGGCCCCCTAGTGCCAGCATCGAGTACTGCGGCTTTCCATCGAGTACTGCGGCTGATCCATAGGCATGAGCAGTGTCACCCTCCTCTGGGGGACAACAGCCTGCAAGACCTATGTTTCTTGGCAACCTGCTGTCTGCAACAGTCTTCCCAACAGCTATCCCTAGGTGGCTAGGTGGTCATTCTTTACACTTAGTTTCTCTGGAGGGTCCTGACGCTATACACAGTCCCTAGGACCTCCCACATTCCCCAAAGACCACCCTCCCACAGGCAGTCTGGCTGTGCCTCCTCAGTTTCTCCAGGAATCCCCAAGCCACACATCCTAGTGGGTCTTGCACAGCACTCCAGGATTCCTTGTTCCCAGAAGCCTCCTCCTTGGTCAGCCACTGGCAGAGCTCCCTCCATGTGACAGTTTTTCTGCACACAGCTGCTTCCTATGCCCTCATGGGGGCAGCCACCGCTCATGAAAAAGACACCCTGCTTCAGCCCAGGAGTTCCTTGTCCAGGCCAGCCTCAGGCCTTGAATGAGTGGTTGGGGTGTGGTTCTACGAAGAGAATTCCACATGACTGGACTTCCTTCCGTTCACTGGCTCTGAGGGATCTCCAGGCCCAGCAAGATGGAAGGACAGCTCCTCCTGGGGACAGGGAGACCCTGATTGGTGGTTAAAAAGAAGCAAAGGGTCATAGAAGGCTCCGAGATCTATTCCAGTCCCCCCCCCCCCCAAGAGATAGAGAACCTTCTAACAGGCTAAACAATGGAGACAAGACAGACACATTCAGACCGATGGTGCTGTCTAGAAGTGTAAACACAGCTTGTGTGGGTTAGCTCACCTAGCATGTCTGAGACCTCGGGTTCCACTGTCACGGCTGCATCCTCCAAAACCGTGTGCAGTGACTTGGGCAGAAACTCATGGTAAAGACGGAATCCATACGCAAGCCTACTGTGAAAGTAAAGCTGTAAAGCTGAGAGGAGATAGTCCCCTGATCTCTCCTGAGTCACGTCAGACTGTCCCCTAGCTCTCCCTCCCTGGGACCCCACAGGACTGGAAGGACACCATGGCTTCCCTGCATGTCCCATAACCCAAGTACAAGGCTGCCCAGCAGTCTGTGAGACTACAGACATGGATGTCCTGAGAGCCACAGTCATTGGTCCACACCTACAGTCAGCCTGGACTGTTCTGAGTGCTTGAGACATTGCCGAAAATATAGCAACAGTCATCATGGGTTTTCAGAAGAGAAGCAACAAAGGAAAACCTGGGCAGCCATCAGAAACTGTGCTCCTTATAGCCGTTCCCCAAACTTATGATGGCTCTAAAGCTTAAAGGAGAAAAGCAAGTGGAGAGACAGTCAGGACGGATGAGCAGGCGCCTGAGCACTAAAGGTGTGTGATGGCTCCTTTCATTGACACCTGAACTAAATGCAAAACTAGGAGACTCACCTCTGGGCGTGTCTGTGAACGTGGGTAGCCCCACCCATGGGCTGGGGTCACAGACTGAATCACCAGCCCTCGTTCCTTCCCACTTTTTGATTTGCCTAGGTGTGAGCTGGCAGACCCCTGATCCCACCACAGCTGTGCCCCCATCTTACCACCTTGCCTGCCCACCATGATGACTGCCACCCTGTGAGCCCAAATGAACTCCACCTTCTTTAAACTGCTTTGTCAGGTGTTTGGTCACAGTAACGAGGACAACTGAGACGGAGAGACAGCTGCTTCCTTTGGAAAACCCTCCTGAAAGTGTGGGCAGATAAGAATTTGGTTTGGGAAGAAGTGAGAAAAAGAAAAATGAATGGAGGCATGGCTGAGAGGGGCGCTGTGATGAGAGGGCAGCACACTAGACACGAGGGGAGGTTCCCTTGGTACAAGGTAAAGGCTCAGTGAATTCCAAGAGTGGGCCGTTGTGAGCATATCTGCATTTTATAGCTACATGTAAGACCTACCACCATGCACCCTCCCCTGGGGGAGGAAAGCAACATACTCAGGGCACAGATTTACTAAGCTCAAAGACTATTTCAGTTGCGCTCTCTCTCTCAAATGCATTTATTTTATTTTTAATTAATCTTTTTTATTTGAGGTATGTGAGTGTTTTGCTTGCATGTATGTCTGTACCACGTATATACCTGGTGCACAAGGAAGGGGTGAGCCTCTATGTGGGTGCTGGGAATTGAACCTGGGTCCTTAGCAACAAGTGCTCTTAAACACTGAGCCAACTCTTCAGCCTTCTCCCAGTGCCCCGTGAACAGTTTTAAATTTTTATTTATTGGTTCTTTGTGAAGGTGAAGCAGTGGGGTGGAGCTACAGCTCAGGGGTGCAGTGATTGCCTAGTGTGCAGGGGACCTAGGCTCTCATTTCCATCACTGGAGGGGACAGGTTGTGGGGCAGCATGGGAAGCCAGGGACAGTTACAGGCATGGCTGACTTGGGCTTCTTGTGCCAACAGGACTTGAATCTTTTCTGGTTTCATACTTGTTGGGCATTCCCTTCAGAAAGGCGAGATGGAAATTCAGAATTCGGATGTGTTGTAGAAAATCAGCCAAGGACAAATCAACTCATCAAGAAAAACCCAACAGCAAACAGCCCAGCCCTGTACATAGAAAGATTGCTGAACTTGGAGTGCGGCTCAGAGGCAGAGCACTTACCTGGCATTTGTGAACATTTGGGTCTTGGGTTCCATCTCTAGCACTGAAAAATAAAAAGAAAGAAAATTAAAAGAGGAAGGAAAGAAGAAAGGAAGGAAGAAGGAAGGAAGGAGAGAAGGAAGGAAGGAAGATTATTGACAATGTGGAGAGAGGCCTGTTCTCTGGGAGGTAGCTGGGGAAGACTGTGAACAAGGGACAGGGTTAAGTTGGAACATTTCCATTTGAGATAGTTCATTTGTTTTAAAAGACGAGAAAAACTCATAGCAGACTTGAAAGAGGAAAAAACTATTAAGAAAGAGGAAAAAAAAAACAGTGGAGACCCTTGGACTAGAGAGGAAGTGAGCTCCTGCCCAAAGCCAGGCTGTGACAACCCTGTCCCAGCCCCAGCCTCCCTTGCAGCTAGGGCTGTTATGACTGAATTTCTTTAGCTATAACTGACCACCACAGCTGAGCTTGGGAAGTTATAAAGAAAAGAGATTTACTCATCTCCCTGTCCTAGAAGCTCTAGAATCCCTGGAAGACCTTGTGAAGTATATAAGCTTAGGTCTCTGGCTCCTACAAAGCCTCTAGCATCACCATGGAGGCCACTTCCATGACTGTATCTACCTTCACCTCCCAAAGGCCTTGCCATCACACAGTCAGGAGATGAACTGGGGATTGAATTCCCAGCACAGAAGCTTGGGGGGGACGGGACCCATTCATCCTGTGATCCTGTTTTAGACATGTATCACACGTTCACTAAAGGAGTTCCCAGATATAGCTCCCTGTCCTTGGGAAGTAGATCATGTCTTCCCATGCCTGCCCTTGAGCTCTTGATCCATCTTGGCCATCTTTAACTGATCCTTTTCCATCTCCAAAGCCTTACCTTGGGTAGCAGAGCCACATGGATTAGAAGTACATGTGGGTGTGCTATTTTCTTTTCATTAAAAAAACATGTCGCCAGGTGGTAGAGGCATACGCCTTTAATCCCAGAACTCAGGAGGCATACATAGGCATGCAGATCTCTGTGAGTTCGAGGCCAGCCTGGTCTACAAGAGCTAGTTCCACAATAGCTGGGGTTGTTACACAGAGAAACCCTGTCTCAAGAAACCAGAAAAAAAAAAAAACCATGCGTATGTATGCGGTATGCTTAAATGCAGGTACCTGTGGATTCCTTGGAACTGGAGTTACAGGAGGTTGTGAGCTGCCCAACATGGGGGTTGAGACCTGAATTGGGATCCTCTGTGAGAGCAAGACAGTCTTAACTGCTGAGCCGTCTCTTTAGTTCTAAAGTATGTTTTGTTTGAAATCTCAAATGCAGCGAAGATTCCATGAAAAAAGTGAAAATGAAAGAAGGTACACTCATTCCCTTAGTCTCGTCTACACAGAGTAGCCACAGAGGGTGGTTTACAGAGAGCACCAGGCTTTTCTGCATCCTCCGAGGTTATCATGTCATGGGTTCCCTTAGTCTTGTCTACACAGAATAGCCACAGACAATGGTTTAGAGAGAACACCAGGCTTTTCTGTGTCCTCTGAGGTTAGTGTGTCATGGGTTTGGTCCCCAGTGGGTGCGTTGTTGAGACCATTGATGCTTCGATCATCTCAGGAGTTTGTCTTCCTCCCTCCGAGCACAGGATGGGCTGATAGCACCGGGAAGACCAGGGGAACCTCATTTGCTGTGCAGGAATGACAATTTAAATGGGGAAGCAAAAATTTAAGCAGGAAAGTAAAAGATGTGTGGCCCTCAGCAGCCGCGGGATGCCAACCAAGAGGATGGCATCCTAGACCCTCAGCAGCCGCGGGATGCCAACCAAGAGGATGGCATCCTAGACCCTCAGCAGCCGCGGGATGCCAACCAAGAGGATGGCATCCTAGACCCTCAGCAGCCGCGGGATGACAACCAAGAGGATGGCATCCTAGCTCCATGCTCCCAGCAGGCTTTGGGGTGCACCCAAAGACGTCAGAATGCAGGTCACAGACCAGAAAGAGCAGCAGCAGTTTGTCAGGCTAAAGGGGCTGCAGGAACAGATTCCTGTCTGCCGCCAAGCTGTGGAGTCTGGGAGGCTGAGGAGGGAGCAAGAGCCCCTCTCTGTAGTCCCGCTTGAGTCTTAGAGGCTGGAGCAGTGGCAGCCTGGGTGAGGGCAAGGTAAGCCTCCCTCCCACTAGTGGTCTGAGACCAGCCTCCCCAGCCAGGAGCCAGGATCTGAATTTTCCTTCTTCTTCCTTATCTGATAAACTCCAAAATGTGGGCTTCCAGATTTGTTGTATAGTGAGGTGGGTTCTGATTGGCTGAATGTGTACATATGCAAATAAGGTGAAAAAATAGGATCAATCAGGTGAAAGCTTCCAATGGTGGGGGAGGGAGTGGAGAAAGCCTGCCAAAAATTGAGGGTGTTCTCAGTTAGACCATGAGCTTTATGTTCTCTCCCTCCTCCTCTGTGCTGCAAGGGATGCAGGGAGGTGGGAAATCCCCTGCAGTTTGTTGAGCTTGTTTCAGAGTTGAGCTTCCTGTTTGCTCGTCCCAGGCTGCTGTGATGAAAGACCCAGTCTGCACTCAGAGCGGCAGTGACCTGTGGGCTGTCAAATGCAACCTGTTAATCAGGGGGTTCTGGGGTGGGTTCCCTTGCTGCCACAGCAACTGCCAGAAGTAGGCACCCAGATGTCGGCGGGCAGCTGGCCTGTTCAGTTGTCACTGGGGACCTTATGATCCATTGTGGTCACCTGCTGTCAACACAGTCCACCCAGGCGGCTTGCCTTCAGGGTTTCTGAGGCCATTTCTACCCCGGTCACCGAAGTGACAGAACCTTTAAGAGATGGAACAGAGGGGACAGTGATTAGGTCACTCAGGACAGATGCTGTGCCCTCAAGTGGGCTGCTAGAAGGAGCTTCCTGTCTCAGAGCATGGCCTCCCTGCTCCACAGTCACCATGGTAACACACACACACAACTCTATGATTTTTTCACACTTAGTAGTTTAACTTTTTTTCCTTGAGAACACATGCACAGATCAGTTTCAATTTCAGCCTCTCTCTCTCTCTCTCTCTCTCTCTCTCTCTCTCTCTCTCTCTCTCTCTCTCTCTCTCTCATCTCGATTTTGCTATGCATCCCAGGCTGACCTTGAACTTGGGATCCTTCCTCTTCAGGCTCCAGGTTCAGGGTGCTGGGCTAGAGGATTTGGAAGGAAGAAGTGAGAACCTGGGGTACCAGCTGGGACGATCCCGGAAGCAGAGTTGGTTCTGAAAGTCTGGGTAGTGTTTGTGGGGAGGATAGGTGGGCTATGCTCCCACAGGCGACCGGCACGTCTGAGGTGCAGAAGCTAATCAAGAATCAGGTGTGTCCACGTTCTCTGACAGCAGTGAAATGGAGGTGCCAGGACGCATTATTTGGCACTGTGTAGGACCGGGGCTCATCTCTGCTTCCGAGGTGGTATTTTCCTCTCCCTCCCCCCACCTCTCTCTCTTCTTCTTCTTCTTTTTTAATAAAAATAACTACGAAGAGTTCAAGATGCCTTTCTTTCACGACATCTCAGCACTTAGGTCCCAGCAGCACATCGGTGGCAAAGAATGTCCCCTGTCACTGTGGCTGCTTGCCTTTATTTGAAGTGTCTGGCTGAGCTATCTCCCGGTGACATGCTTCTTTCAGAGCGAATTATTCATATCCCTCCCCCCCCCCCAGCAAGCCCAGCCTCCCCCGGTCTGGACTCTGTTCATCCCTGCAGGTGTGAAGACAGGCTCGGCCTTTGTGTGCTGGGCGCTTGTCCCCCTCCTGCCACCCCCCCTCCTGGATCCCCTCCAGGCCTGTCAAGACTCTCCTCGCTCCGGGTTCTGCAGCGTGCAGGGCTGATGGCCCCTGTCATCGAGGCGAAGCTGTGCAGCCTCCAGCCCGCCTCTAATCTCCCCCTTCACAAAGGGCAGTTCTGTCACTCAGAGGGACAGCAGGCGGACCTGGATCCGGGGCCATGTGATATTACAGGAAGCAGTCTAGCAGAAGCAACCATGGCCTTCCATGTGGTGCTCTGGGAGGCAGTGAGTCTGGACAGGGTAGGGGAAGCGGAGCCACCCTGACCCACCCAAGTCGAGGAGCTGAGTTAACTTGGGATGTGGCACAGAAAGTGTCCGGCCTCAGCTGTGCAGGAAGGCTGTCCCAGGTCATCCTCCGAAAACTAAGACAAGCTCTAAAGGAGGGTCAGCACCCTAAACCCCAGACACCAACATCTCCAATTCTGCCTCTGGGTCCATGACGATGAACCCTGGAGACAGGGAGACAGGGACACAATGAACAAGCTGTGAGTGGCCAGGTACCTGGAGATGAGTGACGTTGTCTCTTAGAGTCTGCCTCCTCTTCCCATGGTGAAGCACACCTCAGCTGCTCAGGAAAGACTTGAAGTTGTATCCAGCAGGCGTCTACTGTCTGTACTGCTGGGCTCACAGGCATTACGACTTCTGCAAATAGGCTTCTCCCACCTACCCAGTGTGCGGAAATCTACGACTAGAGTTACTAATAGAAAGATAGGCAGATTGTCCATGTGAAAATCTGACTGCACGGGGCCTAGCCCAGTTCAAGGTCACCCCAGGGCAGAGTTGGGCAGTGGCCTACAGGGAGCACAGGAGCGGAAGTGGAGGAAGCCGTCCAGTGGCACTGGCCTCTTAATTCTCCACTGCATCTGGAACACACACATCAGTGACCTCAGCAGCATTCATTCCCTGACCTCTGGAGACCTTCAGATTTGAGAATTCAGGGACTCTGAGCAGATGTCTACTGAATCTAAGTAGTTACATCATTCCCAGCCTCGGCTTCTTCTCCCTCCCTCCCTCCCCCCTCCCTCCCCCCTCTCTTCTTCTTTCCCTCCCTCCCTTCCTTATCTTCCTCCCTCCCTCTCTCTCTCCCTTCCTTCCCTGTTCTTAGTGTTTCCAGACTGGGATTCACTTTGTAGCCTAGGCTAGACTAGAACTCACTGTATAACCCAGGTCGGCCTCAAACTCATCCTCTTCTCTCAGCCTTCCAAGTGCTGGGATTAGAGGTGCAAAAGGCCACTCTTAGCCTATCTCTTCATCTGTAGAATGGACTCACAGCACCAACTAGATGAAAATAAAAGGAAGGTGTCTGGCATCTCCTGAGTGGGTACAGAAAGGGGACTCCTGATAAAAGAGAAGATGCCATCACAGGAGTTCTGTCGACAACTTTTCCTTCTGATCCATGTGGTGTGTGGTCTATGGGGCTAAATTTTCTCCTGGTTGGCCTGGCTCAGGGGGGCAGCTGAGTTAACTGAGGCAAGCAGGCCTGGGCTCCCTGAGCCTGTTAGAGCCTGCATCGGTCCATGCCCAGCACGGGAGACAGGCAGTGACTCCAGCTGAAGGCCCTGGGGGCGCTGGTTTCTAAACAGGGGGCTCCTCCTGAGAACCCCTCCTGAGTCAGAAGCTGGCCTCTGGAAAAACAGGTGCAGGCACAAGTTCTGGGTTCCTCACTGTAAATTAATCCACACAAGCAATTGGGAACAGAAAGTGCTTCCTGTCCCAGCCTGGGACAATGGACAATAAGTGCGGCCTGCTGGCCCTGGCCGGCCAGGTCCTGGAGGCTTCAGGAAAGCATCCCCCACCCACACACCTGCCTCCTATGAAGCCCTCTGCATTGTTTCGGGCTGGAGGCCAAGGAGGGTTTCCTTTCCTGGGGAGTCTGTCTGTAGCTTTCAGGGCCAGACTCTGGGGCCCAGCATTCCTCCTCAGCCGTAAACTTCCCAGGGAAGGAGAGCTTGAAAACATGGCCTGAGCCGCTCCCTCTGTTCAGTTTTGTTCCACAATATTCTGGAAACCATGAGGTGCGCTTGCTGGCACAGGTTTTCAGAGGAACGGTAGTGACACACAGGGCAGAACACAGCTCAGCTCAGGCCCATGGTCCTCCTTGTCCAGCTGGAACTGTGAGGGTTGCAGGATAGATGCACAGACTCCAGGAGAGGCAGGCCGGCCAGCGAAGGCTCAGGATGGACACGGCTAACTGCACCAGCCAGAAGAGGCAGAAACATTGAAGAGTTGCTGAGCCGAAGGACGGTGGTCCTGAAAACGAGTTTTGGACCTGATGGGCAGAGATGGGCTGGGAAGGGGGCTCCTCGGTGAGGTATGAGAAAGCCTTGAATCATACCAGGACTCCCATGGGATCTGAGGCTGATACAACGACTGCAGTTCAACGTCTTTCGTTTTGTATTTGAGGCAGGTTCTCTTGTAGCCCAGGCTGGTCCCACTTGCCAAAGATGACCTTGAACTTTTGGTTCTCCTGTCTCTGTGTCCAGAGGCGCGTGTTTACTGAATCTGGTTTATACCTGGGCCTGGGGACCAAACCAGAGTTTCATGCGCACTAAACAAACACGCAACCAGCTGAGCTACGTTCCCAGCCCTGTGGTTTCATGTTCACTACTTTGTTTGTTTGTTTAGTGTGTGTGTGTGTGTGTGTGCGTGCATGCGTGCGTGTGTGTGATCACGCTACAGTACTCTGTGGGAGTCAGAGGTCAACTGGCAAGAGTCAGTCCCGGGAGCTGAACTTGGAGGCAAGTGCCTTTACCCACTGAGCCATCTTGCTGTGCCCCTGTGGTTTGACTCTGACTGAATGTCTTTGGTGCACATACCAACTGCGGGATCTATGGAATCTGTAAGCAAACACATCAGGGCATGCTGATGTCTGGTCTTTTCTCTTTTGCATTGCTAGGGATAGAAGCATGCTCAGCCAACACCTGCTGCCAGAAGCACCCATCCTAGCTTTCTCAAAGAAGAAAGAGCTCCCATGTAGTTATAAGGAACAGGAAGCCTTTGGGTGACACTCTGTGGCTTTCTCTCTCTTCTGAGGGGCAGGGAAAGCCAAAGGAACTGCTCCAGTACGGGGCAAGGCAGTGGGTAGACCACCTCTGGTCCTGGAGGCCTTGCAGCCTGGGTCAGCCCGTGCATGCATACAGAGGGAATATATGTAACTTTGGTCCCCAAAGTATACCTCACAAGACACATCTGTGGCCACGGGATCTGTCACGGGTGGGGCAGGCAGCTCAGACATGCTGGCGATGGGCTGGATGGTAGAGGCTGTGGGCTCCTTTTCTTTCTCTGGTCATGTCTCTCTGCCCTCTAGGGAGATCCTGTGTGAAGGGCTAGTGCTTCCTGCCCCTCCCCAGGTCACTAATGAACCACTCTCTCTCTTTTTCCCTTTTCCAGGATTGGGCCATGGAATCAAAGCCGCTGCAGTGACTCAGGCGTTTCCCATTGCCCAATTCTCGCATCCTCTACTCTCAGCGCCCAAGCTTTTCACGTCCTATTTGAAACTGATAGGAAACCCTCTCATTGTTTCACAACATGGATATTAGCACCGATGAAGGAAGCGCTCCATCAGATAATCAGCCGGCAGCGAGCTGGCTTCCAGCACCAGCTAGCTACCCGGGGACTCACTTCTCCACTTCCCAGGACCCCAGACTCAACACACCCCTGTTCAAGACAGGTAGGGACTGGAGCTTGGGTCCTCCCACCTTCCACTCCCATTTAGAGAGAGAGAGAGAGAGAGAGAGAGAGAGAGAGAGAGAGAGAGAGAGAGAGAGAGAGAGAGAGAGAGGCTTCTCTTTCTCCAGGGGTCTCTGAGGGACAAGGCTCTCCATCACTTGCAGACATTAGCTAGCCCTGCCCCCACACCCCCAGCACTTTTTTCAGCTTATCCATCAAACCCTGGGACTCCCTAAAGACAGCTTAGGGTCCTCTTCCCTTCTTACAGTTCCCACTTGACGTGGGTTCTAAGCCTGGTGCTGTGTAAGATTCCCCTTGTAAAAAGGGTTCTGCTGCTCAGAGCTAGGGCCAGAGCCTTTGCACGCTGTCTGGGGCAAGTGTTTCATTTTGCACTTAGGTATTGCTGGGGCGCTGATAAAAACACGACTCTCTCTAGACTGTCAGCAGACAGGCCTCGGTCTTGCAGGCACTGCGTAACCTTCTGGGTGACCAGGTGGCTGTCAGCCTCTTTCCCCCGAGTTACAGATGAGGACCTGGGTGTCAGGGAGGGTATATATTCTTCTCAGATTCACACAGCACAGTTTTGAGGGCAACATGCTTCTCTTCCATGGACAGTCTGGAGTCTGTGGCAAAGGTCTCAGAAGGCACCAGGCAGGTGGGGCCAGCTCTTGGATTGGGGCTGAGGGTGCTGGGAGGGGCTTCCCATCATGCCATTCTGAATTCTAAATTCTGCTAGGAAGAGATTCCCTCTCAATAGTTTCTATCCCATTTTTCAGAGCAAAAGTGGCAAATTCCTGGTTAAAGATGCCAGCTCATCCAGGCAATGGCTGTTTGCAAGGGGATGGTTATTGTCAGACCCCATGGTCTCAAGCGTTGGCTCTGGTTCTGGCATCTTAGCTAACCACAGTACCACTCTATGAGATCTGCCAAGAGTCAGGTGCTTACACACAGTATTTATTGCTGATCTGCAAAATAACTCATGCACAAGGTGAATTCTCTGGGCAGCTCACAGTTGTGAAAGCACAGCCCTGAGAAGCGGCATGACCTGCTGGCAGGCACACAGTAGTACATGGTAGCTGGCTGGGAGGCCACTGATGTTGACCGGACTCCTTTTGCTAGCTCGGTGCCTCAGCAGTTTGGGTGTTCAGAGAGGACCGGGGGCCTCACCAAGTTTGAATTCAACAGCTTAGGTAGTATGCTCTCTAGTCCCAAATATCCTGGCAGGCGCCGTGAGTCCACGGCTGAGACAACCAAGATCTTAGTAACGCCATCTTTCAACGAGAGAAGAGGAAGCAGTAACCAACATGGTTCTCACCTGTTCCCGGAGTTGGTGTGTGTGTGTGTCGGGGGGGAATGGAACAGGGACACCAGTCTTATTTAATTTGAAGGCTCCTGAATATTCTCACGCCCTCAGCAGCACCTGGCCTCATGTTCTCAGGAGACTTGGGATTGTCCTGGAAGACTGTCTCACCCCAGTTTACAGTCCCAAGTTCCTGCCTCTCTCCTCCACTCTCAGTGAGACACTGGGCAGGGCCTTGGGCCGGGAAGTCTCTCTGGTTAGTTGCTCTGCCAGGCCCAGCAGCAGAACCTCCTCTCTTTCCCTTCAGCACGAACCCTGTGGGACTTCTATTTACTACTATATACACCTACTACGTGCTGGAGGCTGGGCCAAGTTCTTGACCCATCCCATGTAGTTTTCCTGAAGTTCGCCATCGTTCAGGAGGGAGGGTGCTCCCCTTCTCCCGCAGATCCCTCAGTGTGCTGCAGTCTGCTGGTGAGGGTATGGCTGCTGCCTGTGGCCTGGCTTCTGTGGGCCGGCTCTCAAAGGTTCAGCATCACACAGGGTGTGACCTTCGGTGGGTCTCCTGAATTGCTGCTGTCTGGTTCTCACAGTGCACAAGACAGCTTTGAGGCCAGACCCCAGATATCCCTGCCACGGTACAGAAAACTGTTCGGTTCTGACTGCCACTTCCTCAAGCAGCCAGCACCAAGCAAGAGTCAATCTCTGCCTCCTGGGTTGTTGAAAGCCATGGGTCTGCTCTCCTGGGCTCCTGGGTGGGGTACACGGACTGAAAAGGGGCCAGGCTTGAGGGGCTCCTGGGGCACCAGGTTCATTTATAGCCTTGTTTATGTAGGAACCATTTCCATCGGCCGAGCAGCGACCTCACAAAGGAATCTTAGTGACACAATTCGTTGGTAAATTGAGAACTTCCTGTCTTTGTTGGGATAGGGTGGGGATGAACAGGAGGTAGTTTCAGGCTCTTAATGAGATGATGTATTTTTTTAATTAAAAAAACTTATTTACTATTTATGTGTGTGTGTGTTCAAGAGCGTGTTCACATGTGTGCGTGTATGGTCTAGGGTGTTGCATGCTCTTACCACAGCGTTTATGTGGAGGTCCAAGAACAACTTATTCCAGAGCCCCTCGAGTTAGGTGCAGGCTGTTAGTTTGGTGGCACCTTTACCTGCTGAGCCATCTTGCAGATCTGTATTCGGTTTTAAAACCCTGAAACACTGTCTAGTGCAGTGTACCTATTCTGCAACAAAAAGTCAGCACCCCACACCAGACTCAACACGGGCAATACTGTCTTACTGTCATTACATCATGGGATGGCAAACCCGTGGGACTCAGATGCAGCACATGGCCCAGTCTTCTGTGTGATTAAAGGGGTTTCTGGCCCCGCATCTGTTTAGCATGGGGGGGGGGGGTCCTGGCAGAGAGTCCTGGTCCAGAGGGTGTGGAGTCAGGCAAGATGGGGTTGGGACAGGAGCACCCTTGCAGCTCAGTCGAACACAGGCTGTCTCATTCTGCAAAGCAGACTGGGCAGTGAACTAGTCAGAGAGTAAATTAAACTCGTGGGAAAAGGGCTTTTAATTTAATTTATTTCTTTAAGGAAGGGTCTTGCTATGTAGCCCTAGCTGGCTTAGAACTCAGAGATCTGCCTGCCTCTGCCTCCTGAGTGCTGGAATTAAATGCATGTATCACCATATTTAGATGTCCCAGCAAGGGGCATTGAAACCAGGAGACTCTGTGTTTGAATCCCAGCTTGGCTGCAGCCCAGGCACTTAAGCTAAGGTGGGGAATTTTCATTTTCTGGCCTCCACAAGGAGCCCATGGTGCCAGTCAATGCTGTGGTGGGGAGTAAGTCCGGGGAGAGACTGACTCCATCACCTCCGGCTGCCTGATCACAATTCCTGAGGGCCAGGATCTCCAACTCCAAAATAGGTTGGTACCTCCCTAGTACAAGGTCACAGTGACATTGGAAGCTGAGGGGTCTTGTCGTGTGTGGGGCCGGCCCCAGACAGATTCTTCCCACCTGCTTTTGAATTGGTCCCAGTTTCTCTTTTCCGCTCACAACAGCTGACATTTGTTGAGTGTCTGTTCTGGGCCAGGCTTTGTTTCAGTAATTTTAGAGGTAATAATTCACGTCACCCCACAGCCCTGGACAGAGTTTCACTGTCTCCGGGGCACAGAGGACAAAGAGAGGCGAGTGACTCACCCCAGAACCCCTCAAGCAGGTCAGCAGCAGATCCAGGGTTCCACCTAGTCTGTCTGACTGCCAGGGACTTGCTCAAAAGACACCCAAACTGCAGGCATGCAGACTGGCTGGCTGGACAAGTGCCCACGTCCAGTGCGTCCCCTCTGCAATTGGTAGCAAAGCCAGGATGCCCAGTGCAGTCTGGCTGAAATCCTAACGCACTTGTGGGCTTGGATACTTGAAACGTACCCTTTGCTCTTGCCCATATCATCCGCTGAGCTTCTGCAGGCAGCATTCAAACAGCCTCTGGGAAGTCAGTTGCCACCTGTGGCACCCACAGGGCCCTGGATCCTAGAGCTCATGAATGACACAAGGCAATGTGACTAGAAGGTCAACACAAAGAAGCATACAGAAGTCAAGCGTGGCAGTTCTACCCTCATCCCATAACCAAGGCGGTGACTTCCAGCCAATGACTGACCTCTGACCTCTTTTTTCCGGATTCTTAACAGGAAGTCACTCAAGATTCCCAGAGAGTAACTCCAACGCAAAATTGCTCTGCTTATTGTGACTAGAGCTAGAGATACATGTTTATATCAATGGGAAATGGGTTAGAAGAATTGCATCCAAAAAGAGAGCGCATGAACGAGACCGAGTGTAAGGGGCCATGGAACTGCTGGCCAAATCTCTCCCAAGAGCCAGGGGCTCCAGCTGCCAATGAGCTGTGCTCTTTGGTAGGACTGGAGGGTGGAAAGAGGGTGATGCGTCTCAGGGGTAAGGGAGAGGCAGTGGCGGGGATGCTGGGTCTCAGAGCACATCTTCAGAATCCTTTCTTCATGTCTAAGAGAGAGATCTGACTGGCAAACCAATGGCTCCACTGTTAAAGGGACAATGTGTGGCAGGGCGTGCATTTCCTATGAAGCACGGCCCCTCGAACTGGGATGTAAGGTCACCGGGTCACCATGTTACTGTCACATTTTCATTTGTCACAAGCTCAAGGATTTAGTGGTAGTGATGACCTTTCAGAGCCCGCTCTGTGTGTGTGTGTGTGTGCATGCGCGTGCATGCGCGCGCATGCTTGTGTGCACAAAATTTTGCATTAGCCTTTATTTATAGATTATTCCAATTCTCATTACATTCCAGATGCTCCATTCTGGAAGAGAGGTTTTTTGTTTTGTTTTGTTTTCTGAGACAGGGTTTCTCTGTGTAACCCTGGCTGTCCTGGAACTCACTTTTGTAGACCATGCTGGCCTCAAACTCAGAGATCCTCCTGTCTCTGCCTCCCAAGCGCTGGGATTAAAGGTGTGTGTTACCACCACCCGGCAGGGAGTTTTGTTTTTAAACTTACATTTGTTTATGTGTGTGCATGTGTGAACTCACGTGTGTGTATGGGTGCACACATGCTGCAGCACCTAGGTGGAGGTCAGAGGACAATTGCAGGAGTCCTCTCCTCTCCCGTGGGGCTCAGGGATCAAACTCAGGTCTTCAGTCTTGCCAGCAAATGCCTTTGTGCTGAACTATTACCATGCTAGGTCAAGGCACTGTTCCACTGAGCCCCTCCCAACCACTTTTCCCTGTTGACTGTATTTTTGAGACAGTTGGTTCTCCGATTAGGTTTTTATCTCACCCTCCTTCCAAGAACAGAGTGGGTCGAAAGCAAAGAAAAACCAAACAAGGAGAAGTTTTTGTTTTATTTATGTGTCCATGTGTGTGTTTGAGTGTGTGAGTGTGCCTGTGTGAGGTTATGTGTCCATGTGTGTGTTTGAGTGTGTGAGTGTGCCTGTGTGAGTTTATGTGTCCATGTGTGTGTTTGAGTGTGTGAGTGTGCCTGTGTGAGTTTATGTGTACATGTGTTTGAGTGTGTGAGTGTGCCTCTGTGAGGTTATGTGTCCATGTGTGTGTTTGAGTGTGTGAGTGTGCCTGTGTGAGTTTATGTGTACATGTGTTTGAGTGTGTGAGTGTGCCTCTGTGAGGTTATGTGTACCACCAGCACACAGGAGCTGGGAGAGGCCAGAAGAGGGCATCTTATCTCCTGGAACTGGAGTTACAGGTGGTTGTGAGCAACCATGCGGGTGCTGAGAACAGAACCTGGGTCCTTGTCCAAGAGCAGCACGTGCTCTTAACTGTGAGCTGTCTCTCAAACCCTAACGCAGAGTTTCATTTGCCACATAGCAGTCAAGCCAAACAGGTAGGTAGAACTTTCTAGAGCCTTTAGTGGCAGCAAGATGCTGACCAACGGAGGTTCCAAGTATCACAGTGCTAAGGACTCAGAGAGCTGGAGGAGCAAGGCTGCAGGTCTTTTGCTCTCCAAATATTATAGGGTGGCAGCAAGTGAGAAGTGGAGAGGGAAGAGGAAGAGCGGGAGTCAGGTTTTCCCAGCTAAGACTTCACTGCCGTGAGGAGGTGAGGAAACACAGAGTTATTTTTGTTGTCTTTCCATCATTATCCTGTGTTCAGTCATGCTCATGACAACAACTCAGCACCTTCTTCAGAGCTAGAATTCAGATGCTCTCCCCCATGCAAACAAGGAATTTACAAACGTCCTTATTCCCTTACAGGGCTCTCCTAGGGTATTTGTTTGCAATGTTTCAAGGTAAACATGTTGCCATGGTGACTAAGCTCTAGATTCAACAGAACACCTAAAACTTGAAAGTTCCTTTCTTTTTTTTAAAGGCAAAGAAATAATCATCACCAGAGAAAAAGATTAATTAGAGCTCAGATATGAACTAAATCAATAGTAACTGAATTATTTATACAGATCTAATAGAAAGCAAAAACAGTTGCTGGACTGTTTTGGGGGTAGTAGGAGCTGTGCCCCTTCTCTGAGGTCCCTGCCACCAAACCCTTAAGAGTTCCTTTGTTACAAGTTGTCATACATTTAGGAGACGCTTTAACCCAGTGGTTCTCAACCTTCCTAATGCCGCAACCCTTCAGCACAGTTCCTCGTGTTGTAGAGCCCCAAACCATGAAATTATTTTCTTTGCTACTTCATCACTGTAATTCTGCTACCATTATGAATCTTAATGTAAATCTCTGTTTTCCGGTGGAGGGGTTGTTTGACTCACAAAGGGTCGTGACCTACAGGTTGAGAAGCACTGCTTTAACCATTTCCAGGCAATGAATAGGTCACTTCTCACTGTGTAGATGCAGAAACTCTTTACTCTTTCCTGCCAGACTCTTCATCTGTAAAATGGGGAGACTGGACCCCCCCCACACACACAAGGGTACTGGTGAACTGTCCTGGCTGCAAGCATGGTGTACAAAGGGCAGAATGAGGCTTGCAGTTTCCCGCTGCAAACTGAGTTCCAATGGAATTATTTGTAAAACATGGGAACTATTTGTTAAAACACCCCCTAGGGGCTGCAGGGTGACAGCAAAGCTTCAGAAACCATGGTCAGGTGAGGACAGATCTCTGTTAGGACCCTGAACGCTAGCCTGGCCTGTCAGTCAGCCTGGTGGCCTGGGCACTCTGGATGGGATCCCTACTGTGTAGGCTGTAGGACATCTGGGTCCCTTGGATACAGGAAGCTTTTGGGTACCAGAAACTAAAGCTTGCCTCTGGTCACTTTTGTTGGCACCTGTGGGTATGTCTGCTGTTTTACTGTCTGAAAGCTAACAGGAAAAGCCAAAGACTCAGAGGCATTGGTCAGGCCTAAGGATGGAATATCAGGCAGGCAGGAGACAGAGCAGACCAATCATGCCCAGAATGGGCATGGTAGAGGGGTTTGATCCCAGACAGCCTGCCTGCAATGAAGGTAGATTAGCACCAATCACAGCTCAGCCTCTCATGCAAATGAAGAGTTGTATTTGTACCAATCACAGGGGAGGGGCCTCCCACCAGGCCTGGGAAAAGTGACCTCAGGAGGTCATGGAGCCTTGTGATTCGAAAAGGTTAAAAGAAAACAGTCCAAACGGTTTGAAGCAGTTGCTGCTGGGCTGGGGCAGAGCTGTGCTGTAGCTACTATGGCTGCTGTGTAGCTTCTAGAAGCTTCTGTGGAATGTTCAAAGTCTGGAGACACCATGCCTGTGTGAACCAGGTGCTTGATATTCAGTTCAAGGCCGTGGGCACAAGGAAGTGTGGAAAAGTGGTCAGTGGGGAACTCAAACTGCTCTACGCCAACATCTTAGATTATGAAGAGGAAGAGTGAACCTTTGAGCCAGACACTCCTGGGAAAGTTGAGTCATTTTACTCATCCTGGTTTGTTTGTTTTTGTCTTGGAGGTATTAGAACTGTATCCTTAGACCTCACACATGCTACGCAAGGATTCTACCACTAATCAGTGTCCCAGACTCTAGCTTATTCCTTTGAAGGGACATTGTCCTCAATGTAACCCAACTCTCTCACATGGCAGCCCTGAAGACCCTCCTAAAACAGCTCAGTCTGCACACCCCTTCTGACCTGGGAGTTGCCAGTGTCCTCTATTGGATTAGGGAGAAGACATAAGGTGGGTGGAGGGGGCACTGCAAGATGTAGGGGAGGGTGTAGGTGCAGAGAGGGGGTACAGTGCAGAGAGGGTGTGTACGGTGCAGAGAGGGGGTGTACGGTACAGAGAGGGGGTGTATGGTGCACAGAGAGGGGGTGTACAGTGCAGAGAGGGTGTGTACGGTGCAGAGAGGGGTTGTGCGATGCAGAGATAGGTGTAAGGAGCACAGAGGCTGCTCTTAGTAGTCTCAACTGGGGGAGTCTATCATCCCTTCAACTCCTCAGAGACCAATTGCAACAGTTCTGCAAATCAGATGGCTCAGAACCTTCCTGACAGAGTTCCAAGGGTGCACAGCATGCTGGACTCTTTAGCTAGGGGCACTGCCTAGAGACACACTGCAGGCTGGGGAAGGTGGGGATGGTGGGGCTCTGGGACTGTCCATATTGAGACTGGCTTTGTGGCCAGTGGTCATGGGCTTCCAGACAGCTAGATGCAGCTGGGCTCCAGGGGCAGTAATCAAGAGCCTGGCGACCTTGCCCGCTTACTACAGTCTGCTAGCAGGAAGTATTCCAGAAGCGCCTGCTTCCTGAGGCCTACAGGAGCTCTAGGACCATCTGGAGGTGGCAGCCATGCCGTGCAGCTAGGGTTAGGAAAACGGCTGAGTTCTGATCAGTTGCACAGTGATGGGTTGTGTCACGGCACCTCAGACACTGTGAGCTTACCAGCTCTACTCAGACACCCCTGGAACATGGGCATACTCAATAGCACACACTCAAACACACAAGCCACACGTGTCTTCACATGAACATATGCTATACCACACACCTTCACACATACACACACACACCCTAGGCACATATGCAACACCACACAATACCACACATGTGCACGACACCACATACCACACATGACTTCACATATACATACATTACTACACATTCACATCAACACTATCAGTTTCACACACAGCACACATTTACACAGACATACTCTTCCAGCTTCTTCTCTTGTACACGTACCCCATACCACACCACACACACCATACACATGCATAATGACACAGAAGTCTATAAACACATACACACACACTGGCCTGTAGTAGGGAGCGGCGGGCTGCGTTCCCACCTGGATCCTGGCTAGCTTACCCCCGAAATAATTACACGGAAACTGTATTCTTTTAAACACTGCCTGGCCCATTAGTTATAACCTCTTATTGGCTAGCTCTTACATATTGATCTAACCCATTTCTAATATCCGTATTTCCACTTGAGTGTGGCTTACCGGGACGAGTCTAACGGGCATCCATCTCAGAGAGGAGAGTCATGGCGACTGCCTGACTCGACTTCTTTCTCCCAGCATTCTGTTCTTTTTACTCCGCCTACCTAATTTTCTGTCCTATTAAAGGGCCAAGGCAGTTTCTTTATTTAATCAATGAAATCAACACAAAACAGAAGACTCTCCCACATCACTGGCCTGTAAAGTCAGCTTTTCCTCTGGACTCCGGCCTCCCTGCTCAGGTTTGACTGTGGAGATCAGCTTAGGCCTTAGCCCTGGGCCCGCAGTCTCTATGTGGGCTGCAGTGCAATGGAAGTGGACCTGGGCCAGACCTCCAGGCTGAATACCAAGCATTCCACAGCACTGCAGCCTGAGCATTTGTCTCTCCCCTCCTTAGACTCCTTTGGTAAAGAATGGACCTGACCAGCAGCCTGCGTTTCCCACAGGTGAAGTTCAGAACGATGCCAGTGCAGAAAAGAGACGGTGCTTGTCTTAAAAACTGCTGACAAATCAAAGCACCCCAAAGCTTGCTAGTGAAAGTCATGCGTCTTCTTCCAGACTCTTCTGGAAATCACAGTTGGTCAGTTCTCACAGACGCCTTTCCTTGAGGCCTGCTGCAAAGCAGAGGGAATTAAAGACGGGAGAAGTTAGGTCATTCTCGGGATGTCACCCAGCTGGAGTCAGAGTTCTCCTGGGGGACCCATGTGAGAACAGCCAGTGTGCTGCCCATCAGCTGGCTCCAGGGCATGTGTGCTGGAAAGGGTCAGAAAGCACAGGCTGTGGTTTTGGTTGTGGTGTGGGTATTGTCACAGGAAACTGGGGGGCTATGTGTAACTTCAGTCCACACAGCCTATCCAGCTGGATAGGCTTCAGTGTCTCCACGGCTCCAGGGTGGCGGGCCTGGGAGATGTAGTGGCGCCTAGGGTGGAGGTGCCCAGGGGAGGGTGGGGGCAGCACCGTGGGGCAGTGCCCAGCTTGGACCCTCCGGGGACTTCCCGAGATCTTGCTCTGGCCGCCACCCACCCCGTGCAGGTCCCCAGAACTTGAGGGCTGCCTCAGAACAAAGCGTTCTGCAGGAATTCCGGCCCACAGTGCATTGTGGTGCTAGGCACACTGCCAGCCACAGCCCCACCGGCAGGCTCACACTCTGGAGCCGAAGGCTGTGTGGACCCCTGACTCAGCTACCCCTAATTCCACAGCTGCTTCCATGCTCGACTCCCCTCTTCCCTTCCTGTTCTCCTCTGACTTTTCCTGGACCACAGCCAGCAAGGGCACGAGGGCAGCTTCCTGGTGCCCAACTTGGGACTGTTACTGCGAGAGCTTCCTTCCTGAACATCGCATCTGCTGGTCCTCCTCCTCTGTGGCCCTGAGAAGCCAGACAACAGCTGGGTGCCCAGGAGGGGCCCATCCTCAAGTGGTCAGGCACAAGACCCCAAGACTCCATCAACACGAGGCTTGGTTGTGGGAACTAGGGCTGTCTTCTGCCCTAGTTCAGAGCCGCTACAGAGCCACAGTGACGTTCCGTACTAATCACCCTTGTAACTACCCCATCTTCCTCCTGAACATAACTGCACAGGTCTCAGACTCCCTGCCCCCTCACTCCAGGTGCTCCCCAGACTTTCTTTTCAGCCAGTAGGATACTATATGGCTAGAATCCCCTTTCTGATCCACCTTTCCAGGGTCCCACGTAGCCTAAGGGAAAGCTGAGTACCCTCCACCTTCCACTGGGCATCAGCTCCCCACATCCCCCAACCTATCACATGTAACTGTCTCGGGGCCTGTGCACAGCACACACCTGCCTGGGGCCTTTTGTTGTAGGAAGGAAGAGAGGGCTGTGTCCTGCCGCCGGCTAATTTAGCCCCGGAATAACCACACAGAAAACCGTATTAATTAAATTATTGCCTGGCCCATTATATTTAGCCTCTTCTTGGCCAACTCTCACATCTTGCTTTAATCCATATCTAGTAATCTGTGTAGGACCATGAGGTCGTGGCTTAGCGGGAAAGATCCTAACCAGCATCAGTCTCTGGCAGGAGAATCATGGCGCCTGCCACACTTTCCTTCTTCCTAGCATCCTGTTCTGTCTACTCCGCCCACCTAAGTGCTTGGTCCTATCAAAAGGCCAAGGCAGTTTCTTTATTCAACCAATGAAAGCAATACAAATACAGAAGGACCTCCTACACCACCTTTGCCCAGCAAACACACCTGCTTCAGGGCCTTTGCACAGCATGCTCCTGCCTCAAAACTTGTTATGTTCATTTACTTTTCTGTTTCTTTGAAACAGGGTCTCAGCCCAGGTTAGGTTCAAACAAGTGCAGAACCTTCCTGCCTTATCCTTCCAAGTTCTGGGGTCATAGACAGACATCAAATCACCTGGCCTACCTCAAGGGGATTGCATGGCCGGTGTCTTTTCCTGGGGCACGTCTACTGAGAGTCCAGGAGTTCATGGTAGCACCCCACAGCTGTCACTGTGGAGGCACGGTCAGGGACAGTTTAAGGATGCATACGCTGCCTGTGGGAGGTTCTGTAGGCTGGCAGGGTAGGCTCTAGGACTCCTGAGGTATTGCTGGCAATACTGTGGTACTGTGTCTCTAAGGCCTCAGTTGCAAGCCCTTGATGGACCACTATTCATTTCTTCTCTTTCTAACTCCTCCTGACTCCCCCAGCTGGAGCCTAACCACCCTTAGCCTACACTGAACAATAAGATTTGACTGGCCTGGTCCCCATTTGGCTCTAGAGGTCATTGTCATCATAGCTGGTCCATGCCCTGCCTTGTCCTGCTCATAGCCACGTTTAGAGACAAGGTTAACCAAAGGCATCCCTGTTCCTGATGGCCTCCTAGCTAAGGAGACATGAGGGCTGGGGCTGCTTCAGCTATCTTGTCCCAGGAGAAAAGCGAAGCCACCATAGAAGTGAGCCAAGAGGGGGAACTGAGCTGAACAGAAGGGATGGTGTTTAGGTGTCTCTTGACCTGGGCAAAATGTGTCCAGATTTCCACTGTCCATCAGTCTATAGAGCTGAGCTAGTCAGGCTAGGCTCTGTTGCCTAATCCCGAGAGCTATTGACCTGGAATGTGTTGTGGGGTGGGGGCTCTGAAATTTCTTCCTTGACCCCTGCCTTCTCTTCCCTCAACAGCGGGACACCATGCTTGCTTGATTCTGCTCTCCCCTTGGGACTTATCTTCTATGCTCTGACTCCTGATGGCACGTGTGTTGGTCCAGCCTCCCAGGGAACAGAACACAGGTCACCCGAGTTTGAACACGTCACTCGACATTGGCCACGTTAATGGCAAGGGCCTCATTAGTGATCCTGGACAGTTGCCATGCTTGGTTACCTGGGAGCTCCTGTAGCCCCCATCCCTTCTCCACCCTGACCTCTCCCCCTGACTCTGCCCAGGGTTCTGCTCATCAGTCTCACGAAGAACTTGCAGCCATGGTGACCAGAGATGAATCAAGTTTTGGCCTGAAAATCCAGCCCCTCCCCTAAGAAGTCTTCCCTGACCACCAGCCCCTTTTATTCCGGTCCTCCTGTCTCCCCACTCCTGCCAACAGACATCAGCTAGGGAATTTGTCTGGAGGCCAATCCAGCAGGCTGCTGAGCTGTGTCTCTCCAGTTGTGTGCCGTGCTTCTCCTAGAACTCAGGGCAGAAGTGAAAAAACCCAGCAAACATGTGGGTCTGCTGTGTACCCGGGAGGGAGGACATGGTGGCTCCAGGCCTATGCCGTGGATTATGATGAGACTCAGCACAGGGTAGCCTAACCTCAGCTGGTTCCTCAGGAGCTGCGGGGATGGACCTGGCCTCCACCTGCTGGCCACACTCATGACTGAGCTCTCAGAAACAAGGATCTCTCAGTCTGTGACTGGAAAATTTCTGTTGGAGATGTCAGGACGCCGGCTCGCTGTGGCCAGAAGCGGATGACTGTGCCCAGTGCATTTCCAGCTCTTCTGTTCTCCCTCAGGGCCTGTCACCTTTGGGCCCACTTATAAACGCCTTGTCTGTGGAACACTCAGGTCGTAGGTGACAGAGACCCAAGCACTCCCCAAGGCTTGCTTCAGGTGTGGGTGAATCCAGGGGCTTATCTGGGGTCACCAAACCAGTCTAAGTTTGCATCTGTCCTTCTATGGAGTCCACCCTTATAAAGACTTCCCTGTTTGTCCTGAACTCTTTTCTTCCAGAGTCAAATATTTCTAAGGACATTATTCGTCAAAGCCCTGACATCTGACCCCATAAGACAAACTGGGATGGCATTTGTGCCCATATGAACCCTTAAAAGAGGCCTGGAGGGTCCAGGGCATGAATAATGAATGGATGGACAGACAAAGGGAGACGACCAAACTTGTGAATCACTCGGTGTCATCTGTGAAAAGAAGGCAGAGGTGACAGTCTTTCTGAAGGCTCACCATGACCAGGGCTAGCCTGGGAGGGATCTGGAGGGGACTTGAGGCCAGAGGCTTTAAGTAGCCAGCTCTTTGTTACTGTAACAAAACCCTAAAATCCAGCAATTTAGGGAAGAAAGGTACAGCATAGGCTCTGTGTCAAGGGTCAGCTTTTCCTCTGGAAGCTGGGAGGCAGGCGCTGGGCGGAGCTGTACATCTTCCTATTACCCTCTTATGAGATCCCTCCAGAGGACATGTGTGTAGCACGATTAGAGACAGATATTGGGGTTCACAACCTGAAGGTCAGAAAAGAAAAAGCAGCCAGCCACTGGCTCTTACCTCTACCTCAGACCAAAATGGCGATCCTGTCTCCAGGAATCTCAGAATGATACTGTGTATGAGACCTGTCTCCTCCTGTCTTACGTTCTTCCCTAGTGCTGGGATTAAAAGTGTGCACCACTACTGCCCAGTTTCTATGACAAACAAGTGTGGCTACTGGGATTAAAGGTGTGTGCCACCACTGCCTGGTCTGCATGGCTGAGTAGTGGGGCTGTTTTAGTCTCTCATCTTCAGGCAAGCTTTATTTATTAAAACACAAAATACCAGGTAACCACAATCTGTCTTTTTCCAATTTAGGCTAAGTTCTAATGTATCTAATGTGGGATGTAAACATCTACACTGGAGCAAGCTTGTGTTGCTTCATCCTGACTTGCTTGTTTATTTTGTGAGCCTTGCAGCTTTAACTAGAGGTCAGCTGCTGAAAGATGTATAGTCTCTTGAGAATATTCCACAAGGTCCATAGGACATAATTGACAGAGCTCATACTCCATTGCTCGGGAATGCTTTGGGGTTTTTCTTCATTCAGAATGACTAGCAACAAAGTCAGCCCATATGTGATACATTTTCAGAGGTTTGTGCTAAACTATAGCAAGAGCCCTGAGCATCCTCAAACATAGTTCCAGTAGTTGAGCACCCTGTTAGGCAGGGGTGGGTAGCTCAATGCAGTAATTAACCTTTGGGAAGAAGAAGCCTGATCCATAGCATCTGTTTAACTCTATAGCTTGAATTCTCTATACCTGTTCCTTTCCTTTTGGCTTTACCTTCAGCAATTTTGACCTTTTCCTAGCCAAAAATATCTTGAACTCAGTGATCATTGTACTTGTACCATAAATTTGTGTAAGAGACTTGCTTCTTGCTATGTAACTGCTAACTTTCTCATTAGCTAACTTGCTGTAGTGCAGTCTTCCTTAGCCTATTACCACTGTGGCGGTAGCTTTGAGGTGGTGTCTTAGTGCCTTTTGATTAATTTAAGTATTTAATTTTCATCTTCCTTGGATCCATTTGGTCTCTCAATTGAACAGATTTCTGCTAAACAATTTGGTGTTATAGTCTCTTGTTGAGAACTTAATAAAATGTCTGTTAATGTATGCAAAAAAACCCACAAAATACCACTGCACATGTGAATGAGACTCCAAGGTCTCTAGTGATCTAGGGATTCTCACAGTCCCACTTCCAAAGGTCACATAGCACCTCCTGATGACGCACTGAGAACCAGGCCCTGTTCTTTCCCTTAACCATCAAAGCTAGGGATGGTAGCCTGGGAGGTTGGTGAGGCTTGACTCCTGTGTGTGCGCTCGGGACTTCAAAGTTCAGGTGTGTGCTAGCTACCCTCATATCCTCACCACTCACAGGAAGAGATCAGGCTAGGTTCTGACCACCCTGGAGAGGCTCCCTCAGCATCCCTGCAGTGGACATGGCTGTGTGACGAGCCTGTGACCTTCCCATCTCTTCCCCTTCTGTTGCTTTGATGAGCCACCTGGGCCATGCAGATGGCAGAGTAGAAGGCTGGAAGGGTCAGCTCTCAGTGTGCCCCTATCACTCTTGTTTGTTTGTTCTTTTCTCCTCTTTATTTGTATATGTAGTGGGTGTTCTGCCTGTATATTTGTGCACCATGTGCATTCAGTACCTACAGAAGCCAGAAGAGGGCATTAGTCCCATATGACTAGGGTTACAGGTGATTTTTTTTTTTTTTTTTTTTTTGAGCCACCATGTGGATGCTGGGAGTCAAACTGGGCCCTCTGGAATAGCATCAAGTGCTCTTAGCTGTTGAACTAGATCCTCAGTCCCTTGTTTCTTTTTCTCCTGGTATTTTCCATGTGATACAGAAGTCTGGGAGGCACCCACAGGGTGGTCTGTCCCCAGCTGTTCATGGTACTTTGTGCCCAGCATCTTCCCTGCCAACCACGCCCTTGGCACCCCTCCATTCTCTCCTCTGTGGTCTCCCTGTCCCCTATCCCCTGAATTTTAGCTGCTGTAGAAGGGGAACTTCTAGAGAGAACAGAGCTCAGCTACCCCACAGAGGGATCCTCCTGGGCCACACGGAGGGCCCGAAAGATCACATGCTGTTGAAAATATTAGGTTGTGTTGTTCTGGTTTTTGATAGGGTCTTACTTTGTAGCCCAGGCTTATCTGAAACTCTATAAACTTCAAGCTGGAGTTAGATAAGGGCAATCTTCCTGCATGGGCCCGGGAAGAGTAACCCTCCACCACAGTCTGCCTGGTGACGGTCTCCTGGTGACGGCTGTCTCTCCTCCCAGGCCCTCAAGGCCTGCATGCAATGGGCCTCAGCACCAATCCTGCCCTCTGCCCGGCATGTGCCAGGAAGTGTGGCGGGTTCCCCAGGTCGGGAAGGGGAGGCCAGCTGCTGGTGTGGAGGCTCCCAGGCCTCTGGGCTGTCCTTCCAGGAACTCCCAGCCCCTTCCTGCCTGGCTTCCTGCCCAAGCCCTTCCTGGAAACCTGGCCCACCCAGCCCCCCATACAGAGCCAGCGTTTCCATGGTGGCGCACCAGGCCCGCACAGGCAGAGCCCTGCCTTTCACTTTCCGTACGGAGTTTGGAAAACAACTTGGTGGGAAGGAGAGCCATACCACGGCCTCGAACTGGGAAGTCCTTCGTTATCACTGTGAATCTAAGGTGTCTGCTCAAGGTTTTTATTTTCTTGCTGAGCTATGGGCTCCACAAACTGGAACCTTCTAGGCTTTTTCGGCTCAGCCACTACCTGGAGCCTGTGCCAGCCTCTGGGGGAATCTGGACCTCCTGGAACGAGAGTGGACCAGATACCCAGACAGCAAACACTCGGGAAGTAGGGAAGATTGAACCTGACGAGAGAGGACTCAGATTTTGCAGTTTGCTCTGTCCCGCAGCGTCATCTAGTTGCCTATGACAGACAACCTAGATTTAAAAAAAAAAAAAGTTTGCCATTGAAATCTACCAGCTTCAGGAACAGTTGACTCCAGGGTTCTTTGTTTGTTTCTTTCTCTGGAACATGATTAACAATTTCAGTGGGATTGGAAGATTTCCCTTTTCCCATTAGTTCCAGGAAAAAAACAAACAAACAAACCAGATCCCCAGGCCAGCTGAATGTACTCAGCATGCCCCCAGCCCTGAATCCACCGTAATGACCTTGCTAGGCAGGACCACAGTCTGTGCATATTGGAGAGCTGATGTTATCCCCACCCCAACATCCTAAGGAATTTTCCTTCTTTAAGGAAGAAGTGGGTAGAATTGTTGGGTTAGCCACCATCCTGTACATTTTCTTTTAAGATTTATTTATGTATTAATACAGTATCCTGCCTGTAGGCCAGAAGAGGTCACCAGATCTCATCATAGGTGGTTGTGAACCACCATGTAGTTGCTGGGAATTAAACTCAGGACCTCTGGAAGAACAGTCAGTGCTCTTAACAGCTGAGCCATCTCTCCAGCCCCAACATTTTCATAGGTGAATATGGGGACATCTGGGTGGAAAAGCGGGGACCTTTGTCATACAACCACATTGAAGCTAGAAGGAAAGGCTGGTTGCCATGGTACAAGTATAATCCTTGCACTTGGGAGGCAGGTGAATCTCTGAGTTGAGGACAGCCTGGTGTATAGAGCAAGTTCTAGGATAGCCAGGACCACACAGAGAAACCCTGTGTCAAAAAGCTACAAAAGAAGGAGGAAGAGGAGGAGAGAAAGAAAAGGAGGAAGAACCTGGAAAGAAGGGTGTATTGCTCTTACCCAGTGTCCTAGTACATTTCCTGTTGTTTTAACAAAATACCTAAAGTGGAGTCTTTAGGAAGAAAAGATGTTTATCTAATGCACAGTCCTAAAGGATCTCCTGGGACAGAACCTCCATCTCCAACCAAACTCAAGCTTTTAAAAATGCATTTATTCTATTTTGAGTATTTTGAGATCATGTGTATCACATGTGTGCCTGGTGCCTGTGGAGGCCAGAATGGAGCATCAGATCCCCTGGAACTAGAATTATAGATAATTGTGAAGATCATGTGGGTGCTGGGAAACTAGCCCTGGTCCCCTACAAAGCAGCAAGTGTTCTTAACCACTGAGCCATCGCTGGCTCCCAATAATGACATGGGAACTTAATTACAAAAACTCTGCCAATAGCTTAGACTTATTACTAACTAGCTCTTACAACTTACATTAACCCATTTTTATCAATCTACTTTCAGTCTCATGGCTTTATTACCTTTACTCTGTACTGTCCAAGCTGCTTCCTCTGTCTGGTGACTCTCCCTTCTTTTTCCCAGCATCCTGTGTGTCTGAAAATCTTGCCTAGCTATTGGCCATTCGGATCTTTATTAAACCAATCAGAATGACACATCTTCACATGTACAAAAAAATTATTCTACAACACCATAGCTCATTCTTGAGAAAACAGCTCACTCTCTGAGACCAAAATCAGTCCCTTGTGGAGGCCATGCCCGATGACTTGTTTCTCTTGCCATGAACTCTTCTTCTAGGGGTTCCATCACTCTGAGTATGACCACTGGGAACCAAGCCACACCCTGCAGTGAAGTGTGGTGGGAGTAGATCTGGGAAGGGTTCCTGGAGAGCAGGGTGCAGGTTGGAGGGTGACAGACGGGGACAGCTGTGTCACCAGTGAGGGGAGTTCCTACCTCTTGGGTGTGTGTTTGGATCCCAGATCAGTCACCACTGAGGGCATTGGCAAGCGACTTACCCCTTTGAACTTGTCTCACACTTTTGTCTGTCTCTGGGAGATTGTGAGGATTGACAGTGTATGTCTAGGTGCAAGGTGATCCTGGCACTCCACAGGACTGGGGACACCTGAGGCTATAGTGGGCTCTGGCCTGGGAAGTCTATACAGGGAGTTCTGGATGAATGGCCATCCCTTGTTTCTTCTGGGATTGGTTTGTACCCTGGTGATTTTCAGTTCCAGTTGGCAAGTGGAGGGCCTCTGAGGACATGGCTTGGGGACATTTCAGAAATTGTTAGAAAGTCCTAATCCCAAGCAAATTTTATTTCACAATTTTATAAAATACAAGTCATAAACTCAAGCAGTAATTTTTAAAATCGAACTGTGGTGGATTGAATGGGAACAGCCCCTACAGTATTGTTCATATATTTGAATGCTTGGCTTCCAGTTGGTTGTATGGCCCTGCTGGAGGAAGTGTGTCACTGGATGTGGGCTTTGAGGTTTCAAAAGACCAAGCCAGGGGCATGCCTTGGATCCCAGAACTTGGGAGGCAGAGTCCAAGCCCATCTCTGTGAGTTCAAGGCCAATCTGGTCTACAGAGTGAGTTCTAGGACAACCAGGACTTTTACAGAGAGAAATCCTATCTTGAAAAGACAAACAAACAAACAAAGACCAAGCCCATTCTCTGTTCTCTCCCTCCCCTTTCCCTGTCTCACACACTCCTTTCTCTGTTTCCAATGTGCAGACCAGGTTGTAAGCTCTCAGTTCTGCTCCAGCCCCACGTCTGTCTCCCACCACACTCTGCCATGATGATAACGGGTTCACCCTCTGAATCTGTAAGCAATCCCCCAACTAAATGCTTTATTTTTTAAGTTTCTTGGTCATGTCTTTTCACAACAACAGAACAGTAACTAAGACGGTAATTTGAACTAGGAATTTGGCCCAGTTGGGAGAGTACTGGCCTACTTTAATCCTCAATACCACACTAAACAGACATGGCAGCACACGCGTGTAATCTCAGCACTTGAAAGGTGGAACAGGAAGATCAAGAGTTCAAGGTCATCTTTAGCTTCGCAGTGAGTTCAAGGTTAGCTGGGGCTACAGGAGAACTTATCTTAAAAGCAAAACAAAGCAAAACAAACCACATACTTCCCATTTGACACTAGCTAGAATTATCTGAGAGGGGAAGCTTCAGTTGAGAAAATTTCTCCATCATACTGCCTGAGGTAGGTGGGTTCCAGTGGGAAGGTCTAGACCACTAGGGGTGGTGACATCCCTGGGCAGGCGGTCCTTGGTTATATAAGAAAACAGACTAAGCAGCATCCTCCATGGTCCCTGCTCTGACTCCCTTGATGATGGGCTGTACCTGGAGGTGTCAGTAAAAAAGCCCTTTCCTCTCCAGCTTTCTTTCCATCGTGCTGAGCCCAGTGAAAAGGTGAGCACTAGAAACTGGTGAGGCTTTAATCCCAGCACTTGGGGGGCAGAGGCAGGCGGATCTCTATGAGTTCGAGACCAGCCTGGTCTACAAGAGCTAGTTCCAGGACAGGCTCCAAAACCACAGAGAAACCCTGTCTCGAAAAACAAAAAAACAAAAACAAAAAAACAAACAAAAAACCAAACAAACAAAAAAGCCATATTGTGTAAGTCTTTGAAGTGTTTGAAGAAACACCCATCTAAAATATATCTCTGTATGACCTATGAAAACATATAACATGACTACAAGTTTGATTGTTACAGATGAATACTAACCTGTATTTCTTTGTTATCCTAAATAGTTTTCAAGGACTAGAACTTTACATTGTTACATAAGCTGCATAGGCACAGGACCTTAAGCAAGAGTAGAAACATATGCACAGTATAACAAAAACAACCCTAAGTTTGTATCAATATTCAAAAATTCATACCAATGTAAAATATTTGAGACTAGTGGTTATTAAAAAGTAGACTCAACAATCCACCCTTTTATCCCATCATTTCTATATACCATATCCCCTCTTTTTCCCTTCAAAAAGAGATCTCTGACTCTAATCTCCTTTTTTCCTTTTTTCTGACCATAACCAATAATGACTTATAATTAACCCCCCTAAATAATGACAAACATCCATAACCCACCAAATGACCAAAACCCACCCACCTCTCTCTTGGGAATGTGGATGTCATTTTCTCTACATTGCTTCCTGTTGTCTAGGAGCAATGACATCTTTAGAGGACCTTGAGAAAATCGGGATGATGGTCAAGTCCTGGGAGAGCTGGTTGTTGTCTAGTCTTGGTGTGACGAGAAAGTATACGGCTTATTTGAAGTCTGGCTGGAGTAGTCTGTGAGGCTGTCCCATAACTTTGAAATTGCTTTGGATGTAGAATTTTGAGGAAATGGCAACAGAGGCATTCTGAGAGGCTGAGTCACTTAGACTACTTGTCCTCATTGGTGTCTGGTCTTTTTGTTCTGAAAACACACAAGCTTTTAAAGGTAACATATATCTGTATTAACACAAGTATGGAATGTGCAGTGTGTACAAGTCAGTTAAAGACGATTTTTTTGTTTTATATTTGAGCAGGTAAAAGGCATATGTTGACTTTATGAGTTCATTTGGACTGCATAGCCAAATTATAATAGAAATCTCTGTCCATCCATATGGCAGGATGGCATGTCATAATAAGTCACGAGGACTCTATAGCCAACAAGATGTGTCATGTCCCATCCAGTCTGAGTTGTTCCCATATAGAGGGATCAGCATATATGTCACCTGTCCTGTGGTCTTTCTTGGCTCCTTTGTTTATATGTCGGTAGCCAAGATTTTCAGGACATCTCCTGCAATTAAATCTGATCTTTATTAATTTTCATTTGGTTTAATTGTTTGTCTGTTTTTTGAGACAGTATTTCTTTTTTTTAAATATTTATTTATTATGTATACAATATTCTGCCTGTGTGTATGCCTGCAGGCCATAAGAGGGCACCAGACCTCATTACAGATGGTTGTGAGCTACCATGTGGTTGCTGGGAATTGAACTCAGGACCTTTGGAAGAGCAGGCAATGCTCTTAACCTCTGAGCCATCTCTCCAGCCCCTTGAGACAGTATTTCTCTGCCGCTTTGGAGCCTGTCCTAGAGCTCACTCTGTAGACCACTCTGGCTTCAAACTCACAGAAATCCATCTGTCTCTGCTGGGATTAAAGGCATATGCCACTACTGCCTAGTTTTTTTTTTTTTCAAGACAGGGTTTCTCTATGTAGCTTTGGTGACTGTCATTTTGAAGAGAATAATAACTGTTTGTTTCCAGTGTAAACAAAGGCATAACCTCTTCCCCAATGTAATATATTTTCTGACTTCCATTTTGAAGTAAAGACATTTTAAATATATATGCATTGGTTTAATTTAGCAGTTTCCATAATCCATTATCTCTCAGAAGCTATTGGTTTTGGTACATTTAAAAAAAAAAAACTCAAAGTCAACAAAGTACCATACAGGATCCAGACACCCTGTATATTTCTCATCCTTATGTGGCTTATTTTTCTTACTATTACTTTACTTTCTCTTTAAAGACTTTGCTATTGTTTTTAAAATGTTTTTTCTGTGACTGTCTATGCCCATTTCTTACTGTGCCTATTTAGAGGTTTTCTCAATCTGGACCACTTACAGCCCACCTGTAGCCTTCTCTGACCGCATGAGCCAAGCCTTAAACCCACAGCTCGGCTCTAGCCATGCTGGTGGCTGGCTCTGTACTGCTTGGGTCCATGAAAACCGAGCCTTACACCAGCAGCACCAGCCAGGAGCAGTACTGCCCTGCCCTAGCTCTGGGAACTTGCTGAGCGCATGCTGTTCTTACCACAAGTGCTCACTGTGCAGCAGCTGCATCTCCGTAAACTGCAAGCACTGGGTTACTAGGAAGCCCCGTCTGCTTTTCTTGTTTGTTTGTTTGTTTTTGTTGTTTTTCGAATTTTCAGGTCCTATGTGGAAATAGTGCCTGGAGGTTGGGTGCCATATATAACGAGTCTTTTTCTGTCCTACCAGCCAGCTCCCAAACAATGACATGGAGACTCATTATTGATCATGTCTTATTAATGATGAAGCTTGGCCTTTAGCTTAGGCTTAACTAACTCTTATAACTTAAGATAACCTGTTTATATTAATCTATCACGTGGCTTTACCTCTTCCATCTTCACCTCCTCTTTCCTCCTGGCGTCTCTCTCCTGCCTCTTCCTTTCTCTCCCCAGAAATCCCACCTAGCTATTGGTCTTTCAGCTTTTTATTACACCTTCACACAGTGTACAAATATCCCACAAGGAAGAACTGAAAGAGATGAATTTGCTTCAGAGGGGCACTAATTAGCCCTCCAGGCCAAGCCATCCCCATAGTCATCATCTCTTTAACACCGAGGCCTTGAGGTTAAGTTCCAAGGCAGGAATTCCCCCACCTCCAGACAGGGTTTCTCTGTATATCCCTGGCTGTCCTGGAACTTATTTTGTAGACTAGGCTGGGGTCGAACTCACAGAGATCTGCCTGCCTTCAGAATGCTGGGATTAAAAGCGTGCACAAGGTAGGAGTTTTGAAGAGGCACCCTCACTATACAACAATTGCCCAGCTATCAACTACATTTCCCAGCCTCCCTTGCAGTGAGGCATGGTCACAGGACTAATCTCAGGCCAATGGGAAGTGAGGATTGGCGATCACAGCGGGGGGGGGGGGGGGGGTGTTTCCTTCATGCGTGCCTCAGTGAGCAGGAACCTGCTCCTCCAAATGAGCTGAGGAGCGGTCACTGTGCCAGCTGGGCTGTTTCTTCAGAAATAATGAACCTTGATCTTATTGAAGCCAGAGTCGTGAAGGGGTTGTTTTTTTTCCTCTTCTGCTTCCTGCTTTGACAGATTCCTTCCCAAAAGCAACGAGGGTGGAACACTTTGTCCCAAAGCCCCAGGTGCTCGTGGCTTTCAGGATGGAGGAGGGTGTTGAGTAGATGTCCCTGGAGCGTCCTGCTTCTGGCTGGATAGAGTCCCGTGTTTCACCCCCCTCTGCATCTCCCCCCCGCCCCCGCTGCCCTCAGCTTGCGACACTCTGCCCACTGGCCACCTCTGAGCCCCTACTTGGCCGGGCAGACATCTGTCTCCCCCAGGCTGTGGATCTCAGGAAGGCAGAGACCACATCTGTTCAGCAGACTCCAGCAGCACCTGGTGCATAAAAATGCTTTGGACTGTTGAAAAAAGCAGGTAAATGGGGGAAGGTGTTACAGGCCGGGGCTTTTCTTAATCACGGGACTTCTCCCTCTGTTGCTGTCTGTTTTACCTGTGAAGGCTTTAGAAAGGGCGGCATGATTCCTGCGGGCTGTCTTCCTCCAGCCACTATGGGACAGAGCTTCCTACTTTATTAATGTTCCAGCAGAAGTTTGAACACTCATGACCTGGTGAAACCTGTGTCGTGAGACCACCTATGATCCAGTCACCAAGACCCAGGTTACCTGCTAGTCTTAGTAGGCCAGGAGGAGTGGGGTAAGAGGTAGGAGCTTCCCCAGCCCTGCTGGAGGAGATCACAGTGTGGGTGGACTGGGGAAAGGGAGGATTAAATTATGTCCTGAGTTTGACGCCTATAAGAGAACAGCCTGAGCAGTAATGAGAGCGCAGACCTGGAGGGCTGAGTGAGGCTGTGTGCACACTAACTAGATGGGGAAACTTGGTGGCTTCAGGACTTCATCCAGTCCCCCCCCCCCACTTCTAAAGTGGGACATTAGCATCTTAAGTGACAAGGACCTGTGGGGATTTCACAAAGTGGAGAGGCCTGGAAGCAACGGAGCTGGAAAGGCATCTAGCTTTTTCATTTTTTTATTTTGCAGCCCCAGCTGACCTTGAACCTGTGATCCTCCTGTTCAAGCCTCCTGAGTAAGCGGGTTTCCAGGGTGTGTCACCACGCCCAGCTGTAAATCCCTTGAACATTCTGAGCAAGTGCTGTTTGAAGGAGTGGCCCTGACAGATGAGACATCACTTTGTCAAGAAAAGGCTTGTTTTCTCCAAGGACATGAAGCCAGAAAAGGGGACAGTGCCCCTTGAGGACAAGATGGGAACAAGATGTCCCTCTGTGTCCTGAGTTCACAGCCATGAGCATGAGCAGAAATGCCATTCATCATTTCAGAGAAGTTCCACACTGAACTCCTTTGCTCACATGTCAATCCCATGAACGGGAGTAAAGACCATTACTCAAAAATGTTATTCAAAGTAAGCAAGATTGATTTTCTGTCAGACAGGGCTGTCTCCCTAAAGTGGGATTTGAAAGAACAGCATGTAACACAGGAGAAAGTGGGGTTTGTATAGCTCAAAACGTAATACTATGGTTGTGGGTTTTGTTTATTCATTTGTTTGTGTTGTTCTTGGGTTTGGGTTTTAGTTTTGGTTTTTGGAGATGGGGTTTCTCTGTGTAGCCCTAACTGTCCTGGAACTAACTCTGTAGACCAGGCTAGCCTTGAACTCAGAGGTCCACCTGCTTCTACCTCCCAAGTACTGGGATCAAAGGTATGGACCACCATCACCCGGCAATTTTGGGGGTTGTTTTTAAGGGTTGGGGGATTTCAAGAGGAGTTTTGGTTACTAGGAACTTGATAGAACACCTATCTTATGAGAGTGGATATGGGTCAAGACTCAGTCAGGTACAGACAGGTCAAACTCCAAGAAGAGTCAAGACACGGTTAAATTCTAAGATGTAGAAACTTAAGAGGTTTTTGTTTGTTTGTTTGTTGTTTTTGTTTTCTGTATACAGGGTCTGTTTGTATAGCCCTTGCTGCCCTGGAACTCATTCTGTAGACCTGACTGGACTTGAACTCACAGAAATCCACCTGCCTTTGCCTCTGCAGTGGTGGGATCAAAAGTATGTGCCACCACCACCTGACTGAAACTTAAGTTTTATAAAAACAGAAATGAGCTTATTTGGATCTTGTAACAAGACGGCTACTGATCTTAAGCTGGAGAAGTCTGGCTGGTTCATCACACGCCATCCCCCAAAGGAGTATTTTGGATCTTCTGGTAGTTAAAAGGAGATTTTCTGCAATGAACAGAAAAATCTCTAATTAATATTGCTTTTACAAGACAGATATGAAACCAGGTGTGGTGGCACACGCCTTTAATACCAGCACTCAGGGGGCAGAGGCAGGCAGATCTCTGTGAGTTCAAGGTCAGCCTGGTCTACAAGAGCTAGTTCCAGGACAGGCCCCAAAACTACAGAGAAACAAAAAGCCTAAAAAGAAGAGAGGGCAGGGAACCCTGACTGCTCTTCGGGCTGATGAGGGAGGGGGACTTGATTGGGGGAGGAGGAGGGAAATGGGAGATGGTGGCGGGGAGGAGGCAGAAATCTTTAATAAATAAATAAAAAAAAAAGAAGAGAGGGGAAGGCTTTTAGACAAAGAAAACCAGCCTACAATTCACAACCCCCAGAGAACCGAGACAACAATGAGGACTGTAAGAAAGACATACATGAATCTAATCTACATGGGAAGTAGAAAAAGACAAAATCTCCGAGTAAATTGGGAGCATGGGGATCATGGGAGAGGGTAGAATGGGAGGCGGGAGGAAGGGAGGGGACCAGAGAGAAATATATAGCTCAATAAAACAATTAAAAGAAAGACCTGCTGGAAGCTAAGAAGGACCCTCCTGAGTGGCAGGATCTGTTTTATCCTTTCCAGTTAACGCCTGAGTTAGTGATAGATCACACACACACACACACACACACACACACCGTGACCACCTCACACACCCACCATGACCACCTCACCTACTTACAGACCATCCACTGCCCCATGGCCCCAGGGAACAAAGAGGACTCAAGCTTTCTGCCCTGGAGCTTCTGCTTTCTGGAAGCGGCAGGTAAAGGGCCGGACCAGATGGGGGCAAAGGTGACATTTTAAACTCTACCCCACAGTTTTGGTGGAGCCTACATCTGACTGGGTCAGAGTGTGGAGCAGTTCACACCCCGGATGACTGCTGGGACAGCAATGCGGCCGGTCATCTCCGTGGCTCTTGGTGTGGTCAGGGGAAGACAACAGAGAGACTTGCCTGTGTCCCTCCAAAGGGAACCCTGCCATGGCCGAGGCAGCCACCAAAGCCAAAGAGGGGTGCAGAAAGAGCTGTGGGGGTGACAAAGTGACATCACCAGGATGACACCCCCCAACTCATCAGTAAACAAATTCGGATGTGGAACTGAGGGTCGGGGGTCAGTAGCAGAGATGCTACAGTGTACTGAACAAAATGTCCAGTTTCAAAACAAAAAATAAGTGTGGAGAAATGGAAGATGGTGGCAACAAGGAGAACGCCCTAAGACTTAGTACTCTAGACGAGCACTTAGAATTTAACAGAGAAGATGGCGCTCTATAAAACAAAACAAAAGCAAAACGAGAAAAACAACTAAGGAAACCACAAAGGTGTCAGGAAGGCGTGACGGCGTCACTTCTATAGAGAATGTCAATGGAGACACAGGAATCGTTCTTACAGCAAATAGAGATCTGGGGTGTCAGTCAGTGACAGACCCTGGCTTGCATCGCAATACTTGGACCAAACAAGAGGAAATTATGAAACTGAAAGATACAAGCGGCAGGCTGGAGAGATGGTTCCGTGATTAACGGTACCTGCTGCTCTTCTGGAGGACCAGGGTTTGTTCCCAGCACTCGCGCTGGGCGGCTCCAGGGTGTCTGACTCTCTCTTCCGGCCTCTGCGGGTACTGCACACATGTGCCATCAACATCTACACATAACTAAACTCTAAGAAAGAAAAACAAGCAAAGTGAGCGCTAGAGAATGTCCATGGTGGTTTTAAAGAGGCTGAAGAAAGACTGGTGAACCCGAAGGTGCCTGCTAGATTCTTACAGTGTGGAGAAGGAGAGCGTGAAGAAAAGGACTCCGGATCAAAGGGCCCCAGCATCTGCGCCGTGGAAAGGCCAGAGAGAGGAGAGAGAAGTGAAGAAAAGTGTTTGCTGCAGTTACAGCCGAAAACGTCCTGGTGCTCTGACAGTTCACTCCAAACTGCACATACGTGATGACCCATGCAGCGAACACAGCAGGGTCAAACACCAAAGCCAAAAGCAACAATGAAGTCTTGAAGGCAGCAGGGAAAAGTGGGCTTGCTTTCGTGGGAGAAGACGCCACACTGCGACTCGGGGGCAGGGTAATGGGGACCTTAAGCGGTGAGAGACAAGCTAAAGACATTTCCACACGTGCAAACCCTGGGATGATCTGTGGGTAGCAGACCATCTCAGGAGAAATACTCAAGGAAGTGCTGGAGGCCAGCCAGACACAGGAGACTTCAGACAGTGAGCAAATGCACGAAACAAAAGCCAGAGGACCGACAGTAACAACGGCATTTAGTGGAGGTAGAATTCTACTTAATGTAATTACGAGCGAAATGCAGCAAGTACATGTGCACACTCCTCACGTATCTTCAGCAACCGTGCATAACAGTACATACAATATACAATGCACTGTTAGTTTATACTGTATTCAAATGTTACGTTTAAGACAAAGGAAAACAGAAAAAAAGACAGGAGACACAGAAAATAAGCAACGAAAGTGTCAGATATAAATCTAATCTCATCACTAAAAACTTTAAGGATGAGTGGGACAATTCAGTCAGAGACTGTCGGGGCCAAGGGGAACCTTACTGGTGGCACGTTGACCTGGTATGTGTCGGGACATGAGCTCAGTACCCTGTATGGAGGTGGGGCAATGCCAGAGAGTGTCACACAGGGAAACAAGCCCAACTCCACATGGTATACGGAAGGTCGCTTTAGAGTCAGATCATGGAGACAGATGGTCAGGCAGACAGCTGCCGCTAGACCTCTGCATGGGCTGTACACGGGCTGTGCATGGGCTGAACACAGGCTGTACACGGGCTGTACACGGGCTGTACACGGGCTGTACACGGGCTGAACACGGCTGAACATGGGCTGAACATGAGGCGAAATGGATTGCAGGGCACTGGGGATGCAGCTCAACAGTAGAATACTTTCCTAGTATAACAATAAACAAACAAACAAATAGATACTCTTAGCTGGGTTGAATTTTGTTCTGTTTTGTTTTTTTGAGATGGGGTTTCACTATGGAGCCCTGGCTGACCTGGAACTCACAGAGATCCACCTGTCTCTGCCTCCTGGGTGCTGGAGTTAAAGGTGTGCGCCACCACCTCGGCCTTAGGTTGGATTTGAAAGAAGAGACCGGTCTGGAGTGACTTCTCCGCAGTTAAAAGTGTATTCTGCTCTTGCAGAAGATCTGTTGGATTCCCAGCACCCGTGTCAGAGGCTCCTAACTGCCTATTAACTCCAGCTCCAGGGGAACTGACGCCCTCTTCTGGCCTCTGAGAGCACAAAGCCACACAAGACACCTAATTAAAAACAAAAATGAGTCTTTAAGGAGGGGGCAAGGAGGACTTAGATTACTGGACTTAGCAATGAGCATGGGGATGACTGTCCTCAGTCTTCCGAAGTAGTAACACCCATGGAGCTGTTGTCCTATATAACAATGGCAATGCCTTCTTACGAAACTCCGAAGGACCCTTAAGTCATTGAAGTCCAATACAGCTGTGGTCATGGCAATGGAGCTGCTGACATTTGTGGTAGAAAGGGGATAGACGTCTCCAGATCTCCACCCACCATTACCTCCAGCTTCCAGCTGCCTGTGGTCTTAGGGGGTGGGTACTGGAGTCTATAGGAAATACAAGCCAACTGAAGGTGGGATTCCGTGATTCAGCTTCTATGACGGTGTCACCTAGGATGGGGTTATGACTTTCTAGCCTGTCCTCAAGTCATCTGTGCTCCTGCAGGGAACCCCTCACCTGTGCTCCTGTGAGTGCTCCCCCATCCATGCTCCTGTGAGTGGTCCCCCATCCATGCTCCTGTGAGTGGTCCCCCATCCATGCTCCTGTGAGTGGTCCCCCATCCATGCTCCTGTGAGTGCTCCCCCATCCATGCTCCTGTGAGTGGTCCCCCATCCATGCTCCTGTGAGTGCTCCCCCATCCATGCTCCTGTGAGTGCTCCCCCATCCATGCTCCTGTGAGTGGTCCCCCATCCATGCTCCTGTGAGTGGCTCTTCATCCATGCTCCTGTGAGTGGTCCGCCATCCATGCTCCTGTGAGTGGTCCGCCATCCATGCTCCTGTGAGTGGTCCCCCATCCATGCTCCCGTGAGTGGTCCCCATCCATGCTCCTGTGAGTGGCTCTTCATCCATGCTCCTGTGAGTGGCTCTTCATCCATGCTCCTGTGAGTGGCTCTTCATCCATGCTCCTGTGAGTGGTCCCCCATCTATAATACTAATGGCCAGTCTGAAGAAAGACACCTTGGGGGCCAGAGAGTGAGTGAAGTCGTTGAGAACATGTCCTGTACTAGCAGAGGACCTAAGGGCCTGAGTCGATTCCCAGCATCCATGCCAAGTGGCTCACGATGGCCTATAACTCCGGTGCCAGGAGATCCAATGCCCCAGGCTGGAGAGCACCTACACCCACATGTACATATTCCAACACAGACACACACACATGCATATAATTAAAATAATAAAAATAAATCAAACAAGGCTACTTCATAATTAACAACAAGATTCAATGGCAATAAAATGAAGGACAATAAGGTATGTTGCATCCATACAAAAGAGTATTATTTAATACTATGCTACCATGCAATAATACTATGCTATTATTTAATAGTATGCTACCATGTGGGTAAAATTTGAAAACATTATATATAGAAAGAAGCCTGTTACAAAATAAACTATGAAAATTACATTTTTTCTCAATGAGTTGTACCTCCCCGTATTCATTAAAATAACAAATGCATATCCTATCTGACAGAGGGATGCCACATCTTTGGGCTCTCCAAGGCAATCTTGTAAGTGCTGGAAGGCGGTGAAGACTTCCTTTGTAAGACCAAAACAGCGGAAGTAACCTCGGTGTCCAGTCCTGGGGGAGGGAGCTAAAAGAGGCCTGACACATCCATTCACTAAACAATGCTGGAGCTGTGGCAAACAGGCCGCCGAGGCGTATTGTAACAAGTTGGCCTCAGATGCACTGGGGAGCAGAAAAAGAAAGGTAAAGTATGTTGTACAGCGTCTAATGCAAATTCGCACAGAATCACCCTCCTCAGTCGGGATAAGGAGACGAAGAGGGCTGGGAACCGTGGCATTTTCCCCAGCCTTGGGCCTGGGAGCCTGAGGTGTAGGTAGCCAGGTGGTGAGACCGGAACAAGGCCAGCTTTTCCTCTCACGTCCTTCATCTGTATCACCCACAGAGAACTGAGAGCTGAGAAAGCTATGACCACCCAGGGCACCAAAGGGAGGCATGACCGGGGTCTCATTCTGGGTAAGCTGGGCTTTAACCCCATTAGGATAGTGCCTCCCGGGTTGGGAGATGTGGAGGAGCTAGGGTGGGCAGGGGTCCTGGAGACCCACTAAGCTCCAGATCTCTCTGGCTGTGCCGAACAACCAAACAGCCGTCTCAGGGATGGCTGACAGCGCGCAGCTGCGGCAGGAGAATCCCAGGACATCAGCAGTTTGGATACGCCTCTCACTGAGGGCGTGTCCCATCCTCAAGTCTTCCCACTGTGGGAGCTCTGAACAGGAGAGAGCTCCCGCGTGGAGCTGGGAGCAGTCTCTGTGGGACTTTCCTCCCCGAGTCTCTTTGCTACCTGAGCCTGCATGGCGCTTGCTGTCTCACCTGAGGGGGGTGACTGAATCCTCACGCCACCCTGCTCTCCAGCTGGCCACCACAGCTCCTTGGAACATGCTCTCTGACCCTCTCAAGGTTGTTCCCACTCTCATAAGGTGACCTCTGCGGGCTATAAGAAGCCAGCTATCACTTCAGGCCCGCAGTCAGCTGGGTAGCCGGGCCATCCACCTCTGCTCCCTGGGAGCACCTCAAGGTGGTTTCCGTAAGTTGGGGGCGATTGCATAACTTCACCAACTGCCATGCCGGATATATTTTGCAACCCAGGCCACTGTGCCACACATGCTGGTTGGCACTGCCAGGCTTCCCGCAGAGGCCGGAGGAAGTCTGAGAGTGAGAGGTACTGACTGCACCCCCTGACACCTGGGAACCCCAGGCTGCCCCTCCTTCTGCAGGCCATACTTGGACCCTGTTGGAGATGATGGTCCCACTGTTCTCTTGCTGCAGAGGAGAGATAGGACATCCATGTGCCAATCAGAGAGGTTTGGGCCTCTAAGAAACCACCGTCATGGGTCACAAGCTTTTCTTGGAGTTCAAGTGGAGATATAAACTCAAAGTCCCATTGGGAGAGTTCACCTCACCCACCCATGGACTGACTTCCACCAGGTTACGTATTAGATAAAGACCCAGAACGCAGAGGTGAAGCTTAGCCATGTTCAAGGACACATAGAGAGATCTGGGGACATGGCAGAAATTAAGGTCATCGGGAGAATGTGAGGGTTCCCTGGTGAGTACAGGAAGAGAAGACCTCTCCGTATCCTGTGTACCCTTCAACATAGACAGTATAAGCAGGTGACCAAGCTAGCTCAGTCTTGGCTCTCTCTACATGTCCCCAAGGGCCACTGTCCTGTTGTTAGGGTCCCATGGATTCAGATAGAAGGCTCTTCCCAATGGTTTGAGTTTCTCCAGAGCATGGCCAGGGGTCACAGGGAAAGTGGCAGTGGACAAAGGGTGAGGGACATATCTCCTTCCCGGTTGGGGTTGTCAGAGGATGCCTTGGACACACTGCTGTCACACATTCCCCATCTGTCCCCTTACTACTGGAAGAGCTGAACCTGCTCTTAAAATAGCTCTGAGGAGAAAGCTGCTCCCCGAGGGTCAGACCTCTGCTTGCGGACAGCCTGGATCCGATGACTGTGAGGACTGAGGGTTAATGAGGCAGTCCCCTGCTCTGGCTGGAGGCTTCCCCAAGATGCCCTAACCCTAGCTCCGCCTCTGAGGCCCACATGGCTCCGCACCCATCTTGCCCTTTCAGTCTCCGAAAAGATGTTCCCTTCAGGACTTTCTTAGAGTCTGTCCTCTGGAGAGCCAACCTAGCAGGGAATCTGTGGGACCACAGAGCAACCAGATCCAGGATGTGGACGCTCAGTTTCATCTGGCATCATCTGCCTCTCCATGTTGGTTTGCTCCAGCCCATGTTGTCCTGGCTGCCCTTGCTGGGTGCCCTGTGGGCTGCCTGGAGCTAAAACACGGCTCGCTCTGGTTTGATGGAGAACTGTTCAGATAGGTTAGTGCCCAGCATGGCTTCTCTAGCGGGAAGATCCCTAGGAGACCGGAGGGCACGTCACATGCCAGAGCCTGGGTTGAGTCTAAACACCTCTGCACTGGTCTGTTTTGGAAATCTCTGTAGTATTCCAAGGACAGGGAAGCCTTCCCATCACTTTTGAATTCCCCCAGTAAAGGGAACACCTGTGACACTCTCTCCATGCAAAGCCAAGATGGCCATTAGCATTTCCCTACCCACCATGCAGCAGAAGTAATGTCATGTACAGTGTACAGAGACAGAGGGACCATTGTACTAGTTAAATAGTTTTGTCAACTTAACACAAGCTAGCGTCATTAGGGAAAGGGGAATCTCAACTAAGGGACTGGCTCTGTCAGATAGGGCTATGGGCAAGTCTGTAGGGGTATTTTCTTGGTTAATGATTGGTGTGGGAGGGTCCATTCCAGTATGGGTGGTGCCACACTTGGGCAGGTGGCCCTGGGTTGTATAAAAAAGTAGGTTGGGCAAGCCATGAGGAGTGTACCAGTAAGCAGCACCTCTCCATGGTACCTGCCTCAGCTCCTGCTTGAGTTCCTGCCCTAACTTCCCCCCAGTGATGGGCTGTGATGTGGAAGCATAAACCAAACAAACCCTTTCCTTCCCAAGTTGCTTTGGGTCATGGTGTTTTATCACAGCAATAGAAAGCAAACTAGATGTGGGAGGCAGGGGCAGGCAGGTCTCTGAGAGTTTGAGGCCAGCCTGGTCTACAGAGTGAGTTCCAGGCCAGCCAGGGCTGCATCGAAAAAAACCAAACAGCCAAACAAACATCAACCAACTAGGGCAGATGCGCACTGATGCCCTTCCGTCACTCAGCCAGGACTCACGAGGCCTCTCAAGGAGAAACTGAAGAAGGGCTGCATATAGCTGAACACCAGTGCTCTCTACGTGTGGCTGGTTCCAGGGTCTTAAGAAACAAACGCTACGTGTTTTCTGTGGTTGGGGTCTGCTTTCTCTTTGGGGCCCATTCTTGGGAAGCCTCTTTACTTGTGTGGAATTAGCCCAGTCACTCTGGCCGTCCACACTTACACTGGTGGAGGGCGGAGTAGGACCAGACCCTCATGTTAGCTGCCCAAAGCCCTGGACTCACATTGATCAGTTTATTGCTGCACCTCTGCTATCCATCCATCAATTCCTGTGGCTTGAAGGAATTGCAGGGTCCTGATTGGTCACAGCTCACATTTTCCCGTGTTTACAGAGTATCTGCCTGGTATTAGGTCCTGTCTCAAGCTCTCGGATCACAGAGATATGTTGCTCATTCATTCATCCTCACAAACTCACTTCCAGTCCCGTAAATCGACACACAGTCTGTTTTCAAATAAATCCACTATCTGATTTGATTCGCAGGGAGATCGTGTATAGAGACTGTTGGAGACAGTAGCTTATCTGCAGATGAGCTAGCAGAGCCCAGAGGGTTGGAGAGTTCACGGACAGTAGATGCCTGATAAACCCTGGCCCCGGGGGAGGAGCAGATGCCTGACAGTCCTCAGTGTGCCTGGCTGGAGGAAGCCAGGGGCTGGAGACTGCAGAGAAGCCAAGGTCCTGCACCCCGGAGGGAGGAAACTGACGTCCTGCAGCTTGGAACCCAGCATAGCCGGCCAGGATTTCTTTAACCTACAGCTGGCTGCCCAGCTATGGGAAGTTACCGTTCCATGCCACAGAGACAGTCATGGATGCTTATGTAGTGGCCTGGGGATGTCATCCTGCTCCCAGGTTCTCCCTGTCTCATGTTATTGCCATTTTATTTGGAGGCTTTCTTATGAGACTAGGTGCATTGACTCCACCTACCACACTATCCCAGTCAGCCAGGGTTGAAGAAAGTCCCAGAGACACCCCACTTTCCTCTTAAGAAAGGAGCCTCTAGATCAGTGGTTCTCAACCTGTGGGCCACAAACCCTTTGGCAAACCTCTTTATCAAAAAACATTTACATTATGATTCATAACAGTTGCAAAATTACAGTTATGAAGTAGCAATAAAAATAATCTCCTGATTGGGGGTCACCACAGCATGAGGGTTCATTCAGCGGGAGGAAGGTTGAAGACCGCTGCTCTAGATGGAACAATTGCTGAGGTAGCCGAGGGCTGCAGTCCAGTTATGAACAGCAAAGGCTGACAATACAGCTGGTCCTTGAGCCCCCGGGATTATAAGCGCCATCACTGGCTTTTAAAACGTGGGTTCTGGAGATCAAATTCAGGTCCTCAAGCTTACAAGGAAAGTCCCTAAAAACAAAATCTGAACACAAGCTCACACAAACAATACCAACCTCCACCCTCTGACGACCTGTCAGACCACGGCTTGAGAGTCACAACTGAAAAGTTGTGCTTCAGGAGAACTTTGCCAGACTGTGCCTGCCCCATTTTCCAAGGCTCCCACCCAATATCACAGCTTTGTTAGGTCACCATAAACTGTGGAGAATAAACAGCTAATTTTTCTTTGTTTCCAATGGCCTTCCTCTCTGAAGTTGATGCTTTGTGCCTGTTCTCTTTGGTGGGACATCTATCTTTGCTAACCACAGCTTGGAGTCTAGAAGACTGTCAGATCAAACTGCATCTTCTCAGCTGCAACCTAAAGAGGGTTGTCTGGTGTCCTCCTGTCCCTCTGTGGTGCACACCTGTGTCTCCGGTGTCTTGATTAAGGTTACTATTGCTACGATGAAATACCATGAATTTGTGGAGGAAAAGGCTATTTAGCTTTTTTTTTCGTAGTCCATCACTGAAAGACGTCAGCTGGAGGCAACAGCTGATGCAGAAGGCCTGGAGGAGTGCTACTTACCTGCTTGGCTCCTCATGGCTTGTTCAACCTTACAGAACCCTGGACCACCAGCCCAGAAGTGGTCCTACCCACAATGGGCTTGGCCCTCCCACATCAATCACTAATAAGAAAACGCCCTACAGCCAGATCTTATGGAGGCATTTCTCCAATCGAAGTTCCCTTCTTCTGGTGACTCTAGCTTGTGTCAAGTTGGCATAAAACCAACCAGGACACCCAGGTAGGCCAGACCTTCCTCTTTTGGCTTTCTCCCTCATAACAGTCAGACATATCCTTCAGGAATTTTAGAAGAGGGATAATATGAAAGACAAATTCCTTAAGGATCTGCAAGTCTGAAAATATCTCTATTATTACCTGGCTTGGTGGATAGTTTAGTTGGGTATAAGCGTTGGTGCAGGAAACTGTGATTCTTATGTTTTCTATGTTGTTCCCCCAATTTCAGGGCACAGCTGGTGAAATCTTTGTGCCCTGAGGATCTACTAATGTAGGGGGTGGGTCTTGGCTTCTCCCATTCCTGGTTTAAGATTCGGTATTCTTGCCTCTACCAGGACCTGGTGGCAAAGAGTCTACAGAGACTTCTTTTTTTTTTTTTTTTAAAGATTTATTTATTTTTATTATGTATACAACATTCCTTCCATGTGTGCCTGCAGGCCAGAAGAGAGCACCAGATCTCATTATAGATGGCTGTGAGCCACCATGTGGTTGCTGGGAATTGAACTCAGGACCTCTGGAAGAACAGCCAGTGCTCTTAACCGCTGAGCCATCTCTCCAGCCCCTACAGAGACTTCTTGAAGCAAAGAGGAAAATGAGGTCTGTGGTCTCAGAAATCATCGGAAGATCTGGGGAGAGTTTCAAGGAATTAGCACATGGCTTAGGGTGAGGGACTTCTTCCAAAGAGTTGGAGCTCAGGAGGGTGTTCTTGGAAGGGATGAACTCCTAGACAAGGAAGGCATGCACCTTATAGAGGGGCCCTGGCTCTATAAAGGGTTGACTTAGTGACCTAACAGGCCCCTTCAGCCAGAGTCTGGAAATTTCTGATTAAAACTCTCCATATACCCAGTCATAACCTTCTAGAATTTCATGGGTCACAGGACCTGAATTCTTGGAATTGGAAATGAATTCAGGCTAGGGACAGGATTCATCCTTCAACAGGAGGATCAGAGACATTAAGATGGAGAACAGCTTTAGTCCTTCTGAGGGTGCTGAACAGAGCAGTGCTGGACCAGTCCAGCCCTAGGCCTTGGCAAGGCCAAGTCTTCCAGCTGGCTCAAAGGCCAGCTCGCAAACACCCAGGTTTCTTTTGTTATATATGAAGTCCGATTGCAAGGAGACCACAGCTCATTGTTCTCAAAACAAGTGGGCTAATTGACAGGGGCATCCTCCTCTCCTGCCTGCTCCTTAGCCAGCTCAGTGGTTCGAAAACGTCTGCAAACACTTGCCTCTCTGGTCCTAAGGAGCATGAAGGCTGACTGCTAATCTCCCCCAAGATCCCTTGTGAAACTTCACGCTTGCCAGCACCAGGGAACACCAGACATGTGGCTCTCTCCGGATGGCATCTGAGGGGCAGACACAGAACAGATCTGAGGGCTTCAGAGAGCCTGTTGGGAGGAAAGGATGGAAGTGGGCAGGGCAGAGCCGAGAATGGTGCATTTCCCTCGCAACGTGAGGCTTTTGGTCTTTTGTAGCTTTCCCTGAATGGGGAGTCAATGTCACCTGAGGGGGGTGTGTCCTTCCCTGCATGGGGAATCAATGTGACCTGAGAGGAGTGTGGCCTACCCTGCATGGGGAGTCAATGTCCCCTGGGGGTGTGTGGCCTACCCTGCATGGGGAATCAATGTTACCCGAGGGGGCTGTAAACCTATAGGTGGTCATATAGGTTTGTCTTGAGCTGCCTAAGAAGAGACATCATCAGGGGAAGGCTGCTATAATTTGGATATGAAAAGTTTCTCAAAGGCCCATGTGCTGAGAGCCTGGTCTCCAGCCTGTGTTTGGGAGAGGAAGTGGAAGTATAGGAGGTGGGGCCTAGTGGGAGGAAGTTAGGGGATTGAGGGGTCTCTTAAAGATCCACAGCCTCTTCCTGTTTCTTTACTTCTTGGTTGCTGTGAGGTAAGAGCTAGGGTCCCCAAGGCATCCTTAGTGTGGTGTCCTGTGCCCTGCATCTTCAGTGTGATGTCCTGCACCGTACATCCTCAGTGTGATGTCCTGCACCGTGCATCCTCAGTGTGATGTCCTGTGCCATCACGAGCTGTGGACCAAAACTTCCCAAACTGTGATCCTAGAAGGATCCTTCTTAAGCTATGTGGCTTCTCCGACACCAGACACCAGCTCCCAGCTGTCCCTCCCCAGGTTTCTTTCCAGCATTTTCAGGATCCTTAGGGAGGAGCCTCCACCAGTAGAGGGCAGTTCCCAGGAGGGATTTGGTGACTACATTCTAGGCATCTGGAGAGAGCAGGCGCCTTGGACTTGAAGGATATGTTGTTGGTGCCACCCACAGTGCCCACTACGAGTAGTTACCGGCCCCGTTCTGTACAGAGAGAAACTGAGATGATCAGAGTGCTGACGTCACACTGTGAGTGAAAGGAGAGCTTCGTGGTGACAAGTGTCAACACCGGCTCCTGATCTGCCACTGCCAGGCCTTGTCTTATCAGGAAAACTGTCCACCATCTTTACGCTCCTCTGTAGCTGGTGCCTCTCCCAGCCCAGAGACCACTGCCCTGCTTTCCTCCATGATGCTCCTGCTGCTTCTGGAACTTTAAACAGGATCGTATAGCAAATGATCTTCAGTGTTTGACGTCTTTGCTTTAGCACAATGCTTTTTTAAATTTTTTTAAATGATTTATTTACCTTTATTTTATGTGCATTAGTGTGAAGGTGTCAGATCTTGTGGAATTGCATTTTCAGACAGGTGTGAGCTGCCATGTGGGTGCTGGGAATTGAACCTGGGTCCTCTGGAAAAGCAATCAGTGCTCTTAACCGCTGAGCCAAATCTCCAGTCCCCTAGCACAATGCTTTTTAAAATCATTCATGTCATTGTATGAATTAATGTTTCATTCCTTTATTTAAAAAAATTATTTATTTATTATGGATACAACATTCCTTCCATGTATGCTTGCATGCCAGAAGAGGGCACCAGATCTCATTATAGATGGCTGTGAGCCACCATGTGGTTGCTGGGAATTGAACTCAGGACCTTTGGAAGAGCAGTCAGTGCTTTTAACCTCTGAGCCATCTCTCCAGCCCCCTCATTCCTTTTCATAGTGGAATAATACTCCACAGTATGGATAGATCACAAGTTGTGTAACACACACACAGGCACACACACGCGCACACGCATGCACACACACACACACACTGATAGGCAGAGCAGGTATTTTCAGTTAGGGGCTGTAGTAGTTCTTTTTCTGTTTCCGTGATAAACTATCATGAGTAGAAGCAGCTTAGAGGAGAAACGGATATGTTTTATCTTATAGTTCTAGAATGGATCCAGCCTGTCATGGTGGAGAAGGCATGGGGGCAAAAACTTGAGGCCAGCCTTAGTATTTTGGGGACAGATCACAATTCATCCACACACAGGAAGCCCACAGAGAGAACAGGAAGTGGAACAAGCCAACCTATCAAACCCCAAAGCCTACCTCTAGTGATGTACTTCCTCTGGCAAGGCCCCACCTCCTCACGGCTCCAAGGCTTTCACAGATAGCCCCACCACCTGGAGACCCAGTGTTCAAATACCGGAGCCTGTGGAGTACATTTCTCATTCACACCATCCCGGGGGGTGCTATTTTTGAACAATGCTGCCGTGGGCGTGCATTTGTTTTCCTTAGGGGTACACTGGTAAGGATGGGACTGCTGAGTGACATGGTGGGACATGGTTAGCTGAATGAAGTCTCATCCTACCGTGTTCTGAAGTGGCTGCCATTTTTGCATCCTCACCAATACTGTATGAAAAATCTGGTTGGTCCACATCGTCCTCCACACTCGGTCTGCTAAGTTAACTTCAGGCATGTTGGTGAGTGCATAAGCTCCTTTGTGTCTCCTTGGAGATGATGATGTTAAGGAGTTGTTGGGTTTGTCCTGTCCATTCAAACACTGTCTTTTATGAAGTATCTGTTCAGACTGTTTGTCCATTTAAAATAACCTTGTTGTTTGTTACAGGACCTCAAAAAGATTTCAATCACAGAGAAAAAATTAGGCAACAACAACAGCAACAACACAGCAACGTATCCATCCTGACGAGGCTATTTCAGACGGCAGGAGAGCAAGGAACATTCTTCAACTAAATTCACAGGACAAGTGCTATCTCAATGCCAAAGGAGACATCATGGGTGTCGATGCAGCTGTCCTAACAAAATGTTAGCGATTTGAGTTAAGCAATGCATCAAATGTATCAAAAGAGTAAACTACGCTACCACCAGCCAAGGCTTCCCTCAGGGAAGGAGCGTTGACTTAAGATCCAGTATCGGTCTATATAACTTGCTACGGTAAAAGAACGAGTGGAAAGAATTATGAGACCAGGAGGCTGGGAAAGACACAGTGGTTAAGATTGGTGCTCTTGCAGAGGTCCTGGATTTGGTTCCCAGCACCTATGTGGAGGCTCACAGGCCTCTGTTACTTCAGTTCAGTGCTCTGACATCTTCTTCAGACCTCCTTGGGCACTAGGCACCCATGTGATGCATCTACGTCTATGAAGCTACACGTGTTGTGTAGCAGTTTCCTTCAAGATTAGAATGTTCCATCCTTAAAATATAAATAGATGATAGATAGGTAAGTAAATAAATAATAAGAGAGGGCTAGAGAGATAGCTCCATGGTTAAGAACACTGCTCACCCAGAGTCTTCCAGAGGACCCAGGTTCAATTCCCAACATCCACATGGCATTTCAGAACTGTCTGTAACTCCAAGATCTGACACCTTCACACAGACACACACACATACAGGCAAAACACCAATGCACATAAAATAAAAAATAAGTAATAAAGCATTCCATCCTGCAGGGGAACAATAAGACTGCTGAGCGTCACGCTCAGATAAATGGCAAAGGAGACTCTCAGACAAACTCAGCTGTCTGGAAGAAACAGAGATCAGCCGAAATGCTGAGAAGAAATGAAACCTGCCTGAACTGCCTGGAAAAGGCCAGGGCCAACTGTGTCACCTGGAAGGGACACTTTTCAACCCATTGAGCTGCCTGCAGGCTGTGCAGTGTGCTACAGATTCTTAGCTTTGTGAGCTGTCACATGCTGGTGTGGGCCTTGGTGAAGGAACTGTCTTTGTCACATCTGCTCCTCTAAGTAACCCTGATATAACTCATTGGCTCACCAAGTTGGACTCGGTTGTATCCATACTTTGGTTTGCTGTAGGTTCCTTATCCTCAGTGAGCAGATGTGTATTTTGCCTCTCTGTAGGCAGAGTTTTTTTTTTTTTTTTTTTTTTTTTTTTTGTCGGGACCGTGATCAGCTCTGTTCCACCACCATTTCCCAAATAACCACTCAGAGACTTATTATTAATTATAAAAGCTCATCTGATAGCTCAGGCTTATTACTAACTAGCTCTTACAACTAAAATCAACCTTGTGTCAAAACAAACAAACAAAAACAACAACAAAGAACTGAGCTATCTCTCCAGCCATGAAACCATCTTTATTCATACTCAATATGGGCATGTACTCAAGCTGCCAATTAATGCGAAAAATAAAAACTATTAGAATAAATGATTATGCTAAGTTTTGACAATAAAGATAAATACATAAGTCTACTATGTTTCTACAAACTGATGATAAATGGAAAAGGAATATTAATCTTTAAAGATTTTTAAATTTCATGTGTATGGGTGTTGTAGTTGCACGTATATATAGGAAGCCTGATGAGGTGTTGGATTCCCTAGTAACAGGAATTACAAATGCTACTGAGCCCTTGTGTGGATGCTGAGGATCAAACTCAGGTCCTTGGTAAGAGGACCACTAAGCCATCTCTGTATGCTGTGAATATGGTTTATTACCATTGGTTGATAAAGAAAATGTTTTGGTCAATAGCTAGGCAAAACAGAGCCCAGCAGGAAATCCAAGCAAAGATAAAGGGAAAAAGAAGACAGAGTCAGGGAGACGCCAACAGCACCGAGGAAGCAAGGTGTGAAACAACAAGTCATGAGCCTCGTGGTAAAATAGAGAATAATAGAAGTGGGTTAATTTAAGTTGTAAGCATTAGTTAATAATAAGCCTGAGCTAATAGGCCAAACAGTTTATAATTAATATTAAGCCTCAGAGTGGTTATTCAGGAACTGGCAGGTGGAAGAGAAACCTCCAGTTACCAAACAAATTCTGGGGAAAAAAATAAAATTAAAAATTACAATAAAATGTAAAAAGCACAATATATAAAAGGAAAAGTAGAAATAGATCTCATCTTGTATTAAAATTACAATTTATATATTCTTTTCAAGAGTATTGTTTTTCTGAAATTACAAGAGACACTGTGCCTGTCATTATGATTCAAAGTGCCACTCATAAGCCCTAAATAATGTGCACATATGCATAATCAGGTGGGGGTTTTAAAATGGTGATTGTAATGCATTATTGTTTTTATGGGGGTGGGCCTTAAGACAGGGTTGTTTCTACCTGTGTAATAGCTCCGACTGTCCTGGAACTTGCTTTGTAGACCAAGCTGGCCCTGAACTCAGAGAAATTTCACCTGTCTCTGTCTAGAATTAAAGGTCTATATTACAGAATAATATAGTATTCTATAACAGGGCTAATATTTTTATTAGCCTAGAGGTGATGGTACATGTCTTTAATCTCAGCATTCAAAAGGCAGAGGCAGGCAGATCTCTGAGTTCAAGGGCAGCCTGGTCTACAGAGGGAGTTCCAGGACAGCAAGAGTTTTATTTCTAGAATTTCATGCAATGTGTTTCTATCATAATCACCCCACCTCTTCCCCCTATGTATCCCCAGATCCACCCCTACCTCTCTACCCCAGAAACTTCTTGCCATTTTTTCTCTCATTTTTAAGACAGGATCCCACCTCATGATCCTGGTTGGCCCAGAACTCACTGTGCAGGCTGCCTTGAACTTAGAGATCCACTTGCCTTGCCTCTTGAGGGCTGGGTTTAAAGTGTGGGCCACCACAAACAGCTTTAAAAGACTTTTTAAGTCAGTACTTTTAGGTTTGCTGATCAATTAGGAGAAAGGCAGAGATTCGCTGCACATCCCCTGCCCCATACAGCTTTTCTCTCACTGCCAAAATCTCCCTCCAGGGTGTCTTGAGAAGGAGCTAGAAGCCAGTGCCATTGTCAGATACCTATATGCCATTGACGAAAAAAGCTGCAGGGGCATGGGGCAGGGGATGGCTTGGCAGTTAAGAGCACTAGGACCTGGGTTCAGTTCTCAGCGCCCACATGGTAGCTTACAACTGTCCGTAACTCCAGGTCCACGGGTCCTGACGCCCTCACACAGACACACGTGCAAACAAAACACCAATACACATAAAATTTTTTAATTGTTAAAAAAATAGCTCTTCACAGAAAATGAAATCAAAAGTGAGGAACCTAGGAAGGGGATTGTTAGAGATAAGAGGTTATTGATAAGGATGTGAAGGAGAAAACTGTATGTAGGGATAATCAGAACACATTATATGCATGTGTGAAACTGTCAACAACAAAACTAATTTATAGGTGCATAAATATGCATAGATATATGTGCATATATGTATCCATATACGTGGATATGCATACAGGTATGCATTGATATGTATGTGTATATATGCATATGTATATGTATGTGTATATGTGTGTGGTTATGCATTGAGATATATATTGTATGTGTGTATAAAGGTATGTATACACATGTACATGTGTATAAAGATATGCATACATATGTACATGTGTATATATGTATGCACATATGTGTATATATACAGGTATGCATGGATATGTATATGCATGTATGTATATGTATACATGTGTATACATTGATAAGTGTATATTGTATGTGTATAGAGGAATACATAGATATGTATATTGTATATATGTGCATATATGTATATATACAGGAATGCATAAGTATGCATTATATGTATATATGCTTGTGTATATACAGGTATCGATAGATGTGTATATATGTGTGTGTGCATGCATACAGGTATGTATAGATATTTATATGTGTATATATTTATGTACATATGTGTGTATATAGATATGTACTTTCTTAAAGCTGCTTGGGCTGGGGTACAGCTCAGCTGGTAGACCGCTTGCTTAGCACACACAGCCCTGGGTTCCATGTGAGGCATCACATGATCCAGCCATGTAGTGTGCATCTGTCATCCCACCACTTTGGAGACAGAGGCAGGAGGGTCAGAAGGTCAAGGCCACCTCAGCTACAAAAGACTTTGGGGCCAGCCTGAGCTACATTGTGTCACTTTATGCTCCGGCCCACCACGAAAGAGAATCCCTAGTTTGCTGCTGGCTGAATACTACTGTTCTTGTGCGGGTAACTTTTTTAAAGACCAGTCAGCTAAATGAGAAATAGTGCTGCTTTCGGCTTTTGTTAGTTTGACTGAGGATGAGGGCATGCGTTCTTCTTAGAGAGCAGCCTATCATTCTCCTGGGTTGTTTGTCTTGCTGATTTTTAGGAACATTTTGCATATTATAGATAACGACTATCTATAATATAATTTGCTTCATTATATGCATTGCAAATGTCCCTTCTCAATCTGTTGTCTGACACTTGAATTTGTTTGCAGGAGTTGGAATGCGTTGCAAAGCATTGAGTCTATCTTTCCCTTACAGCTTCTGCTTTCTCGGCAAAGCTTAGAGAGGCAAGTGGAAAAAGTAACTCTATAGCTCTGGTTGGCCTAGAGCTCACTTTGAGGTTCAGACAGGTCTTGGTCATAGACCCACCTGCCTCTGCCTCCCAAGTGCGGGATAAAAGATGTGTACCACCCTGTCGAACTTCAGGAACTTGTCCAGTTTATCCCAGTTTATTGCAGAAACCCTTTGCTTCAACAGTTTCCAGGCCTCCGAGCATAAGCCAGCTGCTAGATGCATAAGTTTTGCTTTGTGCATGCATGCATGCTGGTATTCATGTTTGAATGTGTATGCATACACGAATGCACACATGCACGTGGGGCCTACAGTTGCCTTAGTTATGTCATCATTGCTGTGATCAAACACCATGACCAAAGCTACTTGGAAAGGAACGGGTTTATTTGGCTTAGACTCTCACATCACTGTCCACGGTTGAAGGAAGTCAGGACAGGAACTCAAACAGGACAGGAACATGGAGGCGGCAGCAGATGCAGAGGACATGGAGGGATGCTGCCTGCTGGCTTGCTCCTCATGGCTTGCTCAGTCTGCTTTCTTATAGATCCCAGGACACCAGCCGGGGGGGTGGGGGGACACCTCCCACCACAATGATCTGGGCCCTCTCATATCAATCACTTAGTAAGAAAATGCCCTACATTTTCTTGCCTACAGATCCATCTTTTTTTGTTTGATTGGGTTTTTTTGTTTTGTTTTGTTTTTGTTTTTGATGCGGTTTTGTTTTTCAAGACAGAGTTTCTGTTTGTAGCATTGGCTGTCCTAGAACTAGATTTGTAGACCCTGCTGGCCTCAAATTCATAGAGATCCGCCTGCCTCTGCCTCTTGAGTGCTGGGAGTAAAGGTGTGCATACAGCCTGATCTTATGGGAATGGTTAGTTCTCAGTTGAGGCTCCCTCTTCTCCAATGACTCCAGCCTGTATCCGGTTGACATGAAACTGGCCAGCACCGTGTCTTCCTCAGTCAATCTCCACGTTATCTACTGAGGCAAGGTCTTCCAGGCAAGCTGGAAGGCACGACTTAGGACTCATCTTGTTAGCCAGCTATCCCAGGGGATCCTGCTTCTGTCTCCCAAGGGCTGGGATCACAGGCAACTACTATGTCTGTCCAGTTTCTGTTTTGTTTTGTTTTGATGTGTATGGGTGTCTTGCCTGCATGTATGTCTATGTACCACGTGTGTGCCTGGTGCCCACAGAATCCAGAAGAGGGTGTCAGATCAATCCCCTGGAACTGGAGGGGAATCCCAGAGGCTTAGGAATCCAATCCAGGTCCTCCGGAACAACAACCTGAGAGTACTCAGTCTCTGAGCCACTTTTCCAGCCCCCAGTTTTGTTTTGTTTTGGTTTGGTTTTGCTTGAATTCTGGGAATCCAAACATCAGGAAATGTTTTATCTACTGAACTATCTTCCCAGTCCCACACAGATATTTTCAGATGTATTATTCTATTTAATTTCTTCTGTGATGAAATTTATTATATTTCAAAAGAAATATAATTTTATATGTGTGCAGGTGCTTTCCCTACATTTATGTGTTCCACTTGCATGCAGTGACTACTGAGCCCACAAGAGGGCACTGAACCCCCTTGGACCTGGAGTTAAGAAAGGGTGTGACCAGCTGTGTCACACCCTAACCTAGATCCTCTGGAAGAGCAGCCAGTGCTTTTAACCGCTGAGCCATCTCTCCAGTCCTGAAACTATATAAACGGAGACCTGGGGCGGGGGGGGGGGGGGAGAGCTTAAGACAGGATCTCAGTGTGTAGCCCTGGCTTGTGGAATTCATAGAGATTCCCCTGCCTCTGCAGTACTGGGATTAAAGCAGTGAACTGCCACCAAGGCCGAGTTTTCTAGATCTTTATTGGCGCTGCGCGCAGTGACACCAAAGGCCCTTTACATCCTTGTTGTGTTGCCGGCCTACATCCCTGTGCCACAGAACTGTGTTTCAGGCATCAGTGCATTGTGTAGATGTAGCTCAGTCAGAGGGCTTGCCTACTACGCACAAAAGCTCTGGGTTCAAACCCTGACACCTTATAAAACCTGGCATTCATCTTGGTGAACCACTGAGTTTATTGGTGCAATTTGCAGGATCAGTGGTGACTCAGAGGTGGCTGAATCACAGAGCAGTCACCCCAACAGGGGTGACAGAGTCACGTAAACTGTACCCCTGGAGCTCTCCACGCAGACTGCAGGCAGCACTAACAGTCTCTCCCCAGCAACTGTTAACTGCTTTTATAAACCGGGGGAGGGCCTGTGAATCATGTAACTTTCTGAACTTCCTGAGTCTTGTAAGTTGCCTGAGTCTTAAGTTTCTGTCCAAAAAGGAATGTTTCAGGAGACAGCTACTAGGTGCTGTTCCCCTTCTAGCTTCCTCTTTGACATTGGGTCAAAGAAAGTTCTCTGTTCTGTGAGTTCACCACGCCCATGTGAGCTAAGGCCCTCTACCTGGGTCTAGGAAAGGCAGTGTTCTTGAAGGGAACTGGGGCCAGCGTCTTCCCTTTTTCTCTTTAGCACTAGATTTGAGGTGAGGATCTTTGCTCCACCCTCACCGTAGAGCGGCAGTGTTAGCTGAACAAGTTGAACTCTCCAAAACTGGGCCAGAAACCCTGTCTTCTTTACAAAATACATTTGCTGCTGGGCAGGGGAGGCGCATGCCTTTAATTCCAGCACTGGGAAGGCTGAATCTCTGTGAGTTTGAGGCCAGCCTGGTCTACAGAATGTGTTCCAGCATGGGATCCAAAGCTACAAAGAAACCCTGTCTCAAAAAACAAACAAACAAACAAACAAATAAAAACTTAAAAACCTACATTCTCCTCTGGCATTCCTTATGTTAAGGGAGGGCTGACTGATAACGTAATTTGCTGGTGTAAGGCTTTATTTTCACAGGCTCACATCCTGGAGCCTCCTCCCGAGATCCCCAGCCCAGGGGGCGGGGCAACTTTGTGACTCATAGTTGGACTGTCACTGTTCCCTGTTTGCATGGAGTTCCATCTCCTGTTCCAATACAGCTCTGAACTGAAATTCTGCTATGCTTGTGTTTCTTTCCTCCCCTCCCCTCCCCTCCCCTCCCCTCCCCTCCCCTCTTCTCCTTTCTTGAGACAGGGTTTTACCACGCAGTTCTAGATGGGGCTTGGAACCCCCTATGTAGACCAGGCTGACCTCGAACTCAGAGACCTGCCTGCCTCCTCCCCCCCCCCAAGTGCTGGGACTGAAGAGGTGTGCCACCACACCCAACTTAAATTCCTAACAGATTGTTCAGCTTACTTTTTACATTTTTGAGCTTTGGAAATTTGGCTCATGTTTACTGGAACATTTTTAATAATTAAAATAAAAACTTAATGTCTAATGACAGGAAAGCAATTTAGCAAATTGAATAGTGTATTTATGCCCTGAACAAAGGCTGGGAGAAACTCTATAAAACTGAGAAACTGTAATGGAACAGCTTTTCAAATGAAAAGATTTATATATATATTTTATTAGAGTTGTCTTTAGACAATTTCATACGCATACAAGACATATACTGACCACTTCCGGCCCTCACTTGCCTACTACCATCTACTCTGCCGACAAACAACTGTAATGTCTGTATGTGTGTGCATGCCTGTACGTGTGTAGTGTGTGTGTGTGTGTGTGTGTGGTATGTTCCACACACATTTATAATGCCTGTATGTGCGTGTGTGCGTGCATGTACATGTGTTGTGTGTGTGTGTGTGTGGTATGTTCCACACACAATTATGCCTGTGAGTGTGTGCCTGTACATGTGTAGTGTGTGTGTGTGTGGTATGTGTGCTAAGGGTGGTATGTTCCACACACATTTATAATGCCTGTATGTGCGTGTGTGCGTGCATGTACGTGTGTAGTATGTATGTGGTATGTTCTTGTACACAACACACACACACACACAGAGAAGTCAGAGGACAACTTGAGAGCAGAGACTCCTCCTTCCTCCATCGGGTCCCGGGAATCAAACTCGGGCTGTCACACTTGCTGGTAGGTAGCTTTACCCACTGAGCCATCTTATCAACCCCTTTCCTATTTTTTAAAAAGTGGTTTCTGTTTTGCAGGTTAGACTTCAGACACACCAACCATCTCTTTATACTCTTCACACTGGAGAAGGAAAATGATTGAAAAAAGAAAGAAATCTTGATAGATGAAGAAACGGACTGACAGGGGTCACTCACCTGACCTGGAGTATCTGCGTCCAGCTAATGGCCCATGGCTGGCACAACTAAGACCCACTAGAGACCTCTCCTGACTGGTGTGGGCTTCCACAATTACCACACAGTGGCCTTGCATGCTGGGGCTTTTTCGAGTCCACTCAGGATTCCCAAGACTTCTAAGAACTCAGAAGTAGAGCAAATAATTCAGGCCAGGACCCTTCAAGGCACCATTGCCACCACCCCAGGTCACTGGCAAGAGCTTCCCAGCAGTCAGTCAGAGGAGGACTGTACCTCTCAGAGGCAGAGACTGTTGCTGGTTCTGACCAACCACAGCGGTGGGGTCAGGGCATGTTCAGTTGTAAGAAGTAGAAGCTCACCCCGGACCAATGAAAGGGAAAAGCACAGAGGTGCCAAATCGTCTTAGGGAACAGCAAAGGCCAGGCTGTGAATGACCTCAAGCTCTGGGGTTTAGGCGCCGTGGTGCACACTTTTAATCCCATCACTCAGGAGGCAGAGGCAGGCAGATCTCTGAGTTTGAGGCCAGCCTGGTCTGCAGAGTGAGTTCCAGGACAGCCAGGGCTACACAGAAAAACTCTGTCTCAAGAAACAAAACAAACAAAACGGGTAGCATAGTAGGAGTCTCTCTGTCTCTCTCTTTTCTCTGTCTCTCTCAGCTCTGTGCCCATGTGGCTCTGCTCTCAGGAAGCCTTCTGTGTGGTACAAAGAAGGTACCACCACTCTAAACTCTGTCTGATCAAGAGGACAGATCCTGAGGGAATCGGTGAGTGTTGTTGCGGTGTGATTCTCCCAGGCCCGAGTTACGTCCCTATCTTCAGTCAGTGCTACGGGAAGTTCCAATTGGCCAGGCTGGGAGTTTGGGGGGTATCAATGCTCTGCACCGAGTGGATGTGGGGTCCAAGATGGAAGCCCTGTGTGCCTGGGACATCCAGTCCTGCATCCCAGTCTCCACAGTTGGCCTAACCTGGCCCACAGCTGACCTCTGGCCCTGCACTGAGTGTTGGATTTTGTTTATTTTCATTCCATGTCTTCTCTCTGGCTGATCACCAGCCTTAGGCTGCCTGTACCCCAGGGAATCCCAGGCACCGTTCTGCCCACTGGCCCACCCAAAAGCTGCAAGTTCTAGGACCCTCCTGCTCCCCGCTATGCCCTCCTCTCCCAACTGAGCAAGAAGTGGACTGGAAAGGTAACACTCAGCACCTGGGGAGAGGGCTGCACCATGTGGGCGAGCCAGGAGCACAGCTCGGTGGCTGGAGGGGCTTCTCCTAGCAGAGGCAGGAGAGGTTCCTGACTGTGCCGTCCAGAGAGAATGTTGCTATGGTAATCCAGGCAGGAAAAGACAGCAGCAGGGAGCAGGGGAGCAGTTGTGCAGAAAGGAGAGGTCAGGTTTGGATAGACAGACTGCAGGGTGGGGCCCTGGCCTCACCTCACCATCCTCCAGGGGCTTCTCTGCCCCCATGCTGCCACCTCGGGTCCATTCTGTTCCCCAAAACAGCTGAGCAACTGCCAAAAAACAAATGGACCCGTCACAGCCAGGGCCAGTAAGACCAGAGAGTTCTTTATTCACTTTTGGTTTTTTTGAGACATCTCTCTACATAGCCCTGGCTGTCCTGAAACTCACTCTGTAGACCAGGCTGGCCTAGAAATCAGAGCTCCGCCTGCCTCTGCCTCCTGAGTGCTGGGATTAAGGCGTGTGTCACCACTGCTCGTGAATCCTGACTCAGAGAGTTCCAATTTGTCTTTTAAAAATGGTCCCAGTTCTGAGTCTGGCTTGGCTCAGAGGTCATCACAGGGTTCTGAGTTCCACCCCAGAACACCCCACAAAATGACAACAAGAGAGAGAGAGAGAGAGAGAGAGAGAGAGAACACAAAAAGACAACGTAATTGATACATTTGGAGCTGAATTCATGAAAAAAGATTAAGGAAATTGCATGTTTTGATTTATTTAAGAGACATCATATTAATTTTAGTGAGTTGTTTCTCTATACCCTTGTGCATTTTCCCACTGTGGTTTCTGTTGATTTGGTGACACTTTTTTTGCACTTATATACTGGGGGGAGGGGGGAGGGCCAGAAGACAACTTGCAGAAGTTGGCTCTCTCCTTTCACTATGTGGGTTCTAAGGACTGAATTCAGGTCAGGCTTGGTGGCAAACCTTTATCCACTGAGCCCTCTTGTTGGCCGAGCCAACCCTCTTTATACACTGTGTTCCCAAGTTCTCGTACGTACCTCGTCCTCAGACCTCCTCCTGGCTATTGCTGTGCCCACTGCCTTACCAAACCTCTACCACTTGCTACAAGAGTGGCTGCATCCACTTTTCTTTTGCTCCACGGCTCCCACTGTTTGGAGGAAGGATTGGACATTAGAAAACATATCCCCTCCCAATATTTACCATAACCTGATGATGTATTGATCTGCATGCTGAGTCAGGTCTGGCTGCTTCACTGTTTTGGTAGGTTGGGTGAAGTTCAATAGGCAGAGCCAGAGACCTTTATAGGGAGGCTGTGTGCCTCCTTTTAATGTTGCTTGTGTTAATTCATTGATTAATTCATTGCTAAGTGGTTTACTGGTCCTACAGGGAGAAACAAGACAGAAGGCCCCAGTGCTGATAGGAAAGGCAAAATTAACACAACCACTAGTGGTCAGTGGCTCGGTGGGAAACAGACCCTGACCCAGGGGATGGGAATGGGTGGGTACCAGGTGCTCAGAGGGGATTCTGCAGAACTCCATCACCATGCAAGAACTCAGGTGCAAGTGTTTCACAAAGAGCAAGACATGAGATTCTTTACATGTAATCTCCCACTCCAGAGTGCTGGCAGACATTGGGCATGGCACTTGCAGGACAGTTTGTCTGCCAATTTGATAAGCCAGGCTCACAAAATCCTTTCTAAAGGCAAGCTTGCACACCACACCAAGAGTCCGTGATCTTGGAGGGAGGGCTATGGAGGCAGAACCAGAGGCTCAGAGCAGGAAAGCAACTTACTTACGGCTGCCCAGCTGAGAGGGTGTGTGGGAGGTGGGGGTGTGGATGGTGTGTAAGGGTTCCCACTCAGCTCCTCTTCCAGGACAGAGCTGAGGGAACTGCTAGTACCTGTAACTCCCAGCACTCCTGGCCACACCCCTCCCAACACTCCCAGTCCCCAGGATGGAGCCTGCTGAGTTCCACAGCAGCAGCTGGATCACCAAAGTCAGGAATGCAGTGCCTAGTTAACCTAAACGGAGAGAGCGGTCTCCTGTGGTTCAGGTGCCAGCGCCGCTGCCACTACCACCACCACCACCGTGGCTACCACCGCCACCACACCGCTGTGGCTGCCACCACCACCGCCACCACCGCCATGGCTACTACCGCCACTGCCGCTGCCACCACCACCACTCAGGATCTGCTCTAGCAGAGCAAAGCGGGATGAGTTCACCTTCACAGCAGGTGCAGAGAAGTGAGGGACCCTGGAGCTGCCATTCAGATGGGGTAGGTGGGTGGGGTCAGGCTCTGGGGCCGGGGTGGCTACTGAGTAACTCCTAACTCACAGCTAGCGAGTATCCTAGGTTCAATGATGTAAAGAAAACTGTGCAGCCTGGCCCATGGGGATTACCCTTCTGGTCCTCAGCCAGTTCCTAATGTTGTGATAATCCAAATCAGTTGTCAGAATTCCGCCGCTCCGCCATTGTCCGGAACATCACAGAACCCTGAACAAGCAAATGTTATTAGAGAATTCACTAGATACTATGGAAGTGACCAACAAGCAGAGGAGGGGTAGGTGAGAGAGGAGCAATTGCTGTCTGATAGGTGACATTTGACCACAGGCCGACTACTCTGGGTGGAGAAACCAGCAGACACGGGGATAGAGGGTTCCTGTCCAGAGAATCCAAAGGCTGCTGTCCCTGGAGGAAGGAGGAGAAAACCGAGTCTGGAGTCAGCAAGGATGCTGCCAGGGTTGCAAAGGAGATCGACTTTTATTCTTCATTCAGTGGGATGGGCTTTTGTTGCCAACATGCGGTGGCCTTTGGCTGTCAGCCATTGTCAACTTTTCTGCCATTCCATCCTTCCAGCAAATAGTTTGGGGATACCTACTGTGTGCCAGCTTTTTCCTAGGGGTCGCCCAAGCGACCACACAAAGCCACAGCCTGGGGCACTTGCGGTCTCTCACGCAGCGCACCGGGAACTTGCGTCCGCCAGGTGGCGCTCTGCTCCCGCGTACCGGCCCTGCCGCGGGGGTCGCCCGCTCCGGCTGCGGGAGGAGCGGCCGGAGGCGGGGCTCACGCCGCAGGTTGTGTGACTTTGGGTTTGACCTGCCTGGAGATGAGCTAATCCCGCTGTATAATAGACTCCGGGGAGATAGGAAAATGGCCGCGCGCTATCTGCGTCGCCATGGGGACCATCGCGCGCGGGCGGGGCGCGGGCCTGGAAAAATACAGCCTTTGTGGCGGCGCGTGTCACTCACGGCCGGGACCTCGGGCGGCGGGCTGGGCTCTGTCGCTCCAGCTGTAAGGCCTTGGCAGAGGGGTCCCAGGGCCAGAACCGGGACCCCTGGGCGTTCTCAAACTCCCCAAACAGCCATTCGCCCAGTGTCACTCTCCAGCATTCCCCAGACCCGGCATACAGCGCGGTCTTCCCCTCAGTCAACGTCCAGCCCAGAGTCTGCACAACACAGGCTCAAGCAAGGCTCGAAAATGATCCTTCGCTTTGCGCATCTCTCTGTACACCTGGTCGCCCTGGGTACACATTGTCCCACAGATCCGTGCCGGTTCCAAAAGCCTGTGCCACGGGCTCAAACGCCGGCTACTGCGCCCATCGCGCAGCTTCGGAAACACACCTTGTGGAGTGCGGCCCGCACGTGCTGCACGTAACATTCATGAGTGGCTGCAAACCCCTCTGTTCCGCTCCCCTAAACAGCATCCTCCAGGGTCAGGTACCTGTAGGTCCTCACAATACATTCGCTCGTGCACCCACTGCATGCTTCCCCACGCGATCACGTGCAGCACCGCTTCCCGCGTGCGTCTAGGCGGCCACTTCCTGGCACTCGCCACGAACACTCACCACGCGTGTGCTCAGGGACTCGCACACGTGCACTTTGTCGAAGCACACTTGCTCGCACACTCACATCCGTGCTCGCTCAGGGTCCACTCGCTGGCATACCCACGTGCTCCTCCAAACACACCGGGCAGAGCCGGGGCGCACACTCGCCGCCCGGCGAGCCCCCCGCGGACGCTATCTGCCTGCCCATCGGCGCGCGGATCTGCGGTGGTAAATGCTGCATTCGATGGCGGGCGCATTTGTTGTGCGCGCTCTGAAAGGGCTGCGATAATCTGGAAGGCAGAGATAAGAAACACCATTTATTCCGCAGCACTTTGGAAACAATTCCCAGCCCTGTACAACCCCATTCTCGGGCAGCCTCCGGGAGCCGGGCAGATAACGATTGGCTATTCATTATCTTCGCCGGGAACAAAGATTAGCCGGCCGAGATGAAAAATTACCCCGGACAGCGGCTCAGCCCCACTCAGACCCCCCTGCCCATTGCCATCGCCCCGTGATCGGTGCCCCGCCCGGGGTCCGAGCCTCAGCTCATGCCTTCCCATGTCTCCAAGGCCTTGGCCTCTCTTTGGCCGGCCTGGCCAACTCAGTCTCTCCATCTTTAGTCTGTCCTTCCCCAGCCCTGCTCCCCCCACATGCCTCTCTGGGCCTTTCTTCTCTCGCTCTCCTCTTATGTTTCCGTCTTCTCTCTTCATTCTGTCTCCCAGTCTGTCTCTCTCTCTGGTTGATACTTTCTTCGCCTTTATTGCCACCTCTCTGATTCATTTTGCCACTTGTTGTTTTATTTCGGCCTGAGTATCCCAGTCCCTAGCCCCACCCTGATAGTGCCTCTGTCACTTAGCGTGACTGCATTTTAAAAAATCTGTCCCCGCAGTCCTTGCAGAGTGTCCCTTTCTCTCTGGATCTTTCTGTCACTGGGTTCCAATCACCTCCATCCCAAGTTCTGGGCCTCATACTGCGTGCCTCAGAGGCCAGACTGAGGGGCTCTTGTCCGTCTAACCAGCCCAGGCCAGCCTATGGAAAAGAGAGAACATGATTCCCGGCTGCAGTGCCTAGGACCTTCCTCTAAGAAACAAGGCAGACCTAAAATAATAATAATAATAATAATAATAATAATAATAAGGGTCTCTAGGATGCAGGGTTACTAGGTCTCTAGGGGGTTGGCTCTGTGCTCCAGGTCTGGCTGGCCATGCCCCTACCCAATAGGAAAGGGGCCTGGGAGCTGGTGGTCCCAGTGAGGCCACCTCATTAGAACGGTTATTCAGCATGGCCCTGGTAATGGCAGATAAGGCTTATCGGCTCATCTCCCCCTCCCACAGACAGACAGAAAGTGCCAAAGTAAATGGCACCCCGGGGCTCCACTGGCTGCCTGCCCTGCTGGTTAGGGAAGGTGCAGGAGGCCAGGGAGCCTGGAGGATACACATACTGTCTCCACACTCCTCCCTTACCAGACATAGAGTAGCCTTGGTTACAGAAACACAGATCCAGGATGGAGTGACAGACACAGGTGCCCACCCCTCAGACATGGCCACAAACACCAAGCCCAGCACATCAGCCCCACCTGAAGCAACCGATATGCAGACATACTTGAATGTGCTTCTCCCCATCTGCCTTCAGCTCAAAGTTAGACGTCACCACCTGCCATTAAGACATACTAACCCTGAGCGGTGGGACACACCTTTAATCCCAGCTCTCAGGCATCGGAGGCAGATACATCACTGTGAGTTCCATCCCTGCTGTTGACATAGTGAAACCTTGCCTTTAAACACACACACACAACTGTATGGCTTCAGATATACACACCCTTCATTAATCAATAGAATTGTCAGTGAGTACCCAGACACATTGTAACTCTCCTTCTTTCTTACACACACACACACACACACACACACACACCTAAATACAAGTTGAAAGCTATACATGCACGGATAGCCAGACTATTAAAGATGCATACACAAACACAAATGCACAAAGGTAAACACACTGATTAAGACATACTTAGAGATACCCTCTGCCTATCACATGACTCTTGAAGATGATGGTCTGTCTCGGAGATATCTGGACACAGACATACACCCAGTTCCACAGACACTCTCTTACATGCATCTGTGGGGTCACACACTGATAACAAGTCAGGCTGTGACCAACTACCCAATACAAGTGCTTAGGGAGTTTTCCACTTTTGCAAACACTCCTGTGATCTCCCCATTGTGAACACATAGCCCACTGGGCACATAAACCGAACTGCATGCAGAGGGTACACACACAATGCCACAGATTCAGAAAGACCTAAAACAGCTGGGGGCACGAGGATGGGGGAGGAGGAGAAGACCCACTGCCTGTGCACGGGGCACACCAGGAAGGATGCAGTCTTTTCAAACAGAACAAGTCTATGGGAGTTCTTTGGATTTCTCAGAGGTACTACAAGGAATGGATTCTCATTGCTACTTAGCTCAGGTACCTCCTTAGGGCGCAGACTGCCACCAGGGTGCCTTCCCCTACCCTTGTTAAGTACAAGCCTGTAATGGGCCTAGGATACACCAGAAAATCTATTCCTAAAATGCTTGAGTTGGGAATGGGTGTCTGAAGTGGGAATACATCTGCACTTAGCCAAATGTGCAGGAAGTAAGAGGGTTGTGTGACTGTGTGTGTGTGTCTTATACATGTGTGTGCACACGGGTGTTTGTGTGCCAGAAAGCGCCTGTCCGAGGACATCTCCCCAGCGACAGCACGTGCACGATGTGTGTGTGGAAGGAGGGGCAGGTGTCTGTGTACTTGTTTGTGAGGGAGACTCTCCAAAGAGAGACATCCCAGGCTTTCTGAGATTACATCCCTGAGAGCAGAAGTGCTTGCGTGGCCCTGAGAAGGCGGGAGTGGCCTGCAGGGTGTGCGCGCCTCGACTGACTAGTGGCCCGAGCCTGGCCAGCCCGGCGGCGGCTGGACCCGGCAGACAGGGCTAAGAGCCCGGGCACCCTTCCCCCCCTGCAGCGTCCCCCCCCACCCCCCCAGTGATGTCGAAATAAAAAGCTGCCGCGCTGAGGCCGGGAACCGAGAGGCAGCCAGAACCAAGAGAGGTGTCCAGGCCAGCCGGGCGGTAGTTCACTGCTCAGGTCTCTCTGGCCTGCGATCACTTCAACCATAGCTGGTCTTGGGGCGCATCAGGCGGACAAAAGCGGCAGCCTGCGCCTCGAGCTTTCGTTCGGCGCCGCGCCGGGGTCCCGCTGGTGACCACCTCCGTCGCGCTGGCTACCGCGGGCCGACTAGCCTCACCGCACACACCGCTCCCTTCCTGCTGAGCCCTGACCGTGGCCGCCCGAGGGCGCCGCCCACCGCGCCGCTGTCGGTAAGTTCCTGCACTCCGCCCGCGCTGTCCGGAGCCTCCGGATCCCAGGCTCGGCCTTCCCAAAATCCGGATCTCACGGTCCTACTAGTGGCTCAAACCCAGGTCATCCGGAAACCCAAAGGCAGGTCTGGGGGCTCTTGCCTTCTGTTTTTTTTTTGTTTTTTGTTTTTTTTAAAATAGAGCCCTGGGCCTCAAAACCCAGCTTTCCAGAGCTTTGCGACGCGCCCCCCTCCCACCCTAGAGCTGGAGCCTTTGTCTCAGCGGTTCCCCACCCCCGGGTCGCGGCGGCCGTCGCGCCCAAGCCGGGCCACCGGGCGCTGACTGCACCTGCCGGCTGGTCCCGTGCACCGGCTTTGCGCGGCTTAACCCGGCTCGTTCCTGCTTGTGCCCCCCGCTCGAAGCGCCCCGCGGCCCTTTATCCTGTGCGGCGAGGGTGCAGGTGGGGGAGAGAGCAGGGTGTGTAAGTCTTCCCCTGCCCACGTCGGAGCCAGAATCCTTTCAGTGGGATTTCAATAAGAACGAGGCGGACGCATACTCGGGGATCCGCTGTGGATTGGCGTAGACAGAGCTTTGGGCCTGTCTGGACTCTGGGCATTGAATCGTTCGGTGGCGGCCGGGCTTGAACTCGAGCTTACCCCAGAGGTGAGGGGAAAGGTCTTGTATTCAAAAGGGCCTCCCGTGTGGCGTCTGCTCCTCTATCAGAAAACAAGGAAAGAAATTCGTTTGTTTGGGGGGGGGGGGGGAAGACTTGCCTCCCGAGATCGGCAACATCTGGGGATGAGTTCTGGGTCTACACCGAGGCCCATTGGGATTCGTTTCTAAACAGTCAGGATCCAGGAACCAGGTAGAGCCGAGGCGTCTGCCAGGCGTCTGGAGAGCGTTTCCCAGCCGGGTTGACAAATTGCAAGCAAATTGCATCTAACGAAATGCATTTAGCAGTTGTCAAGCCGCTGACCCCAAGCCTCTGAGTGAAGCAGAGTTGTTGGCGAAGAGAAGGCCCCCCGATAGTCTGCCGGTGGGGTATGGAGGCTAGAAGTTGACCAGAATTTGCAGAGTCCAAGGCACCTGGCACCAGCGAGCCAGACACCTAAGACACTGGATCCCAGTGTCTGCATTTCCAAAAGACTCCGAAGAAGATGGCAGATATTAGGGAAGCGGGAATCTTTTGATTTGAGAATCTGAAAGGAAACCCCAGGAAGCAGGTACTGTTGGAGCCTTTCTGAACTGATGGGCGCTGCCTGGACCATATCTGAGTCCTCCACATAGAAGAGACACTGAGCCACAGTGGCCAAAGCTCCCCCACTTCCTTCCCAGTGTCCCTCAAAGCTTGTGGCTAATGTAGCGCTGGAGGCCTCTGGGTTGTGAATGACTTCGGTTTGGAAGGCAGTCCTAAGCTAGTCGACCACTTAGCTGCCCTTAGGAGAGAGGCGAACTTGTGATCCCAGAGGTACAGTTTGGACAAGCTAAGTTTAAACAAAGGGCAAGCAGGGAGGGCAGCACCAAGTGGGGGCCCTATACGACTCCATCTCCTTTCAGACTGATTTGCAGGAGCCGGGCCACACCCAGAATAGGCCTGGGTCCACAGAACCCAGCTCCCAGTCAGGAGCAACCCCTGTACTGTCCCCTCTCCACAGAAGCTTCCAGGTCACGCGGGGGGTAAAATGGTGGTTAGAAAACTCAGTTTAGGAGCCAAGTTCTCCCTATTCTCCTAGAAATCTTGTTTCCGCCGAAGGAAAAGTACTGTTTAGTTCAGAAAAGAGCAACGCCAGGTATGTTCCAAAATAAATAATAACAAAATAAGAAAAAAAAGACAAGTGTCTGCTTGAGGTATTCTGGGGCGCTTACATAGTAGGGGGCTGTGAATTAGAATAAATCCGCTTTCGTTTTTTGGGGGGCGGCGGGGGCTGGAGGAAGCCGACTCTAAGCCATCATCCTTGGAATCTGTCTCGGTCCTCCCTGGTGTTTGTTTGGGTTTTATTAGCCGTTCATTTTCGGCCTAGTAGTGAGGTCTTGGCTGTGGATCGATCTGGTTCACACACGTTCATCAGCGCAGGCTCCCCTTTATTCAGTGTGCTGCTCCCTAGCCGGCAATTTTCCCTTTCAGACGGGTTCGTTCCAGTGGAAAACTCAGCAGTCCCGCATGGGACGCAGGGGGCTCCAACCTCGGCAGGGGCTCGGGCCAGCCGGCTGGTTGCTGGCAGTTTCCAGAAGGCATCCCCAGGGCCTCAAAGGATCTGGCAGGACCCCCCCCCCAAAAAAAAAAAAACCCATGCCCAGTCTGTGGGCAGGCAGGCTGTTGCGGGTCTCCTGAGGCCCTGGCTCAAGCGTCGCTTAACCGCCCGGCTAAGCCCTTGTTGCGTGGCGATTTTCTGAGCTGCCGAGCAGAGTAATTAAATCCCCTTCCGCACTCCGCTCTGTGTATGTCGGGTGAACAACACTGGAGCTCGCGTTTTGAGTGGGGACCCGCCGAGCTGACCACTTTCACCTCTCCAAGAGGCAGGACCTGCCCTGTCCGTGAGGTGGTGTGGAAACCACAGCCCCCATCTCGTTCAAACAGGGAGATAATTTAATTGCGACTTTGGGAGAAAAGAGGGGAATTACCTGCTTTCAGGGGTGGTGTTGGGAGGCCCTCCCCCGCCCTGCCAGCCGAGGCGCGGGCACCGCCAGGGCAGCTTCCTCTGCGTTCGGCGCTCTCCTCCAGGAAATCTGCAGAGCAGAGGCCTGGGATTCGGCCGCATGTGGTACCGTTGCCGAGAGTAGGGTTATCACCCGGGCTGCGAGGCCTTTAGACGCTCCTGCAAGGTTCCAGGGACATCGAATACTCTGGAAACTTCGTGGCTATCTCGCTTTGCGCGTTAATGAAGAACCGTGGTCTAAAGGCGGGGCGGGGCGGGGGGGGACACCGAGAAAGCCTTCCCGAGCTTGGCGGCACTGGACCACCCACCTGCCCAGCCGGCCCCGAGGCACTGCGGCCTTGTGCCCCTGTAGCCCCCCAGAGCCCTCTCACGACCTCCCGCCTAGGCTGGGAGCGGACTTCCCAGCCGCCTGGGCCCTTGCTGTCTCTGAAGCGCCGAAGCACCGGGAACACTGTGGACAGAAGGGACCCCCCCGCCCAGGGCATATGAGATGCGGTTTTCCGGCCCAGTGCAGTTCTGCACCCCGACCTAGGGCCTTTACCTGTTCCAAAGCCTCGGACAGTCAGACAGATGCCAGCCGCAGAGACCCGAGGAGGCCCTGCCGTGCGCGCGCCCCCACAGAGCCGTCCGCAGAGGACCTGGGAGGGGGTGATGGGGGCGCGCCCGCAGAGCTGAGCCGGGCTGGGCGCCCCCCGAGCCGAGGGGACCGAGGGCTTTCCTCCCTCCTTGGATTATTAAAAAGTTCATTTCCTGGCGAATCGGGTGACGTCAGGGGCCCGGCGTCGCGGTGGCGGGGCCGCCGGGCCGGAGAAGCCGCCTCCAGTTACCCAATTACGGACTGTCAATCCTGCTGCCCCTCCCCCATCCTTGGGGCGGCGGGGACCCCAGCCCTCCTCCTGCTCGGGACCCACCTGGGACTCCTCTGGGATTATTCCCTGGGGGTCTAGGGCCCTGAAAAGATAGAGGGGCTAGATGGAGAGCGTCGAGCTCGGCCAATATCTCGCACCTGTCTAGATTCCCCTAAAAGTCTGACTCACAAGCCTCTTTCGGAGCTTAGGTCTCAGGTCTATATCCAGAGAGGAAGCTAGGTTTGTACACTCGCCTCCGAGCTCACGGCCTTTCCAGAATGGAGGTATGGAGGAAAAACTTCAGGTGACTTTAGGAACAAAGTGCTCAAAACATTGCTTCCCTCTCCTCGTTTTGGGGACCCCTAGGAGGAAAAATATACATATGACTAAAACCCCGGGAGTCTCCCTCCAGTCGAAGCTGGCGCCAGTCCCCTGCTCCACGACCTCGCCCCAGGCAATTGGGCCTGGTGGTCTGCTAAGTAAGACCACGCCCGGAGCCCTTCCCTCATCCCGGTCGCTGGTCGGACCGCGACCATTGGTCTAGCACAGCTTTAAGTGTACTAGTGCCCAAAGCTCAGGTGTCCTAGAGGGGTCCACAGTGCTAGACCCGTGCTGTCCAGCCGATCCTACCAGCCCATTGCACAAGCAGGCAGAGGTCTGGGGAGTCCGCTGGACTCTCGCTGGCCGTAGTCCGTAGCGAAGGAGATGGGGCTCCGCCCAAGGGTATGGAAAGCTGGGGTCCTAGCAGAGACAACCAGAAGATACGTGCCTCGGCTCTTGGGAAGTCAAGGACCCCATTGGTGGCTAGTTGCTGGGAGGGCAGAGGTTGGAGGACCCGAGCATCTGCCAGAGGGGTGCAGGGTGATGCCCGCGGCGAGGGGTCCCCTGGAGGGGACGTTGGCATCAGAGGCCGCCCGGAGGGCGCTGGGAGGGGGCCAGGCGGCCGAGGGGGGCCGGCTCGTGGGTCAGTCCTGAAGTCCAGCGGCCGAAGCTGCGGGCGCAGCCAATGGGGGGGCGGAGGCTGGGCGGCGCGCGGCGCTGATTGGCTGGCGCCAGCTTCTTAGGCGTGCGCGGCCCCCGCTTCATGTCTGTGCAGGAGTCGGCAGCTGGCGCCAGGGCGGCCGGAGGATGCCGAGGGGCCGGAGTCGGGCGGGCCGGAGGCCGAGGCGCGCGCTGTCCCCCGCCCCTATCCCGTGAACCCGCCAGTCTCTGGACGCGCTGTCGCGGGACCCGCGATTGTAGGGGCTCTTCTGGTGTCCCTTACTTTCTACTGCTGAGCCCTCCCCTTCCCGCGCCGCTGCGAGTGTAAGTTTGCGGAGCGGGGGGCTTGTGGGGCACTCCTAGTTTGGAGGGATCTCTGTGGATCTCAGGCCAGGATCTCCTGTAGGCGATTACGTTCTTGTGCCTTGTGGAGAGGTCTGGTTGACTGCTGGAGAGGACATTGGGGGCCGGCTTTCAGCCCCAGGAACTGCGTGTGCGTGTTCATGTTTGGGGTGAGGAGTGTTGAGGTTAGTTTGTGTATACATTACCAATGTAAATGGGGGGGGCTGTGTGACACAGAGTGGATGTCCACGCTCTCGTCTCTAACTTTTTAGTCGGAGTTGGTGTGTTTGTGTGCCCAGAGGACAGGGTCTCGGTGTGAGAACACGATTTCAGTTCCGCGTGCGTTTGTTTGGGGTCGCCGGTGTCAGGGTCCATCCCTGTGTGTGACCTCGTGTGCATGGCTGTGTGGCTGTGGGAACGCAAGTTTCCCCGCGAGTGTGTGAGGCTGAACCCCTTCCTCCACCTTTCTTTCGTTTTGACCCTTGCGCTTTCCTCCTACCCGGGACTGGTCCTCAGAGAAGCTCCACTGGAACGCCTTTCCTTTCAAGACACCGACTTTTGGGGGGGGGGGCGGTGTCAGAGGCCGGCAGTACTCCTCAAATCCCCTATGTCACTCAGGGCCGCCCCGCCTTCGCCTGGATCCCAAGCCGCAGTAGCGGACCATGGAGGTGGCGCCGGAGCAACCTCGCTGGATGGCGCACCCCGCCGTATTGAATGCGCAGCACCCCGACTCGCACCACCCGGGCCTGGCGCACAACTACATGGAGCCAGCGCAGCTGCTGCCTCCCGATGAGGTGGATGTCTTCTTCAACCATCTCGACTCGCAGGGCAACCCCTACTACGCCAACCCGGCCCACGCGCGCGCGCGCGTTTCCTACAGCCCCGCGCACGGTGAGCTTCGGCCCTCCGGGTTTCTGGACGCCCGGCGCCCACGCCAGGCCTTGGAGGGGAGGACGGCCCGCTGCTGCTTCCCGGATGTGGGATCCACAGGATTCTGAGCAGCTGCGAAATCGGTCTGGGGAAGGTGGAGGCAGTGACCTCTTGGGGAGGGTCTGGGACCTGTAGGGCTTCTGCCTTAGGAGAATCTTTCAGGACCCCGTCCGGTGGGGTTGTCTCCGTGTCACTTGTCCTTCGGCCTTTCACTGATATTGCTGATGGTTACAGGCTGGGGTGTTATGTTTCTGGTGTTTTAGAGGGTGGGGTTGCTAATGGTTGTTCCCTGAGTTGATCCTGTATGCCTGTGTCACGGTTCTGAGGCCCCTGCCCACACTTACCCCTTCTCCCTCTGCTGCAGCCCGTCTCACCGGAGGCCAGATGTGCCGGCCACACTTGTTGCACAGCCCAGGCTTGCCATGGCTGGATGGGGGCAAAGCTGCTCTCTCGGCCGCCGCTGCCCATCACCACAGCCCCTGGACCGTCAGCCCGTTTTCCAAGACCCCGCTGCACCCCTCAGCTGCTGGAGCACCCGGAGGGCCTCTGTCTGTGTACCCCGGGGCAGCGGGTGGGAGTGGGGGAGGCAGTGGGAGCTCAGTGGCCTCCCTCACCCCCACTGCAGCCCACTCTGGCTCTCATCTCTTCGGCTTCCCACCCACACCACCCAAAGAAGTGTCTCCAGACCCCAGCACCACGGGAGCCGCTTCCCCAGCCTCATCTTCTGCAGGGGGTAGTGTAGCCCGGGGTGAGGACAAGGACGGTGTCAAGTACCAAGTGTCACTGTCTGAGAGCATGAAGATGGAAGGCGGCAGTCCCCTGCGCCCAGGCCTAGCTACCATGGGCACTCAGCCTGCAACACACCACCCAATCCCTACCTATCCTTCCTATGTGCCTGCCTCAGCTCATGACTATAGCAGCGGGCTTTTCCATCCGGGAGGCTTCCTGGGTGGCCCAGCCTCCAGCTTCACCCCTAAGCAGCGAAGCAAGGCACGCTCCTGCTCAGGTAAAGGCAGGTGTGGGACGTCAGGATCTGTGGGTGGGGTGTGCCTCTGTAAAAGGGGTTGTGATCTGAAGGGGGGGGCACGTTAGTGCTCCTGAGCCAAGAGTGGGTGGTTGGCAAGCCTCTCTGATAGTCCACAGGTGTTAGGGGCTCCCTGTGGGGAGCAAGGAAACCCTAAAACTTTCATCCTGCCCTTGAGTGCTCCCGGTGTCCTCACCTTTGCCCTCCTTTCCAAGGTGGGTAAGCGTCAGCCAACTCTCAGAATATGATTCCCTGTCCCTTCCCACCGTTCAGCTGAAATAGCAGCCTCATGACTGGGTGTGGGGGAGAATGCAGGGTGTAGGTGAGGGAAGGAGTCAGTGTGTACATGTGTGTACGTGTGTCTGTGAGCGTGTGCGCACGCTGCGGGCACTGCAGAGGTCCAGGCCCTGAAGGAATCTGGTTCTCCAACGCTGCTGGTCTAGTTTTAGGATTGCGGTGACTCCAGATCTCCTTGGAGATTTCCCTAAAGCAAAATTCCCAAGGCCTGTTTGTGTCCTAGTGACCCTGATCCTTCTCCCTGAGGGTAGGAGTGAGAACCTCTGCGGGTGCCCGCACCTCTTTGCCAGCGATAGCTGGATCCAGCTGGGTTTGTCTAGCAGTGTGGCCCTCAGGCAGTAACCCTTGGCTCTGAGGCTCCTCCCCTAGTTTTTAGCAAGGGTGGGGGAAGGTTTTCTTCAAGGTTTACCCCTGAGTTCAGAACCCCCTTTCTCTTGCTTGAGTTCCTAGGTACTTAGTTTCAACTAAAACAGGAAGAATGTCCTGGGTACCTAGTTACTAAGCGGTCACCCCACTGAACCCCAACTTCCCTCCAGTTCCTGCTCTCCTAAGACTCTTTGAGTCTTTGTTTTGTAGCCCTTTTTTGTTTTTGTTTTATTTGAATTCCAGCTGACCAAAAACAACAACAGAAAATAAGGCTCCTAACCCAAAGTGAAAGAACTTGACATTTCATTTTTAAGAAACAACATCTTTGATCATTGGATTTTAGGGGTTTGGTCGAAAAAGGAGCAAAGCTGGGGGGAAGGGAAGTTTCCTTCCTGACCCTGGACCAGACATAAAGACGGCAAGGGTCCGTTGGATAGCAGAGATGAGGAACAGACCTGGCGAGGCTGGCGCAGTTGGGGAGGCAAAAGTGAGAGGAAGTACAAGGGAAGAGGCCAGGCCGGGCAACTGTGGCTGTAGCCTTATAGCCTGTGCTCCACAAAGCTGGCCTTCCGTTCCTTTTCCGGGTATCTTGCTAGCGGCTCTGAGAATCCCTGGCACCCTGTACTTAGTGCTTCTCTTTGTTTTTCCTCAGCAGCATCTGAAGTGGGGGGTTGTCCTTAAAAGACTCGAGACCTCTTGTATGGGGACCCCCCTGAGTCTCCTCTGTCTGCATGGTGGAACTAAAAGTCTCCCTTGTTTTACCCATGTGTCAGACTTGATCCTCTGGCTCTCTGTGCAGCCCCTAAGGTAGCCTTGTGTCTTTCCTTGTTCCCTCACAGAAGGCCGGGAGTGCGTCAACTGTGGGGCCACAGCCACCCCTCTCTGGCGACGGGACGGCACGGGCCACTACCTGTGCAATGCGTGCGGGCTCTACCACAAGATGAATGGACAGAACCGGCCCCTCATCAAGCCCAAGCGGAGGCTGGTAAGAACGGGCACATCGTGGGGCAGGGCTGGGCAGGGCCACAGTGGCCACAAACCTGGGTAGAGCTGGTGGTTAGTTAAGGGAAGAAAGAAAAACAAAAGCAAAAAAAACCTAAAACAACCCAACAACAAAACTTCAAATGCAGAGACTTTGCCACCTGAAAGTCTCTTATCAGTAAAATCGTTTGGGGGGTCAGTCAGGTCGGTCTTCATTCTGGTAGATTCTTTCCTGCCGAATTTCCTGTCCTGCAGCCACCGGGCACCCTGCCCCCCACTGCTGAAGGATTCCCAGAACCCAGGGTCCAGCAGCCCACCTCATGTTCTGGCCTTCGATTCGCTCTTTTTAAAAATAGGGTCATGAAGTACTTTTCCCTGTGGCAGCTCTGGCCTCCCCGCCACCCCCCAGCTCACAGTCTCCTCCGCTTATTTAAATAACACACAGCAGCCACCAAAAAAACCTGCCCTTTATTATTTTTCCATGGAGTCACCTATACTGTGTATTTTCATTTGAGTGATTTTTAAAAAAATGTCCTTTCGGATCTCCTGCCGGAGTTTCCTATCCGGACATCTGCAGCGGGTAGATAAGGAAACTTCGTGTATCTGTTTCCGGACCGGCAAGTTTTCAGAGCCACCTCGACTCAGTCCTGCCTCTCGCTGGGCTGTTTTGAAATTTCTAATACCCTCCGCTCTGCAAATAATGTGTAAAATGCTAAGAATAATAAATATATTTTTTTTCAGGGCGAAGTGATTTATGGGCTTAAATCGTTCACCCGCTTTGGGGCCCTTTTTCTTTTTTTCCCCCTGGAGCAGGGTGAGGGCGGGTGTGGACTGGTGGGGGTGGAGGAGGATATACTGCTGGCCCCTGAGTCAGAATTCCAGCTTCAGGCTGCTTACTCACCGTCCCTGCCCCCGCAGCAGCCAGCTCTGGTCCCCTCCATCAGCAGGCTCAGGCCCAGGGCCACTCTGGATTCAGCTGGACTTGGCTCCCACTCGACACTGACTGCCCAGTGGAGTTCAGTGCTAGAATTGCTTGGAGGGGGGACCTGGACACGTACCACTCCTTTTACCTGGGGTAGAAGGGTGATCTGTAGTCTAGGAAAAGGGTTTTCTCTCTGGCCCTTGAGTTCCTTGTTCTAGAGACCAGATCTCCTCTCTTCCACTCCCCACCTCTGACTGGCATTTCCTGGGGGGCTGGGATTAGGGTCTGTGAAGGCGGCAGGTGAGAATGGCCGGGAGTGGGACTGTCTTTGCTCCTCAGCCCTGTGTGGCAGCCTCTGGCTAGTGTAACTATTGGTCGCCAGGAATGCGGTTAGTGCAGTCACGGGAACCAAACGTTTTGTTTTTAGATAGTGAAATTTAATTTAAATCTCTCCCAGTAACTTGCAGATCGCGTATAGGACTAGGCAACTGCACACTTTAGTTCCGGGCTGCAACTTCCCCAGGCCTTTCTGGGCTCTCCTAGGCAGTGCAGGGTCTTGCTACCGTGGCCTCCTGGCTGTGACTCACCCGGATTCTGGATTTCCAGGGGAATAGCGAGGGAGGAGACGTGCAAACGGAGGCAGAGCTACTCAGGACGGCCTAGGGCTGGACCGTTCTTGGGACCTCAGTTTCCTCACCTATGAAATGAGATTGCTGGGCAGTTGGAGGAAGTGACTGGCTTTCCCCTCTGTGTTTACCATCAGTTGGACTCTAAGAGTTCTTTATTCCAAAGCTCTGTGATTCCTAACTAGCTTACTTCTCAAATTCTAAAATTCCTTGGTTTGAGATGCCTTGATTCCCCTGTGGGACCCACTGCTCCTGGGCTAAGCGGTGAGACTGGGGGTGGTGCTAAGGGCCCTGGAGGAGGTCAAGGTGGGGCGTGGGAAAGCCCCCGCTGACGCTGCCCCTCCCCTCCTAGTCTGCTGCCAGGAGAGCGGGCACCTGTTGCGCAAATTGTCAGACGACAACCACCACCTTATGGCGCCGGAACGCCAACGGGGACCCTGTGTGCAACGCCTGTGGCCTCTACTACAAGCTGCACAATGTAAGTTCACCCCACCCCTCCCCAGGGACCTCGGTTCTTTGTGCAGCCCGGCCAGCGCCAGCGGGCCCCAGCCACAATCTCCAGCTTGGCTTGGCTTGGGAAGCCGCGGCCGGCTGCCTGCTTGGTCAGCCCAGAGTGCCAGAAGGGCTTCCTGTAAGAAAGAGGCCTCTGCTTTGGAGCTTTGGAGGTGGGACCGGTGGGGGCAGGGCTGGCAGGGAGCTTGTACCTGTCTTAGGAAAAGTTGGGGGCACCGGAGGATTAGAGGTGTCTGGGAGGAGGCAAGCAGTACAGGCATTTAGTGGACTGGAAACAACCATGTGGGCTGTTACACCGTTCACTCTCCTTTCCTGAGATGGTGACTGTGCAGGCTTAGGGGACTGTGGTGAGTGACACTGGAGGACTGCACTGGAGGCACAATTCCTGGCACCCTGGGGATATGCGTGACCCAGCTTCCCTTGACCTGTGGAGAAGGGATCCATGGGTAGGTAGGGAACTTGTCCTAAAGGCTGTGTGGCTGCCCTCAGGTTAACAGGCCACTGACCATGAAGAAGGAAGGGATCCAGACCCGGAACCGGAAGATGTCCAGCAAGTCTAAGAAGAGCAAGAAAGGGGCTGAGTGCTTTGAGGAGCTGTCCAAGTGCATGCAGGAGAAGTCGTCCCCATTCAGTGCGGCCGCCCTGGCTGGACACATGGCACCCGTGGGCCACCTCCCACCCTTCAGCCACTCTGGACACATCCTGCCCACACCAACACCCATTCACCCGTCCTCCAGTCTCTCCTTCGGCCACCCCCACCCTTCCAGCATGGTGACTGCCATGGGCTAGGCTCAGCTTGCCGCTGGACAGACATGGATGTAGAGAGTGACTGGCAGAACCAGAGCGAGCCCGGGCACTCCCAGGATGGGTGGAACACACTTTTGGCTCCTGCCCATCCCGAGAGACCCACTTCCTCCTGCCAGCCTAGCCTGGCTGAAGCCACCTCTCCTTGGAGGACTCCCAGCCGCGTGCCGCCATTACTGTGAATGTTCCTAACTGGGCTACAGCTTGTGTGCCCTGGGTGCTGCCCAGAAAAGGTTTTTCACGGACAGTTGCTTGGAGAGCAAAAGAGACAGTTATAGCAAGGAAAAGAGGAGACTGGGGACAGAAAAATGAAACCATTTTTTGGAGGAGCAAGGAGTAGGCAAAAAAATAATAATAATAATTTATTTTGCTCTTATTTCTTACAAGAACATGAAGCCATGGAGGCACGGGCTGTTTGTGTTCTCTGGGTCCTTCCTTGGGGCCTACTGCCACCAGTCAGGGCTCTGGGGGGCAGATGCACAGGGCCTCGGCAGAGCCTTCTCCCCAGCTGCCTGGAGGGCGGCCCCTGCCCTGACGCAGCCCTTGAGGGCAGAGACAATCGCAGGCGGTCCTGCGCAGATTCCCAGGCCAGGGCTGGGTCACAGGAAGGAAGCATTCTCTGGAAAGGGGAAACGTCTCCCAGATCATTCCCTTGGCTTCCAGAGGCCAAAGCTGGTGTGACCCAAATGGCCAAACTGCGGCCTGTGCTCTAGGCCAGCTGGACCCCTGTAAATACATCCTTTTCTGCTAACCCCTCAACTCTTGCCCACTCTACGATAAATAAGAAAATATTCAAAACAAAACCCAAACTGCATAAGCTTAACTCGCTGATGAGTGGTTTTATTTTTAAACTCGTTTTGGGTCCAGTCACGTGTACGCCGCCACAGAAGCCCCACTATGAGAAGGAATAAAACCTGCAAACCAAGGCTGAGCTTCACTGTTCTTTCTCGAAAGGTTCTTGGATCTATGACCCTAGGAGGAGGCCGGGGACAAGGGGGAATTTACGTTCTTGGTTGCTGGGGGTCAGGGGGCGGGCAGGCAGTGGTCCCCGTAATTCCTGGGGTGTTCTGTTTCATTGTGGCTGACTGGATCCTTCAAGGTACAGCTGTACATAAAACATGTCCCAAGCTTCGGTTCTGTGTGCGGTGGTGGTGGTGCAGCAGCAGCAAGGGGCCCTAGCCCGGGAAGGCCATTGTACTGACAGGTCAACTACGTGCAATACTGGCGTCCAATTGCTGCAGAGCACCATAACCGGAAGTAACTTATTTTGTGCTAGTACCCGCATAAGAAAAAGAAGCGGCAGTATTTTGTTTTTATGTTTTTGGCTTGTTTTATTTTGAATTAGTGATCTAAGTTATTGTTAACTATGTACAACATTTAAATATTGTCTGTAAAAATTGTATGCTACCCTCCTATTCCTTTAAAGTGAATACTGTTAAAAATAATAAAATACATTTTGTGAACGCGGCAGCTGTCGAGTAGGTCCCTGGGCCCCGCACCCCTGTGAATGCTGCAGCCTGTCGCGTGGGTCCCTGGGGTCCCGCACCCCTGTGAACGCTGCAGCCTATCGCGTGGGCCCCTGGGGTCCCCGCATCCCTGTGAACGCTGCAGCCTGTCACGTGAGTCCCTGGGGTCCCGCACCCCTGTGAACGCTGCAGCTTGTTGCGTGGGTCCCTGGGGTCCCCGCATCCTTGTGAACGCTGCAGCCTGTCGCGTGGGTCCCTGGGGTCCTGCACCCTTGTGCAGCCTGTCGAGTGTGTCCCTGGGGCTCCGCATCCCTGTGAACGCTTCAGCCTGTCGCGTGGGTCCCTGGGTCCCTGCATCCAGATGGGGTTTGAGCTGTAAAGTGGACTTACTTCTGCTGTCTCTTGTCTTTCAGAGAAGGCCCCATTTGGCTAAAACCTCCTCCCTGGGACCAGGGGAAGGTACATGGGGTTGGACAAGGCTCTCGCCAGCTTCCTTTTCTGCGAACCCAGCAAGGCGCCTGTTTAGGCTTTTCATAACTGCCCTGGTACCTCTCAGGTCCCCCCAAGTGTGGTCAGCTCAGGTTTCTAGGGTATCAGGTTGCCAAATCTGTTCATTGACAAACTTGATCACCCTGTCACTGATTGCTGTCTCTAACCAATGACCCAGGACAGCTACCATTATCAATATTCCTGATCAATGTATCTGCCACTATGCCCTTAGAGAGTGACTGCTAACAGATCACAAGTATGTTATCATTGCATCTGGTCAGTGGTGTGTCCACTCACTGGCCTGTACACAAAGTTGTCCCTAGCAGTGATCTTGATAATTGTCACTAACCACATGCCTAGAATCTCCCATCAAGGTTTCCCTTGGCCGATGTGGATCCTAGTCACTGGTGTCCTGGGCCACCAACGGTGTCACCAGTGATTTTTCTTGGGGGAGGGTGAGTTGTGGGATTTCTAGTTGCCCAGGCTGGCTTCAAACACCTAAGCACTATGGCTCTTGACACTTTGCCTCCTGAGAAGTTGCCATGTGGCCACTATGACTAGTTTTGACAATGACTTTGGTCACTTGCCTCTGATCAGCTAACTGTCCTCATGGCCACCCCCTCTTCACTGCCACATCTTCGCTGATGCTGTTCTGACCTCTGGTACTGATGCTCCCGAGGGTTTTCCTATAGTCACTGTGATCTTGTTACCAGTGTCAAAGTCCAATCTCCAAAATCCCTGATGCCCCACACTCCTGAATCAGACACAGCAGACGGCCAGACGGCCAAAGAGCCAGTCCATAGGGTATAGTGAGGTATCTCCAGAGCTTTGGCCATAGCACCTACCCTGACATGCCACCACTACCCTGTTCTCATCCTTCCCTGGAGAATGGACAGCTGGGTCAGACAAGAGCCAAGCTGAAGCTTAGGCTGCTGTGCCTCCCCCTGGGTACACTGTGGCCCTGGTCCCACATGGACCACCACATGCAGCCACAGTGAAGACAGGAGCAGCTTTCTGTCTTGTCCCCAGGTTTTAAATACAGGGTTGTGTGTTTATTTGATAAAGAATGGATCTGGGAGTAGATTGCATGCATGTGTGTGAGCACGCGCACACGCGTGTGCACTATTAACAACCTCCTTTTGCCACATATTGTTACAGGTGTAGGAAGCCTCCGTGGTGAGGACAGACAGGAACCACTTCAAAGGAGGGAATGGTCCAGGTATGAGGTGTAATGCTATTTCTTCACTCGGGGCAAACTTGACTGGCCCAAAGTTCAGAATGGACAGTCTCAACCTGTTGGTTTAGACTCCCTTGGAGATTAAACACCCCTTTCACAGGGGTTACATATCAGATATCCTGTATATCAGATATTCACATTATGATTCATAACAGGAGAAAAATTACAGTTATGAAGTAGCAAAAAAATAATTTTATGGTTGGAGTCACTACAACATGAGGAACTGTGTTAAAGGGTCACAGCATTAGGGAGGTGACCTTAGAAGGTCTAAGACCTATAGTTTAAAGCCCAAGACAGGAATCATAGCTCTGGCCTCAAAAACATAAGGATCTATAGTTTAAACGCAGAGTCTAGACCTGAACACTCACACCCAAACTGAAATGCTCAGAGCATGGGACCTTCAAACCCAGAGCCACAGAGTCCAGAGCCAGGTTCCTCAAATCCAGAGTCCTCCTGGAGCTCAGAACCTAGAACCAAGAAAGAGAATCCTGCAATGAAACCTGCGGCCGATGTCGGACTCCAGACCCTGGCATAGGAGGACTGGAATCTGGAACCTGGAACACCCACATCCTAGACCTAGAGTTTTCAGAGGACCCAAAAGCTAAGATCCAAGCCCACAATGCAGAGTAAGCTTACAGGAGGCCACAGTGCCCTGGCTTATGTCCTTTCTCCTGCTAGCCCAAAGCTTTGGAGCATCCACTCTGGGTACAGTCTCAGGTGCTGAGGGACAGGCCAGGAGGATGCAAGCAGGCGAGTGCCTTCCCTCTGTGGACACTCAATGCCAATGCGTTCTGGGGGTAGGTGATCCCGTGATGACAGGTTGATTCTTCCTGTATCCTTGCCTGTTGAACTTAGGGGCTACCTGGGAGAAGTCACCGGGCCAATGTGAGAGGCTGGTGATGTGAGCACTGAAGACCACAGGGCCACAGTCAAGCAAGCTCTGGGGCTGCTGATCCCTATTTGTGTTTCCTCTTCCAAACAGTGATTAGTCCCTCACACGCCCACCACTCAGTCATTACTGGGTAAACAATTAAGATTTTGTGTCTAGGCAGACCAGGAGCCACAGGCCTTGGGCAGGGTGACCACCATCTTTATGATCCCATAGGGCCAGGCATCAGCACAGTCAGGGTGGGGTGGGTCTTTGTTCCATCTGTCTGCACCCAGGTGGGGCTGGCCAACCCAGGCCCTCCCTCCCTTCCTCTTCTGGGACACTTCCAAGCCTGGCTTCTTACTCTCATTTTCCATGGTAGTAACCAAACCTCTTGTGTGACCTTTAGGAACCAGCTCTGTCCTTCCCAGTCCCTCCTGCCTCCTGGTAACCTGGTGGAGAGGGAAGGGAATGAGTCTCACTGATCAATCTAGGGCCTCAGAAGTGGCCACAGCCTCAAGGAGAATTTGGAGAGGAATGCTTGTCATCCACCATAGAATAGGACAAGCTCACCTGAGGCAGGGAAGATGACCGACACCATGGAGCCATTCCCAAGGTGGGCGGATCCTCAATGAGTTTATGAGGCAAAACAATCTTTTTAAAGACAATAAAAAAAAATCCCAAACTTTATCTGGAAAAGCAGGCAAGTCAACAATCATTCTGAAGCTCAGGAACAAATGGGATGTATGCTTGGGGGAGGAGGTTGTACAGGTGAAATGTCCAGATTCCACTGTGGGACTGCTCACGCCTCTGCTTCTGCTGGGAGGATAAGCAGGTGCATGGGGACCCAGGTGAGCCTAAACACAAACCATGACTTACAAAACAGTTTGGGTACAGCTGGTACCCCAAATCTGTGCAAAGATATTCTTGCCAACCAGTGATACTTTGGGCTGAAAATTTTCTCCTGAATCACGAACTAGTTGGGAATAACATCGGATGAGGAGACGCACATGAAAATGTCCAGAGTCTGTCCCATTTCCACCTCTCTCTTAGTGAAGGACAGCTGCTCTCAGGACACCCAAACCCCATCTCCAGTAGGTCCCAAGGTCCTATTTCTACCTGGATCGTGGGGACGTTGAATCTTGACAGTACCACACATATGGGACTTTAAAGAAAAACGGTGCATCTTTTTCTTGTGTTTTGCAGAGCTGGGGATGGGACTCAAGTCCTCGTGTGTGCCAGGCAAGCCACACCCCAGCCCTAAAGATTTAATCTTGAGACCAACTATTACAACCCACCCAGCTGGATCACCCAGTTCGGTTCCCTCACAGATAAACTGTCAGCAGGACACTGGACAAAACAAAGTTTTTTTTCCCCAGGGAGGGAAGCAGAATAATAAAAATGGGATAGGACTGTCAAAAGTAGTGACCAGAGAGTTGTTCCGAGATACGAACACTCCACGGCTGTCCAAATACCTTCCACTTTGGGCTCAGAGATTTTTATGAGAGTCTTGATAAACCTGAGAGAATACACATTCAAAAGAAAAGAAAAGTCGGGGGGATGGGGAGTAAACCTGGAGCCATGACGGCTCAGAAGATAGGAGCACTTGTTGCTGTTGCAGAGGCCCGAGGTTCCATTCCCGGCAATACAACATGGTGGCTCATGGCTGTCTGATGCCTCTTCTAGACTTCTCAAGTATTGTAACATGTGAACATATGTGCAGGCAAACACTCACATGTATAAAATAAATATTTGTAAGAAGTAGGGGGATGGCGAGAGTAGACACCCCAAAGGAAAGCAAGCAGGGACTCAGGCAGGTGTCACAGTTGACACTTCACTGTAGCCAAGAAGTGGTGGCCACCCAGGGATCCATCAGAAGGTGAGACAATCAGCTGAGGCTGTCCACCCAATGCTGGCTCTCTGCTTTCAGAAGTAAAGCAATGCTAACACATGCTTCTGTATGGACACTACGCTAAGAGAAATAAGCCAGCCATAGGGCAGTGTGGCAACCGCACAAGTCTGAGGTCTCCAAACCCAAGAGTTCACATGGAGACAGAGCAAGCACCTGTCTGGGGAGTCCTGAACACAGCTGGTAGGGGCGGCTTTGAGGCATTGTGAATGAGCTTCCTGAGGTTGAGCTTCAGTCACATGACACCCACTTCTTTACATGTTAACAAAAGGTAATATTTATGTAATGGGAATTTTCCTTCTATCTCCCAAATGTTCCATAATGTGGCTAAATGACTTGAGGGATAGACTATTATTCAAAATTAATTAGTAATGTTTAAAATAATGTCTGCAGAGTGGGAGACAAGTTTGCAAAATATGTGAAGACCCAGAATACAAAACTGGAATAAAGAATGATTGGGTCAGGTGGTGGTGGCACATGCCTTCAGTTCCAGCCCTCTGGAGGCAGAGGCAGGAGGATCTCTGTAAGTTCGAGGTCAGCCTGGTCTACAGAGTAAATTCAAGGGCCACCAGGGCTATACAAAGAGACTGGTCTCAAAATAAAGGATGAAACAACTCACCTACCTTCAAGAGGGGACAGGAAGAAGGTGCAGAGATGTCACCCCACAGACAGGCAAGGGCAGCCAGGAAGCAGTTTTACAGGTATTCGAAGATGTCTGTAGCCCCATTAGGGCCACACAGTCCCTGTCCCCCGCCCCTGCACCTTAGTGTTGCCTCCCGAGGGTGTACTTCAATGGGCCATGTAGAAACTATCCCCCTGTATGACTGTCTATCCCTGGAAAGGACTGGAACTTGAATTCTGATTCCCTGGCCTTGCTGACTGTGTGGAGGTGCCAGAAAGCATGAACAAGACCCAGTGCTCTGCATACAGCAGGCGTGGCCACTGACTATACTGTTCAACTCTGGAGTTGACCTGGAAATTTTGATCCCCCAGCCTCACAGCCTCCTGAGTGGCTGGGATTACAGGCATGCACCAACAGGCACAGTTATGATGGTGGTGTTTTTGTTTGGAAAGCGAGTGCAATTCACCTGTCATGACGGTGCAATCCCAGCACCAGGTTGATGGCCAGAAGTTCAGGTTAAGCTGCTACAAATGGCTACAAAGCAAGTTTAAAGCCAGTCTGAGACTTTGACAACCTTTCTCAAAGAAACTGACAAGCCACCTGTACATACGCTGCTATTATATCTGCAATGTCTATGTCTTTATGTATGAGTCAAAAATGTCATTTCTATAAAAAAAGAAAATCATTTGTGTTGGCCTTGAGATGTAGCTCTATGGAAGCGTGCTTATGTACCACGTGGGAAGCTCTGGGTCCAACCTTCTGTTGGGAAACAGTTTGCTCCAAGATTGAAATACTCCATCCTGCAAGGAAGCTCCTTAAACAGGAAGGTAAACAACTCAAAACACATTCAGGATGTCCCTGAAGCTGACCAGATTCACTAGGCCCCTTCCTGCTAGAGTAAGTCATAAAAGCTGAGAGACCCTCTCAAGGGAGCATAGCCAAGCTACAAGGAAGACTCAGAGACCAGACCAGCTGCCTAGAAGAAACAGAAACCAGCTAACCTGCCTGGAAGAGGTTTAGACCAACAGACGCACCTAGAAAAAACTCTCCAGGCTGCCTGTAGGCTGTGTAGGGTGCTCCAGGTTCCCAACTTTGTGAACTGTTATCCATGTTGGGGTGAACTTTGGTGAGGCAGCTGCCCTTGAGTCATTTCTACTCCCTAAGTAACCCTTCACCCATATTCCTGTAAGCAACCCCAATAAAATTCACTGGTTCTCCATGTTGGACTTTGGTGGTATCCATGCTTTGTCATGGACTTCCTGTCTTAGGTGAATAGACATGTGTGTTGCGTCTCGCTGGGCAAAGCTGTCACACAACACTCGCTGGGAAAAGCATCACACACACACACACACACACACACACACACACACACACACACCTATAAAAGTAGAAAAAATGCCCAGGAAAGATGCACAGCCAAGCAGAACAGTGGTTCACTGAAGAGTGACCGGCATCTGGTCTGGAAAGGCCTTTTTACTTTACAGACATATTAATACTTTGATGTCATTTAAATAACATTTTGTCATTTAAATAACAGAAAATTGTGAGCCTTGGTCCCTCAGCTCTGCCAAATGGACTTCTCTATCAGCCTTGAAGCCCCTGTATTGAGGGAAGATGTACCTGACTTCCTTGGAGGCTCTTGGCTTCCCTGGACAGTGTCACTCAGGGTTTGGGAGGTTGGGGTGGGGAGGAATGGACAGACAGACAAGACTTCACGTCTTTCTCTTCCTTGCTGTACAGCCTTGAACAAGTGACGTAGCCTCTCTGAAATCACACCAGTAAAACAACAGAGACCCTCACAGATCTGCTGTCAGGATCCGAGGCAGGTGCAGGGCCTTCTGAGAGGCCATGGGGCTAGGAGCCAGTCTCGGGGCTCCGGGCCAGCACCTTCCTTCCAGGTACTTTTCCTACAGGACTAAAGCCTGCCTGTGGGATGCAGTGAGATGGTCGTGGGCATTCCGTAAGCATGTCTATATCGTCCCACTCCTGCCCCCCAACCTAGATTGGGTTCATTAAGCTGGGGAAACTGAGGCCCATGGGAAAAGGGAGGTAGCTCAATTCTTCTTAGACAGAATGGGATGGTTGTGGTGGGATTGCTCCCTGGAGAGGGTGGAGGGTCCTGCCAGCTGCTGGCTTAGCCCATCTGTCCTTTCCAGGCCCACGCCCAGGACATACTGGGACTCTCCAGGGGATCCTGGGAAAAAATGCTCCTCTCCCCTCATCATTACCTCCCCTCAGTGTGGTGGGCGGTGCTACTTTGCCCTAAGCAGTAGCTGCACGCAGTGAAGCAGGCTCTAATTCTGCAGGGATGCTGGTCCAGCCCCACCTTCCCAAGATGGAGAACCAGGGGCCTTATACCCCTCCCTCTCCCACTCCAGCCCAGTCACTTCTCACTCATTCACCCCTACACCTACTCTGCTCCACTCCCTCAGGTAAGATCACCCCAGGACTTTTCTTAACCTTTTATTTAAGCAATTTTTTTCAGATATCCCAAAACATAGATGACATAGTCATTGCAGTTCTTTGTATGCCTCATGGCACTTACCAACTTACAAATGTTCACGGTTTTACCTCACGGTTTCTGCTGCCGGGAGCCTGTGTAGCCAGACCGGTTTCCAGCCATTCCCTGCTGTCCCAGCAGGCTAGCTCCAAGGGCAATCCCCAGCTGGCACTCACTGGAAGCTCCTGCTCTGCTGGGAGAGAATCTGTGAAGTGCTTGCCAGCTCCAGTAAGCTTAGCCCTCCTCACTTCCGCAGCCGTGGGATTCCTGTGGTTTCTTCCAGAGAGATACCTGTGTCGCCACCACAGTGGAGTCTCATATAACCCGCAGTGGCCTCAACAATGCCACCCACCCCCTTTGCACCCACCCTCTGGTGCTTGGCAGTGGGAGGTGGTAGACTGCAGGCAGCTTAAAGAATCTGACCCCACCCTAGCCACCAGGGTTCCCTTTCCTCCCGGTGGCCAGGGCTTCCTCAGTGTGGGAATCCCTCAGATGTGGGACTTGCATCTTTCTGTGTGTTTTCACTTTGACAAATGTGGGCGATCTCTGCTCACCTGCAGAGGATGTGGCTCAAGATTCCCATGCATCGCAGAAACTGGAGGTGATGTGTTTTTCCTATGATAATGTTCGGTTTACAACTGAAGCTCAGAAAAAGATTAGCAACAGTAAAAATGAAACACGAATCACACATTAAAACCGCCACCATCACCATCCTCTCTCCAGCCATTATTAAATGGGGTGTGTGTATCTGAACATAAGCAAGGCCTTGATGGCAGTCAAGTGACTGGCAGGTGGGTAGCACATACACTGTGGACGCACCAGATGAAGGATGCCTTACGTTCTGCATAGAATGGGCGCAGGGGCTGATGATATCAAACTACGCGAATGGTGCATAGTTTAAATCCTGTGGATTGTTTATTTCTGGAATTTTCCATTTAATATTTTCCAACCAAAACATCAGGTTTTGTGATGCAACATCACATACTAAAAAATCTTTTTTGCTTTCTATCACATTTGAGATTATTTATTCACATTAATATATAAATTTCTGGTTCATTCATTTTTATTGCGATATAATAGTTTGCAGTATAAAGTTCATGTGATATGTTTGCTCATTTTCCTTAAGATGCTTAAGTGAGTGGGATGGAGAGAGGGTGCAGTGGTTCACAGCACTGGCTGCTCATGCAGAGGACCCATGTTTGATTTCCAGCACCTACGTGGTGGATCAAACCATCTGTAATTCCAGTTCTAGGGAATCTGATAGGCTCTTCCGGCCTTCACAGGCACTATACATGTGGTGCACAGACATACACACAGGCAAAATAGCCCATACTCATACATAACATCAATTAATCAATTCTTAGGAAGGGCTTACATGATCTGTTCTACTTTCTGCTCTATACCGGGCACAAGGAGTGCCAATGTCTCCACACCCCATGCCAAAGTTCCTCTGGGATAAAAGTCTAGAGGTTTACCGAGACAAGAGTGGGTCTGTAAGTTCAAGATTTGTACATTCAAGATTTTCCCACCTGGTCTTTTTGTTTCATAATAAGCAGCAGGGAACGGTGACACCAGATGCCCTGGTTCCGCTGACACTTGGTAAAGTTCCCATGTTACAGATTTGCTACTTGGTGGGTATCCCACCATTGTTGTAGAGAATCCCCCTGGGACCACCAAGTGATGCATCCTTCTGCTGCTCCAGTTCCTTCCAAGGCCTCCCGTCTCAGTACACTCTCCAAGCCTGGATCTGGCCCTGAGCCCTGCTCTGTCTCCCCAGGCACCAGTTCTGGCCCTTCTGCTGCATCTACTCACACTCTAATCTTTGCTTCACTGAGAGACAAGCCGTCCCAGGTCCCATGTGTGGTTAAACTGTTCACAGTGAAGACAGTACTGTACCTGGCACAGACAGACAGTGTAGCCCCTGACATTGGGGTCGGTCACTGCGTGGCCACCTGGAACAGGGATGTTAGCAGCAGCCCTCCCCAGTTACTGTCAAACATCCATGGGAGAAGAGCTATTCCCGTTTTACAGGTGAACTGAGGAAACCGAGTCACAGCAGTTAAGTGACTTCCCCAAGAACACACAGCTAGGAAGTGACAGAGCTGGGATTCGAACCCAGGTCATCTGGCTTGGCAGTCCACACCCTATCCCTCAGTCTCCCTGCCCAGCCTTTCATCTATCCCTGTAGCTGCCTTCCATCCAGTCTCATCACTCACCTGTCACTGTCAATCCCGCAGCCCATCCATCCACTCCTGTCACCCATCCGTCCTGAAGGAAATAGAGTTGGCCACCACCTCAGGCCCTGAGAGAAGAGGAGGCCCCACAGCTGCCCATCTGCTGGGGTGGACGGGTGGGTGGGCTGCCCCCCTGGGCAGGGTGCAGAGGCTGGAGGGAATTAGGCAAGTTCCTGCCAGGACCATCTAATTAGGAATTCTGGCGATAAGCAGATAGCATCGGGGTGATTAGAATCCTTTTAAAAAGCCACTCCATTAATTAGAGAGACAGAGGGGCCTCTGGCTGCCTAATCAGCCTCCATCAGCTTGCCTGGGGAGGGCTTTCCAGGGCTGCTGTGTGACCTTGGGTGTGCCCTGCCCTCTCTGGGCCTGCTTCTGTACTGAGCTGGGCTCTGCTTAGATCCCCGAATCATCGGAGGTCCTTTCTCTCCCCACAGTCCTTTCTGAAATGATGGACTTGAGGCATCAGACGCTGCCCTACCCCCAGAGGGGGAGGCGGGGAGATCTCACCACCCCACTAGAGGACAGGGACAGAAATGTACAGAAGGGAAGTGACCTAACACCGTTGTGGGTCAGGAGCACGGGGCTGGCTAATGTTCCTACCCGTTCACCATATTCTGCCCTCACAGCCATACTCCTCCACTTGGACCCCCAAGCACGGCAGGCTTTCGGGACCTCCCAGTAGATAGTTTTTAGAACTCTGTAGAAGAGGAATTCATCTCAGCATGCTGCCACCATGTGGCTGTCCAGTTCTATATCTTCTCTCACGGCCCACCTAGGGGGTCTCCATTGTCAAGGTTCCTTGAGCACTGAGAGATATGCTGACGCCCTAAGTCATTGCCAGTGTCCTCTATCCTGAGCCTCAGCACTGCTGGGGCTACCATGTTGTCTAATTTGGAGGAGGAGGGCAAGGGGGCCGATCTAGTTAGGAGAAGCTGGAGGTTCCTCCTGGGAGATGGATAGGGACAGTACCAGATATGCCAGCAAGACAGGAAAGGTGCTTGACTGGGACCAGAGGGGATGACAGGATTTCAGGACACATCATCACCCTGAATCCCTTGAATTCAACACTGCAAGCACACCATGGCCCTGATGACATCATTATAAGAGCCTCAGAAACATCAACAACCTACCTGGGTATCAGCATCACCATAAACACTTGTCATGCCTGCCTTCTCAGTTACAGTGGGCATCAATGACACCCTTTGATGCTGTCATGCCACCACTGTCTCTTCCTTCATCAGTGTCACTGTTGCCATGACTACCCTCTGACATCATCGCCATCTCCATCCTCATCACCATCACTGCCTTCCCCATGTTCGCCACCTTCACCATCACCACTGCACTGCCTCTACCATTTCAGCCGAGATTCACCACCATCACCTCCTCCATCACCATCACCTCCTCCATCATTACCGTAATCAGCACCATTACTTTCTCCATCACCCCCACTGCTACCACCTCCATCACCATCACCTCCTCCACCACCATCACCTCCTCCACCACCATCACCTCCTCCACCACCATCACCTCCTCCATCACCATCACCTCCATCATCACCGTAATCAGCACCATTACTTTCTCCATCACCCCCACTGCTACCACCTCCATCACCATCACTATCATCACATTTCCCATCTCCACCATTGTCACTGCCATTGCCATCGCCACCACCAGCATCACCACCTCCATGACCATCTTCACCTCCACCTCTACGATTATGACCACCACTCCCTCCTCCATCACACCATTGCTATCCTTTACCGCCACCTTCATCATCACCTTAATCCACCACCTCCTCCATCACCACAATACCACCTCCGACATCACTTCCTCCTTACTGTCACCCGTCATCCTCTGTGCCACCTAGAGCTCGGTACTGGGTCTCTTCCTCCTCCCCTCTCCCTAGCATTGCTTTGGACTTGCATAGTCATCCAGGAGGAGGGCCTTTCCCACCCAGCAGACACCAGCCTTCACCAGGAGGTGGGTGAGGCCTGTCCATCACACACCAACAGAGTATTGCCGTGACTCCTGGTGCCTGGCACCCCCGGGCCCTCTGCCACACACTTGGCAAAATCAGGTCAGAACAGCGTCTCTTCAGGGGCCCCACAGAGGAGCCCCAGCAGCCCCGACAGGGTGGGCAGGTAAGGAAAGCACCTATTGAGTGTGACACTGCACCTTAGCAAGCTGAGCCAGACACACATGGCTCCAGTCCTTGTCACCTTCATAGGAGGGTCACAGTCACCACCACCATCCTCTGCCTCTGTTAGCGGCTCCATCACTACCTCCCGCGCCTCCCATCATCCCCATCACTAACATGGCCATTCTCATCACTACCACGATGGAGGGGTGTGGCTGCCTTTGCCTGAAGCCACCAGCAGCAGCCTGGGTTAGTGAGTGAGGACTGGTGCGGAGCATGGAGCCCGTCCTGCTCTTACTGAGATGAATGTGTGCAATGGTGACAGTTACCTCAAGTGTCTCCAGAATCTGCTGTCCTTCCTGGCCTGTGGGTCTCAAGAGAACTGCTAGGTCCTCCGCAAGGTGTCGGGAACTGAGAGCCCAGGAGCCCTGGAAGATGAAAGAATGAGTCAGGATAATGGAGACGAAGGCTTGAAGGTGCAGAGGAAGAAGGGAGGAGGAGGAGGGAGGAAGGAGTTGGAGGGAGAATGGCATCATAGAGGTCTTGAAAGCCCAGTTTGTTTCTTTTTTTTTTTTTTTTTTTTTCGAGACAGGGTTTCTCTGTGGTTTTGGAGCCTGTCCTGGAACTAGCTCTTGTAGACCAGGCTGGTCTCGAACTCACAAAGATCCGCCTGCCTCTGCCTCCCAAGTGCTGGGATTAAAGGCGTGCGCCACCACCGCCCGGCTGAAAGCCCAGTTTCTTGTTGACACTCTTTGAGTTGCTGAGTCTGAGGCTTTTGTCTGCTGCGCAGGATGAGGATGGGAACAGGGAGAAGTCAATGCTGCTACTGCAAACAGCATCTGGTAGCAGAGCACAAGTCGAGGACCACAAACCTGGAGACTTTCCAGGCTGCTGTGACCCCCGAGACCTCTTCTCCGTTAGCATCCTGATGTGCACCTCAATCTGTCCCCTCCTTAACACCACCTACTCCAGAGATGTTCTCCAGGTCTAGGATGAGCTTGTTTCTACATTTTTCTTCCATGTATGGACTACATTTGGTTTCCAAGGATCAGAGGTGGCTTGTCGCTGGGGGCTCCTGCCCTGTCTTCCTTCACCCGTACTTTGTATTAATCACCTTTTTCTTTTCTTTTCTTTTCTTTTTCTTTCTTTTTTTTTTTTTAGATAGGGTTTCTCTGTAGCTTTGGAGCCTGTCCTGGAACTAGCTCTGTAGACCAGGCTGGGCTCGAACTCACAGAGATCCACCTGTCTCTGCCTCCCAAGTGCTGGGATTAAAGGCGTGCGCCATCACTGCCCAGCTATTAATCACCTTTTATACCAGAGTTAAACAGAATGGACCTCCTCCTTGCTGGCCACCATGGCCCAGATGGCCCGAGTTCCAGTTTCCTTCTCCCTCACAGGTTTGCTGTGTGACCCTGAGCTGTTGCGATGTCTCTGAGCCTCATACATTAAACAAATCTTTGCTGATCGCGCACTATGGGCTGGATCTGTCCCAGCTGCTTATGAACATGCCTGCCTTCCTGCTGTCTGTGTGAATCTAGAAATAACAGGCCACAAATATGATAGATGACCACCGCTATCTAACCCAAGGGGCTTGGGGCCTCTTCAGCCCTTCACAGCAACGCAGAGTCGGCTCAGAGGCCAGATCCCAGGAAGTCCTTGCTCCTCTCATTGACCACTGCTACCTAACTCTGGTGTCACTGACCCAGTCCCGCAGCTGACCCTGCTCCCAGGAATCCCAGTAAACCCCCTCCACATAGCCAAACTCACAGTCCAGGTCTTCCACAGAGATCAGCCTCCCCGACGGCCCTATGATGTGTAGAACTTGGCTGAGGGGGTGGGGAACTTGCTACTCAGTGCTTATGTCACAAAGGGCCCTGGCCCCAGCTTGGAAGGGGCCACCTGGGCCTAGCCCAGAGCGGCACTGTCCCTACCCCCCACCCCCACCCCTCTCAGCGGAGGCTCCACCTGTCCCTGAGAAGTGGGAGGATGGAAAGTTAAACTCTCGCCACCCAGAGCCAGCAGATTCCGGCAAGTCCCCCACCCAAGGGAGGACCCCAACCACTTGCCCCAGCCCTCCTCAGCCCTCGTCAATCCGATTCCGTCCCCTCCACCCTTGCCATGGCCAACTACTATGAGGTGTTAGGGGTAAAGTCCAGTGCCTCCCCTGAGGACATCAAGAAGGCATATCGGAAGCTGGCTCTGCGTTGGCACCCCGACAAGAACCCCGACAACAAGGAGGAGGCTGAGAAGAAGTTCAAGCAGGTGTCTGAGGCCTATGAGGTCTTGTCGGACTCTAAGAAGCGCTCTGTGTATGACCGGGCAGGCTGTGACAGCTGGAGGCCTGGTGGCGGTGGCAATGTCCCTCATGGCAGTCCCTTTGGCGCTGGCTATCCCTTCCGCAATCCGGAGGATATCTTCCGCGAGTTCTTTGGGGGAATGGACCCTTTCTCCTTTGATTTCTGGGACACCCCATTCAGTGACCGTGGCCGGCCCCACGGTTTCCGTGGGGCCTTCTCTTCGGGCTTCGGTGAGTTCCCGGCGTTCATGGAGGCCTTCTCGTCCTTTGATAGCCTGGGCCGTGGTGGGGGCAGCCGCGCCACCTTCTCGTCCACTTCCATCGGTGGCTCCGGTTCAGGCAACTCAGGGTTCAAGTCAGTGATGTCATCCACGGAGATCGTGAATGGCCGCAAGGTGACCACCAAGCGCATTGTTGAGAATGGCCAGGAACGTGTGGAGGTGGAAGAGGATGGGAAGCTCCGGTCAGTAACCGTCAATGGCAAGGAGAAGCTCATGCGGGTGGACAGCAAGTGAGAGCCACCCAGCCTGGCCCTGGGCCAGTCACCATCACAAGGGACCACAGTAGTTGCAAGCTAGTGGTTAATAAATGTTCCAAGTGAGCTCATGTAGATACGTCTCCCATCCTCAGCGGTGGGGGTGTGTCGCTGTAGGCCCATGGTGTGGCTGCCCCAACTCCACAGACATACTCAGGAGCTGTGGCCTCCATGCCCAGCTGGTTCCCACAGCAAGCCTAGGACCAGGTCTTTAGGTGGTGGTTAATCTCTGTCATATGCCCATCCTGTCACCCTCAGGTCCTCCCTTCTCTGCCCTTTCCATGTTCCTTCTCCAGGATGACCGCCATCCTCATGGGCTCTCCTGCCCAACTCCCATGTTTTCTCACCCACTAATGGAGTAGCGCCATCCTTTCTTTCCTACACCGCTTTCAACCTTCCCACCTCTTCTGATCATAAAGTCCTCTGCCTCGTCCCCACCATAGAGCCCTTATGGTCTAACCTCAACTACCTCCCCAGCCTCAGCACCCCTGTCCTCTCCCTGTGACCTCCCATCATGCTTCTCTCTGCATGATGCATCCAGGGCCCTTGAATGGGCAGCAGGTGAGCTCCCTGTTCCCACCATGAGCATGCTCTTGTTTGGTGCCAGGGACCACTGGGTCGGCTGGGAGCAGCAATGTCACAAGCTGGGAGGGGTAGGGGGAGTTTGGGTCAGGTCTCCCGGGAGGACCTTCTGAGGTGCCGACAGCTCAGGGAGAGCATTCTGGGTGGTGTGACCAGCACGTGAAAAGGGCCTGGGACAGGACCAGGCGACCCTGTTAGATGAACAAGAAGAGACAAGCAAAGTGAATGTAAGTCACTTTGTGGAACACCCCCAATTTTCACACACCAGGGTTCTCGGCTCCATATTATGGAAGAGGGAACTGAGGTAAAGGGAAGGTTACATGACTGGCAGGCAGCTGAGCCAGTGTTCCACCCTGGGCACTGGAGCGAAGGGATCAGCCTTTAAACAATGCCCATGATGGCTATTCCTGCAGTGAGCACAGAAGCAGGTGTGGCCGGGGGCCGTGACAATTCCAGGGTTCACACTGGCTAGTAACAGGGTAGCTCTCAGGTAAGGGGCAGATCCTGTGGTCGCTGTGTGGGTTGATGAGATGAGCAGACGCTGCTCTTACATAAACTCCAGCTTCGGAAGGGGTCCAGCCTGTGGTGAGGAGAGGACAGAGGTGACATACAAAGTTGCAGGGCACAGCAGGTCAGAGGGACGGTGGCAGGAGGACAGGAGGCCTTGAGGGGGCCTGGCTGACTGAGGGAACCAGGGAAGAACTTGTCCCCACTTCCCCACACAACACTAAGAAGAGGACCACTTGGGGAGGAGTGCAGGCCGCTGAGAAATGAGCCCAGGAAACTACTTCCTGTTCTAGGAAATTAGGGATCACCCCAAGCTTGCCAGGGCCAGCAAACACTGCAAGTGTGATGGCCAGAAGCTGTTGGCCCTGAGGTCTGGCCTGGGCCCTAGTTCCCTGGAATATTCCTCAGGGGTCTTCAGCCAGTCGGCAGCTGGAGGCAGCTAACCACGTTACTGGTGGGGCAAAGGAGCTGGGGTACACAGAAGGCAGAGCCTGAGCTCCAAGCCCTGTTTGGGGACGGACTTTATCAAAGTCCCCATGGCACTCACCACCCGACCTCTGCCCCTGTTGACCTGCTAATGTCCCTGACCACTGACCAGCTAGGGCTGCCTCAAGTGGGCCTGCTTAGGTCAGACAGCTGCTGGGCAAATCCAATTAGAGCTGAGCAGCCCCAAACAGTCACACACTCTAGTTAGGTGCCCAGGGGAAGTCTGGGAGCTTGCCAGACTCGGGGATTCCAGTATCCCAAGAATCCGGGTGCCAGGGACCACCGGCTGCCCCCTTCCTGAGTCTCCTCTTTTGTCCTCTCTCCCTCCAGCACAGTTAAGATGTGGCATTCCCAACCCTCTCTCAGGGCTGCCTCAGGTTCTCAGCCCAGGGTTCCAGCAGCAACATTTTTGCTCATTTTGCAAATGAAAGCTCTGAGACCCTGCAGGCTGCGGGATCTGCTCTACCACACACAGGGTAGAGGGAAGCTCCCGGGAAGAGACCAGAATCTTAAACTGGTTCAGGCCCCTTCATTCTCCCCATGATGTTGCTCAGCATCTCATGGTCCTCTCTGCTGGGACACACTTCCTGAGAGCCATGGCCATGTTTCTTCCATGGGAATACCATCTCGAGGTGTAGCGAAGCGGGAAGTAAGGCCTGCTGGTCTCTCTCTCTCTCTCTCTCTCTCTCTCTCTCTCTCTCTCTCTCTAAATTCCTCCGGAAAAGCCACTCTCTGTCATCTCCCGTCTCCCGGGAGTCATCAACAAGCCTCCTTGGGCAGGGCATCCTGCCCAAGATAAATCTATCCTGGAGCCCTGCTGAGTCTACAGTGGGGACTGGCTGCCCATGTCTTACCTTTCAGGGGCTTGCGTGGAGACCTGCCAACCACAGATCCTGCCGGCCCCGCCCTGTGGTACATCAGGATCTGGAGACGGTGTATAACTTTACCCTGTTGTCCCCAGCTACTTCCCATCCTTCCTATCTACCTGGACGTCCCATTCTTTCCCCTGTCTCTATTTGTTTATTCTCACCCCATAGCCAGTGGAGTTTGTAAAGTCTTAAAAGCAAAAATCAGGAGCATTTTGAGACGCTCCCTGGCATTAGCCATCATTCCTCACCGTCCCTGGGAGGCCACAAGTCACCTGCCCCATAGACTCTAGCTTCCCTTTGCTCTGCTCCAGCCTTGCCAGCATTGTCACTGCCTGTACCAGCACACTCCTGCCTCAGGGCACTTGCACAGGCTGCATCCTGTGGCCCACCCTCCTTCCTCCCCAGGTCCCTTGTAGCCCTGCCTCAACCCTCTGCCCGCTCCCCTTCCCAGCTTCTATACAGTGTACCCTCTTTGGACTCTTGACTCCAATTCACCCATCCAGCTTTTCCAGTCTCAAAGGCCTTTTCAGGCTCTCTCTGCTCTCCACTCCCAAACTGCTGCATCCTGCAGGGGCCCTAATTGTTCGAAAGGGTCTGACTGTGCTGGGGAGGACGCAAACACCGCTGTGTTACCGTTGAGCATGTTACTTACAGGATAGCGTGGCCTCGATAGTAAGGCCCGTGATCTAGGGCCTCTGCTCTGGGGAGCTCTCTTTGTGCCCAAGACCTGACTAGGGAGGCTTTCAGAGGGGCTAAGGGTCCATGTGGGCTGAAGGGCATCGGGCCTGCCCATTGTTCCCATGCTTTCCACTGGCCTAAGCCATAAATATGATCAGCCTGTTTTATAGATGGAGAGACTGAGGTTCCTAAGGCAAGAGACCAGGCCAACGTCACCTGACCACACTGTGAGCGGGTCTGCCCCCTGGTCCCCTCCTCTGAGCAGGCAGGGTGGGTGGGGCACAGGCAGCCTCCCCTCCCTCTGGCCCTTGATGTTATCACAGCTGATTTAATTTCAAAGACGGATTGAGCCATGGTGGGAGGGAGAGCCACTATCACAGGGCCATCTGCCCTGTTGTCATGGGGATGGGCTCCCTGGATTGTGCGGGACCCAGATAAGGGAGTGGGCTGAGGGGGTGTGGGTAGTGGGACTGCAGAATAACTGAGATCAGAGAAAGTCAGAGAGGAGAGGGAGATGGAGGGAGGCATAGGGACAGGAGGGACCCTGCAGAACTGAGGGCTGAACAGGATTCAAGTAAGGGCTATGGTTGCCACACAGGTGGCTGTGGACCAGCATGCTCGTTCACCCACATCCAGGCCCCACAGCCTGACTAGGAAGCCAGCCTGCCACAGACCCAAAGGTGCTCCTGCTGGTCCTGAACTCCTCTCTGTTCCTGGGGCAGGGTGATAGGAAGTGTCAGACCCCCCCCCCCCCCCCCCCCCGCAGTCAGCCTATGTGCTGTACAGGTTGACACACCCCTGGCAGCTCAGCTCAGCCAGGAGACCAGATGCTTCCCTCCAGAAGTTTCTACTGCACCATCAACCATTGCCACGGTGATAGAGACTGTACCTTGCCAGCGGTGGAGTGGTGCGGAGTGCTCCGTGGTGGGGCAGGGACAGTGCAGAGTGCCCCGTGGTGGGGCAGGGACAGTGCAGAATGCCCAGTGGTGGGACAGTGCGGAGTGCCCCGTGGTGCCCCGTGGTGGGACGGGGACAGTGCAGAGTGCCCCGTGGCGGGACAGTGCGGAGTGCCCCGTGGTGCCCCGTGGTGGGACGGGGACAGTGCAGAGTGCCCCGTGGCGGGACAGTGCGGAGTACCCCGTGGTGGGGCAGGGACAGTGCAGAGTGCCCCGTGGTGGGGCAGTGCGGAGTGTCCTGTGGTAGAGCAGGGACAGTGCAGAGTGCCCCGTGGCGGGGCGGTGGGGGGTGGTGTGGAGTGCCCCGAGGCGGGGCGGTGGGGGGTGGTGTGGAGTGCCCTGTGGTGAGCTCACTGTGTCTGCCTGCCACCATTCAACCTCAAGCGTCTCTCACACCCACCTGCAGGGTGGGACTGTCAGGCAGTTCCCAGAACTCAAGCAGCCATGGCCTTCACTTCTTAGGGCAGTGCAAGGGGAGGTGCTAGAAGGAGGACCGAAGTCTTGCCTCCTCTGCCCTCAACTGAAGATCTAGAACATTCCACCGTAATATACGCCTTTTCCTCATGTGAACTGGTCCGGGGCAGTTCCGTCTCAGCAATTCCAGGGCATCCTTTCCGCTCTCCGTGGCAGCCTCCAGCTCACGTCGGGCCACCTCTTTCTCCCCTCTCTGTTATCTTACTTGTGGAAAAGTCCATGCAGCATAAAATTCACCACTTCAACCACAAGGTGCAGGTTAGTGGCTTGAAACCCAGCAAGGATCCTGTGGCTGTTCCCATTACACACCTCCAGAGCTGCTCCATCCTCTGAAACTGATACTGTCTCCACTGGACACCAATCTGTCCCCTCCTGACTCCTGGCACCCACCATCCCACATCCTGTCTGGACTTGGATCTGGTGGCTGGGTGGAAACCATGCCCATTGTTTAGTTACCAGGAGGGTTGGCCTCACCCTCTCTCCTTTCCAATCATGGACCATAGAGGATCATGAGTTTCATTGTCCAGGGAATACTGACCCCTCCCCAGGCTGGGCAGAGTTGCAACCGGTCTCCATTAATGGCGGGGTGGTGTCACAGCCCCTCCCATGTTTGGTGGTTCCTGAAGCTAAAGCCATGGGGAGACTGGAATGGCCCAGCTCATACCCCTGGCAACATCAAAGCATACAGAAGAGGGTAAACTAGAACAGCCATAGTATGCACCCCTAAACTCCAACAACCGCAGTGTGCACCCCCACACACTCTGCACCAGAGCTGCGCTAAGCACAGCTGGCTAATGGATGCAAGACTCATGCACATCTGTAGCTTTTCTCTTACATTTTGTTTTTTGGTTAAAAAAAAAATCTTTTGAGATAACATCTTGCTATGTTGCCCGTGCTGTCCTGATCTCCTGGCTCAAGTGATCCCCTTGCCTCAGTCAGCCTCCCAAGGGGCTTGGATGATAAGGACAACCATGAGATAGCCCTGGTCTGGAGGGGGCTGGATCCCCAGCTTTAGAGACTGTAGGACCAGGCTTGACTGTTTGCCTTCCATTGCTTCTGGACAAAATGACAAACTTAGTGCTTATAGCAACACAAGTTTATCCTCTCTCTGTCCACAGTGGCGTTGTCAGCCTGGCTCTCCTGGGGCCTAGGGGTCTCTCCTAGTCTCTTTCTGTTTTGAAGCTGGCAGCCAGCATCCTTGGGTCTCTGTGACTCTTGTCCCTCTCTGTCTCCCTCTCACAAGGCCCTGGGGATGACACTTGGGTCACCCAAAGCCCTCTCCCAACCTGAGTCCTTAATTCAGTCTCCATCCTGTGGAGGACCAGGGCAGGGATATCTTTGTGGAGAACATTATTCACCTCCTCTCCTCACAGGACCACACAGAAGGGCTGGTGGAGTGACTGGTTCATCACCAACTTCTCCAATGGTTCTAAGCCCAGGGAACCCATTTTCCAGGTGACACAGAGAGCACACTGAGTATATGGCCTGGGGCAGGACCTGGGCAAGTGCAGGTCCCCTGAGTGAATCTAAGGGTAGGCGGGTGGGTCCTGTCTGGAGTGTGGGGCACGGGAGAGGCCAGAGGGTGGTTGGCTGGGAGCTGGGCTGGAGGGAGGTCCCATGTCATGTGGGTTTGGTAGAATCACTCAGGAAGGGGGATGACAACAATCAGGATGAAGCCAGGAGCCCATACAGCCCTTGATGGGGTCTTTGTCTTCCTACTGAAGACCACAGGCTTGTCCTTTTCCCAGTGGTTCCTGCCCCTATACTTGTTTGTACTCTCTCTCCGGCTCTGGGAACACTCCAACGGTCACTCTCAAAGGCCTTGTTCCTTGCCTCAGGGCCTTGGTCATAGCTGTGAACTCCCCCATGGGTATACTGTATGATAGTGAAGACCGCCCATCCCAGGAAAGTGTCTTCTGTAGGCCTAGACAGTCAGGTGGGAATGTGGCTGCCCTTGGGGTCCCTCCCATCTGCCACAGATTCCACCTCAGTATCTGCATCTTGGCCTGAGACCACTCACGTTCAGAGTAGCCTAAGGCCCCTCTCTAAGCAGCTCCCCTGACTGAGCTGCCTCCTGTGTTTCAGGCCCTGGTTCCCCTTGGCTTGTCCCTGGGACAGGTTCCGCTCCAAGAGCTCTGTAGTATGGGCTCTGGGCAGCACTGGCCGGGGCCACCTGCCTGACGACCACACTGTGCTGTTACACCCCAAAGCAGGAACCTGGCACCGGCAGCCTCTCAAGCCCCCAGGCGCCGTGGTTACGCCTGCGGTCACCCAAGCAGCCGGTCAGGAAACCCCTGGAGTAGTTTGTAGGGTCTGAGCTGGTGGCTAGGATGCAGCCGTGTTCCCTAAACATCGGGAGTGCATGAGGTCCTCTGCCTCTCGGATCCCTCCCAGGAGCCAGGTCAGCCAGAGCCCCCTTCCCCATGGCATTTGGTTACCTATTTCTTCTCCTTTGGGACCATCCACCCTGGGTCTCTGTCCATCTGCCTGGGCCCAATCTACTCACCGAGGGCAGGGGCAGTTCCATCCTGACTGTGGCAAGCAGAAGAGGCTTGGAGGTAAAGGGGAGGACTCTGTCCTGTGTAGTTGGAGAGGTGCTGCGGGTCCAGTATCCCTGTGGCCACAGGTGAGGAAAGCCATGGGCACCAGCTTGCCACAACCACCTTCAGCTCTCTCCTTAACCCTCCACCACAGGCTGCCGACATGCCCTGACCTCAACAGATTCTCTAGGAAAGGAAGGCCAAGGCATTCACTACAAGAGACAGCACGAGTGTTGCTTTAAATTGATATTTAATTAAAAAGTTAATTATTAATTAGGCTTATCAGCCAGTGTGGTTGCTGGCTGGGAAAAGCTGGTTTATGGTCACCCACCTCAGAGCTTCTGAGCTTGCCCCAGGTGGCGGCTCCCGCCACGGTCTGGCTGCTGGTCTCACGATGGGCAGTTCTCCTCTGGAGGGTTGCTGGAGTCATTGGTGTTAGATGCTTGGGTGCAGGCTGCCCAGTGCCCACCACAGGGCTCAGTTGTCACCCAGCAGCCATCAACAGCTGTGCCTTGGACCGTCTTTGCTAGTCAGGGCCCGAGCACACTGTGGGAACCATATACCTGTTCTGCCACGTCAGTACCTTCAGCAGGTAGGCATCAGCTCCACCAGAGGTGTGCTGGGACCTGAGAGCAAAAAGCTCTCCAGAGGGTGGTGTGTGCCTACTGCAGTGCCTTTGCAGGGTCACCTGATGTCACCTCTTTTGATATGTTTAAGGCTTAGTACTGGCTTCAAGGGCTCGCAGTGTGGCCCACCCATGACCTTGGCAGTCGCTGCTAACTGTGCCCAGTTCTATAGTCAGGGGCTCATACAGTAGTGACATGTGTCCTTCCTATATCAGGATCTGGAATTCTGCTAGAAAGGGCATCCTCAGCTGCTGTCAACTACTTTGTGAAACAATCCACGGGCAGTGCAAGCTTGCTGGCCAATCTTGGCTTTTATTTACTACTGGTTGCACAATGGGGCTGTCCCTGTTGAGTCAGCATTGTCTGGTGGAGGGCCCCCTTGGAGACATCGGGACAGCTGGCGTCTGTCTCATATCCACACTGCCTTTCTCTGACACAGGTAGGCACCTCTCACCCAGGAGTGCAGGCTCCTGGCACAACATGGGACCCACTCCTAGCCCCTCTTGAGGGAGTGTGACCTCTGGCCTGCTCCTAGATGATGTGAGATTTACAGACACACTGGAGTTAGAGGAAGATTTGAACTCTCCACCACGAGGAGAGGGAGGGCAGCCAGAGAGCGGCAGGCTGGAGAGCTTCAGGTAAAAGGAGAGTGCATGAGGGAGGGGCATAGGCAGGGGAGAAGAGATGGTGATAAATCCTGGGGAAGATGGGAGGGCCAAGCACTGGAGACTTGGATCACATTTACCTCTTGTACTGAAGCTGCAGGGAGCAACAAACACACATGGATAACAGACACACACACAGACACACACACAGACACACACACAAACACACACACACAAACACACACACACATAAACACACACACACAAACACACACACACGGTGCTTGGTACAGGAAGATGAATTCTGTAGCGTCTACTTTTTTTTTTCTTGGAAAGTTGGAGATGGGTTCATTTGTTGAGGACAAGCCTGGGGCTTGGGGGAGTTTCCAAGTGTCTGAGGAAGACAGAAGGCCAGGCAAGCGAGAAGCGTAACAGGGTCCTGGGTGGTATGGAGATGCAGGCTGGTGAGTGTTGATGAAGCCACTTAGGTTGATCTGCCCAAGGCACAGCTTCTCCTGCTGGCCTCCATCGATCTAGGGTCAACAGGAAAGAGAGGGAGATCCCCTCCAGTGATTGCTATATTCATGATGTCCCTGTGTGAGCTCCACTCAGAGGGTCTGAGTCTGAGGCCTTTCATCTCCAGGGTCTTTTGGAAATAGCAGAGCTTAACTTTGGAGACTGGGTCAGAAGGTATGGTGGCATTCAGAGACTCTGTCGAGAGACCAGGGGAGGTCCAAGAGGTGGGGCCACCTTCAGTAGCCTGCTTCCATGGCCCAGGGGTGAGCACGCCATCTCAGACAGACCCAGCCCCAAGCCCAGCTCAAAAAATGGCAGTTGGTATCTTGGAAGCAACCTTGCTCTAGTTGGTTCTGGAATGTTCCAGAAGGGCCCAGTGCTACTGGGAGGGAGCAGGACTTTTATGATGAGGAGGTGCTTTCCGTTCACTAAGTAGGAACTCTGGTTCCCTGGTCCTCTCGTTCTCTGGTTCCTGTCATGAGTGGAGCAGCCTTCTCTGCCTTTAGCTTGCATTTTTATGTTCTGCCTTCTACAGGCTCAGAGCCCAGGGCCCAGGAACCATAGCGCAAAACCTCTGAAACTTTGAGGCAATAAACCATCCTTCTTTTTAAGCTCCATTGTCTCAGGCATTATGTTACACCAACGGGAAGCTAATGGAAACCTCACGGGATACCCTGTGTCAGCAACCAGTCATGAGTTCCTGGATTCCTGACCCAAGAAATCGAGTCAGCCACATACGCTCTATCACTGCTGTAAGCCACTGACTTTCTGGGGGATTTCAGAACCAGACAACCATAGTGTGTGTAACTATGACCACAAGAAGACAGCAGTAGCTGCTGCCATGGTCCAGTGGGCAAGGGCTTCTGCCACCAAGTCCGACACCATGAGTTTGATCCCCAGGACCTACACAAGTGGGAGGAGACACCCAATTCCTGCAACTTGTCTTCTGATCTCCAGGCGTGTGTGACATGTGTGCATATGTGTGCATGCATGGGCACACACACACACATTCATACCTATAATAAAATAATTTTAGAAGTATTTATTTTATTTTATGTGTATGTTTTATCTACATGTATGTGCACCATGTGTGTGCACTGCACATCATTGAGGGGACCAACTAGTCACTGTGGTAGAGCAGCTTCATGTTGTGCCTCTCTTCCTCAGAAGTAGAGTCCTAGGTTCTTTCACAGCACAAGGTCTCTCAAACAAGGTCACATTTGCCAGACTCTCTTGCAGCTAGGTATGCAAGAACCCAGTGTTAGCTAGAGAGATGGGGCTGGGACTTGGTCTATGAAGTTTAGGAAGTGCTCTGCCTGAGCCTGGCTTTGGGGTTCAGGCAGCCATTGCCTCTCATCTGTGATACACAAATACCTCCTGGTGGTGCATCTTTCTGTTTTTGCTTTGTTTCTGGCCTCCATGGCCAAATGTGAATCAGACTAGGTTCTTGCTCTACTTAAAACTTTCCATTGGCTTTCCACAGAGCCCAGAAAAGAAAAATTCAAACTCCTTACCCTGCATTTATGGGAGTGGAAGACAAAACCCCTGGTGCTTGGTTCCTGTCTCTCACCTGGTCCTTGTATAAAAAACCTCATGGAGTCTCTCACAGCTTCATCTGCTTGTCATAGGGCCCTTGCAATTTTGCTGTTTGTTGGTTTGGTTTTGTTTGTTTTTGAGACAGGGTCTCTCTACATCTCCCTAGTTGTCCTGGAATTCACTATGTAGACCAGGCTTGTTGACAGTAGTTTCTGTTCTGCCTGGTCCTGCAGCCATTCAGTCCCAAAGAAACACACAGAGGTCTACATTAATCATAAACTCATTGGCCTATTATTAGCTCAGGCTTCTTATTAACTAATTATTACATCTTATATTAACACATTATTCTTGTCTGTGTTAGCCATGTGGCTTTGTACCTTTGTCAGCGAGGGATTTTCATCTTGCTTCCTCTGCATCTGGGTGACAACTGCAGACTGACTCTTTCCTCTTCCCAGAATTCTCCTGTTCTCATTGCCCCACCTCTACTTCCTGCCTGGTCACCCCGGTCTACACTTCCTGCCTGGTTACTGGCAAATTAGCATTTTATTAAAAATAATACAAGTGACAGGATGAAAGACCATTATCCCACAGCACCCCCCCTTAAAAAAACAAACAAGAACTCTGAATCTAATCTCCTTTGTTTAGCTTTTTGTCCTAACCATTATCCATAACAACTTGTAGTCAACATTCTAAACAAAGATAAATATCCATAATCCATTTTTTTTGGGAATGTGGGCATGGTTTTCCAATCTACTTCCTCTGACTGGGGGCACTGATAATCTTATGGGGACCTAAAAAAATTTTAGAATTATGGTCAAGTCCTGGCTGGAATATTCTGTGAGGCTTGATCATCTCAGCCAGTAGTCTTGAGGGTGTTCTGGATGCAGAACTCAGACATCTGGGCCATCTGCTCCTATTGGGGATTTCTCTGGGGGTCTTCCTTGATCAGAACTGATCGTTTTTTTTTTTTAACTCAGAATGAGTCCACAGTCTCTCATTTCCTGTAGAAACAAAAGCAAAACCTCTTCTCCAAAGTAACATACATTTTGACTTCAAGTTTGAAGTCAAGGCATTTTCAAAATACCTATCTTGGATTAATCCAGCAGCATTTATAATCAAATGTCTTTAAGCAGCTGTTGTTCCTTCCTCAGCCATCAAACAATTCAAAGACAACACAATAACATACAGTATCCAGACTCTCTTTATATTTTCCATCTTTATGTGACTTTATTTTAAACTCTATTTTTTCTTTTTCCTTTTAATTTTTGCTTTTTTGAGACTAGGTTTCTCTGTGTATCTTTGGCTGTTCTGGCACTCACTCTGTAGACCAGGTTGCCCTTGAACTCACAGAGATCCACCTGCCTCTGCCTCTCAAGTGTTAAGATTAAAGGTGTACCACACCCATCTACTCTCTTTCTTTTTTGTTTTAAGGACTTTAGTCTTTTTCTTTTCTCCCCCAAGCCTACATATATTTTTAAACACACTGTAAGCCATTTAGAGCTTTTCTTCATCTGAACCTATCTTTACTGTAGATCTCTCTTTTTCTGACCACATGAGTCTTTAATTTGCTAAGCAGTATGGCTAGGTTTAAAGCCATAGCTTTGATGGCTGGATCCACCCCATTCCTTAACTTTCTGAGAGTCTAGCCTCATGGCAGAGGTACTGGCCAGAGCCATGTTTATTGCCAGAATTCTATGGAGTTTCAAGGTCCCTGCCACCACCAAGAAGCACGCTATTGGCTATTCATCAACACCATTTAAGTGTTTGGTGGTGGGGCTTCTTAAAAGAGCTGCAAGGTTTTTGCAGCTAAAGCTGAGTCAGGAAGCCTCTCTTAAATGAGGCTCACTTGCCTCTAGCAAAAGAGCCCACCTGAGAAAAATACTACCAAGAAACCTTGTTTAACTCTGTCCTTTCTGTGTGTAGAATTACTTTCTAACTCTCTCAGATTTTAAATGGATTTAGCTGTCCACATTGGCGCCATTTGTTGTAGGAGGCCACTTGTTTGTTACCAGCTGCTCAGTCCTGAAATAACCACACAGAAACGGTATTAATTAAATTATTGCTTGGCCCATTAGCTCTAGTTTCTTATTAGCTAACTCTTACATCTTAATTTAACCCATTTCTAATAGTCTGTGATTATTAATAATTATAATTACGTGGCTGTGTAAACTTTATTGGGTAAATTTCCAGCATCTGTCTCTGATGGGGCTACATGGCTTCTCTAAACTTTGCCTTCTTTCTCCCAGCACTCAGTTTAGTTTTCCCCACCTACCTATATTCTGCCCTACACAGGCCTAAGACAGTTTCTTTATTAACTAGTGGTATTCACAGCATACAGAGGGGAATCCCACATCACAGGCTGGTCTCAAATTTAGGGATCTGTCTGCCTCTACTCCCAAGTGCTGGAATTAAGGGCATGTGCAACCACATCCCACATTAATGTTCTTATTTTGCCTTAATTTGCTTGCCGTATTGGGATGCAGCTAAAATATCCTTTGTCCCAGGATCCTGGCCCTGACCCAGGCGGGTTAGTTTCTTATATGCCCTTGCTTCCTAGTGGCAACTTTGTTCATTATGCGCCATACACAAATGTGTCTTCTTCCAGTGGACCAAGGCCATGCTGAGGGTAAGGACACAGGAGTGGGTAGGGTGCTCATTTCTGCTGTCCTGTATTTGTTGAGAAATCTAGGCTTAATGCATGGTGGCTCATCTCTAGGTCTGGACTGCTGCCTCGGATGAGACTCATAGCTCAGAAGACCCACCGCCAACCCTTAGACCCACTCTTGGTTGGCACCTTGAAGCCCCCAGGAGCTTTCGCATCTCCACTTCCCAGAGCGGTGATCCTTGTCAGGCCAGTTAACGCTCAACTAACAGAATCCAAGCTTGTTTCACTTGGCTCTTGTGTGGCAGCCTGTTTAAAGTTGTTTTATCCCACTGTTAATCGTGAACGGACAAGTCACCTCCGCCTTCTGCTCAGGGCCATCTGCCCGCTGCCTCTCGGAGGAGAGCGGGATGACCCGACCACCTGAAGACACGGCTCAGAGAGCTTCGTGTGCCACTGAGAAAGATGAGTCCTTGTGGGCAAGAAGGCCATACTGTCCACTCCATTGATGACATCATGCCCTCAAGGATGCAGCTGTAGCATGTGTGACAGGGCTACTGTCATTGTGGGGCAGGAGGACAACTTCCAGAAGCCACAGAGCCCTCAGGCTCCACATTTAGTGACAAGTGGGCATCTTGACTGGGAAAGGTGGGGTGTCTGGGGCTTGGCCCTGTGAATCCCTGCCGTCTGATTGGCTGACCACCCACAGGAGCCACTTGGAGACCAAGGGAGACTGGGCGAGTGGGGGATGGCCACAGCTTAAAAGGAGGTCTGTGGCTCTTGCCACTTTTTGTCACATCATAAACCATCCAGGGTCAAGCCTGGGCTCTGGAAGCCTGAGCTCAGCCTCAGCCTGTGGTGGAGTTGGCTGGGGATGAGCTGGGTTGGTTGCTCTGACATCTGGGGCTGTGTTGGTCTGGTCATGCCCTCCTAGGTTGGGTAATTCCTAGGGAATCCCAGGTCACTCATGTGGAGGAGCTCTCAAGTGCAAGTCACAAACCCAGAGCTCCACCCAGGCTCTTCACTCCAGTCACACACACACCCCAGCCCTGTTCCAAGTATCACCTGCTCCAGGCCAGGAGAGACACCTAGGGGGGCCACAGCCCAGATTCCTGAGAATCTTCCCTGGGGCCATCTTTGGATGGGTCCTTTGTCACTGGTCCTTCCATAGAACCACAGCAAACCCCATTGTCACTCCAAGCCCTCCATTTGCCCACCCCATTGCTTCCTTCCTGGCTTGCATGGCACATGTGCCGCTCCTCTGCCAACTGTGACTAAACACCTGGGGCTGCTGCCCCTCGTCGAGCTCGCCTGTGCCCTGGCCTCACTGTACCCACACTTTCTATTGTTATATCAAGGGCTGCATTAACTTCTCTGCCCCACACCAAGCTCTCTCTACCTATCTCTACCTACTGCTTCCAGTCGTGGGCCATGGGGCCCATGTGACCAGCTCGGCCCTAAAGCTCAGGGCAGTCTAGCTGACTTTCCACCTTCCTCTCCACAGGCATACTGCTAAGACCACCTTCAAGGTCTGTTTGTACCCTAGGTGCCCAAGAGAAGCAGCTGCCCGTGGGGCAGAGCCTCTGCCTGTTGCGCCCTCCTCTTGTCCCATGTGTGGTTTGCGTCACCTCCTCCTGCCCCCTCTGCCCCTCTTGCTCAGTTCTTTCCCTGGGGTTACTTCCCAAAGAAATTTCCAGCAAGTGAGTCTCCCCCTTAAGTTCTGCTGTTTGTCCTGAAAGAGTAGTGTCCAGAGGAGGCACAACTGTCACCTGGTCCCTTTCCCCACCCTCCCAGCCCCTGTCAGGGTCAGATCCAAGGTCAAGGGCCAGAGAAAACACACAGGGAGCTTAGGGAAGGGCCAGGACTCCCGTGAGCACTGAGCATGTGGCATGGTGGAGTGAGCAGAGCTCAGCTGCTAGTTGTCCATCAGCTTGGTAGTTATCCAGGCAGACCACAGAACCTATTAGGGTGCTGGGCCAGGGCCCTTATGGGAGAGACCCCACCTCCTGAGCCTGGCAGGAGTAGGTGGGCAGAGCATACCCTATTGATGAGGGAGAGGGTATAAGCCCACGAGCGGACTTCACAACTGTATCAACATCCACACAGCAGAGGCAGCCGAGGCGGTGCCTGTGGGAATGTGAACTCAACACCCTCACCCTTTTCCCTTCACAGCCTCTGTCCTCTGCTCTGGAGCCTTGGAACCCTCCTCACAGTAACCCTCCGCTCAAGCATGGCTCTCCCCAGGCTCACCTCTGTGTCATCCTTCTCCCTGCAGGGAGGAAGAGTGACTTGGAAAGGGAGCCCCCAAAGCTGAGGATGGTGGCTGGAATAAGGTATGAGTCAACTCTGCCTCAGACCCGGGCCTAGCCCTGTCTTTGCCTCGCATCTCTAGCTGGCCTGGTCAATCTGCATAGGCCTTATCTCCCCTGTCCATCGAGGGCTACCTGGACAAACCAGTCCTACTAGAAACCAGATCTGGCTGAGGTGAGGCCCCTCCTGGGTTGAGAGACAGCCCCCACCCCTTCCCTATAATGCTGAGCTGCAGGCCCTGGTGGAGATGGGGAGCCTTACCCCCTCTCCTAGGCAGAGCATGGTTGAGTCTCGTTGAGCGGTGAGCCTGAGCGACAATGCCCCATGCCACCCATTGCTCACCCCAGTCAGAAGGACAGCTTGATTCAGCTGGCCACAGCTAGGGCCAGCAAAAGCAAAGGGCCTGGGAGGAGGAGGTCTCTGAGGAGCCCAGGAGCCACCAGAAGGTGTGCTTTCCACCTGGGAAGCCTCATGCTGTCCTTAGTTGGCCCTGATGTGATTCATTCATCCGCACTCCTTACACATATGAGAAAACTGTGTTCGGAAGGGTTGGGGTCAGTGACCCAGGCCACACAGCTTGGACTTGGACGGGCATTAGACTCCCTCCCATCTGGGCATCTACGTTCCCATGGTAAACATGCTTGGCTTTGAAGCCTCTTTGCCCACTCTTGTGCATTCTGGTTTTAATTCTGTTTTGTTTGAAGGTCTACTTTATTAATTATCTATGTGTCAGTTGCAGGCAGTTGTGAGGTACAAGGTGTAGGCCTTGGGATTTGAATTTGGGTCCTCTGAAAGAGCAGCAAATGTTCTTAACAGCTCAGTCATCTCTCCAGCCCCTGTGTGTTCCTTTTAAAGGACAGTTACCAGTTGAAACTACTGCGGCATACTGAGCAACTTGGGTGTTCCCCCTTTGTCCCTCCTGAGTCCTCATCAGGTTAACCTAGCATGCTGGGTCTGGGTGCTGTTCTGCACGCCTGGCTTGAAGCTCTGCCATCCATTATCTGCGTGGGGGTGAGGAAGAAGAGGAACAGTCCGGGTGGCCATTCCAGCAGGGAAAAATGTCCAGGAGAAGAAGAATCCCAACAGGTTGGACATGGCAGGACCACCCTCCCGACAGAATAGCTCAGACCTGATGCCTACAGGAAGGACTGCCAACCACTGGACGGCCTATTTTGAGACTGCTCCTGGGGTGGTTGCGGGGGGGGGTAGGGGGGGCTGCAACAGACGGACATGGGACAACATAGCGCCAGTGAGAACCCCAGAGCTGGAGCAGGATGCAGAGCCTTCTAGCCTGGCTGCCATGTTCACTGACGCTTCATCTCAGACACCCAGCAGCACTCGAGACTGACAGGCTGTGGAGGACAGAACTCAAAAGCCCTCTCCATGCCCGGATTCCTGTATTCCGTCCTGTCCTCAAAACACTCTGGGAAGGTGCAGGCTAGACTGGGGAGGAATTGGATCCCAGAGGTCCACCATAAGAAGTCTGGGGTCTGAGCTGTGCCTGTGGGTGGGGGTTCAGGGCTATTCTCCAGGGGTGCCTATGGCCTCTGCGGAAAGCCTTGGACCTGTGCTCCTCTAGGCACGGTGCAGCAAGAAGCCGGTACTGAGATGTCTGGTGATTTGGCTGTTACTGGCAACAGGCATGGAGTCCCTCAATACCACTCTGCTCTACAGCCTGAAGCCCCCATTCCCAGGTCAGCTGTGAGTGGAAGTCGCCCAAGTGAGCAGCCCCTAGGCAGCAGCCAGTGGGCCATCTGCATGACAAAGGCACACAGCGGAAAGGCACTGAGGGGCCTTGGTGAGTCCAGCCTAGTCAGCCAGGCAGCTGCCGGCTAAGCCTCCGCCCTGCAGCCCCGGAGATTTGCGGGGCGGGAGCGGCACGCGAGCCCAGCACTCAGCTGTGTTTGCTCTGGGGGCACCATGCGGAGCGTGGGGCTGGGTGGTGGGACAAAGGCCTGGGTCTGACTGACCTGCAGGTGGTGAGGGGGAGGGGAGAGGAGGCCCAGCACTTTGTGCAGCCCAGCCACAGTTCCCAGTGTCCCGGACCCTTCAGGCCACTGGGAAGTTGGCTTGGAGACTTCCAGGCTCCTCTCCTCACGCTTGGCCCTCAGAAAGCTCAGCGAAGGCTAAGAACACCTACACTACTGTTCTTGGCTTCACAGGGTGCCACCCTGCTGGAAAATTCAGCTCACCTACCTGTACTGGTTTCTATTGGCTTGTCCAGGTCCAGGTGGGGTTGGTCCGAGGCACGAGGCCATGTCCCCCGATTTGGGCCTGAGCTTGAAGCCTGCTCCATCCTAAAACCAGCCCTCCTATGCACCCAGGCCAGACTCCAGTACTTGACTGCCTGCCATCTGTCCCCTAAGCTAGTTGGACACTCAAACCCCAGAACCCAGGCAGCTTGGCCCACACCTAGCTGCAGCACCCCCCTCCACCCCCACCCCACACCTGCAATAGCCTCCTTCCTGACTTCCTGCTGCCTCTTCACTGGTAGTAAGCAGATCTTCTGGAATCAGCCCCAGGCATGCTTCTCCTCCAGTCCCATCTGACAGGGAGGATGGGCCAGAGTCCATCGGACCTCCACCCTAGCCCATTCCTCACTTCTCTCCCCTGGGCTCTATGCAGTTTAGCCACAGGGGCCTTTGCACAGCTGTTAACTTTCTCCTCAAACCGTCTCCACTGTGCCACCTGGGGCACCTGGGGCCATCCATACCTCCTCAGTGCCTTCTGGATTCAGCTAAATGTCACCTCCATGGCGAGGCTGTCATTTTTATGTCAACTCTCCTAGGAACTACCTGTTCGCTTTGGTATTGCTGGCATCTAGGTGTTTCCTTGAGGACAGCTGAGTAAACCCTGTTGCTTGCTTCTCTCTCTTCATGTCCTGTTAGATGCCCTTACCTTTCGTTGGCTGTGACTCCCCAAACGTCCATGGAACCAGGTACCTTAAAGATATCTTAACCCTCAGGAAACATGAGTTCGTTTAATCACTTCCTGTCCACCCAGCCCGTAACGTTAGCACCATTTTCTCCATTTGACAACTGAGGTGAAGACAGAACAAGAAACTAGCCCCAGAGGCACAGCTGGGCGAAGAGGAGTATAGGATTGAGTGCAGCCGCCCCCCCTGTAATCTCAGCACTCCAGAGGTGGAAGCAGCTGATCAGAAACTGAAGGCCCGGAGCATCAAACAAACAAACAAAACAAAAATACAGCTGTTTAAAAACTGAGAAGCCGGACTGGAAAAACAGCTTAGCAGTTAAGGAAGAGAAACCCTGTCTCAAAAAACCAAAAAGGGAGAAAAAAAAATCACCAAAAAGTATGTCATATGGCTGATTCCATCTTGTTGAGGTCATCAGTCAAGATGACTGCCATCCTCCTAAATGCTTTCATTTTGGTGAGGTCAAAAGCCATGCTGTTTCCAGAGGACCCAAGTTTGGTTCTCAGCAACCATGTAGGTGGCTCACAACCATCTGTAACCCCAGCTCCAGGGGATCTGAAGCCTCTGGACTCTGAAGGAAACCGCACTCACATGTACACACACACACACACGCACACCACATGATTAAAAAGAAAAATAAATTTAAAAAACAAAACAATAACCAGGAAGTTTTGTGTACGATTCCAGATTTCCAAATTTTCTTGTAAAATCAGAGCATCTAGTCGTAGTTGTCATTAACCTATGTGAGCGCAGGTTGTTGTAGAGCCCTGGCAACCACTGTCTCCTCCCACTGCAGCTCCCCTGACCAGCTCTGCAGGTTCCAGGCCGCTCAGCCTCCCTCCATGAACTTTGGTTCCTCTGAGCCTTCTCCTGGTTGCCTGGTTCTTCTTTGCCTGGGGTCCTTTTCCGGCAGCAGGCAGTCCTCAGCTCTGCTGCCTTATTACTCAGGGCTCAGCTAAATGCAGACTCCTCAGAAGCCCCTTACCCACGGCTACGGTCAGTGTGTTCAGAACCTACGGCAGGGCTGTGTCTGCTGCCGGGACACTGAGTCTTGGGAGAGCCTGTTCCAGGAGAGTGGAAGCCAGGTGTTTACCCCAGCATCTGTCTGGGACAGCACCTGTGTTCTGCCAGGTGCACACGTCTTGAGTGATGGAATCAGGGAGCCAGAACACAGTCTCGTTCCCTGAATGGCTTCCGGTCCTCCTACCCCATTCTTACCTGTGACAACCATTAGACCCTTTGTGAGCCCCCTGACTCTCCAATGTCTGTACCTCCTCAACACAGACCTGGGGCCAAGTCCTTAGGGTTGGCAAAATCAAGTAGGGCCCTCTGGACCTCCCGGCTCTCGGGGTGAATCTTCAGGCCAGGCTGGCCGGCTTCGGGAACGGCCACCCCTCCAGTTACCCATGTTTTTGTTTACTTATTTAGTCAACAAATGTTGAGGGTCCAAACATGTTCGGTAAACATGGTAAGCCTGTGCCCCAGGCTGGTGACCAGCAGAGGGTCCTCCCCACCCACACTGAGTACCAGTGTGGGGCTCGACAAGGAGGCTGGCCAGTAGAGGACCAGCACCAGGAAAACGAGATGACCCGCTGCAGTCTGCAGGGGTTGGGAGGTGTACAGCGTGAGTGGAAGGGCAACACTGCTCGCTCGCTCTCTCTCTCACGTTCTTTTTTTGGACAGAAATTCCCTGTGTAGCCCTGGTTGTCCTGGAACTAGCGGAACTAGCTCTCGTAGACCAGATTGGCCTCAAACTCACAGAGATCCGCCTGTCTTTGCCTCCTGAGTGCTGGGATTAAAGGCTGTGCCACCACAGCCCATTGTGGGTTTCTTGCTGTGCGGCTTTGAGTTGAAGTCATCTCTATGTCTGTTTCCCTCTCTGGTGGGGTCCTCATGACCTGGGACCTGTAGACTCCCAGGGCTCATGCCCCGCTACAGGGTGCTGAGGACAGATCCTGACACCATGTGGGCCGCTTGACCAGCTGGAAGGACAGCAGTGGGAATTCATGCAGGTCCCCTCCACTGTGGGAGGCCTGCTGTCTGCTTGTCTGCCCAGGACCATGAGCTGTGTGCCCACCTGTATGCATGACCTGGGAACCCATGTGACCTCATGTGATCATGTGTGCTCATGCATATGTACCCACATGAGGGCCTATGGTTGATGACAGTGTGCAGCCCTGTGTGTTCCTGTGTGATTGCCTGTGGCTCTGGAGTGTCTACCTGTGTGAGTGCTCATGGTTGAATTGCCGTGTGACTGTGTATGTGACTGTGTGTGTGTCTGTGACTGAGTGGTCACGTGACTGTGTGCACGCCTGTGGCCATGTGTTCACCTGTGTGAAAGCCTGTGGCTGATGACTGGGTGTGTCTCTGAATGTGACTGTGTGCATGTCTGTAACTGAGTGACCACGTGTGGCTGTAAGCATCTGGTCAACACAGCGACTGGAGCCTGGAAGTACCGCTTGTCAGTCATTGTGTAAGATGGAGACAGTGCGGTTGTGTGTATGACATTTCGGGTATAGCCCAATTGGTGTTCCCCAGCCAGGCTGGAGAGTGGGAGCTCTCTGGCTGTCCCTCCACAGCCCTCAGGGCAGGAGATGTTTGTGGCCAACGGCTACTGTTGGCCATTCTGAACTAGGAAAGAACTGGATCCCAGGGTGGCTGCTTCAGTCATCAGGGTCCTGGGAGACTTTTTTTTCCTAACCCCCTTACAGATGCCATCTAATTCCCTTGCTGTATGTCCCCTGCTGGCCAATCTCTGTCATGGAACCCTACACTGGTACCCACTGGAATGGCTGTATGGCAGAGGCAAAGAGCCTCTCACAGTCATCAGCCTGGGCCACAGGCTTAAGATGTTTATCAAACAGGTTTGTATCCTCAGCAGTCGTTGACTGAATAAGTGACCTAAACATGGGCAGCTCGGTGACTTGTGCCCTGGTCATCTCCAGAACAGCAGAACCTGGGATGGATCTGTGAAATGGGGGCCAGGAGAGAGAGAGAGAGAGAGAGAGAGAGAGAGAGAGAGAGAGAGAGAGAGAGAGAGAAGAAGAAGAAGAAGGAGGAGGAGGAGGAGGAGGCGGAGGAGGAGGAGGAGGAGGAGGAGGAGGAGGAAGAAGAAGAAGAAGAAGAAGAAGAAGAAGAAGAAGAAGAAGAAGAAGAAGAAGAAGAAGAAGAGGAGGAGGGAGGGAGAGGGGAAGGGAGGGGGAGGGAGGGAGAGGGAGAGAGAGAGAGGACTAGCGAGGCAGAGGTAGAATGGAAGGGCAGAGACAGGAAAGCAGGCTATAGAAATCCTCCTAAATGTGCCTATATTCGTCTCCCAGAACCCAATGGTGCTCCCAGACCTGGACCCCAAACACAGTATTCTACCAAGCCAGGAGGGCTCCAGCCCTTGCTAGCGTGTGTGTGTGTGTGTGTGTGTGTGTGTGTGTGTGAATGTATGTCCGTGCGTTTATGACATCTTTGAAAGGGTATTGCCAGGAGTTCTTCAGCCTGTTTGTGTGCCTAGCTGGGCATACTGTGGACACAGGGCAATGACTGCCCCCAACCTTCAGGGCTATGCTGTGGGTACAGAATGGGCCTCATTCCTTCCCCATGCCTCAGGACCCCCCGGCAAATGTATATGCTGTGTTGGGCATGCTGGCCCACTCGGTGGCACTCCAGGGCTGGGCCTGGGCCTCTGTAAAGATGTCACCTAAGTGTCTTTTGCAACCAGACTGTCCAGAGCCTCAGACCTGGACCTGGAGCCTGGAGCCAGGCTGCCCATGTGGGGTGGGGGTGGGGGGGTCTTTGTCCCTTTCTGAAGTGACAAGAGACACACAAAAGAGCTTTTAATTAAATCAAAGGAGGGGGAAATGGGCCAGCCGGGCTGCTATTATGTTACCAAATGTGAAAATGAAAACTTATTTTAAAGCTCTGGTATTAATTTGAGATTATTCAGATAGTTAATTAAAAGTGCAGCATGTGTTAAATATTATTTCAACAGAGATTATCATCGGCCTCATGTAAGGCGATCACGGGCCTGGGGAACCCTACGCCAATGCTGGGTGCAGGGGGTGAGGCTGGCCCCAGAGGGTAGCTGGTTGCAGGCTACACAATGAGGGACAGGGCTCTTGCAGGTTACACACCTCAGCTCTTGCTCCTTAGATGGAACCTCAGCACAGCCCTAAGGGTCAAGTCTTAGGGGACTTGGAAAGTTCCAGGTGGTCATTGGGCCAGTCAGCTGACCAGCATTCAAAAATTCCCCAAATCCTCTACACGGTCCTGTGGACATTGGTGGACAGTGGCCATCAACCTGCACTTTGAAGGCTAGCACGCTTGCAGGGGTACAGCAGGGGCATGGGCAGGGATGAGCTTAGGGTATATACACAGGCACATGCAGGGGTGCGTAGAGGGGCTCACAGAGGAGCATTGCAGAGACACGAGCTGGGGTGTCAGTAGGGCTGTGTGCAAGGGCATGGGGCAGTGGGGTGGGCCTGTGCTGTGACCACCAGAGCAGGCACACACAAATGGCATTTGCATCATCATTCATTGGCTGCATGTGAACTCAGGGCTCCTCCTGACACGCTCCAGCTCCCTTGTTACCTGTGCCCTTGAGCTGCTCACCTGGTATGGGTGGGCCACACCTCTGCTTCTGAACAGCTGGCCTTGGTGGGACGATTCCATGGGGCTGAAAGTGATCTCAGAGATGGATCGCTTGGGCCCAGGAACCAGGCATGGTATAATTAAAAAAATGTAAATAACCACATTTAAAACAATCAGAAAGTGGGTTTTCATGTCACTGAGCCCGTATATTCAAAACATTTGCAGCCCGGGACACACACACGCGCACACACACACACACACACACACACACACACTCTTGCATTTGTACATATTCCCTTTCTATTAGGCCTGACATCAGTCTATACTGGACCCTAGCGTTTGTGATCACACAGAGACCTAGCAGGTCCTGGGCTGCTGAATGGAGATGGGTTCCTTGAATCCTTCCTATTCTTCCACTCTTGAACTGGTTTGCCTCTCTGGGTCTTTACCCAAAGCACTTGCTCAGAGACTTCGCTGGGCCCCCAGCCCCGTGCTCAGCTCTCCTCCCAGTTCCACTTAACAATCTGGAGGCTGGGCCGTGCCTGCCCTCTGTCGGAGCCTGGCGGCAGGGCAGCGGCAGGCACTCATTCCTCGTCAGCTGTCCCTGCTCCACAGAATCCAGCACTAGCTGTGACTGGCAGTCACCAGCGTGCTCAGACATTTCTGGAGTCTCATCTCACTAGCTCTTGCCTAACAGAGGTGTCTTGTACCAGCATACGCTCAAAGAGGACAAGTGACCAGCACAGGAACACAAAGAGGACCACAAGGGAAGTTCAGTGCGTTTCTCTGAGCCTACTGGCTCCAAACTCTGGCTCTGTCCTTCTTGTCAGGAACCCTCTGCCCTTCCTAAATCAGGAACCCGAGTCTCTGAGTGGCTCTGCCCTGCCTGGAGGTGCCGTGAGGATCACACGCTCGAGGTCAGGTTTGGGTGGCTTCTTCCGTCCACCCAAGACTGACAGAACAATTTCTATAGCCATGGTGGGGAAGGGAGGTGAGCACAGGGGTGACCCCAACATCAGGGCAGCTCAGGGGCTTCACTGCAGCTGGCTGTGTGCACCTACATCACAGGTAGAAGAACTGCAGGCCAGTGTTGGAGGGGAGGCCCCTATGCATTTTGTACACTTGTGCCATTTTCTCAGTAAGACCTACGCACATTTAGATAATTACGAAACAACCTTAGAGCGAGCCCAGCATTCCACTGTAGATGCCTGAGGCCTCCTGCCTGGGAGCAGGTGCTGTGCAGCTCCTGAACCAAGCAGTGCTGTGGGAGGGTTCAGCACTGTGGGTGTAGCCCTCGCCCTACTCCCATCTCCGCGCAGACTGAGCTTGGGCTGAGCTGAGGTGTCCTGCCTTCCACCTGCAGCCACTGCCAGCCTGAGTTCCATCAACTCACCCCAGATCAGCCAGGTCTGGGCAGTTCTAGGGGTTGAACTGCACAGCCGGGGGCTTCTGAGTCTGGCTTCTTTCACAGCGCTCTCCAAGTTCATCCGAGCTGTAGTGTGAATTGGTGCTGTGTTTATTTAGTTGATTGCTCTCCACGGTATTTATATATTTTTTGAGACAGGATCTCTTATTGAAACTGGGCTCACTTATTTCACTGGACTGGGTGGCCAACAAGCCCCCAGGGATCCTCCTTCTCTCTCGACTCTGCCTGCCCAGTGCTGGCATTATAGGCACACACTGCTCTCCTGTCTGTCTACTTGGACGCTCATGGCCTTGCAGCTGGCACTTTACTTGCTGAGACATTTCTCCACGCCCCATTTTTATGGTTAAATAATATTCCACTGTACGGGCAGATTATGTTTCATATATCCATCTGCCCATTGATGGACATATGGGGGCTGGTCTCTAGGAGACTCTGAGTACTGCTATGATTTCCACATGTGGGTTTGTATGTGGACATATTTTTAGTTCTCTTGGGCATATATACCTAGTAGTAGAATTGCTGGGTTCTATGTAATTTTTTTTTGAAACAAAGTCTTGTTCTGAAGTCAGGCTGCCTTCAAACTCACAGCGCAGTCTGGATTTGAGCATGGGATCCACCTGCCTCAGCCTCCACAGCACAGGGATCACAGTACCTGGTTTTTATTTATTTTCTCCAGTGCTGGGGAATAAACCCAGGGGATACTCTTCAGCCCTGTTTTCACTTTTCTCCAAAGTTTTATTGAGACACTATTTCCATAATACTCTTCAGGACGGACAAGATGGCTTAGTAGGTAAAAGTGCTTGCTGCCAAGTCTGGTGATCTGAATTTGATCTCTGGGATCCACATTTTAAGGAGAGACTCAACACCCATAAGCTGTCCTCAGACCCACCCATCCCATGGGGCACACATACTCACAGACACAATATACTAAAAATTTTCAGATTTAGGTCCTTGGGTCCTAACATGTTGAGTGCGCACCACCTCAGTAAATTCTAACACATTTTTGTCAACCTGAAGAAGGAGCCTCACCCCTCCTCCAGGCACCATCTTCCACTTCCTCCAGCAAGCACCACTTCCATCTGATCTCCCTGTCTTGTTCTGGACAGTTCACGCACGCACGTGCGCACATTCTTCTTGCACTGTGATTTTCTAGGCTTTGATACTTTGAAGGTTCACCCATGCTGTATGGGCATTATTCTGTTCCTGGGGCTTTCTAACAGTTGGGCCGGTCACACTTGGTCAACTGTCCATCGGCTGATAGATACCAGCTAACAAAGTGGACTGTTCCATTTGCCAGCGAGACCTCCTTGTCAAACATCTTCAGCTCTGCTCAACTGTGTTTTGCAGTACCAGGCATGGAGCAGATATTAAGTGCATGGCGTATGCCCCCTCTGCTCACATCTCTAGCCACTGGGGTAGGTCCCATTAGTCATTTCAGTTGCTAAAGCCCAGAGAGGGTAAGGCACTGGCTCCAGGCCTTATTGCATCCTCAGGGAAGCCGTGGTGACTGTGGGGGTGATCCAGCCACTGAGTCTCAGGGGTACTAGGGGCTGCTGACCTGGGTGAGGGCAGCACGGGTTCCCCCATTAGCACTGTCCTCAGAGCGTCTGATGAGACTGAACATACAGGAAGGTTTTGGATGCCGGGACTCCATCTGGGACTGACCCAATTTACTATCCCTGACAGTAGTCAGGGGACACACAGGGGCATGTTATGGGGACAAGTTGGACCCAGCCCAGGCAAAGGCTCAGGGAACTCCAGTCCAATTATCAGTAAAGGAATCAAAGAGCCATACACTCAGCCAGACCTCTCTCCGGCCACGGCGGACAGGCCTCAGTGTCCACCTCTGTCTGAAATGTGTCTGGACATGTTGACCCACATGTTAACCCCTTAGGTGCTCTTTCTGTAGCTCAGGGGCCGGTCGAGCTGACTCTCCATCTGAACACAGAAAGTCTGCAGTGTTCCAGCCCGCCTCTGACTATGGTAGAGTTCTTCAGGGAAACTGAGGTATCACTTGCTCCTGTAGCCTCTTGCATGGCTATCCTGAGGCTGGGACTTGGCTCCCTGCCCTCTGTAACTGGACTTGTGTGGGGAGTCAGGGTTACCTGAGGTGCTGGCCTGGGAGGGAAGAGGCCCAGTGCAGCCCAGGGACATGGGGCTAGGTGGCTCTCCAGGCAGAGGCAAGATTAGGGCCCAGCATCGGGTCTTGGCCCATCCCCATGCTGTAATGGTATTTTTTTTTTTTTCATTTCTAGGATGCTTTAGTACAGAGCTGAAGGCCGGGTAGGAGGGAATACGCCCTTGGAGGTGGGCAAGCAGACGTCTTGGATGCCCACAGGCAGGATGTGTCCACCAGACTGACTGTGTGGTGTTAGAGGAGGGCGGGGGAGGCTTTTAGGAGGGCAGTAGGACCCTGCACCCACAGTGTGATGGGGAGATAGGCCAGTGTTCAGAGGGATGGGAGAACTACTTGCTTTTACCACCTGGGCACTGCGTCATCCACAAGTCACCCTGAAACGGTCAGGAGAGCCAAGACCCTAAGTGGTAACCTCAAAAGTGTGTACAATTGGGAACCCCTTGTACCCACCCGTTCTTGAGCAAGATGGGTCTTGAGCAACATAAGGAGCCAAGATGGGGTACAGGAGCCCCCAGGATGGAGCAGAGACTCTGAGGGGTCAAGGGCCATGCTGACCTCAAGGGTCTGGGCTAGGGTGGTGGGAGATGCTGGCCTGTGGCTTCTGGGATACACACAATGAGCTGAGTCTGGATTTCTTAGGGGAGAGGGCTACCTAGGGGCTGTGGGGGGTCAGGCTGGTGGGCCCCTCGACAGCTCTCGTGTGTATTACTTGCCACCCCTTCCAGGACCCAGCTGGCTCTGTTGAAAGGGCCAGGAGGAAGAGGAAAACGCAGAACTCTCCACGTATTCCAGGTCGCCATTTCTTGCAGAGGAATCTGACTTGGCTGTGGGGAATTCTGATTCCTCTCCACGCCTAGACTGCTCCCCCAGGAGCACTGGCTAGAGCCTTTGGTTCAGAACCAAAGCCACAGTTTAGACCCACAGAGACCTTGGTCTGAGTGCTTGGAGCTGGCATAGGTGGGTCTGTCCACGTGAGCCTAGCACAGACAGACCTGGAGCCTCCAGGCTGCTCCGAGGCCTCTGTCCATGAGGCCAGGTCTGCCGCCTTCCTGTAGGGCTGAGCTCTTCTCAGCAGGGCTGTTCTCACATGTGCAGTGAGGAAGGAAATTGCAAATTAATCTTTATTTCCATCTTAGAAAAAAAAACTTAATTCTCTGCATTGAAATGGCCCTCATCGAGGGAATCAATTACAGGCTTTAATTGCGGTCAGACAATCAGTGTGGCCTGGCTTCTCCCTGCCTTACGGGTCTATCAGTTGTTTGCCTGTTTCTTCTAGTGTTTCTCCCTCCCTCCCTCCCTCCCTCCCTGCCTCCCTTCTTCCCTCCCTCTCCCTCCCCCACCCCTCTGTGTGTGTGTGTGTCTGTTTGTCTGTCTTTCCCTTCTCCATTGGCCTAGGCTGTTTCCTTCCCAGCTAGATCTGGGTACAGGAATGAGGTCCTAAGTCCAGGGCTCCAGGATGGAGTCAGGGCTGATGGAGGGCCCAAGGCAGTCCTAGAAAGGAGCCAGGGCCTCACTCTACACACCTGGACTTCCACACTCTGAACTGAATGGAACCTGTCCATCAAGAATGGGACTTAAGTAGTTCTATGATGACACACACCTCTAGCCCACGGAAGGTTTGTGGGTAACACATCAATGTAGTCTGAATCTCCCCTCCCCCCACCTGCTGTTTCTAGCCTTTTTTAGTGGCAGTCCTGGTTTCTTTGGAGTGGATCATTTCCTACATGTATTCTTCAGGTCACTCTATCGTCTCACCAACACGACATTATCAACCTTTTTTTCTTAATTATTTTTATTTTATGTGCATCGGTGTTTTGGGTGAGGGTGTCTGGTCTCCTGGAACTGGAGTTGTAGGCAGCTGTGAGCTCCCATGTGGGTGCTGGGAATTGAACCTAGGTCTCTGGAAGAACAGTCAGTGCTCTTAGTCAAGGAGCCATCTCTCCAGCCCCCAACCCTTAAAAACAAAACAAACCAACAAGAACAACAAAAGCAGACCAAAGGTTTGAAGAGAGAGACCAAGGCTGCAAGGGAGCTGGCAGAGGGGATGGCCTCGTGGCGTTGCTAATTTTGAGAAAGAGGCCCAGAGGGGTGCAGAGGTCAGAGGAGGGAGCAGAGGGCCACAGATGGATGAGAACAGCCACGGGTGAGGTGCTAGGTGACCTCATTCCTAGTCTTGGTGGTGACCCCGAGGCAGCACTACTGGTCAGGAATGGTGACAGGAGGCTAGGATGGGGTTCAGGTTTGTCTGTCCTTGGAATCTTCTAGACTTTACTCAGGTCTAGGTACACGGTTTTATACAGATGTACACATGTGCACACAGCAGACATGAGCAATCAAAAATGTTGCCTTGCTTTGTGGACATGGGGTATTAAATTTGTACCGGGCTTGTTCTTGCGAGATAGGGCAATATGAAAACTCCAAGTGTGGCTGTGCCTCCCTGCCCAGGCGTCCCTAATACTCCTCACTCAGCCTGTGGGCAGGGAAGCCAAGGCAGAGTGGAGTTCAGCCTGGGCAACTTCAGGCCTGTCTCTCTCTGTTGCTTTTTCTATCTACCCAGGGGCCCATTCTCCACCTTCCCATGAGCCCTGGTTGCCATTTTCTTTCTCTAGGTGGTCTGTGACTTGAAATTTCCTGAGGGTTGAGCCTAGGGAACTTTCCCTGAGTGGGGCCAGCATACAGGAAAGGGCTACCTGCAGACAGACCCCATACCAGGACTGGTGGGGTTCTGTGTGAAGGGCCCATTGCCTGAGCCTCCTATTGCACTCAGAGAGACCAGGATGCCAAGAAACTGGGAGCTAGATGAGGGTCTTTGTTCAAGGTAGGCTGAGCTGGGTGGAGGTCAGGAGCCTGCAGGACGAAGTCAGGCATGGTGGTTGCAGGAGAACAGTTTTGAGAGGGCACGGCTTATATCGCTGGGAGATCCATATGGGGTCTCTGAGAGGGGATAACCATTCAGGGTTGGGAGTGCCTTCACCATTCCTACCATAGTAATGCGAGGTCCTCTGCAGGGTGACCCAGGGATGGCAGTTCTGCATCCCCAGCCAGAGAAAGGTCCAGTCTCCATATTCCAGCAAGACACAGGCTGGGTCCTCTCTCACCACGAGTGTGGAATGAGCAAGGCAGGTACATGGCTGGGGCCATGAGAGGGACTTTCCCCAGTGTAATGCAGGACAGCTTCCAGGAACGGTGGGACTGTCCTTCCCCAGTGTGAAGCAGGATGGTCCCTGTGAGAGGAACTGCCCTCCTTCGCCCTAGTGTGAAGCACAATAGGTCCCCGTGAGGGACTGCTGCCCCGTGTGAAGAAGGATGTTCCCTATGTACGCAAGTGACAAAATGCACCAAGACAGCACTCTGTGGGAAGGGAGTGGGCTCTTCAGACTTGGGCGCAGAGTCCCCAGGCCACACCATCCCAGATGGCCCCACGAGGCTCTCCTCTCTCTGAGTCTCAACTGTGATGTTGGGTTGAACTGGAATGGCAACCAGCAAGCCCCACCTAGAACACAGCCCGAGTCACCCAGCTACGCCATCAGCCTCGCTACCTCAGACCTGGTGGCTGGCAGGCGTCTGCCAAGAAGCCCAGTGTCCACTTGGATACTCAATGGTGCCTGGGAGGAGTACCCTTGACCCCCGCTAGACAATGTGATTCTGGGCCTGTCACCTGACCTCCCTGGAACTCAGCAGAGGGGATGGGGTGAGGATTCTCATCTTGCAGGATGTCACGAGGGTTTGTGAGAGTATGTGCCAGGCCCACACCAGGCTCGTCACATGTGACAAAGGGCCCTACTCTCCAGCAGCTCCGACTTTGCAGGGCGCTCGCTCTCTTGCGCTGACCGTGTTCTTAACTGGAAGTATGGATGGACACAGAGGAAGACTGCTCCTGTTAGGGCCTCTCCCTGCTGGTGGCACTGGGGCCGAGGGAGGATCTGGAATGCTGGGGAGTCCTGGGAACCCACTTGGAGGTTAACAACCCCAGCAAGGTTTCCTTTCCAGGCTAGGTACACAAAGCCGCTGCCTGGATGTCCGCTGAGGTTGGATGAGTCCTGCCCAGAACCAGCAGCCTCAGCATGTCCACCCATGTGGGTGCCCCTGCGGGCCCTCCCTGCACCTTCCGGCCACCGGGAGATGCTTGTCTGCTTTATCAGTGGTCCCCATGACTCTGACAACTGTCTCTCTTATCGGTGGCCCACTGCCTGTCCATCCCACAGGCCACAGGGCTCCGTTGTCCTTTGGGCTATACAGGCATAAGGCAGAGAAGACAAGGCCTCTCTGCCGCCAACAGAGGCTAGCAAGCCACAAGTGAGAGAGCCTGCATCCCAGAGAGAGCCAGCCTACAACTGCCTGTGGACTCTGACCTAGCTGAGGCCAGGCCTGGAGAAGGCCATACCCCCTCAGGGAAGCTGGGGGCTGTGAATGGCAGGGCCAGACAGCATACTGATGCTTCTTTCCCTCCAGGCAGTACCAAGAAATGGGAGATGCAACGATTACTGGCTATCACTCAGCCATCTTCCCTCACATCTGATTACAAGTATTGCCCCATCTTTCTCTGCTTTTGCACAGTTCTGACCAGCACCCACCCACACCATCTGCTTCCAGTGGCGCCAGCCTGCACCTGTCAGAGGCTGCCCCTGCTAGTCTCTTCCCCAGGCCTGCCAATTATGGTAGCATCAACTGGTTCCATCCACCGCCTGTGCTCGAACCCCATGGAACACCTTGCACCCAGCTTCCCAGTACCATTGTTTCAAGACACACAGAGTCCCAAGGCCTTGTCTCCCCCAAAGTGGTGCAACCCTGGCTTCACTGCCTCTGTGCCCATGGTCCTATTGTGTCTCTAGCTCATGGGATACAAGCACAGGGCCTGAGCTGTCGCTGGCAGCCACCGAGGAGTAGCATGCTGAGAACGGATCTCTCCATCTCTGCAGGAGGACAGACCAAGATGCAGGGTGGCTTGGGTCACTACTGCAGGGACTGCAGGGAGACAGTGATATGAGCCCCATACAGCTTTTGTTTCTACTGGAGTCTGAGGCCAGGGTGTATTCTGGCTAGATTTGGGGGTGGCGTGGCGAGGTGTACTGCTGTCCTACAGGTCTGGGGCATCATGGGTAGTGGTGACACTGTGTGGGTGACAACCATGGTGGTAGTATGGGGGTGGTAATCAAGATGCTGAGCTTTAAGTCAGTGCTGAAGGTCAGGAGTGACAGGGTGGGGACAGGGTTGAGTAGGAGCAGAAATCTGGTCTCTATACCCTGGTCTGAAAACTCAAAGAGGACTTTGAGAATTCAGGCTTCCTATGTCTTTGGGAAGCCTATCCCCTCTGGCTTCTCTAGACTTCTACCTGGCAGTTCCTCTGGCTCATGAAGTAGAGCCTTGGCACTGTCTCTGCGAGAGTCCAGCCTACAGATGCAAAATGCAGAGGGAAGGGGTGTGGAAGAGAGCAGGAGACCCTGTGGGCCTGGTCAACGAGGCTGGCACTTCCTCATCTGGTCATCAGCTGTTCCCGTGCAAGGACAAGAGAAATAAAAGGAGACAGGAGGTGTGGAGGGCAGAGGCCGGGAGCTGGAGAGTGGGCCATACCTAAGTCTCCTCCTGGAGCCCTGCTGTGGAAAAGGAGATGGCTACCGCAACTCCCGTCTCAGGAGCCCTGTGACTCAGAGGAGGGGCGGGACAGATGGGAACCATACCGAGGAAGAAATCCCCACCCCACAGTGGTCTCTTGGAACTGTGCAGTCAGGGCCAAGCAGAACCTGGGTTCAGAGGTGGTCATGTGGGAGGTGGACCCAAAGGGTGTCCCTAGAAGGGTCACCAGGTTCTGGCACTCTTTATCTGGGGCCCCAGCTGTGGCCACAGGAAGTCACTGTTTTGCTGCTGGTCTCCCCTCTAGGCCCATGATAACGTTGGGGGATTCTAGTGCATTGAGCAACACCTAAGCCTGGGCTGCAGGACCTCTGGCCTACAGGCCTAGGAGCTGGGCCCGGCATGTAAGCTGAGGTGGAAGAAAGGGGACAGGCCAGTGGGACAATCTAATTTGTTCTCTCCAAGTCTAGTGAGTGCAGGCAAGCAGATCTGTGTTCTTGTGCTGGGCCAGGACGACACACTCAGGGACCCCAACCAGTGTCCTTTTCTGATGCCCCATACAATTCTGTCCCTACATTCAGGTTCTACCACCTGTGTTGAGTCCCCAAACCTTCCAAACATCCTCTCTGCACTGTTATCCTGAACTGCTTCCCCTCCTACATCCAGAAACCTCCCTATCCTGGCAGGTCACCTCACGGGACTCCTTTTCTTTTTCTTCAGACTAGGGCTAGGGCTGGGGAACCGGCCCCGCTGCTGCTCATCAGACTAGGGCTAGGGAACCCGCCCTTCTGCTGCTCTTCAGGCTAGGGTTAGTGCTGGGTAACGCGCCCCTCTGCTGCTCTTCAGGCTAGGGCTGGGGAACCCCCCTCTCTGCTGCTCTTCAGGCTTCCACAGGCCTCCTCTTTATTCCCCTTGACAGCCTCACGCCAGTCCATGCCCCACACCTACTCCCAGCAGACAAGCCTGTGGATGACCAGATGAGCTAATTAATGGCTGGACCTACTATCAGTGTGTGGCGATTGCTCTCCCTAATGAGGGCGTCTCCCTGTGAGGACTCCCTACCTTCCTTTAGCAATCTCTCGGTTCTTCCTGTTAGAGTCCCTCAACAGTATGTTCTCTTCCCCTGGCAAACTCCTACTCTCTTTAGTCTTACTCATGGAGCCTCTGTGGTCTCTTGGCAAGAAAGAAGGGTCAGAGAGGACCCTCAAGGGAGGGCCATACTAGGAACTAGGAGGCCATGAGGGGCGTTGAGGAAGTCTGGCAATGTGGAGGTTGTACAGGTTAGGACGTCTGGGCTGGGCTCACCAAGTAGGAGGGAATTTCATGAGAGTCTGGGTTTTGGTACCCTGACAGCCTCCCATCATCAGTCTTACCGGGCCCCAGAGAAGGTGCTCATCCATGTCCATGCTCTGCGGGCCACCACTCTGCAGATACCAGCCCCTGCCTCCTCTACTCCACTCTTCTGCAGATGCCACACATACAGGAGACAGACGAACCCTGAGTACATGGTGTCCAGACGCTGGCCCTGTCCAGAGGCTCCAGGTGCACGTGTGCATGGCTGGGGAGGACAGAGGCTGTCCCTTCTGCCCCAGGCCCCCAGGGCTTCCCATTTACTAGCCGTTATCTATCAAAAATATATTAACCCCAAGCCTGTTTCCATCAGAGTCTCGATTCCAGGGACGGTTCCAGATAAGCCTTATCTCTGTGCTGGTGCATTAGCCCCATGCTCCAGGGCCTGCCAATCATGCTGCCCCCACCCAGCCTGTGGCGCGGCACTGGTTGTAACTTCACGTTGTGAAGGAGGCCAGGGGGTGTCTCTTTTCTGAGGACACACCCCAGGCACTATGGCGGGCTTTTGGTATTGTCTAGTGCCCTAACCCATGGCATAGAGACCCCACGCAGGTTCCTGTGGGTTGTGGCTGGAATGAACCTGGTCCTGTGGAGTTGTAGCTTCCCTAAAACACTGGAGCCTGGGACCACGACAGGACTGGAGGGTTCTGGAGCTGGGGGCCCTGCCTGCAGCCAGTTCAGGTCAGCAGAGCACACTGCTCCCTCTCACTGCTGCCGTGACTGGGCCACCCCTCAGGACTGTGCACCCTGACTTTAACTCACTAATGGTGTTCGAGTTTCCACCAGTGCCATGCCTGACAGAGGCTCAGCTGTGCTCTCAGGCCACACTGGACAGGCCTGCTTCATATATTCTCAGGGTCCCAGAGGCTTTGTGGGGGGGTCACATGCTGAGCAACTCCTCCCAGTGATCAGCTCTGGGCTCTTCTATGTGCCTCCACTTCCCTCTATCTGTGCTCTCAGGAATACAGTCTTCAGGAGAGACGCTGCGGGTAGAGACTCTATGGACATGGAGACTCTAATCCACATACAGGTCCTGGAGAAAATGGCTGAACTGGAGCTGTGCCAGGGCTAGGGCGGGCTGCACTGCCTCTTGTGGGTTTACAGGCCTCTGTCCCTCAGTGTGGGCATGTCTGTTGGCTTGCTCCCCAGGCTGCAGGGGTGTGATGGCAGCTCTATGCTCGGCAGAGTCCACTGGGGACCCTGAGGTATAGGCTGGGAATGTGACCAAGGTTATAAATCCCATTAAGGGCAGATAGGGATACTATGCCCCAAACTGCAGGGATGAGCCAGCTTCAGGCCCCTTGGCCAGGGAGGTTCCTGGTCCAGGTCTCAAGCTGAGCAGCAGAATGACTTCTTTACCTATGAGGACTCAGACCTGGCTCAGCCACTCACCCACGCTTAGAGGCCACCAGTCCTAGAAGCCTCTACTGCTCCCAGAAGTGAGGTAGGGGACTGTGGACCTCAGCCAGTTTGGCTACCTGTTGTGACGCCCTTGCCCAAGCCTGGGCCTCACTGTCTCTGACTGCCTGTGCTTCTCAGGTGTCATGACAGGTGGGAAGGGTCGGGGAGGGGAGAACAGCACAGTCAGTGACTCTGTCCTTCAGGCATGGCAGTCTTCCGGTCTGGGTGTAGCTGAATGAGGGCACAGTGCTACACAAAAGGCAGACCCAGCAGAAGGCAGCCATCCCTGAGGTGCCCACACGGGTGGCAGCAGTGGGACTCCTTGGAGCTGGAATTCAGTTCTATTGGGAGAGAACAACCGCAACGGCTGTGACCACCTTACATTTGCTGCCCTTTGGGCCACACCCAGGTCCTGGACTGACAGGGTAGTGGCAAGGGTACCATGGAGTCCTACAGCTGTAGGGAGCTGGCCCTTAGGGGCCTGGCAGCAAAACCCAGTCCCTGCTTGTCTTCAGCTATAGGTTTCCTTGACTGCGGCTGCCTGAGGCCTGGCCAAGGATGGTGAAGGGCAGTCACTGTCATCCTGGCCTCTTGGATGCATGAGGGGCTTGGCGGGCTGATGGCATATTTGATTAGGGGCCACAGCGTTCAGGGACGCTGTGTTCTGTAGCCTGGGTCCTTTTCCTCTGCCCTCAGCTCTGGGGCTTAACAGACCCAAGTCATCTGATCACAACCTGCCCCTGTTAATATTTTTAATGCCATTTTTGAAAATTAAAGCATAATGCACTGATTACTGGGATAAAGGGAGGCCTTCACGTCTGTCTGGAGGTCAAACAGGGAAGCGCTGGGACATCTGCTACCCTTACAGGTGTCTGGAAAAGCTCTGACTCCTCTCATTGGTCAGCTCCACCCTCTCGCCCCATCTCAGTCTCCACATTAAGCCTGAGGGTGCTGGGACTGGAGATGAACATGAACAGGGTCCATGTGCTCCACCCTGACCTAGCACTCTCGGAAGTCTGGTCCCCAAGCTGGAGGTCAGGGTCTGTTGACCTCTAATGTCAACATGGAGCCCTAGGGTGCTAGCCACTGTCCAGAGGCCTTACTAGGTTCAGCTGCTCAGAAAACTTCAATTCTTCAATGACACCCCAGGAGCCACTTGGATGGTCCTCACCCAGTGCCACACAATACCCTATGATGCCTGCTAACCCTGGAAGACAGGTAGACTATGGGTGGCTAGGTCACATATGGGATGTTTATTTCCAGTTGCAGGGTGCCAGCTACTTGGGGTAGGGCTGCAGACACCCTAACTGGGGAAGCCTGTGGGGCCCAGGCTGCTGGCTCTGCTAAGGCTCTTTCCTAGCTAGACCTAGCTGTTATCCCAGGTGGGTGAAGGGATGGCAGGTTTTCTCAGTGGGGATGGCAGTAAAATGGGGCTGCCCGTAGGATTGGGGAGATTGAGGCACGTCGGGGGGAATCTGGGACTGTAGTCTGGCTTGCAGCTGGGCAGGAGGCCCTGGGGGGCTGGTTCACTTAGGGATTCTGTACCATGCGCTTCTGGGTGTCAAAGACATAGCGCTTGAAAGACAGACTGAGTGTCACAGGCTGCACGGGCTCTGGCCGTTCAGTGCCCTCCTCTTGTTTAGTGGTCTCCCCACGGCCAGCTCGGTTCCGCTTCTTGAGTGTAGGCGTCAGGATCTTCTTAGACTCAGGGCTGAGGCCACCTGGAGGGATAAAAGTGTCACTACTCACTGTAGGCAGAGCTGCCTCCTTGTCTCCCCGCTCCATACCCTTACCCAACCCAGTATCACCCTCTGCCCAACAAGGTAGGGCCTTTGTGACTCCTCCCCACACCCAATTCACTATAGCCAGTCACTCTAGGGGTATAACTCTCTGATCTTCTGACTTCTTGCCTGGCCCCTAAGGACCTAATGCTCTCTGGGAACACTGTGCAGGACACTTGAAGGTTCTGGCCACCATGAAGACACCTTATGCTGGAAATCTGACCCTGAAGCAGGCTGAGGTTCTGTGCCTTCTGTTTCTGGGTGGGTTTAGAGGAGGGGGCCTCAGCAGGGAGGTAAGCAGGGAGGTTTAATCAGCTTTCCTTGGCCAGACCTCCTGTGGGGGTCTCACTCAGGTTGTGGGAGACACTGTCTCTAGCTGGTTCCTCCATCCTCACCACCCACCCTGAGTAAGGTTGGGTTCTTTGCTATCCCCAAGAGCTAAGCATGACCTTTCTTCATCCAGAACACCCTTCCTGCTCTAACAGTGGAAGATGTCCCATAGCCCTTCAGGAAAAGGTGGTGTTTAGCCATTTTCAGTGAAGTTGCACCCTGACAGCACCCGGCAGCTGAAGACACTGCCTTAAGTTTAGATTGAGTTCAGCACCCCACATGTTTGTTTATCTTGTGTTGAGACTTACAACCAATTGTCTTGGGTTTCTGGATGAGACACTGGGCAGAGGCTCAGGCAGTGTCTGCTAGTGTTTACTGGCACCTGGGTGAATCTCCTGGCAGTCCTGATTCTGAAGGCCAGCATCCACCTGCATGTGGGCCTCTGACAATGACTTTTTCTTCCAAGACAGGGTTTCTCTGTGTGGCCATGGCTGTCCTGGAACTCACTCTAGACCAAGTTGGTCTTGAACTTAGAGATCTGCCTGCCTTGTTTCCCAAGTGCTGTGATTAAAGGCATGCGCCACTATTGCCCAGCTCTGACAATGATCTTGAAGAGGGATCCCACCTCTCTAAGCACTCTGCACTGGGCCCTAATCACTGTAAATTTAAAAAGTGGTACATCCCTGGAAAACTGCAGTCCGTTAGGGACAGCTTGTCTCACTGTATAAAGGGTCTGAACTCATTCTGACAGACGAAAGTGAGACTATGAGCTACCTCAAAGCCTGGATCCCCTGGAAAAGCTGCTAACAGGGCCCTGGAACCAAGATGCCTATGGTCCCCTGCCACAGTGCACCCAGTAGAAGGTGCCCTCCTACAGCTGCCTGGTCTTTAGCCCTGCATCTGTGACTTTGCTTCCTCCTAGACGGTGCCTAGGCCCTGGAGCAAGAAGAGGGCCCTGGGCTGGTGCCAGGCCTGCAGGTATCTGAGTTCTTGAATCAGAGCTGGGCCTTCCTCCTGCTGGCACCAGACCCTGACAAATGGTACGGGCCTGTCTCTCTCTGGTGCCAGGAGGTCTGATCGCTGAAGAGGTACAGGGCTCCAGAGCGTCTGTGCCATGCTGGGGAGACAGGTGTGGCCCAATCAGCGGTCCATCTCATCTGTGATAGCTCTGGTTACACACAGTGCATACCGCATCAGCACAGAGCAGGCAGGGATGGAAGAGGAGTCTGGTACAAGCAATACTGTGGCCATTTAGCAGCTGGGTCACCTCAGCCATCCCAGGGGTCTGGGAACAACACCAAGGGTCTACCAAAAAACCTGTACCAACAGCTCCTGGGGCATATGGCTGATATCACACCGTTTCTTCAGGTGGCATGTGCTGAGGAGTTGGAGCTGTACCCACCACAGGCACGTGGCCCAGCTCAGGCTGCAAATGCCTCTCAACTGCCCAGGACTTCCTTTTAAAGATACTTGGCACTGTAGGATCAGTGGACAGCCGGGAGTAGGCACACAGTCTAAGCCAGCTCCCCTGGAGAGATTCTAGCTTGAGAAGACCGACAGTCAACAGGTTTGGAAGCAGTCTTAGATAGCAGGAGGAACTTAAGGAAATGTCCCCATGTCCCTGGGAGGGCGATGGTAGCAGCTTTGATGTGCCTAATGCAGGGCTCTTTGAAAAAGACTGCTGGACTCATGGCCAGGTGACAGGGACCACCACAGAGATTGCTAGCAGGCTATATAGACAGAAGGAGTATGTGTTATGGTCAAGTCTATGAAGTATGTGCTTGCTTCTGTGGGAAAAAAAAAGGTGCTGATTGGGTCAGGGAGTCAGCAGGCAGCTATAGCCCCTGTATCTATAGCCAGGGTGCCATCAGGCAAGACAGTTTTCCACCCTGCTACCCCATTCTCCTCGCTCTTCCTTTGTGCCTGGGCAAACGGCAAACACCCACTTTCCTGTACCGCATATCTGCATATCCACCTCTGTACACTTCTGACTTTGTTAGCCCCTCAGCTAGATGATGCACTCCCTGGGGTTCAGACAGTTGTCACCTCTCAGGCCTACTGGCGACCTGGCCACTGTACCCAGCCTCTCTAGCCCTCACCTGCTCTAGTTCTTTCCCATAACCCCACCTCATCTGGTAGACTCTATTGCCTCCGTGTTTTAGTATCTGTTGTCTTTACCTGACCAGTTCTACCATAGTGAAGTTTCTGTCTTTACTATGTGATCTGCACTGGGAACTCTGGCTCCCAGTTGTCAGTGCTGGTGAGACCCTACAGGGCTGGAGGCCCTAGAACAGAACCCAAAACAGTAAGCATCTAGAAGCAGCCTGTAAGGTAGTTCCTGCATAGCCAATGTCAACCAAGAAGTCTACTTCCAGGAATGCAAACCAGACAAGTGTGTGCCATGTGGGCCCAGATGTGTAGAGGTACCTTCATGCAGAGGTACCCAGCTCTCACTGATCAGGGCTGGGGGCACTGAGGTGCCAAAGAGCTTCACACTTGCCCAAGGTCCCACGGTGGGTGGTGGGCAGTGTTGCTGTCTAAGGTGATCTGACCCCATCTGTGTTTGAGCATTAAAGAACCATATGTCTAACATTAGTTAGAGGGGCCCTGAGACCAAGGGGTGATGAGACAAAACCCCTTGTTGTAGTAAAGTGATGGCCTGTATGACTAAATGCAACTCAATGAACATTTAAAAGCAGATTCATGCTGGGGCAAGGACTCGGAGACGGCTTATTCCGTAATGTACTTGCAAGCCTGAGGACCTGAGTTCAGATCTCCAACAGCCAGGGACGAAACTGGGCAAAGTGGTGAACACCTATACTCTTAGCGTTCAGGAGGGGAAGACGGGTCCCTGGGCTTGCTGGCTGAGTTTTATGAACTCCAGGTTCAGTGAGACTTTGTTTCAACTAAATTAGGGAAGTAACAGAGGAAGACACAAAGTTGACCTCTGACCTCTATACAAACGATGTATTCTAAACTTAGTTCAAACAATGCAGCAGGCAGAACTTTCAGAAGAACCCTGCCAACTGAGCTACAGAGAAAAGACCAGAAGGCTCTATGACCAGCTCCCGGGACCACACGGGTGACAAGCAGTGCCTTTCCTCTAGTTTTCTGAACTGCCCAAGGGCTCTGGGTAACCCTGGGTTAGGCACAGAGGCCATCTACAAAGGCCACACAGTGGCCACTCCAGAACTCAGACAAGAGACAATGTGTAGCAGTGCACCCTAGCACACAGGCAAGCAGGGGAAAGAAGTCCAGGTGGGTCCCCACAGCCTGGTGGTGGGGCTCAGGGCACATCCACCTGCACTCATCTCTATTACATACATCTACATGCCAGCTCCTCCATGTTACACACACCTGTATGCATCCTACCCAAATGAACAGGGCAGTGATGAGGCCCGGGGAAAAGATGCCTGTCCCTCAAGCGGTCCAAAGAGCAGTCTGGCTCAGGCATCAGGTTGGATTTTGGCCCTCTCTCATGTGCCAGCACCAGACTTCTCCTGGTAGGGGATGTGCTGGGGCTGAGGTAGCCCATGATGCCCCCTGATCAGGAGGCCTATTCTCTCCCTAGACACCACGAGTCCTGGAGACTGCTCTATTCTCTTTTGAGCCCAGACCCCAGGATGTAGTGGGGGTGGCAGTGACCCTATGTGACACCACTGCTCATGGCTTCCCATGGGGACCTCTCCCAGGGCCTGGCTGGCCTTTCTCACTGTGCGCCAGCCCCACACAAAGGCACAATGGGCTGTAGGCTGCTGGGTCTTGGCTCTGCTGGGCAATCAGGGAAGAATGTGGGAAGCAAAGTTTTTCAAGCCCAGCGCGGGTGCTGCCCGGCAGTGTCCATCAAAGGCCAGCAAATTGCCTCCAATTGCTGGCGTCGCTTTCATGTCAGGGGCCAGACTAGAAGAGGGGCCTTCACGTTGGTGGGCAGCTGGCACCCCCCAGTGGGAATGGAGCTCTTGAGAGCATCCTGGGGTCAGCAGGCCCCTCAGGGATTCACTGAAGCCAGAGCAGCTATGAGGAGGCTATAGAAGCAGGACACAGAGAGAATGTGGGTAGGAGTTCTCCTGGGGCGGCAACCTAGTAAGGACTGCTGGCAGCTGACTGGCCACAGAGTCTAAGTTCAATAGGCTTGAACTGGACAGGACGCAGAGCCATGTGCAACTCTGAGTGGAGGTGACCTGCTGGTGCTGTTGGCAAAGGTAGACGCCAGCTTGGGTGGAGTGGGGTTCTGGCTGGCATGACAGGAATGGATGAGTTGGTAACAAGGTGGAAGAGGCTTTAATGCAGCCTGGCAGTCACATCTAGTTCCTAGGAGGCTTTGGTTGTACCCTACTTGTAGGGGTCCAGATGAGGTGAACCGAGGTTCTATCCTCTAGCTATGTGACAGAGCTGGGGTCTGAATGTGGGACTCCCACTTGCCATGGTTGGCCTGTTATCTGCTTCCTCACCTGACCAGGGACAGATTTTGAAGAGTTGGGGAGAGAAAGCTAGTGCCTTCTGGGTTCCCTCTGAACTTCTCTGGAGCGTGACTTGGTCCTCCTGCCCTGTGTTGGCAGGTGTGGCACCATGCTCACTGCCTCACAGGCCTGCCCTCGCTAGCTGTGGGTACCAGCTCCCTGGTTTCCCTCTTTTCTTCTTTGCAACGGTCATGTATGTAAACAAAGATGCAATTTGCTTTAAAGAGATAAGGTGATTAATTAAAAAAAAATCAGAACTGTATTCTGCTGTCCCAGTAACAAAGGGAATTAGGGGAGGGGGCGGCAGACAGGCCCGTGCAGCCACAAAGCCACGTTCCTTTCGAGGCTCTTGAGCACACTTGATGGCTCACATACTCCTTTGATTGGAGGAAACAGAGGCAATGGGCCCTGCATGCCCATTTTGATGTCTTAATGTTGCCTAATTCCTTCTTTAATTTATATTAAGCTTCTTAGCAGCAACAATGAATTCTTCAAAAACAAAAAAGGGCCCGTTGCAGAGATATTCCCGCATCAAGTTAACTGAAGTAACAATGAAGCCGAGCTTTGGAGATTGGGGTGTGTAGGGGAGAAACAGTTCAGTGTGTGGAAGCTTTTTAAAAAGACAAACCCCAAATCAGTCTGATCCAGACAGCAACTGACTTGGTCTTGAGACTCAGAAGGAGGCTTAGCCATTTGGGAGGATAGCCTAGTAGAGACATTTGCTGTCCTATGTTCTTATTCAGCTTGGAGGGGAAGCTGGCCACAGATGAGCTGCCAACCATCTGAGGCCAACTTCCTACTACCTGATCCTATGAGGTTACCACCCCGAGGAGGCTGCTCCTTGAAACATGTGTCGGCACTAGGACATGCCCAGTTAGGCCCCGGCCACTGCCTTGGCAGGGTGTCATTTCACACATGCAGCATGGAATCTTGGACTTTCTGGCAATCCTACCCCAAACCCCTGTGCCCACTCAGGGCTAACATATGCTCCTGAGACGTCCCAGGGCCTCTTCAGGGGCAGGTCCTGCTGATCAGGCCACAACACAGCCCAAGTGTGAACTTCCCAGGCACTACAGGACACATCTCTCTGCTTACTCATCTCCATGCTGTCCAAAATCTTGACCACTCCTCCCAGTTCAGTCTTCCCTGAAGAAATCTTTAGATCCTCATGTGTGTTCAGACGAGGCCTGTATTTCCTAGGTACCCCAGTGGCCTGCCTCCTACAGACCTCTTAGCATGCCTCAGCCCCCTGTTTTAGTCCCTGCTGGGCTCCTTCAGTGGGGTATAGCAACTGCCTTGGTATCTCCTGTCTAGACTTTCAATAAGAGGTGGTTGTACCCTGATAGTTTTCCTCCTGGAGTCAAGGCATTGACCCTTCCTCAGAGACTCCAGCAAGGGCCACCGTGGCCCCTTCAGCTTGACTGGCCCCAGCAGAAGGGTCCCTGAGTATGGTTCTGTTCCTGGGGTGACTCCCTTTACAGGAGTCAGAGCTTCTTGCTAGTCTGTTGGGGTCCCAGTGGCCCTCTCATGGCCCACATAGGCCGAGGGGCGATGAGCCTGTCTTCTGATTACAGCCAAGCAGGATGTGGAGGGGTCCTGGAAAACCAGACCTCTTCTACCCCTGCTGGCCACCTCCACCTGGACTCGGAGCCCTTTGGGACAAGGATAAGAAGGACGTCTTGGATCTATGTTTCCTCCCCTGGGCTCAATCAGGTTTGCTAGGAAGGTGCCCACAGCTTTTAGGAAATGGGCCATGGTGCTGGATGAAAGGGGTGAGAGGGCAGTGGGGACAGAGCTGAGGTGCATGGGGAGTGGGGGCAGTACCATGACAAAGCTGAGGTGGGGTGGGTGGGTAGGTAGTGAGAACTGCCCCTGCAGGGTTGTAAGGAAGTGAGGTAGTCGCTCAGCACCCTCTGCCTCCTGTTCTTCAGTGAACTGACAGAAGTCAGTCTCTGGTCTCTTCTTCTTCTTTTTCTTTCTTTCTTTCTTTTTTTTTGGTTTTTTTTTTTTTTTTGTTTTTCGAGACAGGGTTTCTCTGTGGTTTTGGAGCCTGTCCTGGAACTAGCTCTTGTAGACCAGGCTGGTCTTGAACTCACAGAGATCCGCCTGCCTCTGCCTCCCGAGTGCTGGGATTATCTGGTCTCTTCTATCACTGCTGTTGCCAGCATCCCCTTACAAGCTCACTCACCTAGCCAGTGCCACACAGGTGCTCTACAGGTGAGTCACTGCCCAGGCAGGTGAGGCTCTCAACTGCGGTTCAGGAGCAGGACTTACATCCAGAGCTGTGCTTACAAAGTACCCACTGCAGCCTGGTGCTCAAGGCAGGCCAGACCCTTTACTGCTCTCCAGGAACTGTCACCAGGGAGGGTCAGGCTCCAGGGCATCTCTTCAGAAACTTCTGCACTTTGGGTCACCATGGGGAAATGTTAGTTGGTTAGAACTGAGGGCTGCTGGGTGTTCTCTGCGGACAAAACAGTCTTCAAAGTAGCTACATGCTATATAGAGGGATCTTGAAGGGAGAGCATCTCTGGGAGGCCAGCCTGGCCGCAGAAAGCTTAACTCTGGGCCAGTCAGCGAAATGCTCACTGCATGGTGACTATGCGCCATGGACAGCCACATCTCAACTGCAGCACCTCCAGGACACTCATATGCCAGGAAACTGAGGGACGGAGACATCCAGTAACTTGCCCAGGGGCACAGCGAGAATGTCCTCGTTTAGATCCACACCTTTGACCAGTTTGCACAGCTCCTTCCACCTTCCCTCCTTTGTGCTTGGGGCAGTACTGGTCTGTGACAATCTACGGTGCGTGAGACACACTGGCAGGGCAGTCCTGAAGCTGAAGAGTTGGGGGCAGGTTCCTGGTGACTTCCCACAAAGTATTCCCCCCACTACTCAGGGGGCAGAATTTTAATGCTCCCACCCTCCACATGTACACTCTTTAACATAAGTTAATCTTCAATTAAAATACCTAAAGCAGAAACTAAGATAACTGGTTTAAAAGGTAGAGCTATTGACAATAAAAGTCATCTTCATATTGCCTTCACATTGCTTTTTCTTAAAAAACCCCACACATTAAAAACGTCATTTTTATGACTTGGGGAAAAAAGCCATCGAGAATAATGAGAGTGAACAAAGGCTCAGGAGCAGTCATTTTCCAGGGCCCATATGTGGCATCCTGATTACTGTATCAGCTCTGCTGCCAGAGAAGAAGGCAAAGCAAGCACAGGTGACTGGTACCACTGTCCTCTATGGCTGGCAGGCGAAGGGCAGGGGGGTTATCCCTCTCCATCCCTGGTCTTCAGCCCAGGGTGTCCAAACGCACAGCTGATGCTCTGCATATGAGCTGATTGACTGAATTATGTGTGGTCCCTAGGGAAGATCTCAAGCCTGGACTGTAGCTCAAAGGGGCATGCCCCATTGAAACACTGGCACCCCAGCCTGCCTTCCTGGTGTATCTGCCAAGGCTAGGTTTCCTCATGCTGAGACTAGATGGGTCCTTGGGCCCAAAGCAGGGTCTGGAGAGCAGTACCTCTCAGGGACCAGGTCTTGGTTCCTCTTCCCCAACTGGCCCCTCTGGCCCAGCCCTCCCACCTTCACAGCAGCTATTTCTTCATCTACTGACTGCTGCCTGCCCGGCCTCTGACATCACCATGCAGCACAGTGGCTGGTGGTCGAAAGTGGCTCTTGTCTACTGGTTTCACATTTTCCAAAATACTCACTGTCTTCTGACCCAGGCTGAGATTCATCTCTGCATGGCTCCAAGCTGTGGTTCATTGTGGCTAGTGGAGTTTTTCACATATATGGGGACCTCAGGCAGGCCTCTGGTTTGGGCCCCTCACTGGGGATCCGAGTCCTGGTGGTATGCTGTGGCATTGTAAGTGCAAGGGTTCCCGTCTAGCACAGCACCAAAAGAACAGCCATTGTCCAGATCTGGATCCAGCCTGGTCCTTCAAAGCCTGGCGGGTGCTACGAGAAGGCATCTATTTTTGAGGGGACACGGGATCATGCCCAGGCTCAGCTGCCTGCTGTGGAATACCAGGCCCTACCACTCACAGGTACAAAGGCTCAGGGGAAGAGTTCTGTGCTGGCCAGGTCCTAGGAGAGGGACAGAAATCTCTGCTTCCAAAGACCATGCAGAAGCCTTCCCTGCAGATACCAAGTGCTTAGGGCTGTTGGCTAAAGACCGGAGGGGTCAGAGGAATCAGGGACAGGAGCCAGCACACTCTGGAAGGAGGTGGGTCTATCACTTCCTTCTCCAACCACACATCCTTTATCATGCAGTGCACAGAGAGCGGGTCAGGGCAGCCCTGGGTATCTCCTGTGTGCCAGGCCTTGCCTCCATTTTCCTCCCACACCTGTGGGAATCAAGGCTGGTGACTGGTGTACTGGGGTAAAGGTTAGACAGAAGAGCACTGTGGCCTGGGCACATGCCTGATGTCACACAGAAAGGAAGTGGGGGTGAGGGGGTGGCTTCTGTCATGGGACAAGGCTTCCTGTGCTGACAAGATGGGCCACCCCTGTTGTAGCCCCTGTTATAGTGGTCAGGCTCGAGGTTCCCCCATTTCCCAGAACATAGTGGTTAGGAGAAGAACCACAGGCACAGGCTCCTCAGATAAGTGTCCCCAACACTGCCTCTACCTCCCCATATGCTATACAAATGCCACCTGGCCCAGAGTGACGCATCTAGGTCTGCTGTGGACAGAGTGGCTCCTTTCCGTCAACAATGCTCCAAACCCCAAAGAATACTGTCTTCACCATGACCTTGGGTTGTCAGAACAGTATGGATTATACCTGAGGAGAAAGTCTGGCTACATTTTTAGAAGGCCTTAAGCTACCACATGCTGGGGATACACACAAAGAAAAAGGCATTTGGAGCTAGTGACCTCTCACACCAGATTTCCTGGCCTCGGGGCTAAGCCCAGGTACCAATGCTCACTAGTGCTCCTTGCATAGCGTCACAGTGGCTCTCCAGCGTGCTTGCATTCTCACCTGTGATCTGGGTATGAGGACTGAGGCACTGAGGGATGTGGGGTAGACACATGGCACACAGAAACACCACAGACTTCTCTCTCTGCTCTGACAGCCGTGCCAGGGCTCACTGCAGCCTACTAGATGCTACATCTGAGGATACTGCCCAGCACCTTCACAACCTGCCCTCAATAAACATATGCATGTTCTCACAGCCCAGGCCTGTGGCAGGGACCTTATGTGTCCTGTGCTGGTGCCCTGTGGCTCTGCTAGTAGAGTACTGGCTACCTCCTGGTGGGTTCTGAAGAGCAATTTGGCACTGGAGGTCTGCTTCCTGCTCTTGTAGGAAGTGGGACACAGACCCACTACAGGCCATATCATGAAGACAGCAGGAGGTGGGTTTTGGGATTAATGCAACACCCCTGTTCTGTTGTGGAATATTAGTTTAAGATGTGTTATATCCATTAATGTTATGGAACATTTGTTTAATGATGCAAAGATGTATTGCATTCTTTAAGTTGCATTTTTTAACTCTATAAAGCTGTGTTATTTTGCCTGTCTAAAGCACTTGATTGGTCTAACAGAGACTTGAATGACCAATAGCTAGGGAGGAGAAAGAAAAAGGTGGGGCTGGCATGCAGAGAGAATAAATAGGAGGAGAGATATAGGGAAGAGAGTGAGAGCAAGGAGAAAAGGAGAGGAGGATGTCAGGGGCCAGCAACCCAGCCACACAGCTGGTCACTGAGTAAGAAGGAAAGATATGATATATAGAATAAGGAAAGGTAAATAGTCCAGAGGCAAAATGTAGTTAAAGAGAAACAGGATAATTTAAGCGAGAAAAGCTGGCTAGAAACAAGCCAAGCTAAGGCCGGGCATTCATAAGTAAGAATAAGTCTCTGTGTATCAATTTGAGAGCTGGGTAGCAGGCCCCCAAACAGCACAACAAAACAAAAGCAAACAAACAAGCAAATAAACAAAAAAACCAACTATATTGTTCAGTTAGGGAGCATCCATGAAATCACTGTCTAACGAAACAAAACCCCTCCCAGTTTTCCTGTAACTGGAATATATTTATACATGTGACAGTGTGGTGTCAGAGACAGCTAAGGCTGTCCCCAGTGCTCAGGGCAGGTGTCCTGAGGCATGCTTCTTCTCCAGCCCTATCTGCAACTGAAGAGAAGGGTACCATGGCAGGCAGTGGCTAGTGTTTTGAGGACTTTTGGCTAAAACCCAAGCCATACAGACTATCTATGGCTCCGTTCCCTAACCTCTGCCATTGAGTGAACTGAGGAGAAACTAGAGCTTGTCTCAGCAAAGGCTGTCCTTAGTGGGGACAGCTGCACCCAGGCAGTTTAACCTGCACTACAGTTTTTGTTCCCTCTGAGGAGTTCTGCTTTTATTTTAAAGGAGAAATCAGATTCATAAGAAGAGCCAGAAGAGGGATATATCTAAAGTAAACTGCCCACACTGGGAAGGAGTGTGAGCTCATAGGGCCATAAGACTTTCTTCTGGGAGAACCAAACCACCCAGGAGTCCCATGGCTTGCACTACTCCTCATGACTTCCATGGCCCACAGTCAGCTCCAGCACTAGTGGGAAAGAAGGGGTCCAGAAGAACTTCTTTGAAGGACTGGTGGCCCTTATGGCTTTGTGACAAGGCAATCTGTATGGGCAATGGTGAGCTGAGCTTGCACGAGCTGGTAATGCATGCACCCTGGATGCACTTGTCCCTCAGCTCACACCAGGGTTCCAAGACAGTTGCCCACAGATGTAAGGAAGAAGTGAGCTCTGGTGCCCAAGGAGGGAACATGCCAATCGCAGCCAGAGTGCCCTTCTTCTCAAGAGAACCTTCTCCAGGTAGAAATCTCTGACCCTAAATTACGTTTGCAGGGCAAGCTGTCAAGGTGTGGCTGGCTTGTGGCAACCTCCTTTTACTGGGGACAAGCTAGGGCCCTCTCTTCACCCATCACACTTGTGGCTCAGTACATTCACTGTGCAGCAGTGCTGTTTTGCTATACACCTTGTAGTTCCCTCCATTCTTCAAAAAGCCTTCTTCAGATCAATTCACTTCACGGAGCATTGTGTGCTACTGTGAGTGGAAACTTAGCCTTTTGTCTAAGCGCATCCAGTGACATAAATGGGCCCCTGTGATATTCTGGGTCTGAGGGGTCTGGGATGCCACAGGCAGTACATGCAGCCTATTAGGGACACCAGTGTCTACTTCTCCACAGCACCAGTCCGTTCAGGACTATTCGGTGTTGTCTCTGCCCTTGTGTGTGTATGTGTGTGTGTGTGTGGGGGGGGGGGTAAATAGCAGGGGCCTGTGTGACCTCAAGGACCATGGTTGGCTGTGGGAGGTCTATATTGTCCAAGTTGCCTGGGATGTGGGAATGGGGCTCAGATGTTCTCAAAGTGACCGTGTGTAAGAACTGCTGTGGACCAGACTTGCTAGGCCTGTGCTTGTGGAGCTAGCTCACATGGCTAGGTTTCCTGTATCCTATAGATACAGGCAGATCTGGCTGTCACAGGCCAGCTTTGGCCCCTGGGTACATGGAAAATTGTGAGCCTGTGTTCCCAGGGTCATATCTGGTCTCTACTTTCTCTAGTGACCCCCCAGGAAAGCAACTTCCCTATGCTACCTGCCTGTCTGGTGGCTAGGTCAGTTACCTACAGAGCTACAGGTGCTGTCACAGGGACAGCTTGCCTTGAGAAAGTTTAGTGATACATCTGGAGTGAACAGGCATCCAGACTGCCAGTTACACCCTGGGTAGCCATCTGGGGCCTTAGAGCAGGAGAAGTACTAGGCAGGGGCAGGAACAACAGGTCAGAGAGCAAGCCCAAAGGCTGAGCAGGACACACTGCTCTTCCCAGTCAAGCAGGTGCCTTGGCTAGCCCTTCTAACGCTGACCCATAGGTATTTCTTTTGTGATATGGGGCAATGCCCATACTTTAGCAGGCATAGGGAGATGGCAGTGAGGAAATCCTCAGGCACTTGGCCAGCAGATGCTCAAGAAACAGCAGATGAATGAGAAAGCTTAAGCCATGTTCTTTATCCTTGGACACAAACCCTCGCCATCCTCCGCTGCATTCACGTGTTGTGTGTGCAAGAGCTAGGGGACAGGACTGGGATGAGAGCAGGGCCTGTGTCATGAGACTGCGAGGCCTAAAGGATTTGGCAACATCACAGGCACTGTGATGGAGTCTAAATGCTCCCCAGTCTGTTCACATCTCTCTACCCTCTTCCACTCTGGGTCACTCTATTCCCCTGAGTCTCAACATCCAAATCACCTCCGAACTTCAACAGGCCACTGTCCCTGAGAGTTAGGCATCCACGAAGCAGCTAGAGCACAGGCTCTGTGTTCACCATGGGGATCCAGACTCTGGCTCAGGGTCTACTCACTGTGCAGCTTCCTATGGGATGTTAGGCCCCAGGCTCAGTCTCCTCATCATACAGGGCTGTGATGAAGGTGTGAGTTAACACGATGGTGTTCAGGGCAGGGTCACATAAGATGAGGTCTGTGTCAACTCTTTACTCCACCACATACCACCCACTCTGCACTTGCCACCTGTGCCTGCTGGGTGCTGATAGGGGTTCAGATCTGGGGCCATGCATGGGGAAGTGTGTCACATTTCCAAGAAGGACAGACTCATGCCTGATAAGGACATAGAACGGAAAGTTTCTGGCAGCATAAGAGTCATAATGGAAGAGGCAGAACAGTGAGCTGGGAGCACTCTTGGCTTGGCGGCCTGGGAGGACAGTCCTCAAGACAGCAAACAGAGGCAAGAATGCAAAAAGAGGCTTCACTGAGGACCTGAGACACATGGAACAGCAGTGCCTGTATGAATCCCACTGGGAACCTAAGGGCAGCTGCCGTGGGCCTCCAAAGCAGACTCCTCTGAACTTCCTTTCGTGGCTATGCACTGGATCCCATCTTGTTCTAGGACAAGGGTGTGGGAGGGAAGAGAGCTGGGTGAGGAGGGGCAAGGGCAAGAGTTGAACACTGGGATTTATGAGCTGCCTTTGGCGGCATGGGGGAGGGGCTCCTTTTGCCAAAACAATATTTAATTTTTTTAAGGCAGCTACAAAGCCAGGATTAAGCCTAGGTCCTAAAACGAGCTCATAAAATTGAAAAATATTTATCTGGAAGGGTGGCAAGTCCAATAAAAGTTTTATGAATGTCTCACAACTGGCCCGTCAGGAAGCTGGCCTCTCCCTCACCTCCCTCTTGTCAGAGGACGGCACACACAGGTGGGACGCACGAGACATGGCTAAAGAAGCCTAGTGCCTGGAACCCTCTGCTCTGTGCTCTTCCTGCTCCTCCTCACCTCCACCCCCCACCTCTGTGCCCAGCTTTGCCCAGGAGGTCCAAGAGTCTGAGCGCAGCCATAGACAACTCTCTCAGGGTCTTGGAGGGCTTCAGGCAGGAAGAGACCCCAGGTTTATTGTTCAGAGTAATAGGAGGTGGCTGATTTGACTCCAGTTTTAAAGAGACCCACAGCCCAGGGTTTTACTTAAAGCCACTGAGAAAGTGGCTTCACATATACAAATACTTTGAGCTCTCTCCTGGTTTCCAGGCCACTACCCCTCCTGTTTTCCACAACATCATACCTGCTTCTCCACTCTTCCCCGTGCACCCCTTTCCTTCCTCTGCTTCCTATTGCCCCTACCTTGGGTATCATCTGGGGGCCTTTGCACAGCTGCTCCTCTGAGGAACCCCGGCCCACGCCAGGGCTGGGCTCATTTCTTGAACAGGCCTCCCTGCCTTGGAAGAAGTCACGCCACCCGATCCGATCTTTCACCTCTAGAACCATCACTTCTCCCTTCCCACCGACTGCGGCCAAAGCACTTTCGCTTGTGTGGCCCTTCCCACTGTCTGAGGGTTCAGCAAAGGGTCGACTTCCACAAAGCCAAGGTTGTTCGATTCTCAGTCACTGACAGGAAGTCAAAGTTAGCAGGAAACCAGGTGGCACACACAAGAGCCCAATTTCTAACTAAATACCCAGGCTTCCTGTCACTCCCATGGCACAAGTCCACCAGAAAACCCCAGCCTCCTCTGCTTAAAGAAGGCAAACGCCAAGCCTCTGACAAACAAAACAAGGTGAGCACAGCAGCTCTGAAAACCACCTCCTGCATCTGTGGAACTGGCAAGAAATGGCCAGAGAGCACAGTGCTGGGGATGGCAGGGATGCAAACTGGCTGAAAGTGCAGGCCTCTGTCGTCAGTGGTACTGGGGACAGCTCTGCTGTCAGCACCTACCTGAGCTGCTCACGTGTGTCTGTGCAGTGAAAGAATGAATGTCCTGGTGACCTCGGACAGGTGACAGGTGTATAAATTGACTTAGTTATTCAGATCATGAGACATCTGCAGTTAGGTTGCAGAAGCAACCTGAAGTCATATCCATGAAACCCAAAACAACAGAGAAAACTCAGAAATTCTTATGTGGTGCTCAGAAAGTCTCACATTTTAGGCATTTTCAGTTCTTTGTTAGGGATGCTCAGCTAGTGATGTCTTGGATAAGGGATGCTTAGCTTGTGCACTGACTGAGTCATCAGACAGGCAAAGCACAAACCCACTGGGGCACAAGGCTAGCTGAAGGGAGTGGCAGCCACCTCCAGGGAGGGCTGAACTAACAACAAAACAATAAAAAAAAACCTCCAAACCAAACCAACCACTACCCCCCCCCCCCAAAACCAGGGTCTCCTCATGTAGCTCTGATTGGCCTGGGAATTCTGGCTCTGTCCCCTCATGCTAGGATTACAGGCGGGGCCACCACATCTAGTTCCCTCTCTTAAAAGCAAATAGGAGGCTGTGGGAGAGATTCAAACTTCCATCTTTCTGATTTGCTGGCAACAGAACCACTTAACTCTGTACTGTCTGGCATATGTTTTTCAGTTAAGAACAAGTTTAATTATTCCTATAATTTTATTTTGGGAAATCAAATAGTGATGAAAGGAGACACAAGTGACTAACTGCTCTTGGGTTGTCCCTGCCCAGACAGGAGGCAGGAATGCTGGTCCAGCTCAGGTACCTGATACCTACAGCATGGATGTCCAGCCAGGCTGTGTGCTCTGCTTACATCCCAACTGCATAAGCATAGTCACTGCACTCTGCTCCCTACACCACACAAACTGGCCTGAGGCTACCACTTTGTTGACCAACCCAGAGTAACCAGGCAGCTGTCACTTGCCAATCCTGAGGTGGGGCTGTGGAGGGGAGATGGTCCCTGGAAGTCGCAGGACGTTTAGACACAGAAGTTTGGCAGTGTGCTGTGATGGGGAGCTTTGGGGGAGAGTAGTGGTAATGTCATCCTGGGAGGGCTCCTGAGGGAAGCTCTGCAGCACATCCCGTGACTTCCTGAATCCTGGGTTTTGTTTGGTTTGTGTAAGTTCTACTGAACAGGCCCTGGATTCTAGGCCTCCAACTGCTGTCAGAAAAGAACCCTTAGATTGCCTCTTCCTGGAGCCCCAGAGTCATGACAGCAACCCCAAGATGCCCCAGAACTACCCATGTGGATGGTGGGACCCTGTGGGAAGGCGACCAGCAGCTGGTTTCTGTCCACTGTGCTGGTTTATGTTAATTGCAGATATTTTCATCGTATTGTGTTACTCCATCCATCTTTGTGAACGAGTTGTCTTGTAAAATTCTTTTAATTATGTTATTTTTTCTTGCCTATCTTCATCATCTACAATTATTTATAATATCATTGTCCTTGTTTCAAATGCTGGGAATAAACATTGTTGTAACAGTTCTTCGATGGGGTTCATATAATTTTTACAATTGCTTTGAAATGCCTCAATGGCCAAAGCTGGAGGAGGCTATTCATTTAGGGGGAGAAGACACCCCAAAGTGCTCCCTGCAATGGATGCCAGGTTGTCCTCATCCAGGGCAGTCCTAGGCTGGGGTAGCAACAGTTTATGGGGGCTGGGTCAGGTTTCAGAGTTGCTGTCCCCATAGACGTCAGGGCAAGATCCAGAAAGGGCACCGTCGGGGTAAGATGCCAGGAGAAAGATGGATGGTTTGTTTTCATTTTTATAGGATTTTCTGAAACCTCAACTTTCACCCCTCACCCCTGTTCAGCTCTCTTCTCCCAGAGAGCTGTTTTCCTGTCTCCCTGTGGGAGTTGGCAGCTAGCTGTGGGGCAGAACCCAGTGGAATGAATGCTGCTCAGAAGAGTTGCCTCATCCTGGGTATTAAGTATGGGTGAGACCTAGCTGTCTTTCCCCAGGTTGGCTGGGGCCCTTGTAAGGATGTCTGGGGACAGTCAGCACTTTGGATGAACTGGCACCTGGGCCTTACCCCCACCTGGTCTATGTTCTCACCAGAAGCTTTCAGATCTCCATAGGTATTTACTTTGCCCCCTACCATCCTATGATACTGACTTCCTCTGCCAAGTATGCTCAGAGGAGGGCAGCCCCCAGAAACATACTCTGGCCAGGGCAGCAAGGGATGCAATGTGCAATAGCCCAGAAGGGTGCCTGAGGGCCAGAGGCTACCTAGATTAGGACAGGATGATACCCTTCTTGAGGCTCTGAAAAGCCTTCCTGCCAGTGCCCCAAGCCACAACTGCTTCCAATGGGTCTCAGCTCAAGGACATGTGGATCGAAAGAACTGCCACCAGAGTCTCTGGTTCTGGGTTCAGGGCATAGTACAAGGCCTTTGGATCAAAGGTGCAGAGGCTGAGGGGAGGACCAAGGGCCACCTGGCAGCAGCACCCCAAACCTGCATGGGATACTGGGGTGATATGTTTATGCTATGTGGACTATGGTTAGAATCAGCAGACCAGCTCCAGGGGCAAATCCAAAAGTGGGGACGGTGTCGTTGGCTTGGTCCAGCCTGGGAGACACAGCCTATGTAGTGTGTGTGTGTGTGTGTGCGCGCGCGCGTGCACATGCGTGTGTGGGCATGCATGTAGGGAATGTAATGTAATTACACCAAAGAAATGTAATTAATCCCTGAGTAGAGAGGATGGATTGCACAGGGTACCTGGGAAAGCTAAAATCCAAATCCATCTACCTGGCTTCCACAAGTGTGAGGTGGGGTGACTCAATGTCTCTGGGGATCACTCTGCCAGGAGCCTGCAGGAAACTTCTAAATATCTGGTGTTTTTATTGTGGAAAATGAGAACAAGCGTAAGAAAACACCGTTCCTATTACAGTAAACTTACGAAGATGCTCCAGCAATGCTGTTCATACCTCATGTGCTGGGAACACTCAACATTTATGGAGCCTGGGATTCCCGGATCCAGCCTCAGTTTAGGTGGCTGGCTACTGTTGGACTTCACCAAGGAGGGCTGCATTGAAAATTCACAGCACCCAATACTGTGCCAAGAGAAGCTTAGGAGCTCAATAGCTTAGGTGTGAGCTAGAGCTGAAACCATTCGGACAGCTTCTTCTGAAAGGTGAGAAGATAAATGAAGGAAATGGGTGATAACACCAAGCGAGAAGAACAGAGCCTCCTCCTACTGCCCTGAGCTGGCTCACAGCTGAGCCAGAACTGAGACAGAATAAACTATCACTTTTAGGTTACCGGTATAAAAACAGTTTTGTTTCCTATTTTCCCATTTGGAGATAGACACAGATCAAGCCCTGACTCTCTGTGAGAAGTCATGTCCCCCGCTGAGGTGGGAAGAGGCCAGTCAGAAGTCTCTTACCCAGGACAGAGGCTGATTAGCTCACTAGTAGGGGCCCTAGGTGTGGAATAGTCAATCCACCCTGAAACTCTTGCATTTCCCAGACGCCAGACTCCAGGCCTAGGTTGGCCTCTGGTAAATTCTGCTGGGCCAGACAAAGGTACTGGGGCTGCTGGGAATGAGTGATATCACACCTCCCATGGTGATTCCCACACCAGCCACTAGGATTTGGAAGAAGTCATCCTGACAAGTGAAGGGACTGTCTTCCAATCCCAGTGTGTAAGCTGACAACATGGCACTGACTTTGGGATAGTACCGCCTATGGACACTGCAGTTTGAATAGCCCACAAGCAAGATGGGGCAGGGGGTGTCCTGCTCCTGACAGTGTACCCTTACCACACTTGTGGTAGGGAAAAGGGCCAGGAGGAGGGCTGATGAGAGAGCCAAGCTGGTAAAGCACTTGTTGCACGCACAAGCATGAGAACCTGAGTTCAATCTCCAGAATATAAGTAAAAAAACCCAGTGCGGTGGTATGTGCAGGCACACCCAGTACTGGAAAGCTGAAACAGCTTGGAGCATGCTGGTCTTGTGAGTTCCAGGTGAGAGACCCTGTCGTAGAAACAAAAACAAAAAATCCCCAAAACCAACCAACCAACCAACCAACCAACCAACCAACCAACCAACCAACCCTAAAATCAAAGTAGACAGTTATTGAGGAATAATAATTGAGGTTGATTTCAGGGCTCTGGGTACTCTCTCTCTCTCTCTCTCTCTCTCTCTCTCTCTCTCTCTCTCACACACACACACACACACACACACACACTCACAGGCAGAAGGAAATATAAACAAAAGCCCTCATGCTTGAGATGAGGAGACTATAGGCAACTTTATGTTTCCCCAGTTTTTCAGGCTACCATAATCTATGAGTACAGTGAAATCTGGCTTAAGACCAGGACACTGGCATTCTTCTGGCTCCCTGCACAGACCGACATAGAGAAAAGGGGGACTGAGTGGGTGGATCCTGAATGGAGGCCCTGAGGTTGGAGCTGCAGCCTCTGTGGCAGGCAGCTGTACCATGGAGGGAAGAGCTCTTTGCCAATCACATAGCCATCTATCATCTGAGCCCTAAATGAACACCAATGCACAACACAGCCCCTCGTCCCAGACCCACTAGAGTCAGGGGATCTGATTCATTGCTGGGCAGTGGTAGATCAGCCACACACCCCAGCTGCTTGGTTGGCCTCATGTCCCACTGCACTCCAGTTCTCAGCATCCAGTGGAGCTCTGCTGGGCCCAGACATGTTAGACCTAACAAAGTCCCTCCCTTTCTTAGTCATGCAAAGAGGTAAGCCACTTGACCTGGCAAGTTCACCATGTCACCCAGACTCTGTGAGAGTTGTGGGTAGAATGCTCACTCAGCCTAGGGACTGCTGAGGATGTGACCGTTTCACCTCTTGGCCTTCTCAGGTACCCCAACAGGAAGGAGCCCAAGAAATGACAAAGATGACATTTATAGGTGCAGCAGCTACTGCCAACAAGCCGTATGTTGACTGTTTGGCACTGTCCTGTAGACACCATGTTGAGAACTCTGCTTTAGCAGGGAGGGCCCAGTACCTGTTTAACTTCCAAGATGGGAACATTGTCTTATCGTCAGATCTGAAGTACATGACAGCTTCTCTGAGAGCCCACCCCAGAGGGAGGGCTGCTACAAGACGGAAAACTGATTTCTGTAACATGTCTCCGGTAGAGGCTTGTGTCCAGTACTAGTCGATTCAGGGCATACTATTCTGTCCCTCCCTTTGCTTTCCTGATGTGTGACTGGCAGAGGTCGTCTTTGGCTAGCAACACCCCTGGCCAATAACTGAACCACTGAGGCTCTCTGTGAATGAGTCAAGTATCTGTGTTAATGTTGCTGAGTACATAGCTCTGCACAGGGAAACCCATTTTTGAATGTGCCCTGAGACATCAGGTGGAAGGCTGTGCATCCCAGTACTGTGCAGACTGTGGCAGAGTACTGGCACCCAGGGAGAAGAGACTGGGGTACTGGAAAGTACCCTCAGTGCACAGGGTATCCCCATGACAAAAGGACCCAGACCCAAAGTCAAGATTGCCAGTTTTTGGCAAGACCAGATGCCAAGTACAAGTTACTTCTTTTCACCATCCAAGGACAAGCCTCTAGGCTGTGACAGAGAGTGAGCAGCAGGGAGTATACTGGGGCTTCTACCACTATTTGTCTTCCAGTAAGACCTTGCTGGGGGACAGAAGTAACATTGCTTAAAAGCTGTTCCCAAACTAGCATTTTGAACACACCAAAGTAAATGGCTACACAGAGAAAGCATTTAGAACAATGTCCCACACTGCACAATGTTCAATGACTATTACGCTCTGTTATTATTCAACATTCTCAAATTATGGTGCACTCTGCCCAGTCTCTGTGACTTAGCACTCTCTGTTCCTTCTCTCCTGGATGGTGATTTTCTTCCTTCTGTTGCCTGGGGAACTTCCTCATCACCTCCCATTCTCTAGAATGGGAGGGTCATGCTTTCTATCCCATGAACCCTCAGAAGCTAGCCCTGAAGTCTTCTATACCAGACTGCTCCTGGGAAGGAACTAAAACCAGTGTCCTGGGTTCAGGGGTCTCCAAGACACAGGCCATAGCTGGAACACAGGGGAGTGTGCAGAAAGTTTTGAGGAAGCAGCAGTTCCTCCCTCTTGGTTTATCTCCATAAGCATATTGAAGGTAGGACATGTCCAGCCAGTCTCTCTCTTGTGTGGCTGGCTAGCTCAGGCCTTGGCCTTGACTTCCAAAGATATCAGATGCCCTCTCTACACATTCCTGTGGCCCACTGATGAGCTGTGATCCACCGGTGACCATGCACCTGGCTTTGGTACACAGGTGAGACTGGATCCCAGACTCCGACTTTACCTGTTTTTTTTTTGTTTTGTTTTTTTTTTTGGATTTTTCGAGACAGGGTTTCTCCGTAGCTTTTGATTCCTGTCCTGGAACTAGCTCTTGTAGACCAGGCTGGCCTCGAACTCACAGAGATCCGCCTGCCTCTGCCTCCCGAGTGCTGGGATTAAAGGCGTGCGCCACCACCGCCCGGCTTCGACTTTACCTGTTTAACACCACTCATCATGGGCACTGATGCCATGACAGGATGCATTGTCTGCTGCATGCCAATGGGCACAGTCTTGGGAGTCATGTCACCTTTTCGGGAAACCTTCCAATCCTCAGATTCAGTCAGGGGCCTTGCTGTGAGATGTTACAACACCACATACCTTCCTGCTCAGCATTAACATGGCTAGTGGCAATGCAAACATGAGGACACCTACACATGGTCTGTCTTCACACCTGCTGCAGGCTAACCAAGTGTCCCTACACTCATACAAACAAACAGATCTCCAGGTCCCTTAGCCTTTAAAGAGATCAAGTTACAATGAGGTTGTTTTTTATTAATTTTTTTTATTGATATTTATTGAGCTCTACATTTTTCTCTGCTCCCCTCCCTGCCTCTCCCCTCCCCCCTCCAACTCTCTCCGGAGGTTCCCATGCTCCCAAGTTACTCAGGAGATCTTGTCTTTTTCTACTTTCTACTTCCCATGTAGATTAGATCTATGTAAGTCTCTCTTAGTGTCTTCATTGCTGTCTAAGTTCTTTGGGATTGTGGTTTGTAGGCTGGCTTTCTTTGCTTTATGTTTAAAAACCACCTATGAGTGAGTACATGTGATAATTGTCTTTCTGGGTCTGGGTTGCCTCACTCAAAATAATGTTTTCTAGCTCCATCCATTTTCTTGCAAAATTCAAGATGCTATTTTTTTCTGCTGTGTAAATGTACCACATTTTCCTTATCCATTCTTCAGTCAAGGGGTATTTAGGTTGTTTCTTGGTTCTGGCTATGACAAAGCTGCTATGAACATAGCTGAGCATATGCCCTTGTGGCACAATTGAGCATCCTTTGGATGTATACCCAAAAATGGTATTACTTACAATGAGATTGTTAATGATAAGTTCTAATAAACTGGTGTCTACACAAGATTAAGACAGAGAAATGGCTACGCAAAGACACAAAGAGAAAGGACATTGGTAAGCCAAAGAGAGACTAGCCTTGCCCACTCTCTGATCTTGGATTCCCAGTTCCAGACTTCCAGAGCTGTGAACAGTTCAACCGGTGATGTTGTGGAACTGTTGGGGTGCCTGATAAGAAGTTTACCATCTGCTGCAAGCACCCTGAACAAGTCACCCCAGCTGTGTTCACTTTGGTAGTACCAGAGCCTGGCACAGGGATGACACAGTGGGGACTTAAAAAGCACTGCAGAGTAGATAGAGAACTGGCACTGTGTATGCAGCTGGCTGTACGAGAGAGTGGTCTTTCTCTCTGCTGTGGGCCTACCTGTTGCTTCCTAGCCCCATAAAGAGGGGAGGGAGGGAGGGAGGGAGGGAGGGAGGGAGGGAGGGAGAGAGAGAGACAGACAGACAGACAGACAGACAGACAGAGAGACCTTCCTTTGTGAGAGGGGAATGTTATCTGTGGCCTCTGGGTCTCCTAGTCTTACCTGAGGTGTGGCCAATGAGCCCTATTTCCTGGCCTGAATCAGGGCTGATTTAGTCAAAACAATTACAGAGAGCTATATGAATTCTGTGTGCTATCAGAGAGGGGTCCCTGTAAATACTTCAACTTTGTTCAGCTGAAAATTGTCATAATACAAAGTATGTGGGGGTAAAAGTCTGAGGATCATAATGTATTACTTACTAAAAACAGAGCCCTCAGTGCCTCGGGTGTCACAAGGTTACTGCCTGTTAACCCGTGTACTACCTGTTCAACCTCCCAGTATACTCCAGGCAATGACCTCCAGTCCATGTATACTTAGTACATCACCTCAGACGTGCAGCCCTCACACACCCAGTAATGACCCCACCACACCCTCAGATCTCTCCCACTCAGGACCCTCAGACCTGCAGCTCTCAAACACCCCTATCTTACACTTGCATCAACTCCCATACCAGTGTACCCCCACTTTGGATGGCCACTCCTCCGACACCTTCCATATCCCAGCTCAGGCCTGCTTACACTGTCTATGTATATTTAAAAGCTCACAACAACCTCTATCCCTCTAGTACCAAGCACTGGCCTGATATACAGTTGGCTTCAATAAAATGCAGTTCATATAAATACACACATGACCTACATGGAAGAAACAGAGGTTCCAATTCTAGAAGCAGGTATACCCTGACCCAGCTATGCATATGGCCCTAGGCCTATGGTCTCTACAAATTTGCTTGAACCTACTGGGGACCATGGTGCTGTGCCAGCTCTGCCAGGCTCTCCCTTCCCTCCTCCTTTGAGCTTTCTGTAAGATCAATACCTACTTCACAAGGAAGCTGAGGTATGTTCAAAACAGTAAACAGTGGGATAATATTCAACCAGACCCTCTCAGGGCTCATGCTGGCTTCTTAGCCAGAAGGTAAGACTCACGAGCAATGCTGTCCTGACTGTGCAGGCCTGCCACTTCTCCCACACTCTGCACAGATGCACTTGCACTCACCAGGAATGTGGATCTTGAACTTGCCACTCTGGCCGAAGGCACTGTCGATGACGCCCTGCTCCCCTGTGGACAGCTGCACTTTAAGCCCCACAAAGAGCTGGATGTTGGTCTCCTTTTTGAACAGGGAGCGTCCAATCACACTGTAGTCATCCATTACCTGTCCCCACATAGGAGAGGAGGCATTAGTAGTGCATGCGGAGAACTGGCTCTGGGGTGGTAAAGTGCTGTGCCCACCTGTTTACTGTTTACATCATTGTGTATGAGGTGGGCACAGCCTGGCTGTATTTGTACCTAGCCTGCCAGAATCTTGTCAATTAGAGCTTCATCACAGCTGGAAGTGAGACTCCTCCGCTCACAAAACTGGCTGGTTTTGTCCTCTCCAACTCACTCTGCAGATGCTGTACTCAGCCTCTAAGTCAGACCCTACTATAAGAATTGCTCCTCATTCTGGCAATTGCTATAGAAAATACATTCACAAACCTCTCAGTCATGCCTGCTGCTTCTGGGAAAATGTCCTTTAGATATGCCTATCTAGGTGGGAAATGACAGCATACAGGCTACTCACTACTAGTGTCCAGTAACACAGGCCTTGGATCAATCCAAGTTCCAGCCTACATGCAGAAAAAAGATGCATGACTCCCACTGGCCACACTGACCACAAAGAGGAAAAGGTATGAAGGACACAAGGCCCTGAGTTGACAACAGCAAAGCCGTGTGCAGGAGGGGGTACATGAAATCAGAAGAAGCTGCTGCCTCAGGGGCAGGCATGGAGTGCCTGAATTTTCCACTATATATCTTTCCTACATTCTTATCTTTGAAATGAATGAATTAATCTGCTCAAAATTAAAATTAAAAATTAAGCTAGGTGGTGGTGCTGCACGCCTTTAATCTCACCATGGGAGGCAGAGGCAGGCAGATCCCTGTGAATTTGAGGCTAGTACGGTCTACAGAGCAAGTTCTAGGACAGTCAGGGCTACACGAGGAAACCTTGTCTTGAATACACACCCCAAAAAACCAAACCCATCCAAAACAAAAAATTAAAACAAACAGGTAATTATTTGTCTTCCACTCTAAGCAGGCAAACCTATTCTTTCTTGATAGCCACAAGTAGAATGCAGTCTCTTCTAGTCACTTCGAGTGGCTGGTTTCTTCTGAGGTATATGCCCTGGGCCACTGGACTATCTCCTGCTAAGATGGAGAAACATCTCACTGCTACTAAAGATGCCTGGATCTGGCCAAGCACCCTAGATGGATTGTTTTAAAAAGTAGAAACTGTCTCATTTACCCTAAAAACCTTTGGAAAAGCATATCCTATTCTCCTTGATTCATAGCAGTAGATAAAAGGGACCGCATTCCTTCTCTCCTGGTAATTGATGAATTGGATACAAACAATGATAAGAATTAGTCTCCACTGTGCAGCTCTCTGAAACTCACAAGCCTCTTTCCCACACAGTAATTCCTCCTTTCCCTCCGAGATAGCTCCAGCAAGCTTCCCCAGGGCACCCCCTGCTCTTAAGGGCGGGTCTACCAACTTGGCCCTCTGAGCCAGCAGTGCTAGCCTTCTGCTCATTGTATCCAGGAAGTTCCACTGATCAGGCTTTAGGAAAGCTGCGCCTAGTCAGGTGGTGGTGGCACACACCTTTAATCCCAGCACTTGGGAGGCAGAGGCAGGTGGATCTTTGAGTTCGAGGCCAGCCTGGTCTACAAAGAGTTCCAGGACAGTCAGAACTGTTACACAGAGACTTCATCCTACCTAAGGAGTCAGACTGGAGGAGCAGCACACAGGGATCTGGTCCAGGCCTGCCAGGCCCTTTGCAAAGTCTATGCTGAAACACAGACCAGCAGCTGGCATGATATAGCTCCCTTCTATACTGACCAGGATGCCGACGCTCACTGGGACAGATACACCTGAGACTCAGACTCCCTCCAGCATCACTTTTTCCAAGAAATAAGAAAGGTAGTCCTTGAACCAAGAGCTCATAGCTTACTTTGAAAGCATCTTTTAAAAAGCATCAACAGTAGGGCATGGTGGCATGTGCTGTGATTCCAGATCTCAGGAAGGCTGAGACAGAAGGATAATCATGTGTTCAAGGAGAATGTGGGGTGCTTAGAAAGTTGAAGGTCAGCGCAGGCTATATACTACTAGTCAGACCCTGTCTTTAAAAAATTAAAAGTTTGGCTAGGCAGTGGTGTTACACGTTTTTAATCCCAGCACTCAGGAGGCTAAGGCAGGTGAATCTCTGTGAGTTCAAGGCCAGTTTGGTCCACAGAGCAAGTTCCAGGACAGCCAGAGCTACATAGTGAGACCCTGATTCAGGAAACAAACAAACAACCCACCCCCAAAAAGTTCATTACTGAGACCAAACCAATAACAAATTCAACCCATAAGCACCTGCAGATTCTCTTTTGCCTCCTGAGTTCTGGTATTAAAGACATGTGACATCATGCCCAGGAACCACAGTGTTGTTTTAAGAATCCAGGTAAAGGTGTGGGACTAGTGGGCCCTTTGTGGCTTCCCCAGAGGCTCCAGGGGTTCCATCTCGCTGGCTGGCTTCAGTTCTGCTATGGCAGAGCAGCAGCTAAAAGGATTTTAAATCCAAAAGAAGGGTGTTTGTCATTCCTGGTTTTTTGTTTTATGGCCTGGTCAGGAGACATACTAGCACCAAGTAGGTCCATTGTGTCCTCTGAGTCTTCATTCCCAAGTGTAGATTAAGCCCAGGAAGGGTGGAGACTGAGTTCAACCCCCAGGTTCCTGTGCATTCCCTGGACACTGGTGGCCATGCCTGCTTACAGCTCTTACTATCACTTAACATAACTGAGTGGTCATAAAAGACTTTACACAAAAGACTGATTGATCTTTGCATTGTGTCAGCCTGACACAGGAGACTGAGGGTGACCTAGGGTGGCACTATGAGTGTGCTTACTCCTGAGGACAGTGCTGGTGAGCAGAGGAAGCCATCAAGTGCATTTCACCACAGACTGTCAGGTGGGTGCCTCTCATGTTGCTCAGAGCCCAAGCGGGGGTTGTTCTGTCTACTCTTCACAAGACCCAAGGGGCAGGGGAGATGTCTCTTCTCTGAATGAGTCCAGCATGGTTTTCTCTGATGTCTTGGGCCTATGTTAACTGTCTGACTTAGTGGTGCTGGAAGCCTAGCCCAGGGGGACTGAGGAGCCCCAACCCTACTTGCCCCAGCTCAGGGAAAACCTTGCCACAGTAGAGGAGATGGTCCCTATCTATTGTCAGGGACTCTACTTTCCACAAGTGGTCTAGAGGGAGGAGGTAGGGATGGAAGGTGGAACTGGCAACGTAATGGGATCTAGAGACTAGCACCCTTTCAGGCTGCCCTGTCTAGCTGCCCATGGTATGGCACTCAACCCAGAACACATCAAAGAAGCCCAGTGGTCCAATTCACAGACTCTTGCAGTGAGAGGAGACCACAGAGAGCAGACACCAGTACACCACAAGGAAAGCACTGCCAGAGCAGTTGGAGGCTTGGATTCTGAATCAATCACCGTGTCAAACTGAAGGCAATGCCTGTGGGGTTTGCTGGTAGCCTTGTTCCTGGGGACAATGCTGAACACAGGCCAGCGGTCACAATAGCTCAAGTGGGGACTTTCACTGCTTGCATGAGTAATTTGCTTCATCTACCCGCAAGTGGTTGCTGGAGGGATCAAGCTCCCTCAGCAGTTACAGCTGTGTATCCACGTCCAGGCTCTTGCTGCCATGCCAGGAGAGTCCCCATTGTCCCCAGCTTTTGAGCAGGGACTTGGCTGCTGGTGCACATAATTATGTCATTACATGTGTCTCTCTTCCAGGGCTTGGTTCCCAGGATGAAGCTTGGGAATTGCCCAAGTTCTGAAGCTTCAGCTAGTTCACCGTGCAGGAAGGGAAGTCACTATGAAGAGAGTTGAGCCAGGCTCTCCACTAGAGTGAGGGGAGAAGACCCCCTGTCTCCAGAAGAGAAATGGCTCTAGTTGCTTGAGTTCTGGCCCTGTCTCTTATGGCATCATGGCTTGAGGCAGGGGACTTCTCTGAACCCCAGTATTTTCATAACATATGTTGTTAGGGTTAGGACACTGATACTGGCCAGAACACCAGATTTGACAGCAGAATGACCATTAGAACAGACTCTGCATTAGTGAATGTCACACTGAAGTGGGGGATGGAGGGACATGTGGGGCAGATGATCTAACATACTTAGGAACCCTAGATGCAGTTGTCAGAACTTCTGCACAGGAAGGAGGGCAGGATCACACTCAGCATTCATAGTCAGCAGGGTACCCCAGTCTCAGGAGCAAGGGGCTCCTTGCTATTCAGGTGTCATCTTTTCCAGTCCACCTGAAGACACTGACACCGAAAACCATAATGGTGTGCTCTTTGCGTGTCGGCAGAAAACACTCTCCTCTTCCTCCTCCTCCCCAGCAGCGTGGCCTGGTGGAAAAGCAGAGGCCCTAGGGTAACCCATGGGATGGGGCTGGTTCTTGCCTCACCACGATAGCACCCAGGCAAGCCAATTCACCCTGCTGTGCCTCAGGCTCTGCTTCTGTAAAACCAGACACAGTTATCTGCGTCTCAAGGCTGCTGCAGGGATGAGACAGGTTTCTGGCACCAAAGTCTGTGAGCAGTGAACACCATGATCATATGCCCAGTGTCAACCCCGGGACAATAAGTTAGTCTGTGATAGTCTCACCTCATCAAATATGCTCCAGAGGCTCAGAACCTGAGACCTGGGCTGCCCGGGATGGTAGCAATACAGCTCTGCTCACCACAGGCTCTCAGGCTTGTAAGGTTGTTTTCCTCAGGCCAGGCCTCCTTCCTCTCTGAACATTCCTTACCTTTTGTATATGTGCAGCCATCACTTGAGTCTCTCTTGGATAAAACCTATGTTGGAGCTACAGAGGTTCTACGTGATGACTCCCTGCCAGCTGCCCTCCATGGGGAAAAGTAGATGAGTATTTTAGAGCACTATGTGCCAGCCATTTGGCCTTCTCAACTCCCCACCACAGTATTCTTACAGGGGAGCCATAGCCATGCTAGTTGGGGCCCCAATTCAGTTCTAGTTTCCAGACTAGCTTTCTACTGTTTCCAGCCACCTGACCCTGCATCTACTTCTGAACATGAATGCAATCGCCAAAGTGCTGAGAAGTGGAGCTGGGCTCCAGTGATCAGACTCTGACCCTGGAAGGCAGGCAGAGGTTGGGGCTATGGTCAGCTTAGAGCACTCGGTTGCAGTGGACCTTCTTAACTTCAGCCTCCTAGGACCCATGTGTCCAAGGGTCCTCGGCCTCCACCCTGTTGGCTGGGAGCCTGTCGACAAGAACAGCATGACAGACTGAAAGAACAGGAAGCAACTTCCTCCAGGGGTTGGGGTGCTGCAGATGACCTGCACAGAACCTCCAGGCCTGGGCTGTCCCTCCTGCTCAGGAAGAAACAGGTGGTAGGATCCCTTGTTAAGCCTTGGGCAGACTTAACAAACCATCAGTAGTGGAGCTGTACGAGCCAGGAGCCTGAGGCGGTGCTGGTCAGACTTCAAAGCTGGCCAGTGCTCTTGGTGGCGTCTGTATGTTTACACTTGGTTGGGTCCATGCCTCAGGCTCCTCAAGTCCAGCCTGAGGCCTTTCTGATTGGCGCCATGGGGCCAGACCTGAAGTAGCCAGTATGCCTGGTCTGACCCCCTCCCACCACAGTGGGGGCAGCTTCTTGCCACTACTCAGCCTGGACCCAGGGATGTGTGCCATGAGCAATGCTCATGTGAGCCACGGTCATGATGCACAGGGCTCAACAAGGGCCACCTTCTGGCTGGCAAAGTACTAGCACTTTCCATGTTTGTTTCCTGTTCTTTATCCACTTGCCACACCCTGGGGCCCACTTTAGTGCTGTGCACAGTTCTCTGGCTCTTGTATGGGTTCTAGATTTAAAGAGAGCATGTATTAAGAGTTGGCAGAACCTTTCTCCAGTGTACCATTAGTTGTGTGGGGCTGTGTGAGCTGCCAGGTGTTGAGAACCACAGTGAGGCAAGAGGATGGTGCTGGAAGTCAGAGGGCTGGTGTCCTGAGTATAGCAACAGTTAGGATGCATTGGGCACGTAGGTAGGTGCTTCTGGGCACCAAATCTCACCTGTCTCACTTCTTTCTTAATGCCAAGGAAGGCAGAACTGCTAGGGAGGAGAAATGTGGACCCATGAAGCAGGTTCTGTCAGACCTGGAAGTTCTTGGGATCCCGATAAACTGGGTTAGGAAGCCTTGAGTCATAGGCTGTGGCAAGGCAGGCAAGACAATGGCTGAGGCCTCCTCCACAGGACAGCTTCTGTAGGTCTGGTTCTGAGGTGATTCCAGCCCTGGGAACCAAAGCTGCTCTGTTCCCAAGCCCACCCAGCCCTGACTCTGTTCACTGGATGCTGGCTGGGTGGTCTGGCTGAGGGCTTCCCCAGTGGCTCAGGGTCAGACTCAGACACTGGTTGGCCTCTTTGTGTCACAGAAGCAGCTCCTAGAACCTTCCATGTTCTTCCATGTCTGGCCAGTAGCTCTTTAGCTGCTCAAGACAGAGCTCAAAGGTCATACTCTTCTGTGCTGGCTCCACCATAAGTGGAGTTCTGCTCCCCCTCTCCTGACTCTCAGTCTTCCACCCCATCCATGGGCTCTGTCCCTGCTGGCCCAGGAAGATCCACTTTTCTGGCCTCTGGCTATGTGTCTAAATCTGTACGCACTAGCAGCCTGTTGAGGACAAGCCCAACAGTTCTGCTTAGCTGTGACATACCCTGAGCAACTCATAATTTCTGCCAGATCTTTACAAATCTACACTATTATGTACACAACATTTTTATTTACATATGCCCTAAGGGAGGCCAGACATTTCATCTGAAAATCCACACCCCATCTCCCTGGATTCCTGCTGGGTTTTACTTTTAATGTATCTAGTCCAGGTCTGTAACTGTGCCTGTTACTTTGCTTCATATCTGTACCTGGCCCTCCTCTGTTAAAGGTGACTGTCCACTCATGCGGTTGTTCTGCTTAGCTACTGGCATTCTTTATTTTTACCTTTGCTTCTTAGACACAGCATGCCAGTAGAGTTTGTGTTTTAACCCTATATATTAGTTTGTCTTTATAGTTGGCATTTATTTGGTATGGTAAGTACTTCTTAATTCTGTCTTCTGTATCTTTGTTATCGTGTTTTAGCACTGTTCTTGTTTTTCTTATTTTTGTTGGTTTATCAAGTTCATTTCGGTTTTCCTTCTGTGGATAAGCATTTTTCCAACACTTCCGTTCCATTCATTATTTTTCTGTGCTCAAAATCTGATTCATATTTTGTATTTTCCTCTCAAACAGTACACCTTTAAGTGATACCCCCCTCCCTACGTGCTAGCCTACTGCTAGATAGGCAGACCTGTGGAGCATCTCCAGAGAGCTTCTGGCCCTTCAGACTTCCCTTTCCCCTCCTCCTGAGTGACACTACAGATGCCCTTACCTCAGTGAGCCTCTACACCATGGCCCAATTCCTGGGGCTGTGGAGCAAGCAAAGCTGGTCAGTTGTAGCTGTGACCAGGATTCCCTCACAGCAAGATCATGCCTTGGCAAGAGCTGTTTACCACGTAGACAAGGAACAGCAAACTGACCAGAGGGTCAGACTTTGCCTAGACCTGTTCTTAGATGGCTTGTGAGTTAAGAATAGCTTTTTGCCTAATGAGCTGAAAAACATTTTTTAAAAAAGAATATTTCATGACACATGAAAGCTAAGTGAAAGTTAAATTTTAGTGTGCACTAATGGAAAGTTTTATTTGAACACAACCATATTTAGGTGCAGCTCCTCGCTGTTTCTGAACCTTACTAGCAGGGAAGCAATTGAGGCGGAGACTGAACAAGGCATTAGGGGACTGTAACTGCAGGAACATTGATGGCTGACAGTCCACCCCTCCCCCCCATCTAGAGATTTGTTTGTTTTTGTTTTTTTTGAGACAGGTCTGCAAAGTATCTCAACCTTTTACTTTCTATTCTGTACTCTTTGGAAGGAAATCATATAATCTCTGCTTTAGTGGAGAATGATACTTTATTTCACCTTTGCAAACTTTTCTATGTAGTTCAGGCTGCCCTGGAACTCCCTATGTAGACTAGGTTGTCTTGAACTCACAGAGATTCTCCTGCCTCTGCCTTTGGAGTGCTAGTGATTTCTGTTAGTAGTGTAGAGCCCTCATATGGAAAGAGATGAAAGGGTGAACTGTGGAGGCTCAATGGGGTGTGGGGTATCATCTTATTGAGCCCCATTGGCAAAGCCCTGAGCTTGCAATTATTTATGTTAACTCAACATACCCTAACATTACAATATTCTTAACTCACACAAAAGCAATGATTAGAAAAATGAGAAAATTTAAAATAGTATATTCCATCACTGTAGATACAAAATAATTAAAAATGGGAATGAAGCTGGTATCAAAGTTTCTGGGTGGCTCATTTGTTAGCCAAGCAAAGAGAGCCATTTACTAATGGTAAGTTAGTTAAATTGTGTTTGACTGCACCTGGTGAAAAAAAAAAGTATCCAGAGAAAATAAGCTTACTTAGGATGACTAGATTTGGAGTAAGAACTGTTGCTCAGGCTGGGCCTAGGTTCCACTTACTCTGAAGAACACCCATGCATTCAGGCACATCTACAGGCAGTAAAGCAAGCACAGCAGAGACTGTGTGCCCCCAAAGTTAGCGTCTCCTGGGTGCCAAGCACTGGCTGCAGGACCTTGATTAACATTGTTTGACCCTGCTTCTATTTCAATTTCAGCCTCTACTGTGAGGGTGATCTAGGCCTCCTTCTTGTGTATTCAAGGACTGACATAACATATGAAGTCCACAAAGCTGACTACGAAAGATGACACCTTTACAAGGGAAGGAACAGAAAGCCCAGATGCCTTCATCCATGCTCAGATGGTAAGTATTCACTCACACCTAGCTATGAAGGTAGGGTGTCTCTTCACTAGCAACTTAGGACATCTCAGGTACCTAAGCTGACTGAGTATTCATAGGACACAAAGTCTGTCCAGGGCTGCAGAGCATAGGATAGAGATCTGCCTAGGATATCAGATTTAACCTTTGTAAGATGATCTGACCACCCAGAAACTTCTTTGGCAGAGGCACACCTAGGAATGTCTGTAGTCAGCCAGCACAGCCAAGGATGAGAGTTCAGGATATTTTTTTTTTGCCTTGCAAAGACTACCCATGTGTACAAGCTTGAGTCAGCATGTCTATCACTACCCTATTGCTGTAGACACAAGACTCAAGTTTTCAGCTGTTCAACATGGACTCCCTCTTTCCAGAGACCTTTCAGGCCTTCATTCTTGGACTGGGGGTACATGATTGATCCCCTGATGTGTACACACAGACACACACACACTTTTTCCCTATCCCTCTGGGTTCAGTTCTGTTAGAATAACATAGCTGCCCCTCAGAACAAGCTTGCTGAGCACTTGGGAACTATGCTACTCTGGCTTCTAAAGCAGTTCTCAAATGTGAAGGTGCATGCTTCATGCCTGTGAGGTCAGGACTGTCTACATTCAGATGGATGTGCCCACTGAGACCAAACAGTCATCCCTGGTGGCTGGAGAAGCCTGTGACTCTCACAACTGCTTACGTGGGATCTGATCCTGTGACTACAAGTCTATGGTCTGATGCCTCCCTGGACTAAGTATAAAAAGGCTGGTGGCTCTGGGCTGCCCTAGACTAGTGACAGGACACAGATCAGCATGTCTCCAGACCCTTTCTGTTGTTCTTGGGAGGCCGGGGTCAATTCAACAATGTGTTTCCTTGCTCCTCACTAGTTCTTCCCATTCTCTAAGGGAAGTGACAGGCCTGAGGGAGAACAATTAGATCTGGAGTCATACCAAGAAGACATTATTCTCTGATAGATACTTTACTACAGAATAATTACACCCCATAATGCTACTAATAAATCAAGCTGGATGAACAGCTCTGTGCACTTTATCACCACATCTGCAGAAGCATCCCTGCTGTGCTGAGGTGGATGGAACTCACCCAGGCCAAGGTCCTTAGCTGTGGGACTGATCGAGCAGAAGAGGCAGGGAAGGCAGAGAGCGCTAGCGAATACCCGCAAATTAGAAAAAGAGTCCCAGAAGTGTGTACCTGTATCCTACAGGTGTGTACTACACAAGGGTCAGGCTTTGTACTAGTTGCTGCAGTACAAAGATGGAGAGGAGGGGCTGCCTTCATGCTGATTTGGTGGGAGCCTAGCTACATCCTGGGACCACACACAGCTACCAAGCCCTGTGGTATAGCCAGAGGGCCAGGTAGACACGATAGTGAGGCCTGGACCCTCAGAAGCCCTTCATTCTAGGTCTGGATTCCCTAGAACTTCAGGAAAGGTACCACATTGTACAGATTCCAATGACAGGCCTGCATCCCAGAGCTTTGTCTAGTTATAGTGACCCCAAGGACATCAGGAAGCCAGTGACTTTTCTGGTCTTTTCTCCTCTTGTTCCTTATATCTATGAAACCACTAGCCCTTTCCTACCCTGTAGGCAAAGTAGACCTGGACTGTGCCTAGGTACTCCTACTAGTCATGAGAATCTGGGCTGGGTCTGGCAGGAGCGAGTTGCATGGAGCCCAGGGTCCAGCCAAGGTAGGGGCTTTGGGAGAGGCCAGACTGCTAACCTGGAGGCTCTGGCTATAGTCCAGCTCTGTGAGTGCATGATGGGAAGCACTCAGGTCGCCCTGTACTCTGGCCTAAACTATCTAGTTTAAAACCTGAGGACTGTTGACTCTGGTCCCAGCCCACACTTGGGCCTAGTACTGAGCAAGGAGAGGAAGGAACCCGAGGGTTGAGCTTACCCGCTCTACAAGACCATGTTTGTGTTTCAGCTTGTATACCCTCAGTGCTGGCAGGAAGCTCTCTGTGTAGTTCTTATCTTCCAGTCCTTGTAGCAAGACACCATGGAAGGCCAGCCGGCACGTGTTGGTATGAATGTCAGCATCCAACCTGGAGCCAATCACCAAGCATAATCGGGGGCAGGTAACTGGCTTCTCAAACTCCACCAGGGCCCATTGTTGCCTGGGGCACTGGCCCCCTGGGGTGTGACCTGCTTTCACGTCCACCTCATCACCACCTTCTGTGGCTGTGGGCATGGAGTCTTTGCACAGGTACTGCTCTTGGAAGAGGTATTCTCGAGAGAGGTCGAAGAAATCAAGTTTGGGCTCCAGATCAAAACTGTCGGGAGCCGGGCTAAAGAACAGCATGCGGCCCATGACTGTCTCATGGCCCACTGTGATATGGAACTTGGCTTTAGTCTGCAGGGGGCCCCGAAAGTAAGGGATCTTTTCCACAGAGATGAGGGCTGCGTGAATGGTGTGCAGAGACTCAGGTGCACACACCAGCCCACGTTCCAGCAGCTTGGGGTCAAACTGGGTGACACAGATGCCCAGTCGATCTCCTTGTATGGCAGAGGTGACGGGTGTGTGGAACATCTGCATGGACTTCACTTTCTTCACCACCTGATCAGGAGCAAGAGGGAGAACATGTAAAATCACAAGCCCTGAAGCTGGGGCTGGGGTGATTCTGCCTACCCATCCCCAGTCCTGGTGGAGGTCCAGGCAAACAGTAGAAGGGAGGCCAGGGTTTAATCAGACCTCTTTGGGCAAAGAAAGCAGCATCCCCAAGAGTTAAGGCCTGGTGGCGGCATGCATCTTTAATCCTAGTACTCAGGAGGCAGAGGTAGGTGAATCTCTGTGAGTTCGAAGCCAGCCTGGTCTACAGAACGAGTTCCAGGGAGGAAAAAAAAAAAAAAAGAGAGAGCCAAGGCCCAGGTTAGACCACTTTCCAAATCTCATCCCTGTGCCAGCACAAGAACAGTGGTCACTCCAGTTCCCTCTCTTTCTTGGAAGCTGCTTCATCCAGGATCTATACCCTCTGGCTTCCTCCTTTTCATCAGCCATTCCAGCGCATTTTAGCCCACTGCATAGCCCTTGACACCTAGTTCCTCAGCTTTCCAGTGTGCCATTTGCTTTGAAAACTCAGGTCAGATGACAGGCTATGGAGTCTGTGACTGAGGGCAGGACTTGTCCCTAATTCCTGAGTAGCCCGCTCTTCTGCCTTTCCTCACCCATGAAACTTCCACTGTCTAGCTTGTGTCTGCCTGCCAAGGCTGAGGGCTCGCTGAGAAGGGTCTTCCTCTGGTTATTTGACATGTTCCCTGTGCCTAACATGTGCCAGGCTCTATTCCAGGGGAAGGACCAGAATCAGCTCTGTTTCAAACAGCTTAATATCTAGAAACAAGAAAAATTATCTACACAGGCCATGCAGATGTTGTTATTTTGTATAGCATAAGTTAATTCATGAAAACGTATATTGATATTTACTAAAACACAATTCTACAATGTAGGTGCATGAGCCATGAGAAACATAACATGGCCCAGGGTGGGGAAAGCTCTGGTCTTACACAGGCAGGGAGAGGAGCACTGCTGAGGCAGCCCCTGAGTGAGGCCTGTGAAGATCCAGAGCAAGATAGCTCTAGGCAGAGGCACCAGTAAGGGCCAGGCCCAGAGATGGAGTCTCCTGTGAAGCTAAACAGTTAATAAAGAGGCAGGAGGGCAGTTGCAGGCTAAAGGTCAAGGCCTAGGCGCCATGCATATCATGTGGAGCTACATAAAGGGGCAATGTGATCTTATCTCAGTTTCTGAAAGGTAACTTTTGACTCCACACAGAGCAGGCTTCTGCAAATCAGGAGCAGAGACAACAGAGCCCAAGATGGTGGCATTCCTCCTATGCCCCCAACACAAGATGCCATCGAACAGTTTCAGTTGAACAAAGCAGAGTTCACGAAACCCATTTCAGAAAACTCAGCAAGAGGAACAGAATCAGCCTGGATTTTTATGATTTGGTTACAAACATCCCTGCCACCGGGGCCAGAGGCAGGCACCCACACTTTTCCTTCTGGACACAAGGAGAATGCTGTGCTGGTGGCATCGGGACTTGGAGCCTTTCACCAGGGTATCAAACTCAAGTGTTTGTTTAAAGATCATTAACTCCCCACCCACAGGGTCAGAGGGCAGAGAAAGTGAGAAGCAGTGTCAAAAGCTGCAGCCCAGATCAATCAAAGAGAAATGCAAGCCTTCTCTGAGGTGGCCTAGGAGGCAGTGGGTGATGGGGGCGGGGTCCTGAAGACTATTAACTCACAGAACATCTACCCTAAATGTACTTGAATCCCTGCCTCTCCCTGGGTCAGCGCTCTACAGCAGATCTGAGGAGGAAAGGGTGTCACAGCTGCTCCCGTGGCTCCAGTCTTACTCCTTGTGACCTTTATACCCTCACCCACAGCTCTCAGGGGCAGGAAGGCCTTCAGTCAACCGAGGGCCCCTTTATATGGGTAGGCTGCCATACTCCTCAGACCCTCAGGCACCTATGAAGCACTCTGTAGAAGGTGGAGTCCCCCAGTCTTCAGTAATACTCTTCATACAGCCCAACTACACACCCTCTGCATCCCATGTGTACAGCACACCCATAAGCCACAAGCCACAGCTAGAGGACTCTGGAATGAGTCCTCACACAGTGATTCTGAATGTCCTATGCTTTGCCATGATTCCCTTCCTGCTTAGGTTTCTTCTTCTTGACAAATTCTTGGTATCCCTAGCACCCAGGGCACTTTGGGAAGGGTTTCCCTATATGCACCCCAAACAAAGCTGCACACTCTGATCCTGATCCTGCTTTACAGGGCAGTCACCACTTCTGCAAGGTGGGTTAAACTCTAAGGCAGTGAACACCCACTGTAGGCTTATCAGTAACTGCCCCCCCCCCCAACGCCAGTGTCACCAGTCCTTGATCCTACTGTGCACTCCCTGCAAATGTGCTGCATGTATTCATTCCCTCTCCTTTCCCTTACACATGACTGTGTGCAGGCTTATAATGCGTGCAGTACAAGTCGCCAATCACACTGCCTGTGTGAGGGGCGGGGCTTTTTGAAGGAGTGCACTGTAGATAAGGTACTGAGAACCCTGCAGCTCACTGGCAGGGGACTGCCTGCCATAGCCTTTCATTTAGTGTGAGTTGGGCTCCTGTTCACACTTATCTGCAGTGCTTGTGATTATTGCTGGAAGGGCTATGATGAGCCTCTCCTCTCACATGGATTTGACCTGGTACCTAGATGAAAGATGGGCTCTCAAGAACTCGGATCCTATAGCAGGACTTCAGGGTCTCAGGAGTGTTCAGTTCTGTAGGTGCAGACATATATTTCTACCATCAGGGTGCGAGACCAGCTGCTATATAGTCTAGCATTGCTAGATTTCTTAGCATTGCTTGCTGCTCCCACCCAGCGCCAGGCGAGTTTCCCTCACAGCATGCTCTCCTTTCAACAGGCTCATGTTCTCAGGACTGAAATAATAAAGAATGCCTTGCGAGGGCATAAGAGCAGAGAGGAAAATAACTGAAGATCAAGATTCCAAGGGCCGAGACAGGAAATTGTGAAGCAGATAAAGATGGGGACAGGCGGCATGCCACTACTTTGGCTCTCCATGGCACATGCAGACAGGACCACCAGTCACCAGGGAGCTTGCAATCCACCCTGGGAAGCTATGAATAGAGGGCTGACCTAGATACTAACAGAACAGAAACACACTTTGCTTCCTCTCACTCATTTCTAGTTTTGTGAGACTCTATCCACTCACTCAAGGACCACCAAACATTCCTCACATAATGCAGAATGAGCTAGCACATGTGTATTGCTCAACATGTCTGCTACATTTCTTTCACATGTAAGTTCAGAGCCAGGATCTGGGCAAGAAACCAACATTACTGACTCTATGGATCTGCTACCTGGATATGGGAGCCAGAATTAAATCTTCAACTAATGAATATTAATTGCATGACTGTGGGAAGGTACAGAGAGAAAATATCTCAAAATAATAGCTCTACATTCCCAGACCTTAAGTGAAATGTGTATGCTAGTTCTTCCTGTGTTCACACAGCTATACCCCTGTTACCTGTTGCCTTTCTAGGTACGTCCAGCTTGGCCTTGTCATGGCCCATCTATGGTAGGCCCTGTCCTGGTTCTCTAGAATTAGAATGCACAGAAGCTAGGTGATAGGGCTGGAACACTGCTGTACCCTGAGCAGGATTGCACAAGGAGGCTCTATGCCCCGACCTCAGCCCTCCTGTGGAAAGAAGGTACAAACTCAGTGAGGAAGAGAGGGGGAGGAATATATCAAGCAGGCAAACAATTTTCTAAAACTCAAGTTTGTGCTTGCTAAGCACTTTGGTCCTTTCTCATTAACAAAGAAGCTTTACCATCATCTGGGTCAGTTATTCTACATAAAAACCCTATGAGGCAGGTCAATATTTTTATATTCAATTTTATGGATGAAGAAACAGAGGTTTGTGATGTCTCCAAGGTCACAAATAGGCTGAGACTTGGGACAATAAATGCCAGGACTGCAAGGCAGGCCTGACACTCAGTCTCCTCTCCTGAGTAGCTGAGCAGAACCCAAAGCCCAGGCCACTGGAGCTGAGCGCAGATTGAGCAGGAGTATGCTGTCCACAGAGCATACATGTCCAAAGTTCCAGAGAGGTGACTGCATACCACCACAACTTTCCCAAACCCACCAAGGCCCTCTGGTGGGTGAGGAAGTAGCTGAGAAAGTAAGACTTGCCTTGAAAGCCTTAGAAGTGCTAGCAGACACAGCCAGGCCTACCTCTCCACAAACTCTCTCTGTCTAATCCACCATGCTGTCTGCCCTGGCAAAGGGTGGCAATAATCTCATGCAAACTAAGCCTGATGGTTTTCTCAGCTGCGCTGCCCCAGCACCCAGTTTGCATTGCAGGTGCATTTTGGTACCTTCATGGAAGAGAGGACACAGAGCCTGCTGCCTGACATACTTCCTCCAGCTCTCAAGTATCTGCAGCTTAGTTTTCTGGTGGTTGTATAAAATGCCACTGTCTGGAACAACTGGGTTGGGTCTCACACTACTTCTTTTAATTAAAAAAAAAAGTTTTCTTTTTAAAGATAGTCTTGTGTAGCCAAGGCTGGCTCTGAACTCACTATGTAGAGGATAAAACCCTGAACTTCTGATCTTCCTGCATCTATCTTTCAAGTGCCAGAATTACAAGCGTGTGCCACCACATCTGGTTCATGTGGTGCTGAGGCTTGAACCCAGGTCCTCATGCAAGCTCTCTATCACATCTTATGATAGCTAATCTTGGCTGTGAGTGTGATTATATCTAAAATTAACTAAAACCCCAGCGGTTGGGTACACCTGTGAGGGATTTTTCTTAATTGAATCATTTCCACCTTTAATCCTGACATTTTGAGATGGGAAGACCCACCTTTAATCTGGGTCACATCTTCTGGTGGCACCTATATAAAAGGGCAGAGAAGAAGGAAGCTTGTGCTCTTTGCCTGCTTGCCCTTGCTCTTGCTGACAAGTTCATTCCTTCACTGGCATTAGACACTGCTTCTTCAGGATGCCAGCATATACTGAAGAGCACCTGAGACATCCAGTTTGGACTGAGCCAACTACTGGATTTTTGGATCTTCCACTGAAGTAGCTGGACCACAGCCTTATTAATTATATATATAGTTACTCTATCAGTTCTCTTTTCTCCAGAGAAGACTGACTGATAACTCCTAGTCCTCTACTGCACTATTTTCCAGGGAGACAGTCTGGAAAACTCACATCTAGTGTGCAGATAGAGGAACTGTAGGTATGCTTATGCAATTCTCATGCCCAAGAGTCTTCTAGCTTGAAAATGGTGCTCTCACTACATAGACTAGGACACTGAGGCCTGCGAAGTTAGGTACTAATACCACAGCTACATGTAGGATGAGTGTAATTCCATACAGAGGGCTTTTTTTTTTTAATTGAAAAAAAAATTTTCTGCCTCCTCCCCGCCTCCCATTTCCCTCCCCCTCCTCCCGCCCCTCTCCCCCTCCCCCCACTCCTCTTCTCCTCCCTCTCCAGTCCCAGGAGCAGTCAGGGTTCCCTGCCCAGTGGAAAGTCCAAGGTCCTCCCCCTTCCATCCAGATCTAGGAAGTTGAACATCCAAACTGTCTAGGCTTTAAGACAGAAGTGCAGCAGGATCCTGGCAGCCCCTTGCCTAGTGAGTCTGATAGACACAGTATGCTCTTTGGAGGAGCAGCCGTTTAAGACCCTCAGCTTTCTGCACAATCCACAGGTGCTTGTGCAGCTGCCCAGATCAAGCTGAACAGACTTTGTGACATGAATCAATTTCTGGATGGTGGTACCAGCGATGAGGAAACTGGATCAACCTTACCCAACTTCACTCTGGAAATGAGCCTGTGCCTTGGCCGAGGTCAGCATGGCACAGCTTTGCTGTGACTTAATAAAATGTAAATTGGGGCAGAAAAGAGACACATGGGTCTGACGCTAATGAGCAGGATCAGTTACTTCAATTCAAAGAGGTTCAGACTAGAGGGGGAAAATGAAATAAGCTTTTAAAGATCAGTCTAGGTTGGGCTCCATCAGACCTAACCAATTTTGTTTAATAAGGTTTCAATTTGGCTACTCTTATTTCTCCCTCTTCTTCGAACAAGGCTGTGTACAGATAAGACATTTTCCTCTCCCTAATGCATTTAATCTCATCACACACACAAAAAGGCAAACTCAGGGCTCTGTGTGAGGACAGCACATATGAGCCTCTGGGGGCTGCTGGGGGGCATCCCTGCTGGCCAAGGTTGGGCTGGGGAGCAAAATGCAGGTCAGCCTGGGGCATTCCATTCTAACCACTTATTTTTAGAGAAATTAAAGCCATTCAAAACCAGAGAATCAAGTGATGTGATATCACCTGTGTTGCTCTGCCAGGCGCTGACTAAAATCCCAATTCTATTCCACTCTTGACTGACTTGCAGCAACTATCCTCATGAATTCAGTGTGTCCTGTTTTATACATTTACATCCATGCACGTGTTCCTGGGTAGTATAAATACTTGTCAGTATATATGAAGGCATGGTATCACTGTTTATACTGTCTCTCCCTCAGCATTGTATTTCTGACATTTATTCATACCAGAGTACGCAAATACTCTGTGTGTGTGTGTGTGTGTGTGTGTGTATATATATATATATATATACACACACATCAAATAACATGTATCTATATATGTTATCTTGGTGTGTGTAGTATACACTAGTGGAGGCCAGAGGTCAACATAAAAGTATCTTCCTCACTGCTTTTCACCTTACGCAAGACATGGCTTCCAAGATGAAGGGAAGCAGCAGGTTTGCCTTCAGTCTGTCTGTGAGGCCAAGCCATATCACTACCTGCTCAGTTCCACTGGTGCCAGGTCCTTATTAGCTGGCCCACAGCAATTCCCTCCTTTTCCAGCTCTCTCCATCTTCCTCACTCTGTATACAAACAACTCAAACACCAATCTCAGGAAACCCTTAAAACAGCTGTAACTTCTAGTATGTCTGTGTACTGCTGCCTCTTGGGGTCCTCCATGCTACACCAGCTCTTAAAATGAATACATTTACTTCACTGGGCACTAATCACTGATCCCTGACATGGCCCTGGTCATGTCTCTCCATGTCAACGTCACAAATTCATTCTGCCCATTAGCCTCCCAGTGGCTCTGACAAAGGGGGACCGTAAAAGTGACAAGGGGCCTCTAGGAAGCCCTATTCTTCCTCCAAGCCACCCCTAGTATTTGTCATCCCATAAAACTTTAAACTGAATTACAGGAACATTAGATTCTTCTGTCTTCCACGCAACTGTGCTTTAATTGTGTTTGGTGGCTGCTGGGTTTGGAGTAAAGAATCCATATGAGGTAACCTAAGGGGACCAGCTGTCCTCTTGGTGGCCAGAGGCCCTCTGCATAATGGAGCAGCAAGGGTGGCCACATCTGGGTCCCTGGGCCTTGGCAATGAACAACATGTGCGTTTAAATCTTAGGTGGACAGGAAGGGTCCCTCAGTTCTGGGGCTACCCTATCTTCATCAAAGACCAGCATGAGGCACACTTGCATGAGTCTCCCAGATCCCAGTTACCCACAGCAGTGAGCAGCCCCAGTACACAGAAGAAAGCTTGAGAGCCAACTCATGCATGGAAAGCCTGCATCTCAGGCCACACCCACCACCCAGTGTCAGAAGGCAGGTGGGCAAAAGTTCAGGCTTGAAAAGAGGTACAGATTAGGTACTCCAGCACCCTAAGACTAAGGGCTGGCCCTCCAAACCATGAGCAACATGACATATCATGCAGCTATTTTGTTTTTTCTATTGTAAGGCTAAAGTTATAATAAACAGAACTGAGAAAAAGAACATATGAGGAAGGCTGTTTGGAGTCATCACCATTTGATGATGCACTCTGAGAGGTGGGCATATAGTTCAGTGGCAGAGTGCTTGCCTAACATGCAGACGGCCCTGGTCAATTCCCAGGCCACAAGCAGACATCCCTCAGAACTAAGAAGTTCAGACTCACACTGGTGCCAACCAGAGGCTACTCCAAGGTTGTAAAGCTGGCTACCCTTGTTATCCATTGTTCTACAGACCAACACTTGGCGAGTAAAGTGGTATTTCCATTTCTGGAGATTGCTGGACAGACGACACTTTCTTTTACCCACTTCAAAGAATAGCATGAGGTTCAATATGAAACTGACCTAGACTTACAAGTCACTTTTGATAGCAGTCTGGGTCTCACTGGTCTCAGGAGGTCCAACAGTGCCAATTAGCTAGGTAAAGACACGCTCTTGTTGCTCCTCTGTTGTAGAATATTATTTTAAGGTATGTTACTTTAGTTTATGTTGCATTTGTTTAACTCTGTGAAGCTGTGACTCTTTGCCTGTCTAGAACACCTGATGATCTAATAAAGAACTGAATGGCCAAAAGCAAGGCAGGAGCAAGGACAGGTGGAACTGGTAGGCAGAGAGAAGATATAGAAGGAGGAGTCTGGGAGAAATAAGGAACAAGAGAACAAGGAGAGTGGGACACTAGGGGCAGGCCAGTCAGCCAACCATCCAGCCACCCAGCCATGGAGTAAGAGTGAAAGTGCGACATACAGAAGAAAAGCAAAAACTCAGAGGCAAAAGGTAGATGGGATAATTGTTTTAAAAAGCTGGCAAGCAACAGTCAAGGCTGGCCATTTATAAGAAAAAATAAGCCTCCGTGTGTGATTTATTTGGGAGCTGGGTTGTAGACCCCCCAAAAGAGTAAAACAACCAACACTCCTGTTCCTCTGTCTTTATCACACTGTTCTCATTTCCTTTCTTGCCATTATTGACCCAAGATCCAACAAGGCAGTGGGCCTGGATTCCCCTGCCTGGGCTTGTTGCTTATGGTCACAGACGGATGGGATGGTCTGGGAAGTGCTACTCCCCCACAACTGTATAGTGTCAGAGAATTTGCTCAATCAGCTAAGCCTAGAGGATTACTGAGAACTGCCACTGCCAGGGAAGAGGTGAAGATAGTGCTGCCCAATGCTTCCATCTGCACAGGGAGACCAACAGGTAGTATTCAATACCTTGTGCCACAGACACTGAGGTAGGAGGCATGAACACCACTGTGGTGAGCAGTGCAGCCTCTCAGCTACAGGAAAGCTGTAGAATGATGGTATACAAGATAGGAGGGCTTGGCTAAGGGGCGGAGCCCTCTTTGGACACTGGATGCTAGGGTTAGCAGTTGAGGGTAGAGGTAAGGTCTCAATTCTTGTTTTTCTCCAAGGCTTCTCATCTCCCATAGAATGGGAGTGCGGGGTTCAGGCTGTGGGAACCTGTGAAGATGTATGGAGGTTGTATGCCCCTACACAGGTGAGCCTTCAGAAACCATCAGGTACTTGGGGGTAGCCTGTACTATTTACCACCCAAGTTTCAGTATTCAGTTCCTTCTTCAACTGTGGCAACCCCATACCTAACATTTATTGGCCTTGTACTCAGACTCATCCTCTCCCCTATATCTCCCATTATGCTCAAGTTCCAAAACCTCTACTTCTTCCTTCTGTACTGTCAGATCACCCCCCAGTCTAGAGCCTGGGTCAGCTGTGGAAACTTGCTCTGCGGTTCTGGACGTCCAGTGTCACTTGCCTTCACTACTCATTTGGCTTTAATGAAGCACACAGCAGCCCCTCCACTGGCTTCTGGGACATGGAGAAGAAAATTAGGGCTCCATCTTCACTGGGGAAGGTGATATGGTTTAAGTGTGATATGTCAAGGGCTACACAGGGCAGTTCTGGGATGATTGATGGTGGTAGCATCTGAATGAGTCTTGAAGGACAATGACTGTAAGTGGGATACAGAAAGGGCAAGGAGGGGCTGCAGTGTGCCATGACAGTGAACTCTGAACTAGATGGTACTTACTAATCCTGAGTGGGACTCTGAAGAGACAAAGTCCCATTTGCCTTTCTCTGTGTGCCATCCTAAGGATACATGAACAATATAAGAGGGGTTTTCTCAGAGACACATTAATAGATTTCAGAAAAGTAGGGCCAGCATTCATTTTTTTGGTGGTTTTGGGGGGACCCCATATGGATGTGATCAAGAGGGTCAGCACAGCCTCAGAATTAAACAAATTGGACAATGTTTGAGACTATTAGGAGGCTAGACACAGCTGAGGTATCTAAACAGCCAAATTCATGAGGCCAGCAAGCAGTATGGGAACTGTATGTGATGAGAAGTCCTCAATACCACCTGACTTTCAAACCAAGGCAGAGAAGGCAGACATCACAAATCATGATGTCATACATTCATAAATCACACAGTGTATCTTTATGGCATAAAGCTGGAGAAGGGTTTTCAAGGACAACTCAATAGGATAGGGATGCTCCCAGAGAGGGTACCACAAAGGTCTGGGATGTAGCAGCTGACTAAAGGTTTTATTATTAGATGATATTAAAAAACTAGCTGCATAATTTAAAATTAGCACTTTGAAAAGGGGGAGTTTTAATCAGTAAGGTTTATCAGAATAGGTTTCAATCAACTCAATAACAGACTACTTTCAACTAGACTAGGGACAAGGTAGGGAAGGGGAAGGGGAAGCAAGCAATGGAGGTGGGTTGCAGAGTAGGCAGGCAGCTGGAGGAAGAACCTTTCCCAGACTCCCAATGTGACCGGGCTCACTGTGGCCTGGAGGCTACCTTGCAGTCCCACCGTAGGAGGAAGGGACTCTAATGAACACAGGAAGTATGAGGTGTCCCTTGTATAGAAACAGCAGCTGTCTTGCCAAGAGGGGGAGGCCAAGAAACAGTGCAGATTGAGTATACCAGGGAATAAAAAGAAATGGCAGCAAATACAAGGGCAAGCAGGGTTCCATGAGTGTGGCTCTGGTCAGAATGGCCTGCAGAGAGTACGTAGGCCAGGTCCAAGAACCGGGCACTTGATCCCAAAATGTGCTGGCCCAAATATGTGTGGACTGATGCTAACTGCACCAATGTGCTCTGCAGCAAGGACATGCTCCTCATTATAGACACCAGGAGACAAAGTCCCAGGTTTCCTGCCTCCATTAGGGATTGCTTTGGCCCAACCACTCTGGAAAGTTCTCACCATGCCTCCATTTGATGCCTAAGCATCTCCACCTCTTAGAAACTTTCCAAAAGGCAAGAAAGATGACTCACTAAAGTTAACCTCACTGTTTATGATCACAAGAGATGGAGACACCCAAGCAACAGAGAGACAGCTAAACAGAACAGCGAATAAAATGTCGCTTGCAGTAGGCAATTGTGTCAGCACGGAGAAATGGTTCCCTGTAATAGTGAACAGACTGTCCAGGCATAAAATGTATTTCAAGAATCATCTTATTTGTGTATGTGTGTTGTCTTATCTGGTTTCCTTATATTTTATAACAATTTCTAAAGTAAGTATGCATAACTTTGAGAACTGGAATAAAGGCTTTCAGAAATTCCAAGTTAAAGGAGAAACAAAGTCCACTCAAGCAGGCTAGGCTGCAGGAATGTGCTATCACTGGTGCCTGAGGTGACAGAAGCCCTCTAAGTCCCTTCCTCAGTCCAGTGGCCTGCAGGGAAGCCAGGCCCTGTTACCCTCTAGCCTTCACAGTGGCCAGAAGGTAGATGCCTTTGCCACCATTTGACAGATGGGAACCCAAAACTGGTCATTACCCTAAACCACAGGTGGATAGCAACTGACAAGGACTCTAGCCCACTCACACCTGGCTGCAAAGTCAGTGTTTACTCGACCACAGTGCTGCTGTGACCAAGGCTTCACTCCATATCTGGGACAAAATGGATGCGGTAGTGGGGCTCACAATGTCTGTGTCCAGAACTAAAGCAAAGCGTGTTGCCTCCCTGTCCTCTTCCCCATGACCTGCAGAGATTGAGCACTTGGGGTATGCAGTAGCAGCCTGGCTCAGGCCCACCTTTAGGTAGACCACAGGAACTAAGAGGAATGTCCTAGCTTGTCTGACTACAGGAAATACTGATTCTTCTTCTGTTTCTTCCTGCTATAAGCTTCTTTCTAATTATGAAAAGAAGGCTAGAGCTGTCAGGAATAAAAAGGCCACCTGTGGATTGAGATACACATTACAATGGGACCAGGTACTATGGACACTTTTCTTCTTCCTATTTGTCTAATGTATTTTCCAAGCATTGTATCAGAAAAAAGTTTAAAGAACACATTCGAAACTGGGTGTGCAGGCATAGCCCTGTAATCTAAGGCAGAAAGATCTTAAGTTTAACGCCATTTAAAGGCTAATTTAGCAAGATTTATCTCAAAGCAAACAAAATTCAATGTCTTAGTTTTAAACTCAAGAAAATCATCTGGCAAGGCAGAATAGGTCCCAGCAGGTTCAAAGCACCCCTGCTTGGTAGCAGCTGCTCTGCATGCTTCCTGGTGTTTAGCACCTTACTCCTGGCCAGCACATACCTGGTCAGCTAACCTGCTAACCAGAGGGGTTGGTGGCTGAGGTAAGGCTCAGTTAGGTCATGGGGGCAGGGGGCGAGACATGAAACTGTCAGGTTGAAACTGTCAGGTTTCCAGGCTCAAGAGAAAACCCTCAGCACCTGAAGACCAGTGGCTTCTGCTTTTCCTCTGTTCTACCCACCTAGGTGACTGCTGCTCTTTGCTCTTCACCCCTAACATTTAGGTTCACTCAGGCCTTCATGGCCCCCTCATCACTCTTAGCACAGAGACCCATGAGCAGTCTATCTCTGGTACGGCATGGCACACTCCAGGGCACGAGCAGAGACCAACAGGACACTCTGAGTCAGCACCTATAGGTGATGCACTAGCAAGGACTGAGTAAGCAAAGATTTTTAGGAAGGCTTTCCTAGCGGAGGAGGTTGGTGAAGAAGCAATGCAGGAAACTCTAGGGTTGGAGGTCTGTGAGGTCAGCATGGGAAACAGAATTGCCAGGGGGGCACAGGGGAACTGTCCAGGACTGTTCTGGGATGACAGCAGTGGACAGAGGCTTGTCAAAGTACTGGGGAGTCATATCATCGCCTGGCTCTCTTCTCATCGCTTTTCCTGCTGGTTTTCCGCTCATGCTTAGAGAACACGTATGATCCTAGTACACAAGGACCCACAGGAGTGTCATGCTGAAAGGAGCTCTGCCAGTATCTATCTCTTACGAATAGTGCCCTCTACCCAGCCGCTCCCTACTTGCCTGGTACTTGTTTCTGTCACAGTGGCTACCACTATCCCCATTCTTGCCCTACTATTGGGCCAGATGATACTCTGACAAGCTTGCAGGACTTCATCTTCATAAAAATTTTACTTGGGATTTTTCACTATGCCCCACAGCATACAGATGACCAAACTGAGGCCCAGGAAAGCCAGGTGAATAACCCAAGGTCACACAGATCAGCAACGGTGGAATGGAGGCAGGATTACAGCGGCACCTACAGAAGGTGGAATGACTACTGCCTCACTTGAGTGTCCTACAAGATCCTTGAGAAAGTGCTGCTCTAGGTCATCTCTCTGAACAAGCAAAAGGGGGCTGGGCATGTTCTCTGTGCAGTAATGGTTTTGGTGTAGAGGCTCACATAACACATGACACCAGGCCTTGGAGCCTTAGCTTCCTGTGATCTGATTTTAGGTTACAGTAACTACACGACATTGAACAAAGGCGGTTCCCTCTGTTTCCTTAAATGGAAAATGTACCAACTCCATTGGGCAGATATAAGATTGAGATAATATACGTGAAATACTGTGGCATTTAAACACACACACAACCTCTCAAGCTGGGAGAGGGATAGATCAGTGGTTAAGAGTACTTTTGCTTTCAAGACCTAGGTTTGGTTCCTAGTACCCCACATGGTATCTCATAACTGTCTAATTCTAGTTCAAAGGGGATCTAATGCCATCTTCTGGCCTCCTCAGGCATTAGGTACACACGTGGTACACATACATGCAGGCAGATAAGCACTCATACACATAAAGTAACAAAAAATTAAAATATAGAGGTAACATAGATTGTTCAATAAAGACCTCCCCATCTGTGGTTTGCTGACCCTTGCAGAGTACTTTCCCTCATCAAGGCTCTGAATATGGCAGCAAGACATGCAGTTCTTAGCAGTGGGCAGATCTGCATTGCCTCAACAGGCATCACTCAATCCAGGGGCACTTTCAGATCAAGCAAAGGATGGGTGAGAGCTGACTCTGCAGTTAGGGGTACTAGCGTGATATGGCAACCACATTACCCCTACAGTATGGCAATCAATAACTGTTTGCCTCACCTATAACATGACATTAATGACCCAGGCCCTGAGAAGACAGGTATTCAGAGAGAGCCCCTGGCTGGCTGTGGTGTGATTGTTATTCCAAACTGTCTCCTAGGAGCGGAGGAGAGGCCAATCCACAGATGACTTTCAGAAGCTTAAGGGCATAAGCTCTGTGCAGTCTGTTTGGGGCAGACCACGCAGCACACAGGCCAACGTGAGTCATGTTCTATCGCAAATAAAAATCGGTCCATGAATATACATAATCCCCAGGTAATTCTCCCAACCTCAGACCAGTAATGGAGCCACCCTCGCTCACTGAGGCATGAATATTTACCGCCCCTGGCTTTGCTGCTCTCGATCTGGGCTCAATTTTGCAAATTAAAATGAGGGCTGTGGATAGAGAGATTACAAGGGGGCCTCTGCAGACTGCTGTCCCCGGCAAGGCAGCTGGGCAGGACGAGTTGGTTCCTAACTGCTAGCCTGGTGCCTTGCTTGAAGGAGTGGCAGCCATAGAAAGAGGCAAGAGGGTCAAATGTGTTAGGGCTTCAGAAATAAGGATGGGCACATAAATGGCAGTCAATATGGACACATGACCCAGATGGAAATGTATGAACAACTTTCAGGCTTCTCCTTCTGTTGGCTGAGGTTGTTGCCAAGCAGTGAAAGGAGCAGGGACATTAAGCTCCAACCGATCTGGTGCAGACTGTGTCCAGGCCTAAACATAAGGTGTTCCGTTTCATCTCTTCAGATCCTGCTTTCTCACTCGCACAGCAGGATAAACATGCCTTTCTCCCTTTGTTGGCTTGGTGTCCATGGAGTATCTGCCCACGACACACTCTTCTGGTTGACTGACATTTGCTGTGGGTGCTCCATGTATTATTCGGAAAGGGCTGGGATATGAAGTGATATCAAAGGCAATACCTGGGTGGTGATGTTAGCATCACTGCTGACAGGTAGCAGAGACAAAGGGAACCAATTTGTCTGAACTTCCTAGACACTTGAAGCAAGGTTATGGTGGCACTTGGCACTTCTCTCTGGATTTTGCAAGCAGAAGGAACTAAATAGCAGTCTGCCTTTCCTGTCCTGGGCAAGAGGTAGGAAAGAGAAAACAGCAGAACAGAAGAGGCTGCCCTAAAAAAAGCACATTATATCCATACCTGGATTGTCAGAAAGAAACCCACTGTTTTCTATAGTTAATATACACAACAGAAAAGGTCTGCAAATTACAAAAATACAAAAACAAAAACAAAAACAAAAGGCTGCCCTGAAAGAGTGGAGGAGAGCATCCAGTTTCCAATAGATCTAAATGTCCCTTTGCCTACTGTAGAACTTGGGGTCCTAGAGACTAGAAGCCACAGATGGAAGAATCACTTCAGCTGTCAAGACCAAAAGGCATCTGGAATTAAGTCTGGCAATTATGCCCCAACTAACCTTTCAAAGGGACAGTGCTTGCCATCATTGAACAACCTATGTTCTTGGTTCTGGTGAGGGCCTTGCTAAACATCTGACCCCTAATGGTCGCTCATGGGAGAGTAACACATGGACTTCATGCTTGGTCACCATGGTTATACATGGCTGTCATGTGCTGAGCCAGGCTAATGAAGGGCCTAGTCTCCCTACCTGCTCAGACTGTGTGCCTCCAAACTGTATACATCTATGGAGACCAAAGGAATGGGGCTCACTCCATTCAGCCTTATTAGGAGCTTTGAGTCACTAATAGCTCCCAAACCATAGCCAAGGAGGGGCCAAGGGCACAAGGATAGGAGCCTTAGTCAAGCAGGACTGCAATGCAGGGATCATGAGGAAACCCAGAGAGGCAGTGAAACTGGGGTGGCAAGGCAAGAGGCCCAGCCTGTATGCAGTCTGAGGCAGAGGCCACAAAGCCCAGTATATGGTGTGCTGTAGCTGAATGGAACACCATCCCAAAAGGCTGCCACAGGGATGGGGCTCTCCTCAAATCCTACTGACAGCCATGAGATGCCATACGAGTGAGAAGTGATTAAGAGACAAAGCCAGAGCACCCAGTGGGCTACTGAGCCGCTCTGAGAAGAGTGTTCTCAAAGTGGGGCCTGGTCTGCCTCAGTAACACAGCAGCAAATTGCAAGGGACTCTGCAGGGTGCTGCAGGGTGGAGAAAAATGTGGGGAACACAGCTAGAAGGGAACTCTGTGTCTGAGGAGGGATGTACATCACCTCTCCCAAGTCCACAACAGAGAGCCATAGCCACTGCTGCTGTCTCCATCCTCTGTGCTGACTTGGGAGGCCTTGGTACCAAAGGGTTACTGGTTGAGCTCAGAAACCCTAACCCCGCCTGACAAAACGGCTTCTATTTTTCTTTCTGCTTTCTTTAAGACCCCAGATGTGTTCTTGCACATCAAAAGAGAACAACTTATAAAGTTAAACTAAATCAAGGGCTTTTGTTCTGAGGCATCGTTGCTGAACTAATTATTCCTGTATGTTGTTTAATGAAATAGTGGTGCCATATATTAAACCAGCTAACAGGATGAGCACATGAGTTACAAGGAAGGTCGAGACTGGGATTATAAATTTAACTTTTTCTTAAGAAGAGATGAAACAAACCACTCAACTCCCTGCTGTCGTATGTCACGGGAGGGGAAAATGATGGCACCACACAGCGCTGAGGGAGGCCTGTGCCCCAGTGAAAGGACGCTGGCGGACTAAGCAGCAGCCTCGCTTGCTAGCTCTCACCCTGGGTCTTCTATACCAGAGCTCAAGTAGGCTGCAGGCAAGTTCCTCAGTCCCCCACATGCCCTGAGTCCCCAGACAACAGACCCTTGTGAAAGTTCTCTAGAGAGCCGAAGTAGCTCCAAACTATACTGTCTAGCGAAGATGCTGTGCAGCATAAATGCCAAACAATCTTCATATGGACCACAAGGGATGTAGCCGCAGAACTGGCTCCTTCTGAGAAGTCAAGCCCTGCAGCCCTGCAGGGTCAGAGAGGCCAGAGTGAATAGGCACTGACACATGAAGGTTTGATGTCACACTTCCTGTATGAAATGTATGTTTGCAATGGAGTATGGGTAACACTTGTTCACCAAGCAAATCTGCAAGCTACTTCTAACCCTCATTCTTTTCTGGGTGCAATCTCAGAGACTTTCAACTTGTCTGTGTATTAATTTTTTACGAGAGCATGGATTCCCATCATAACTGAATAAAATAACAGAGACACAGCAGAGTCTGAAAAACAAATCCACAAACAGCATGTCCCTGTGGCAGACGAGAAGTATGATGTGATCAAAAAGACTTGACCCTTCCTGCCAATGCATAAAGAATCACAATAAAGATGCATTTCAGGTGTCAGCTGTACAATTAAAATTTATTTTGAGAATCTTAATAAAGAAAACATATAAACATAATATCATGTGACCAAAAAAAATGACAACTGGCCAAGAGTTATCAAAGATATGGGAACACAAAACAGTGGTACTGAAATGTGTCAGAAATTGGATATTAAGTAAAAATTAAATGAAGTGAGACCTGTTATGCAAATACCACAAGACATCAACAAAATGGTGAGCATTGGAATTCCAGGTAACATTCTTTCTTAAATTTCTGTATATTTTGCCTAGTAAGTAGATGTACATTGTTTTTATAATCAGAAAAAGATTATCAACAATTAAGAAAAAACAGACAGAGGGTGTCCAAGATGACCCACAATTTCAGGTCCTTGGCAGTGGCAAAGGAGGGCTGAGCCCAAGAGGTAGGCTAGCTTTGGGTCATCCTGCCAAGTGAATATGCAGATTTCAAGACATAGAGCTTATCCACACACCAACACTGTGTGAAAGACCTCAGGCGAAGAGGACCCTGACAGTGATTAATTGGCTACAACACATAGTACCAACAACAGCCTCTTTTCTTTTCTATTTCTCCCTTCCTCCCTCAGACCCAGCCCTGTCTACTGGATGTACTAGAACCGGGCAGGCTGAGCATGGCGCGGCTCATGCTCTTCTCTTTGAGTACACTGTGTGGTCCTGAGCAAAGGCCTCATCTTCTGAGCCTTTGTTTCCTGAATCTGAAGAGGATGAAGGCCTACACTGCCCACCAGTATAATTGAATTTTACTCAAGGAGTCCAGCACTTGGGGAGGGCCTTGCTAACACTTCTTTCATAAAATGGTATCTGCTGGGTGTGGTAGCTAAGGCCAGTCCAGGATACTGCCTCAACAAACAAAGAGATACCCAACGCTTAGAGCATGCACATTCTCCTGCTTCTATGGACATATATGTTCACTATCATGTTCTTCCTCAGCACAGGAGGCAGGTGCATTAGCATTACCCTAAGAAGTCTCTTTCTGCACATCACACAGCTCAGAAGTGCTGCCATCGAGAAATCCAGCTTCACAATATACCACTGCACAACACACCACATCCTCTTTCGATATAAGTGTGGGGTCTGGATCCTGTATGATGTGTGTGGGGGTGTGGGTGGAGGGTGGTACTGAAGAATAGGCGGTGTGCATGCTGATGTCTCTACCTGACCTCAGCTACTGTCTTCCCAAGCTGAGCATCTGAGTCTGGAGCTGCACAGCTCTCCAAATCCTATCAGAGTGGCAGTGGCTCTCCATCTGGGGGATCCCCACCTCAAGGAAGGTGGTGATATTCCAGCATGAACAAACTGATGGCTGACACAATGGCAATGAGGAGTGTGGAGGAGGTGTCATTGTGTCGCTGATGTCCACTGGGTACAGCCAGAGATGCTTCTAACTGTTCCACAGAGCCCAGGGCAATCCTTAGCTGCAGGACTGTCAGGTCAGCATAGCAGTGCTGAGCTTGAGATCTTACATCAGAGGGAAAAGAAAGAACTGCCTCACTACGTGTTCTGTGCCTCCAACACGAGCAGGGGGACAGGCATGTGAGAGCATCTGAAAGCACATTTTCACTCCCAGGCGGTGTTGAGGAGTAAGATATCTGTGTGTAGGTCAAGTACAGACCCAGGGCACTAAAAGCAGGGATGCACTCTGCAGAGCCTGAAGTGGAATGAGGAAAAAGGTCCTGGAGTGCACTACTGGAAGAACAGAGCCGTGGCTCCCTGGAAGGCCCACCGAACCCAGGACAGAGTGTTCAGGATTCTAGTCACTCTGTAAACAGGGGGTATTTTCCATCTGAAGTTATCATTTTTTTTCTCAAACAAAAGTGAGAGATTAGAGAGATGGCTCATTGATTAGGAGAGTGTTTTAGGGTTTCTATTGCTGTGATGAAACAGCATGACCCAAAGTAATCTGGGGGGGAAAGGGTTTATTAGGCTTACCCTTCAGCATTGCTGTTCATCACTGAAGGAAGTCAGGACAGGAACTCAAACAGGGCAGGATCCAGGAGGCAGGAACTGATGTAGAGGCCATGGAGGGAAACTGCTTACTGACTTGCTTTGGTCCAGTATTTCCTCACTATGCTCTCTTCCCTGCATTTTGGAATGGTTTCCTTTATGTTCATGATAGCACCCAGTGTCTCAATTGATTTTCTGCTGCCTGCCTATCAAGATGTAAGGACTCTCAGCTCTAGTATCACATCTGCCTGCCTGTTGCCATGCTCCCCATCATGATGATAAATGGGCTGAACCTTTGAACTGTACGTGAGCCACCCCAATTAAATGTTTTACTTTGTAAGAGTTGCCATGGTCATGGAATCTCTTCACAGCAACAAAAACTCTAAGGCAGAGGACTTCCCACTCTTTCAGAGGACCTAAGTTCAGTGGCCAGCACTGATGTCAAACAGCTTACAACAACCTGAAACTACAGTTCTTGGAGGTCCGATGTCCTTCTCTGGACTCTGAGGGCAGCCACACATGTGGCACACACTCACAAAGACATATACAATATAAACAATAGAGATATCTTTAAAAAATGAAAACTGAGCAGTTTTGAAATAGAAGTGTAGTATGTACAGGAATACGAAGGCAGTGCCTCTCCAGGGAGTACCTCCCAGAAGCCTGGTGTCCATGCTGCTTAAGTTCATAATGCCCAGGTCGTAAATGAAGACAAAGGAGGCTGGCCTGCCAAAGCTTCACTAGCCGACACCAGCAAAAACGGACCTCTATAGACCTTTACATACACATTGTGGGTGGTACTATAGACTTGGGAGAGTGGGACAGCTTAGCTAAGAGACATGTGTACCCTGTGCTTACAGTGTGGTGGCAAACACCTACTGGCCACTTGAGGCTTCAATGTGCCATGGAAAGGAACAGCACAGGGCAAAGCTGAACTTAGAAGCACAAAAAGCACAGTAGGAACCTACTACCCGGACAGTGAACCCTGCCTGCATCTTCACCATGGCCACACTTGACTTCCACAGGTGGTCACAGACCTCTCATCTAAGGTAGCCCTGTTTTCCCAAGTGGCAGTGACAGGTGCAGCAACTTCCATTGCAAGGGGAAGCTCGCCACAGTTTGGTGGCATGATCAGGATGTAGCCTCTCATGAGCTGCTAGGAATAGAAAAAGCATTACCTAGATTCTAAACTGCCAGTGCATTCCAAGGTGGTCCCTCCTGCTATGCTGGGACTTGGAAATGAGAAAGGACAGAGACCTCCAGGTTTCTTGACTCAACCCAAATGTAGAGCTGAGCTGGTAACCCTGAGATCCCAATAAAGGCTGTTCAAGCACAAAGGCAGCAATTCCCCAAACGAAATCATCTTCCTTCAGAAGAACCTGGCATACAGGGTCTGGGCTTTTTTACACTTGGTAGCTTAGAGCATGAAAACTCTTCTGATATTCTTTTACAAAACAGATTAGAGTCGGGAAGAAAGAGGCCCCGCCCAGCCTAGCCCACTGTTACTCTGCCTGTCATCTGGCCAGATGAAGCTACACCTGTTATAGCCTGCCTGTCATCTGCACCTCAATAGCAGTTCAGGACATGAGGCCTGCTGCAAGGATGGTGGCCACCCATCTCTCAACTGCTACTCATTAGCTAGAACATTCTACTTTTCAACAACCAAGGATGACTCCGTCCTTCCTTGGAGAGTGAAGGTGGACCCTTTGCTGAGTGCTGGTATCTGACCACTACTGGGTGCTCATATCAAACAAACAAAGGTTCCCCTTATCCCAGCACAGGCTGGTGACACAAAGATAGAAGACCCCTCTACTCTGTCCTATGTGTTTAGAGGTAGCTATGACTCTAGAAAAGAGATATCTGGACCAGCTATGGGTGACTGGAGGCAGCTGGGAGGGTCTATACTATGCAAAACCCAGTGTTACCTACTGCTAATATGTGGTCAGGTGCTCTAATTTGTTCCTTTGAGGAATACCATAGGTACAACAGTAGGGCAGAGAGGAATCAACATAGAAGAGGAACAGGGTTCGGCGCTGGGTCTGCCAGTCAGTAGGTTCTTCAGTCGTCTTCAAAATCTGTCTCAATCCTATCATGCACACGGGCATCTAGACAGCCACACAACTGAGAAGCCCACCTGTGGGTCCAGGGCAGGGGGCCTGGCAGTCTAAATCCTAGAGCACACTGCCAAGTCCATCCTGCTGTAAAAGGAGGAGACATCACTGAAGGGGTCACTGGCCCACAGTCGTGGATCAAAGCCTACTTGTCCTCAAGAGGAGGAGGAGGACATGAGAACTGGAAAGATTTCTAGCAGTACTGTGAGTGGTCAGGGACAACAAATGGACAAAACCATGGCAGGTCACAGCACTCCTGGGTGGCTATTCTAATCATGTAAATGAGCAGCTAAGTCTCTGCACACTCTCTGAAGGGTCCTGGCAGTACAAGAGTCCCAACCCAAGGTCACATAAGGCAGAATACTATTAGAGGCTGGGAGTAGAACCTAGAAACTAGATCCAGGGCCTGGGCTTTCCCATGGAGGAACAAACTAAAAATGGCCAGGCCTTCAAGCTGTGCCCTGAAGGCCCAAGGACCATGCTGGGCTACAACCAGTGTATGGAAAAGGATGATGAAATGAAATCCTTCCCTTTTCCTGAACATACCTAGCTTCCAATCCTGTAGGATGTCCGTGTTCCACTAACTACCTGCCAGGCACTCCCCTGCAGAAAAACAGTAGCTTCAGCATGGGGAGGGGTCTGTGAAAAAGAAGGGGCCACATGAATCCTCTGAAAGGAGCATCACTGTGTTCCCAGAGTCACTTTTGGAAACTGCAGGAAGATCGTATTTCTGTAAAAATAACTAACATTTTCTGAGAACCAAGGTGGTGTGCACTGAAAGGAACTCCAGGGTTAGTTCTTCCCTAAGAATACTGCCACCCTCTATGACGGCTTCACTTTAAGTCCAAATTCTATTTATTTAAAATCTTTTACAGGCTTTCTCCTGAGATCAAACCACTTTTGGTTTATTTTCATGTTAGTCCACATTGCTATGTAGTAGCCTTCCTGAGAAGCCTGCTTAAAGTGAAGTAGTTTTATCCAGGGGCTTTCTTAGGAGGTGACAGTTCTGGAAATGCAGAGCTGGGAGATGGTATAGACAAGGTGATAAACACAGGAGGTGGCAGAGTCTGGGAAATGGCAAAGTCCTGGAGACAGCAAGCCTAGGAGATGATAGGTCAGGAGGTGGGAGAGCCTAGAAGGTGGCCCCTGGCTGAGCGCCATTGCATGTTTCCATCTTGTGAGCTGGCAGTTCAGTGGGTCAAATCTAACCACTTTTGAGTGAAAGGAACAGAAGAAAAAAGTACATTGTAACAGAAGTATGGAGGCTGGGGTGCTGCTGCTTTTTCCATCTGCAGGGGTCTGCCCTGCACACCCCCAACCCCCCAAACACTCAGCAATCAACTGTCAAGTGAGAGAGCTACAGTCCAGGGCCAAAGCTGCAAGTATCAGCCCTGTCACTACCAGGGACTGGGGAGCTGGAGACTTGCTTGGCCAAGAACAGGTGCTTCCCAGCTTAATAGACACAGCTCCCGCATATGGCAGGAAGAAGAAAACTAGGAGAGCCTGTGTGTTCCCCAACTCTAGAGACAAAGAAGTGAGCTCTAATTTGCTCACTCTGCTGACACGCTTACCACATAGAGTTGAAAGTTACTTGGTTACTTGTGGCTCTGCTTCCCAGGCTCTTAAGTACTGTGGCCAGAGGCATGGAGATAATGGTGGTACCTGCTTTTCTTCCTGAGAACTGCAGAATAGACAGGCCCCTCCATTATGACTTCATTAAACTGCACAGGGTGTATACAATTGGGAAATAACCAGTCCTCTGTTGTTTTTCATTTCCTTTGACAAATGTGTTGGTTTAAAATGGATGGATGAGTGTAAAAACCTGAGAAGACCCACAGTATGTAGAGGTGGCATCTCAGCAAGCCAGGCTAGGTTAGGCAGAGAAGTCAGACAAGGTGAGGCCCAGGGGAGTTGCTAGGCCCTTCTGTGAAAAGCCTGAGGGAGGAGTCACTTCTCTGGCTGGAATCAAAGCTCTCTGCTGATCCTGATATAGGTATTACTTCTTGCAATAGACCACTTGGATTTTTTTCTGACTCTAGTTCAGAGCTCTTAAAACCTAAGCATCTGATTTAATCCTTTGCAACTGGAGATTCACAACTTCTGGCTGGCACCAACACCTACTGGCAGCTTTTTATGAATCCACATCTGCAATCCACTGCCATTCACTGGTTATATAACCATATGCACATTTCCTCTCTGAACCTCAGTTTCCCTTTTGATACACAATGGGTATGGAGGTTATCTGGGTGGACCCAGTCAGCTGGTCGCTAAGGGCCCTGTGTGTTGACCCCCATCCTCCAGCAGGTCCTTGCCCTCAATGCTGCTGCTGGGCTTTCTCTATCACTTTCCTTGTGGTTTCCAACACCAGCCAGGATCACTCCCTTTCTTCTTGTCCCGTCTTGTAGCAAGATTAATAAAAACCTAGAGACAGAAATTGGGGTTTAGCCTGAGGTCAGAAAAGCAAAGCAGCCAGCTACTGGCTCTTACCTCTACCTCAGTTCGAAATGGCAATCCTGCCTCCAGAAATCTCATAAGGAGACCATGCTGAAAACTGTCTCCTCCTAAATTTGGGATCAACCTACCCCAAGATCCAGTAATACCACTATTGGGAATATACCCAAGAGATGCCACATCAAATGACAAAAGTATCTGTTCAACTATGTTCATAGCAGCATTGTTTGTAATAGCCAAAACCTGGAAACAACCTAGATGCCCTTCAATGGAGGAATGGATGAAGAAAGTGTGGAATATATACATATTAGAGTACTACTCAGCAGTAAAAAACAATGACTTCTCGAATTTTGCATGCAAATGGATGGAAATAGAAAACACTATCCTGAGTGAGGTATCCCAGACTCAAAAAGAGGAACATGGGATGTACTCACTCATAATCGGTTTCTAGCCATAAAATAAAAGACATTAAGCATATAATGTGTGATCCTATAGAAGCTAAATAAGAAAGTGAACCCAAAGAAAATCATATAGTCATCCGCATGGAGAGGGGGAAGTAGACAAGATTCCAGGGCAAAAACTGGGAACTTGCGGGTGAGGTGGCATGGGGCAAAGGGGAAATGGGATGAGAAATATGAGAAGGGGAGGATGGGAGGAGCTCGGAGGATTGGGATGGTTGGGATATAGGAAGGATGGATACGGGAGCAGCGAAGTATATATCCTATCTAAGGGAGCCATCTTAGGGTTGGCAAGAGACTTGACTCTTGAGGGGTTCGCAGGTGTCCAGGAATATGTCCCCAGCTGGTACCTTGGGCAACTAAGGAGAGGGAACCTGAAATGACCCTATCCTATACTGATGAATATCTTGCATATCACCTTAGAACCTTCATCTGGCGATGGATCGAGGTAGAGTCTCAATTTGGAGCAACGGTCTGAGCTCTTAAGGTCCAAATGTGGAGCAGAAGGAGGGAGAACATGAGCAAAAAATCAGGACCACGAGGGATGCACCCACCCACTGTGACAGTGGAACTGATTTATTGGGAGCCCACCAAGGCCAGCTGGTCTGGGACTGAATAAGCATGGGTTGATTCCGGACTCTCTGAGCATGGCGGTCAATGAAGACTGATGAGAAGCCAAGGACAATGGCACTAGGTTTCGATCCTAATACATGAACTGGCTTTGTGGGAGCTTAGCCTGTTTGGACGCTCACCTTTCTGGACGTAGATAGAAGGACCTTGGTCTTCCCGCAGGGCAGGGAATTTGGACTGCTCTTCAGTATCGAGAGGGAGGGGGAATGGAGTGGGGGGAGGAGAAGAGGAGTGGGGATAGGGGGAGGGAAGTGGGGGGAGGGCAATATTTGGGAGGAGGGGAGGGAAATGGGAAATGGGGAGCAGGTGGAAATTTTAATTAAAAAAGAATAAAAATAAAAAAAAAAATAAAAAAAAAAAACTGTCTCCTCCTGTCTTCTATTCCTCTCTAGGGCTGGGATTAAAAGTGTAGACCATTATCGCCCAGCCTCTGGACTACTAGCTGCTAAGTCCCACCAGGTGCTATGAGGCCAATTCTGTCAGCCTTGCCTCTCTACCTGTATGACTTCCACCTGGAATTCAGTTTCTCTACAAGCTTTGGGCCAAGATAATCCCAATAGTAAAAGTAACAAGCTGTTACACAATCTCCCATGACCAGACCGGGTCCAGTCCTCGATGAATGCTCGTGAAGGAGTTACAGAACTAATAAACAAATATTGTGTAGTCTGGTTCCCAGGTAAAGGCAGACTGCTCATGAGCACAACCCCCCAACTGACCATGTGACAGAATGATTCATCCACAACCACTGTTAGGTCTAAGGCACCTCAATTTCCAGTTCAAAACAACAAAACAAAAGCTACGCCATTCTGACTTCCTAAGTTACCTACAGAGCAGCTATTTTACAGCTTGGAAGACTGAAACTCAGACTCTATGTTCCTGCAGACAATGAGGCCCAGCCATGCAATATCCATACTGGGACTCTTGAGGAGGTTGTGTAAAAGGCTGCTTGTGGCTGCCACAAGAACGATGAAGGCAGAAGCAGCAGGCCTGAGTGCCCCACCTGCACTGTAACAGACTGGCTGTGTTTGAGGGGGCTCTGCATCAAGTCCATCTGAATACAAGTTTGTTAGCTGAAAATGTCTGAAAACCATTGGAATGAGGGCTCCGAGAAGGAGGGTCCTACTGGCTCTGACACCCAATGGCTTCAGTTTCTGCAGAAAGGTTGAAAAGATCCCAGCTTTGGACGATTATGTGAGTGCTTGTGAGAGTCCAGGCCAACACATGGCACACAGGAGGCAGTCAAGAAAGACTGATGTAGCCCCCTCCTCTTATATATCTCAAGCTAGCCTGGCACATGCAGAGCAGAGCAAAGGCAGCCCTGGAAGCACTGAGGCCTGGTCCTTCTCCTGTGAGCGAGCAAGAGGCTGGGCCACTAGGCGCCATACAGGCTCAATAGCCAGCTCTTTCCTGAGGCCAGCTCTAGGTCTGAACAGTAGATATCAATTCATAAGCCCTGATTTCCCATAATACCCCTATACAGGCACAGAGTGTGTCATGAACAGTCAGGGCACCAAGCTGTTTGCCCCATCTACCCTAGGCAACAGTTCAATCTGCCCCATGCCCAGTGAGTTTGAGTACTTTGGTGCCATGTATTGTTTGGGCTCCACAGTGAGGAGTCACACAGGGTCATCAGGTACATGCTCTACCCCACTACACAGCCCAGGTGTGGGCATGAGGAGAATGTGGCACAAACACTCTCACCATCCCTCAACAGGGCAAGAGCAGCTGCTGTCAGAGCAGCTCTGCTCTGGATAGGAGACCCAGGGTAGTGTGCAAGGCAGGTTCTCAGGCAGGGTGGCATGGCTGTGCTTACAGAGAGCAGGACCCCTTCTTAGTATCTGACACTCCACGGCTCAGACACGGCACACCTCCTGTCTATCCCAGCTGTACATGTAGCAGTTTTCTAGCCACTGTTGTGGGGTAACAGACAGAAGAATCTGTACTTGGACATGGAACCCAGGACAAGGCTAAGAAGCAGCCATACGGCCTGTGGGAAGTCAGTCTGACTTTCTAGGAACTTCTTTTGGCTAAACCTGGAGTCCTTCCTTCTCACAGAAACTTTCCTATATGACCACGAGGGAAGAAGCCAACAAAAAAAGCCTTGGTTACTCCTCAGCCCCAGTGAGCCAAGCCTTTTCTTTACCTGAAACACTGTGTCTTGGCCCCAAGAGTGAGGGACTTTGGACTGGGTGTCATTTTTCTCCAAGTCTCTGGCTCCATCTACTGTCTCTGAATGTGACACAGAACTAAGGCTGGAAACAATGTCCAAAGAGTGCCCAAGAGCTGGAGTAAAGCTTGGGGGACCTGTATATGGCCAGGCCACACTCCAGCCAGTAAAACTGCCCCCACTCGAGGAGGCTGGGAGGGTAGCACAGTACTGGTCAGAAGACTGTTTGCTTGACCTTTGAGCCTACTGGAGCCTGGTTCCAATTAAGCACAAAATAAGCCTAGTTACCAGGTTATCCTATGTGCCACAGTTCACCTCAAAAGCCAGAAATACAGGGCGACCTGGAATCCACCCACAGTGCTATGGCTGCTGCTAAGAGAAACAATAAATAAAGACTTGGGAATTAGGGCCCCCTGAGATAAGTGTGAGTCATAGCTTAGTAAATCACTGTATCAAGTGTGTGACCTTGGGAAGTCGCCTTTCGGAGTCTCAGTTTTTTCATCTGTCAGAGAATAAGAATTAACTAAAAGGGCAGTGTTATACAAATCTAGTGAAAAAATATAAAATGATGAGCTCAAGTCCTGGCTAATCCAAAAAGGTTTTGTTGTTGTTGTTTTTTTTTTGTTTTTGTTTTTGTTTTTGTTTTTGATTTTCGAGACACGGTTTTTCTGTGTAACAGCCCTAACTGTCCTGGAACTCGCTCTGTAGACCAGGCTGTCCTCTAAGTCACAGAGATCCACCTGCCTCTGCTTCCTGAGTGCTGGAATTAAAGGTGTGCGCCACCAAAGCCTGACTTCCAAAAGGTTTTAAAGCTACCCATTTTACAGGCAGAAAAACACTTGGGAAAAGTGCCATGGGACTTTAAAAATCCTTATGAGGAAAGAAATCCTTATAAAACCAAGAGAAAGAGCCTAAACCTTAGAGATGAAGAATTTCCCTTAACCAGCTCCAGAGGTAAAGGACCCAACAGGACACCTGGGAAGCAACAACCATGCAGTGAAGAGCACCAAGGTGCAGTAGGTGGGAGAAGGAAGGCAAGGCCCAGGGACATGGAGTGAAGCGGGAGGGAGGTGGCATATTCAGTCAGAGTACATATAATCATAGACGTGGTAACATGTGCAAAAGGGAGTTGTTAAGGCCAACAATGAGCACACAAACAAAATTTAAATAAAAAATGGTGAATGAATGCCAGATATTCTTACGTACTCCACTAATCTGAGCACTCATGATATAAAGGGGGACAAATCTCTGTGAACTTGAGGCCACCCTAGTCTATGTAGTGAGTTCCAGGGCAGCCAGAGCTACGTAGTGAGACCCCGTTTCAACAAACAAACAACACTAAGAAACCTAAAAACACTGCCCAAGAAAAGAAAAATGGCAAATGATTATGTAAAACAAAATGGTGTTTACGCTGTAAAATTCAATGCAAACACACCTGAAAATAATAGACAACAGAGGCTGGGCGTGGTGGTGCACACCTTTAGTTCCAGCATTAGGAGACAGAGGTAGGTGGATCTCTTGGTTCAAGGCCAGCCTGGTCTACTTAGCGAGTTCCAGGCAACTTGCTAATAGAGAGACCCTGTCTCAAAAAAATCAAAATAAAATAAAATAGATAATAGATCATCTCCCAGGAAAACATGTTACCAAACTTGTAGGAGGGACTCAAACAAAAATTGCCAATAATATAGACAAAAAAATATATTGAGTTGTTGAAAGTACCACCCTTCCCACCAATATTACTAATTACAGAGATGAGCCTCATTCCTCTTCTAAGAGGCAGACGTCTGTTTAGACAGAACAACAGAGGAGAGTGGGCAAGCTCTTTCTCTGAAGATTTCTATTCAAACAACACCATGACTTGACAGAAGTGTCAACCCTACATTTCAATTATGAATGCTAACATGAAAATCTTAACTAGCAGATGCGGCGGACACGGCGCAGACAAGGTGGACGCACTGCAGACCTGAACTTATATTTTCTGATGGTCCAAGCATGAAACAGTGAAGCCCACACTGAGAGCAGATTGACACACTACAATTAAATCAAGGAAACCAGATCCTGTTTTAGAAGACCCAATAGATAGCATCGGTAGGAGGAGATGGGCAGGCGCCAAGGCAAGAATCCACCCAACAATCTGAAAAACAACATGAAAACACCAGAACCCAATGATCTTACAACAGAAGGACTTGAACACCATAACACAGAAGAAGTGGAAAAAACTGACTTTATGAAAGCAATAGAGTCCCTTAAACAACATGTAAAAAATGCCCTTATAGAAATGGATGAGAAGTATAACAAAAAGTTTGAAGAAATAAGTAAATACGTAAATGATACCCTGGGAAACCAAGAAAAAACGATCAAACAGGTAATGGAAACAGTTCAAGAATTGAAAACTGAAATGGAAGCAAGGAAGAAAACACAAACTGAGGACAGGCTGGATATGGAAAATCTAGGTCAACGAGCAGAGACTACAGAAACAAGACTAATCAACAGAATACAAGAGATAGAAGAAAGAATCTCAGATTCTGAGGACACCATAGAGAAAATAAACGCATTGATCAAAGAAAACAGCAAAGCCAACAAATTCTCATCACAAACATTAGGGAAATATGGGACACAATAAAAAGACCAAACCTAAGAATAATAGGGATAGAAGGAGGAGAAGAATTACAGCTCAAAGGCCCAGGAAATATTTTTAACAAAATTATGGAAGAAAACTTTCCCAACATAAAGAAAGATATTCCTTTGAATATTCAAGAAGCATACAGAACACCAAATAGACTGGATCAAAAAAAATCCCCTCGCCATATAATAATCAAAACACAAAACATACAGATTAAAGAAAGAATATTAAGAGCTGCAAAGGAAAAAGGGCAAGTAACTTATAAAGGTAAACCGATCAGACTTACACCTGACTTCTCTATGGAAACCATGAAAGCCAGAAGGTCCTGGATAGAGGTACTGCAGAAACTAAGAGACCATGGAAGCAAGCCCAAACTACTATACCCAGCCAAGCTATCGTTCACTATCAATGGAGAAAACAAAACATTCCAGGATAAAAACAAATTTAAACAATACGTAGCCACAAATCCAGCCCTACAGAAAGTAATAGAAGGAAAATCACAACCCAAGGAATCCAACTTTGTCGACACTGCCTACAGTAACTCAGGCATCTAGCGACCCTTCACCAGCACAACTCAAAGAAGGAAGACACACAAACTCTACTACCAAAAACAGTAAGACTAACCGGAGTAAACAACCATTGGTCATTAATATCACTTAATATTAATGGACTCAACTCACCTATAAAAACGCACAGGCTAAGAGATTGGATACGAAAACAGGATCCAACATTCTGCTGTTTATAAGAAACACATCTCAACCACAAAGACAGGCATCTTTGTGAGTAAAGGGTTGGGAAAAGGTTTTTCAAGCAAATGGTCCTAAGAAACAACCAGGTGTGGCCATACTAATTTCTAACAAAACTGACTTCAAACTAAAATCAATCAGAAGAGATTGAGATGGACATTTTATACTCATAACAGGAACAATTCATCAGGATGAAGTCTCAATTCTGAATATCTATGCCCCTAATATAAAAGAACCCACTTATGTAAAAGAAATATTACTAGAACTCAAGGCAGACATCAAACCACACACACTAGTAGTAGGAGACTTCAACACACCTCTCTCACCAATGGACAGGTCAATCAGACAGAAACCTAATAGAGAATTAAGAGAATTATTGGAGGTAATGAAGCAAATGGACTTAACAGACATCTATAGAACACTCCACCCAAATAGGAAAGAATATACCTTCTTCTCTGCAGCTCATGGAACCTTCTCGAAAATTGACCACATACTCGGAAACAAAGGAAACCTCCACAGATACAAAAAAATATCAGTGTCCACCTGTGTCTTATCAGATCAATACGGATTAAAGTTAGATGGCAACAACAATGCTACCCCCAGAAAGCTGACAAACTCATGGAAACTGAACAGTCAACTACTGAACCACACCTGGGTCAAGGAAGAAATTAATAAAGAAATTAAAGTCAAATAAAGAGACAACATACTCAAACCTATGGGACATGATGAAAGCAGTGCTAAGAGGAGAGTTCATAGCACTAAGTGCCCACTTAAAGAAAACGGAGAACGCATACATTGGAGACTTAACAGCACACCTGAAAGCTCTAGAAAAAAAAGGAGCAGACGCGCCCAGGAGGAGTAGAAGACTGGAAATAATCAAACTGAGGGCTGAAATCAACAAAATAGAAACACAGAAAACAATCCAAAGAATCAATGAAACAAAAAGCTGGCTCTTGGAGAAAATCAACAAGATCGACAAACCCCTATCCAAACTAATTAAACGTCAGAGAGAGAACACGCAAATAAATAAGATCAGAAATGAAAAGGGGGACATAACCACAGATACAGAGGAAATTCAGAGAATCATTAGATCTTACTACAAAAGCCTGTATGCCACAAAACTGGAAAATGCAAAAGAAATGGACATTTTTTTAGATAAGTACCATATACCAAAGCTAAACCAAGACCAGGTGAACAATCTAAATAGACCTGTTAGTGGCGAAGAATTAGAAGTTGTTATCAAAAACCTCCCTTCCAAAAAAAGCCCAGGAACAGATGGTTTCAATGCAGAGTTCTACCAGAACTTCCAAGAAGAGCTAATACCTATACTCCTTAATGTATTTCACAATATAGAAACAGAAGAGTCATTGCCAAATTCCTTTTATGAAGCTACAGTCACCCTGATACCAAAACCTCACAAAGACTTAACCAAGAAAGAGAATAACAGGCCAATCTCACTCATGAACATCGACACAAAAATTCTCAATAAAATACTGGCAAACCGAATCCAAGAACACATTAGAAAAATTATCCATTATGAGCAAGTAGGCTTCATCCCAGAGATGCAGGGCTGGTTCAACATACGCAAATCTATCAATGTAATCCATCATATAAATAAACTGAAAGAAAAAAGCCATATGATCATTTCATTAGATGCTGAAAAAACATTCAACAAAATTCAACACCCCTTTATGATAAAGGTCTTGGAGAGATTAGGGATACAAGGGTCATACCTAAATATAATAAAAGCCATTTACAGCAAGCTGACAGCTAACATTAAATTAAATGGAGAAAAACTCAAAGCCATCCCACTAAAATCAGGAACACGACAAGGCTGTCCACTCTCTCCATACCTCTTCAATATAGTGCTTGAAGTTCTAGCAATAGCAATAAGACAACATAAGGGGATCGTTATTTGCAGATGATATGATAGTATACGTAAGCGACCCCAAAAACTCTACCAAAGAACTCCTACAGCTGATAAACACCTTTAGTAATGTGGCAGGATACAAGATCAACTACAAAAAATCAGTTGCCCTCCTATATACTGAGGATAAGGAAGCAGAGGGGGAAATCAGAGAAGCATCACCTTTCATGATAGCCACAAATAGCATAAAATATCTTGAAGTAACTCTGACCAAGGAAGTGAAAGATCTATTTGACAAGAACTTTAAGTCTTTGAAGAAAGAAATTGAAGAGAACACCAGAAAATGGAAGGATCTCCCTTGCTCTTGGATTGGGAGGATCAACATAGTAAAAATGGCAATTCTACCAAAAGCAATCTATAGATTCAATGCAATCCCCATCAAAATCCCATCAAAATTCTTCACAGACCTTGAGAAGACAATAATCAACTTTATATGGAAAAACAAAAAATCCAGGATAGCCAAAACAATCTTATACAATAAAGGATCGTCTGGAGGCATTATCATCCCTTACTTCAAACTCTATTACAGAGCTACAGTACTGAAAACAGCTTGGTATTGGCATAAAAACAGAGAAGTCGACCAATGGAATCGAATAGAAGACCCGGACTTCAACCCACAAACCTATGAACACCTGATTTTCGATAAAGGAGCTAAAAGTATACAATGGAAAAAAGAGAGCATCTTCAACAAATTGTGCTGGCATAACTGGATGTCAATTTGTAGAAGAATGAAAATAGATCCATATCTATCACCATGCACAAAACTCAAGTCCAAATGGATTAAAGACCTCAATATCAGTCTGAACACACTGAACCTGATAGAAGAGAAAGTGGGAAGTACTCTACAACACATGGGCACAGGAGACCACTTCCTACATATAACTCCAGCAGCACAGACATTAAGGGCATCATTGAATAAATGGGACCTCCTGAAACTGAGAAGCTTGTGTAAAGCAAAGGACACTGTCACTAAGACAAAAAGGCAACCCACTGACTGGGAGAAGATCTTCACCAACCCCGCAACTGACAAAGGTCTGATCTCCAAAATATATAAAGAACTCAAGAAAATAGACTGTAAAATGCGAATCAACCCAATTATAAAATGGGGCACTGAGCTGAACAGAGAATTCTCAACAGAAGAAATTCAAATGGCCAAAAGATACTTAAGGTCATGCTCAACTTCCTTATCGATCAGGGAAATGCAAATCAAGACAACTTTAAGATACCATCTTACACCTGGCAGAATGGCTAAAATCAAAAACACCAATGATAGCCTTTGCTGGAGAGGTTGTGGAGAAAGGGGTACACTCATCCATTGCTGGTGGGAATGCAAACTTGTGCAACCACTTTGGAAAGCAGTGTGGCGGTTTCTCAGGAAATTCAGGATCAACCTACGTCTGGACCCAGCAATACCACTCTTGGGAATATACCCAAGAGATGCCTTATCATACAACAAAAGTATATGCTCAACCATGTTCATAGCAGCATTGTTTGGTAATAGCCAGAACCTGGAAACAACCTAGATGCCCTTCAATGGAAGAATGGATGATGAAAGTATGGAATATATACATATTAGAGTACTACTCAGCAGTAAAAAACAATGACTTCTTGAATTTTGCATGCAAATGGACGGAAATAGAAAACACTATCCTGAGTGAGGTAAGCCAGACCCAAAAAGAGGAACATGGGATGTACTCACTCATAATTGGTTTCTAGCCATAAATAAAGGACATTGAGCCTATAATTCGTGATCCTAGAGAAGCTAAATAAGAAGGTAAACCCAAAGAAAAACATATAGTTATCCTCCTGGATATTAATCTTCATCAGGCGATGAAAGGAGACAGAGACAGAGACCCACATTGGAGCACCGGGCTGAAATCCCAAGGTCCAAATGAGGAGCAGAAGGAGAGAGAGCAAGAGCAAGGAACTCAGGACCGCGAGGGGTGCACCCTCACATTGAGACAATGGGGATGTTCTATCGGGAACTCACCAAGGCCAGCTGGACTGGGTCTGAAAAAGCATGGGATAAAACCGGACTCGCTGAACATAGCGGACAATGAGGGCTGCTGAGAACTCAAGAACAATGGCACTGGGTTTTGATCCTACTGCGTGTACTGGCTCTGTGGGAGCCTAGGCTGTTTGGATGCTCACCTTACTAGACCTGGAAGGAGGTGGGAGGTCCTTGGACTTCCCACAGGGCAGGGAACCCTGACTGCTCTTTGGGCTGCTGAGGGAGGGGGAGTTGTTGGGGGAGGGGAAGGGAAATGGGAGGTGGTGGCGGGGAGGAGGCAGAAATCTTTAATCAATAAATAAATTAAAAAAAAATTAACTAAAAGTATCCAAAATTACAATCCAAATATGAAAAGAATGACATGTAACTAAATAGCATATATTCTGGAATGCACATTAGTAGGTCAAAGATAAAAAGCATAAGCCATGCAAAATAATATCATAAAGGTTTCTGGCAAAATTCTACAGTGATTCTTTTTTTTTTTTTTTTAACAGTGATTCTTGACTTCAAAAATAAGTGGACTATTTCCTTATTTCAAGAAAAACGTTAAATGAGACCAGATTCTAAAATCTTATTTAATGATAAAACATTAGTTACTTAACATTAAAACTATATACAGTGAATGCCTGTATGTGCTCTGTGGTGTAGCCAGTGAGTGCTGCAGCAAGAGAGAGGAAGAATGGAGATTATTACTGCTTGCAAATGACACAATTGTGGACCAGAAGATTCTAGAGGATCACAGAGAAAACCCAATAAAAACATCACTGGAGGCTTTTTTGGTAGTTTGAAATTAATACTAAAGCCAACAGTTTTCTACATAAAAGCAAAAGTAAAAATAAAAAGATCTCATGTCTAGTACAAATGCAAAAACTGAAGAGAAACTGAAGAAAATGTGAAGTTGGTTGGAAGATATAAAATGCTCTCACACAAAAAAAGGACCAGATGTTAAAACAGGTATTTTTCCCTTAGGAAAACTAAAGAGTTGATCTTTGAGCTGTTCTATATTCAAAATAAATTATAACTATACCAAAGCTAAGTAAAAGTTCATCTGAAACACAAACATGAAATAGCAAGAGACACTAAGGGGGAATGAGGAAAGAGATGGACCACACCTTCCAGAAAACATGTCTTCCAGACTAGAATCATCAGGAAGAACAGAATGCTGGCATAGGAAGAAGGGAGTATCAGTGAGTTACAAGAGGGCACAAAGATATCTGAGTGTTTCCTAAGTCATGTGACACTGAAGTGATGGTTAAAAGGAGGGCTGTCAGCACATGTGCCTGTACCTGACAGAGATAAGGTTAGAACACAACTTCCTCCTCACCAAAATTACACAAAGACTATATGCAGAAGAATGGAGAAATTGGGTAGTTTCAGATGAAAGTATGGGGTGAGGTCATTTTGAGTAGGAGAGAAGACACACGAGTAAACTTCTGAGTGGAAAAGTATAAGCCATGTCAAAGGATTGCCAAAAGAAGTTGGCACAATGGTTAGGTGGGCAAAGTACTTGCTGCCAAGTCTGAGGATTTGAGTTAGGCCCCTTGAACCCACAAGGTGGAAGGAGACCTGACCTTCACACTTGTGTACCATGACACACACACCCCTCAAAAACAAACAAAGTTAAAAAAAAATACTAAGAGGATCTTAACGGCTGAATTAACCTCACTAGCCCCTTATCATATCATTTTTGCTACTGTTTGTTTGCTTTAAGACATTATGGCCCCGGATGGTCGATGGCCTTGCTATCACAGTCATCATCCTGCCCCAGGCTCCCAAGTGCTGAGATTAAAGGTGTAAGCTGCTACGCCTGGCTTAAGTTATTAATTTTAAAAGAACACACACACACACACACACACACACAGAGAGAGAGAGAGAGAGAGAGAGAGAGAGAGAGAGAGAGAGAGAGAGAGCATGCGATTGTCAAAAGTCCAGGTGGTGCCTAGACCAATTGTCCTCATATAGGCTTCCACTGGCAGCTGCTAGGAGCAGATGCAGAGACCCACAACCAAACATTAGGCAAAGAGAGAGCCCAAATTGGAGATCTCCATTGGGCCCTTCCTCTTGGATCTCAGGGAATCCTGCTGATGAGGAGGAGGAAGAATTGTAGGAGCCAGAGGGGTCAAGGACACTAGGAAAACACAGCCCCAAAAAACCAACTAAGCAGGGCTCATAGGGGCTCATATTGATTATAGTGACAATCATGGAGCCTGCATGGGTTCACTCTAGGTCCTCTGTATATATGTTATGGTTGTTATCCTGGTTCTATGGGATTCCTAACAGTAGGAGTGTCTCTGATTCTTTTGTTTGCTCTTAGGATTCTTTTCCTCCTACTGGGGCTGCCTTGCCCAACCATGATATGAGGGTTTGTGTTATGGAATGTCAGATGAAGATATATTACATTTGTTTATACTGTGGAATATTTGTTTAATGATGCAAAGATATGTTGCATTTGTTTAACCCTGTGAAGCTCTTACTTTGCCTGCCTAAAATACCTGATTGGTCTAGTAAAGAGTTGAACAGCCCAATAGCAAGGCAGGAGAAAGGATAGGCGGGGTTGGCATGCAGAGAGAATAAATAGGAGGAGAAATCTAGGGAAGAAAGAGAAGAGCAAGGAGCGAGAAAAGGAGGAGAGGAGGATGCCAGGAGCCAGTCACCCAGTCAGTCACAGAGTAAGAAGGAAGGAAAGATATAAAGAATAAAGAAAGGTAAAAAGCCCAGAGGCAAAACATAGTTAAAGAGAAATTGGATGATTCAAGTCAGAAAAGCTGGCTAGAAATAAACTAAGCAAAGGTTGGGCATTCATAAGAAAGAATGTGTCTCTGGGTATCTATTTGGGAGCTGGGTGGCGTGGCAGGCCCTCAAAGAGTAAAAAGAAAAACCAACTACAGGTTTGTGCCTAGTCTTACTGTATCTTGTTATGCCATGTTCCCTGAATATCCCTGGGAGGTCTGCTCTTTTCTGAAGTGAAACAGAGGGGGAATAGGTCTTGGGGAGAAGGAAGGTAGGAGGAGTGGAGGGAGGAGAAACTGTGGTTGGGATACATTGAAAGCAAAATAATAAATGAATAAACATAAAGATTCTATTTCAAAAAGAGGAAAGAATGAAATTTTCTTTTACTGAGCACTCCTTATACAAGGACCAATATTCATCATATAAATGTAAGGAATTGTCAAACAATAAAAAAGCACAGTGGATAGTGTGGTAGGGAAGACTAGGGTAATAAGACAGTAGTAGGAAACACTACTTGTTAGATATATTATTGTATTTAAAGTAAAATTTAATTTACATTGGCCTATCATGGAAATAAATATCAACATTGTCACCTCTGTTTTGTTGAGCCTTAGTGTCCACACATTTGTCCAGGACTTGAACAAAATTATCTTTTTGTGCTCATGCTCTGTGAATGGTGTACACAGACTTATCACAATTTTTAAGTTATTTTTACCTTAAAATGTCCTATTAACGCAAAGATAATAAATTAGTAGCCGGGCGGTGGTGGCGCACGCCTTTAATCCCAGCACTCGGGAGGCAGAGGCAGGCGGATCTCTGTGAGTTCGAGACCAGCCTGGTCTACAGAGCTAGTTCCAGGACAGGCCCCAAAAACTACAGAGAAACCCTGTCTCGAAAAACCAAAAAAAAAAAAAAATAAAAAAAAAATTAGTTATGTGAAGTTTTACACAGAGATAGAAGAACAGAAAAGAATAAAACTCCAATTTTGTAATGAAAGAAAAATGCAAATCTGCCAATGTTTATTTTTTTCAGGATAAATTCTGGTCATTTTCAAATATCTCTAATAATCTAAAAATTTTAAAGCAAAATTAAAATTGTACCATTTCATTTTCAAGTAAAAAACAAACAACCCAACACAGAGACATACATATGCTCTTATATGAGTCCAGTTTTATATATTATATAAAACTGCTTCTGAAAGCTGGTAAAAACTGTAATATCTGCTTGCAATGGTTCTAAGGAATGGGTCTAGGATGCAAGAGGAATGAATGACTGCCTTATCTTCATGTTGCCGTTTTGTGCTGTCTGAATTCTAACCATAGCCATAATACACCTCTATAGAGAAAGCTGATCATCTGAGGAAATGAGATTTTCAATCATTTCTCCCTTATTTTCATTCTCTCTCTTTTTCTCTTGCTCCCTCTTTTTGATTTTTTGAGACGGTTTCTCTGTAGCTTTGGAGCCTGTCCTGGAACTTGCTCTGTAGACCAGGCTAGCCTCGAATGCAGAGATCTGCCTGCCTCTGCCTCCTGAGTGCTGGGATTAAAGGTGTGCACCACCACTGCCTGGCCCCTTATTTTCTATATAAAAATTAAAAAATGTTTACCTCTAAGCTAAGCATGATTATTTTTTACTTTTGTGATTACTCCGGGTTATTTATTTGTATGTGCACACATGCATAAGTGTGTCCGTGCACACATGTACTTTCATGGATGTATGTGTGCACAAGAATGCATATATGTCTATGTACATATGTATGTAAATGCATGCGTGTGTGTCTAGAGTAGGGGACATCAGGTGTCATTCCTCAGAAGCTGTCTACCTTGTTTCTTTGAGTCGGGGCCTCTCACTGGCCTGAGCCTCATGAAGTTAGCCTGACTGTCAAGCAGAGTACAATGATCAATGATCCATGAAACTCTTCCTCCCAGTGCTGAGGTTACAAGTACGAGCCACCATGTCTGGCATTTTTATGTGGGTTCTGGAGAAAGAATTCAGGTCCTTATGCTGGTAAATCAAGGGCTTTACTAAGCTATCTCTTCAACCCAGGGTACATATTTATGAATTTACTGGAGACCAGGACAATGCATCTGTTGACCTATCTGGTCATCCTTGCCCAATACCAGGATCTTAGGAAACTAGTAGTATCCACTAGCCCTAGCCCTTCATCAGCACAGATTTTCACGTCCTGCTGACACAAGCTAGAGAAGAGGGAGCCTCAGTTGAGAAAATGTCTCCATAAGACTGAGTTGTAGCCAAATCTGTAGGGCATCTTCTTAATTAGTGTTTGATGTGGGAGGACCTAGCCCATTGTGGGTGGGAACACCCAGACAAGTGGTCCTATATTCCATTAAAAAACCAGGTTGAACAAGCCATGGGGAGCAAGTCAATAAGCAGCACCCCTCTATGGCCTCTGCATCAGCTCCTGCTTCCAGGTTCCTGCTTGAGTTCCTGTCTTAATTTCCTTCGATGATGAACTGTGATATGGAAGAAGAGTAAGCCAAATAAACCCTTTTCTTCCCAAGTTGCTTTGACTATGGTGTTTGATCACAGCAGTAGTAACCCTAAGACAGTGACCTCACTCCATGCAGGGTAAAAAGGGTCAGTAAAAAACACCCTGGCCCTGAGACCAGAGCCAAGGAAACACACACCCTGCCCCTAACCAATTCAGGACTTGAAATCCAACTAATTTCTGAGTTTGTCCCAAGTTCAGGATTTGTGATCCTACCAATCCCTACCCTAAAAATCTTCACCCTGAAAATCTTTGCCCTTAAGAAATCCTATATAGAGCCCTGGACAGGGAACTCTGAAGTTCCTCATCCCCCTCCCTATACTCCCCGGGCTCCCTACAGGGCCTCTACCCCCCCATACTGCCTCTCTCTTCTTGTCCCACCCAGCTTGCATCCAGAACCCTTCTTCCTTCTGTCCCCTTTCCTCTTTGGGCACATAACACCATCCAGCTCAGTCTGTCTGGCGCTGGGGGCAAATCCTCAGGGCAAGTAGGCAGGTGAGACCTCCTTTGTCTCACTGGCCCGCCTGCACCAACCAAGGTAGGCGCTTTGTTTACGAACTACCCAACCTGCACGGAGATCTGATCTCGGCACCAGGAGAGACAGCAGTGCGGTGAGTTTGTGACTGGACAGGGAACTCTGAAGTTCCTCATCCCCCTCCCTATACTCCCCGGACTCCCTGCAGGGGCTCTACCCCCCCATACTGCCTCTCTCTTCTTGTCCCACCCAGCTTGCATCCAGAACCCTTCTTCCTTCTGTCCCCTTTCCTCTTTGGGCACATAACACCATCCAGCTCAGTCTGTCTGGCGCTGGGGGCAAATCCTCAGGGCAAGCAGGCAGGCGAGACCTCCTTTGCTTCACTGGCCCGCCTGCACCAACCAAGGTAGGCGCTTTGTTTACGAACTACCCAACCTGCAAGGAGATCTGATCTCGGCACCAGGAGAGAAAGCAGTGCGGTGAGTTTGTGACCAGCGGTGGCGGAAGCAGCCCTGGACAGGGAACTCTGAAGTTCCTCATCCCCCTCCCTATACTCCCCGGGCTCCCTACAGGGGCTCTACCCCCCCATACTGCCTCTCTCTTCTTGTCCCACCCAGCTTGCATCCAGAACCCTTCTTCCTTCTGTCCCCTTTCCTCTTTGGGCACATAACACCATCCAGCTCAGTCTGTCTGGCGCTGGGGGCAAATCCTCAGGGCAAATAGGCAGGCGAGACCTCCTTTGCTTCACTGGCCCGCCTGCACCAACCAAGGTAGGCGCTTTGTTTACGAACTACCCAACCTGCATGGAGATCTGATCTCGGCACCAGGAGAGACAGCAGTGCGGTGAGTTTGTGACCAGCGGCAGTGGAAGCAGCCCTGGAAAGGGAACTCTGAAGTTCCTCATCCCCCTCCCTATACTCCCTGGGCTCCCTGCAGGGGCTCTATACCCCGCATACTGCCTCTCTCTTCTTGTCCCACCCAGCTTGCATCCAGAACCCTTCTTCCTTCTGCCCCCTTTCCTCTTTGGGCACATAACACCATCCAGCTCAGTCTGTCTGGCGCTGGGGGCAAATCCTCAGGGCAAGTAGGCAGGCGAGACTTCCTTTGTTTCACTGGCCTGCCTGCAACAAGCAAGGAGAGACATCACTAGAACACCAGGAGAGCTAGCACTGCAGAGAGCCATCACTGGGAAGGTACATCAGTAGGCAAGGAGACCTGATCCGGTAAAAGAACATCCAGAGGGGAGCATTCGGAGAAAGAGATGGGCAGGCGCCAATGCAAGAATTCACCTAACAATCTGAAAAACTATATGAAACCACCAGAACCCAGCGACCTCCCAACAGGTGGACATGAACACCTTAATCATGAAGAGGTAGATAAAATTGACTTTATGAAAGTGATTGACGCCCTTAAACAACATGTAAAAAATGCCCTTACAGAAATGGATGAGAAGTATAACAGAAAGTTTGAAGAATTGAGTAAATCAGTGAATGATACCCTAGGAAACCAAGGAAAAACAATCAAACAGATAATGGAAACAGTTCAAGACTTAAAAACTGAAATGGAGGCAAAGAAGAAAACACAAACAGAAGGCCAGCTGGACAGGGAAAATCTAGGTAAACGAATAGAGACTACAGAAGCAAGCATAACCAACAGAATACAAGAGATAGAAGAAAGAATCTCAGATTCTGAAGATACCGTAGAGAAAATAAACACGCTGATCAAAGAAAACAGCAAGGCCAACAAATTCTCATCACAAAACATTCAGGAAATATGGGACACAATAAAAAGACCAAACCTAAGAATAATAGGAATAGAAGGAGAAGAAGCGCAGCTCAACGGTCCAGAAAATATATTTAATAAAATTATAGAAGAAAACTTTCCCAACCTAAAGAAAGATATACCTATGAAGGTTCAAGAAGCATACAGAACACCAAATAGGCTGGATCAAAAAAAAAACATCCTCTCGCCATATAATAATCAAAACACAAAGCATACAGAATAAAGAAAGAATACTAAGAGCAGCAAAGGAAAAAGGCCAAGTTACTTATAAAGGTAAACCTATCAGACTTACACCTGACTTCTCTATGGAAACCATGAAAGCCAGAAGGTCCTGGATAGATGTACTGCAGAAACTAAGAGACCATGGATGCAAGCCCAGACTACTATACCCAGCCAAGCTTTCGTTCACTATAAATGGAGAAAACAAAATTTTCCAGGATAAAAACAAATTTAAACAATACGTAGCCACAAATCCAGCCTTACAGAAAGTAATAGAAGGAAAATCACTAACCAAGGAGTCCAACAATGACCACAATATCTCAGACAACTAGAGACCCTTCACCAGCGCAACACAAAGAAGGGGAACACACAAAATTTACAACTTAAAAAATGACCGGAGTTAACAACCACTGGTCATTAATATCACTTAATGTCAATGGACTCAACTCTCCTATAAAAAGGCACAGACTAAGAGATTGGATACGAAAACAGGATCCAACATTCTGCTGTTTACAAGAAACACACCTCAACCACAAAGACAGGCACTTACTCAGAGTAAAGGGTTGGGATAAGGCTTATCAAGTAAATGGACCTAAGAAACAAGCAGGGGTGGCCATACTAATTTCTAACAAAGTTGACTTCAAACTTAAATCAATCAGGAGAGATGGAGAGGGACATTTTCTACTCATAACAGGAACAATTCATCAGGATGAAGTCTCAATCCTGAATATCTATGCCCCTAATATAAAAGCACCCACGTACGTAAAAGAAACATTGTTAAAACTCAAGGCAGCCATCAAACCGCACACATTAATAGTAGGAGACTTTAATACTCCTCTCTCACCAATGGACAGGTCAAGTAGACAGAAACCTAACAGAGAAATAAGAGAATTAATGGAGGTAATGAATCAAATGGACTTAACAGACATCTATAGAATATTCTACCCAAATAGGAAAGAATATACCTTCTTCTCTGCAGCTCATGGAACCTTCTCAAAAATCGACCACATACTCGGTAACAAAGCAAACATCCACAGTTACAAAAAAATATTAATAACCACCTGTATCTTATCAGATCACCATGGATTAAAGCTAGAATTCAGCAACAATGCTACCCCCAGAAAGCCTACAAACTCATGGAAACTGAATAGTCAACTACTGAACCATACCTGGATTAAGGAAGAAATAAAGAAAGAAATTAAACTCTTCCTTGAAGACAATGAAAATAAAGAAACAACATACTCAAACCTATGGGACACTATGAAAGCAGTTCTGAGAGGAAAGTTCATAGCACTAACTGCCCACTTAAAGAAAACAGAGAAAGCACACATTGGAGACTTAACAGCCCACCTGAAAGCTCTAGAAAAAAAAGAAGCAGACTCACCTAGAAGGGGTAGAAGACTGGAAATAATCAAACTGAGGGCTGAAATCAACAAAATAGAAACACAGAAAACAATTGAAAGAATCAATGAATCAAAAAGCTGGTTCCTGGAGAAAATCAACAAGATTGATAAACCCCCATCCAAACTAATCAAACGGCAGAGAGAGAATTTGCAAATTAATAAGATCAGAAATGAAAAGGGAGACATAACCACAGACACAGAGGAAATTCAGAGAATCATTAGATCTTACTACAAAAGCCTGTATGCCACAAAACTGGAAAATGTAAAAGAAATGGACGCTTTTTTAGATAAATACCATTTACCAAAGTTAAACCAGGACCAGGTGAACAACCTAAATAGACCTGTTAGTCGTGAAGAATTAGAAGCTGTTATCAAAAACCTCCCTTCCAATAAAAGTCCAGGACCAGATGGTTTCAATGCGGAATTCTACCAGAACTTCCAAGAAGACCTAATACCTATTCTCCTTAATGTATTTCACAATATAGAAACAGAAGAGTCATTGCCAAATTCCTTTTATGAAGCTACAGTAACTCTGATACCAAAACCACACAAAGACTCAACCAAGAAAGAATTACAGGCCAATCTCACTCATGAACATCGACGCAAAAATCCTCAACAAAATTCTGGCAAACCGAATCCAAGAACACATTAGAAAAATTATCCATTATGATCAAGTAGGCTTCATACCAGAGATGCAGGGCTGGTTTAACATACGCAAATCTATCAATGTAATCCATCATATAAATAAACTGAAAGAAAAAAACCATATGATTGTTTCATTAGATGCTGAAAAAGCATTTGACAAAATTCAACATCCCTTTATGATAAAAGTCTTAGAGAGATTAAGGATACAAGGGTCATACCTAAATATAATTAAAGCTATATACAGCAAGCCGACAGCTAATATCAAATTAAATGGAGAGAAACTTAAAGCCATTCCACTAAAATCAGGAACACGCCAAGGCTGTCCACTCTCTCCATACCTCTTCAATATAGTTCTCGAAGTTTTAGCAATAGCAATAAGACAACATAAGGGGATAAAGGGGATTCAAATTGGAAAGGAAGAAGTTAAACTTGCATTATTTGCAGATGATATGATAGTGTACATGAGTGACCCCAAAAACTCATCCAAAGAACTCCTACAGCTGATAAACGCCTTTAGTAATGTGGCAGGATACAAGATCAACTCCAAAAAATCAGTCGCCCTCTTATACACAAAGGATCTGGAAGCAGAGAGAGAAATAAGAGAATCATCACCTTTCACGATAGCCACAAACAGCATAAAATATCTTGGGGTAACTCTAACCAAGGAAGTGAAAGATCTATTTGACAAAAACTTTAAGGCATTGAAGAAAGAAATTGAAGAGGATACCAGAAAATGGAAGGATCTCCCTTGCTCTTGGATTGGGAGAATCAACATAGTAAAAATGGCATTTCTACCAAGGGCAATTTATAGATTCAATGCAATCCCCATTAAAATCCCATCAAAATTCTTCACAGATCTTGAAAGGACAATAATCAACTTTATATGGAGAAACAAAAAACCCAGGATAGCCAAAACAATCTTATACAATAAAGGAACTTCTGGAGGCATTACCATCCCTGACTTCAAACTCTATTACAGAGCTACAGTAATGAAAACAGTGTGGTACTGGCATAAAAACAGAGAAGTCGACCAATGGAATCGTATAGAAGACCCGGATTTTAACCCACAAACCTATGAACAACTGATTTTTGATAAAGGAGCTAAAAGTATACAATGGAAGAAAGAAAGCATCTTCAACAAATGGTGCTGGCACAATTGGATGTCAACCTGTAGAAGAATGAAAATAGACCCATATCTATCACCATGCACAAAACTCAAGTCCAAATGGATCAAAGACCTCAATATCAATCTGAACACACTGAACCTGATAGAAGAGAAAATGGGAAGTACCCTACAACATATGGGCACTGGAGATCGCTTCCTATGTATAACCCCAGCAGCACAGACATTAAGGGCAACATTGAATAAATGGGACCTCCTGAAACTGAGAAGCTTCTGTAAAGCAAAGGACACTGTCATTAAGACAAAAAGGCAGCCTACTGACTGGGAGAAGATCTTCACCAACCCCGCAACAGACAAAGGTCTGATCTCCAAAATATATAAAGAACTCAAGAAACTAGACTTTAAAAGGATAATTAACCCAATTAAAAAATGGGGCACTGAACTGAACAGAGAATTCTCAACAGAAGAAGTTCAAATGGCCAAAAGATACTTAAGGTCATGCTCAACCTCCTTAGCGATCAGAGAAATGCAAATCAAAACAACTTTGAGATATCATCTTACACCTGTCAGAATGGCTAAAATCAAAAACACCAAGGATAGCCTTTGCTGGAGAGGTTGTGGAGAAAGGGGTACCCTCATCCATTGCTGGTGGGACTGCAAACTTGTGCAACCACTTTGGAAATCAGTGTGGCGGTTTCTCAGAAAAATTGGGATCAACCTACCCCTGGACCCAGCAATACCACTCTTGGGAATATACCCAAGAGATGCCCTATCATATGACAAAAGCATTTGTCCAACTATGTTCATAGCAGCATTATTTGTAATAGCCAGAACCTGGAAGCAACCTAGATGCCCTTCAATGGAAGAATGGATGAAGAAATTGTGGAATATATACACATTAGAGTACTACTCTGCGGTAAAAAACAATGACTTCTCGAATTTTGCATGCAAATGGATGGAAATAGAAAATACGATCCTTAGTGAGGTAACCCAGACCCAAAAAGAAGAACATGGGATGTACTCACTCATAATTGGTTTCTAGCCATGGATAGGGGCCACTGAGTCTATAATTTGTGATCCTAAAGAAGCTAAACAAGAGGGTAAACCCAAGGAAAAACATATAGATATCCTCCCAGCTATGGGAAATAGACATGACTGATGGGCAAAAAATTGGAATCTTGGGGGTGGGGTGGGATGGGGATGAGGGGTGATGGGGAGAGAAAAGTGTGAAGGAGAGGATGAGGGGAACTGGGGGAATCGGGGTGATTGGGGATAAAGGAAGGTTCGATAGGGGAGCAGGGAAACTCATACCTTAGGTAAGGGAGCCACCTAAGGGGTGGCAAGAGACTTGAACTTGGAATGGCTACCAGATGCCCAGGGCAATGTCCCCAGTTAGTTCATTGGGGCACCTGAGGATAGGGAACCTGAAATGAACCTATCCTATAATCATACTGATGAATATCTTGCATATCGCCATAGAACCTTCATCTAGCGATGGATGGAGATAGAGCCAGAGACCCACACTGGAGCACCGGACTGAGCTCCCAAGGTTATAATGAGGAGCAGAAGGAGAGAGAACATGAACAAGGAAGTCAGGACCATGAGGGGTGCACCCAACCACTGAGACAGTGGGGCCGATCTATTGGGAGCTCACCAAGGTCAGCTGGACTGCTACTGAAAAAACATGGGATAAAACCGGACTCTCTGAATGTGGCGGACAATGAGAGCTGACGAGAGGCCAAGGAGAATGGCACAGGAACTTTCAACTGGCGATAGATCGAGAGAGAGACAGAGACCCAAATTGGAGCAATGGTCTGAGCTCTTAAGGTCCAAATGAGGAGCAGAAGGAGGGAGAACATGACCAAGGAAATCAGGACCACGAGGTGTGCACCCACCCACTGTGACAGTGGAACTGATCTATTGGGAGCTCCTCAAGGCCAGCTGGACTGGGACTGAATAAGCATGGGTTGAAACTGGACTCTCTGAACATGGCGGACAATGAAGGCTGATGAGAAGCCAAGGACAATGGCACTAGGTTTCGATCCTAATACATGAACTGGCTTTGTGGGAGCTTAGCCTGTTTTGATGCTCACCTTCCTGGGCCTGGATGGAAGTGGTAGGACCTTGGTCTTCCTGTAGGGCAGGGAATTGGGACTGCTCTTCAGTATCGAGAGGGAGGGGGAATGGACTGGGGGGAGGAGAAGAGGAGTGGGGATGGGGGAGGGGAGTGGGGGGAGGGGGCAATGTGTGGGAGGAGGGGAGGGAAATGGGAAACGGGGAGCAGTTGGAAATTTTAATTAAAAAAGAATAAAAAAAAAAAAAGAAATCCTATATAATCCCTGTACCTGTTCAGTTTGGGTCTGTCCTTTTTCCACCCTGGGCAGAGGCAGCCACTCTCCTGGATTCCTCCCTCTCAATAAATCTCTTGAATGAGATTTGTTGTAATGACTTTCTTTTGCCCTAGCAGAGGGGAGCAGAGCAGGGTCATATCGGCTTTTCCTGGAGTGAGCAGAACTGCTACACTTCCACTTAGAAACGTTCCCTTAGGGGAGCAGCGCTGTAATAACTTTCTCCAGAGCAGAGTAGAGATGAAACATTTCTGTTGGGATACTTTTCCCTTCAGAGTTGTGGGTATTCCTTGGCTTCCGACTGCTAGGATACCTTTTCCTTCAGAGCTGTTAACACACTCCACCTTAACATGGTACTGCCTTTCTGCCCTTCACCCAGCCCCTCTGCATTTGAACCAGGCTGATTAAACGCCATGCTATGAAGTTATCATTAAGACCTATTATCCAGGAAGTGGAGGAAAAATGATTTAATTTTAACAAATAAAATGAGTTTTGGCAAATGACTTAACTAACACTCTCAACAACTTGCCCTGATAAAAGAAAATCTGGTAGTTTTTCTACTGCAATGAGAAAAGCTCATCCTCATGTCATTTTATAAAGTGCAGCCTGGGGCAGCTGACCATACACATGGTCTGCAGCCATCTTAGAAATGGGGCCTTCTGCCATCCCCCTTGCTGCCACATGGCCCTCTTTTCCTGTGCCCAGTGTTATACCTCTTTTAACAACAGCACACTTCTTAAACCTTCCCAAACAGTTCCACCAATTGGGGACCAAGTATTCAAACATTAGCTTATGGGGATGCATTCTCATTCAAACCACCATCCACAGACTCAAGGAATGTGGCAGTATTAGAAGGTGTGGCCTTGTTAGAGGAAGTGTTTTACTGGGGGTGGGCTTTCAGGTTTCAGAAGCTCAAGTAGGGCTCAGTGGCTCGTAGTTTCTTCCTGCTGCCTGCCAAGCCAGACATAAAACTCTTGGCTCCTTCTCCAGCACTATGTTGTGCTGAATGCCACCATGCTTCCTGCCATGATAAAAATGAACCAAATCTCTGAACTGTACGTCAGTCCCAATTAAATGCTTTCCTTTATAAGAACTGCCATGGTTATATCTCTTCACAGCAATAAAAACCCTAAGGCCGTGGGAGAGGGTGAATTCGCTAAGCCAGGAATCAGAACCTGCCTGGACACCCAACTGGCTTCCCAGGATGCAGAGCCAAAGCAGAGCCAGGCTTCTTCTGATCTGCAATGGAAAATGCCTTGAAAACCTATAGCTGTCTCTTTTGGAACAGCCAAGTTCCAGGAGACACCCACAGATTAGGTGGTATGGGGCTCCGCAGGACTGGGCCAAGTACACTGACTGAGAATGGCTCAGGTACAGATGAGGGAAAGTCATCCCCACACAGAGATCGAAGCTAGAGGCTATGAGGCTACATAGCCTCACACAGCCCTACAGAAATACAATGTTTTCTTGTTGCTCCCACTCGGCCAAGTCCCTTACAAAAGAACCACGGGCACAGGAGACCACGTACACATGCGCTACAGTACAGCAATGGCATCACCCCTTGCACTGTCAGGAAGTGACATTTCTCTGTTCATGAGCTGAGTGAAGGAGCCACGTACAAGATTTTACATTTATCCCTATTTGACTTGAATCATGATGGAACACAAAAATCCAATAGCAGCTTAAATATCCAAGAAAGAAAAAGAATTCATGGTATATGTAAAACACATAGGAAAATACCTGAGTACAGAACAGAAAGAAGTCTTAATAAATGGTGGTTATCTATTTTCACATAAGCGCAGGAAAGATCTGGAACAGTAAATCTGCAAATTATCAATTCTTTTGGGCAAGGTCCTAAAAAGATCTTTTGGTTCACAGCACATTAGGAGCATGTGTTGAATGCATAGCTTGCGTGCATGTTGTCTGAGCCTACTACATTAGTGGTACCAAACCATAGAGGGACACAATGAACAGTGGATAACCTACAGTCAGGGAGTGGCCACTAGACTGCTGGGAGAGAAACAGGAATGAGTGTATGAGTGCAGAGTGAAGGGGCTGGGAATGTCAATGAAGTGATCCCAAGTCTGCCTCTCTAAGATCTACAGAGTATAGAAGGGTAGAGGTTCTGCAAGTCCTGTGGATAGCTTGGAGCTTCCTCAGTCAGAAAACACCTACAATTTGCTCTGTGAGGGAAAGGGTGGGAAAACCTAGACAACAGAGGGAAGCAGGCCCATCTGCAAGTCTGCAGCACTGGATTCTGGGTAGAAGCACAGGAGAGTTCAAGGATGGCAGGGCAAAGTCAGAGCATGTCTTACACTGTTGGCTGCATGATGTGGGAGTGTCATATATCAATCTGTTGATTTCACTGGTTAATTAATAAAGAAACTGCTTGGCCTGATAGGTTAGAACACAGGTGGGTGGAGTAAACAGAACAGAATGCTGGGAGGAATTGAGGCAATCGCCATGCCGCTCCTCTCCAGGGCAGACGCGATGAAGCAAGCCGCCAGGTCAGACATGCTGAATCTTTCCCGGTAAGACTGGTGCTACACAGATTACTAAATATGGGTTAGGCAAGATATAAGAGTTAGTCAAAAGAGGCTAGATATAATGGGACCAGGCAGTGTTTAAATGAATACAGTTTGTGTGTTGTTATTTCGGTGTAAAGCTAACCATGTGGGAGCCGGGCAGGACGAAAAGCAGGCCTGCCCGCTGCTCCTACAACAGCTGCACAGTTCAGGTTCCCTTCTTTGCCGAGCCTGTGTCCCACCTTTCCCTCTATGGAAGCAGGCTATCTGGTCCTGCTGAGTGTATTCTGAGAACCCACATAGACTGTGTTTCCCAGTTTTGGGGTATTTTCAAGGTTGGTTCATCTAGTGAGACCAATCAGCCTTCAACCCAGAGGATGAAATCTTGACTTCCTAATCCCTTTCCCCACAGAAACAGGCTAGCCTGGCTTGTAGTAGGAGCTGTGGGCCTCTTCCCACAGCCCGGCTCATGGCTGCCTAGCTAGCTTATGCCCCGAAATAACAACACACAAACTGTATTCTTTTAAACACTGCTTGACCCATTTCTATTCATGTGTGTAGCACCCCAAGGAGCACTTACCAGGAAGATTCTAGCCTACGTCCATCCTGGGTCGGAGCTTCATCGCGTCTGCCAGGGAGAGGGGAGCATGGCATCTGTCTCTCAGAGGAGCTGCCCTGCATCTCAGCTCACTTCCTCTTCCTCCCAGCATTCTGTTCTGTTTACTCCACCCACCTATGTTCTAACCTATGAGGGCCAAGCAGTTTCTTTATTTTTAACCAATGACCTTCCTCCATCACTGGCTCCAGGTGCCAAGGTGAACAGTCTCTTCTACGCTCCTTCCAGTTCCTCTGGACTGGTGGGTAATACTTGGGCCCTGGCAATGGTGTGTGTTCCATTAGGTGTAAGGTTCAGCTAGGGTTGGTAAACACTGCCTTCATCTTCCTCTTCCTATAAACCACTTCCCATGAACAGAAGGATGGCTGGTTGGGGAAGAGTCAAGAATTCCCTGGTTCTTACATCCCAACTGAGGCCTTCACCTAGGAGGCAAAGGTAGGTCTGGGATAAACTCCAGATTCACATGCTGGGGTGTCACCCCCATAATACTAGTTGTTGAGTCCACTAGCTGCCTGGGACTAGCAACTTAACTAGTGACTCCCACAGGAAGTAGACATGGTACCATGTGATTTCTCTCAGGCTTGAGTTCTTGTCCATCTTCCCAGCCCAATCTCAGCCTCAAGGAAGATGGAAAAAAAGAAAAAAATCCACACAAAAAAAGAGCAGTGATGCTTGGAAGGCCATGTCATGCAGTTTGGAATGTTTATTTTGTAAACAAACCAATGGCAATAAATTATGCTGAACTTTTAATAAGATGCACATCATATTAGGTCTGTATTTTTGCCAAGAAAAAAAAAAGGTAAGGGGAAGTAGAGAGAGAAAAATGCCTTGAAGTAAAGATCACAAAGGGGGCTTCCTGTTATGAGATACGGGTGCATTTCCTTGACCAAAACCAGACTGATCAAAATGCCAAATCAAAAATCATGAAAACTATAAACAGGTGACATACTTGAACTTGCTTCCTTTCCTGTCCAGACCTCAGGCAGCAGCCAGGGGCCACCCCTGCTCTTGTGGTTGGCCGTCACCAGAGGCAGCACTGAGAGGACATGACATGCTTGTCAGTGCTGAGCAAGGAGGGATCTTGGAGTGCCTGGAACCTGCTGCAGCTTCTTGCATCAGCCCCTTCTGTTTCCCTGGAGCCTGGATTACCAAACAACATATCTCATGACTGAGCATGCCATACCAGAACTGGATGAACACTCTAGCAATTGGCAAACTGTCCCATGCCAGTCAGTGGATATACACAATCCTCATCCCTGGCAACACTGGAAAGTCCACCTGGTAGGCACACCTGAAGCTGGGGTAGATGTAGATGTGATGCTGGTTCTCTGACCAATATCAAAAAGTTAACTGAAAAATCCTTAGATATTGGGAAATTCAGCCACACTTTTATAAATTACCTACAAAAATTTTGAACGTTTTAATTAGGTGTTTAAAAATAGGACATATCAGTAGGAAGACACTAAACCAGGATTTACAGGAAAGCTCTAACTAAATGTATCTATTGGAAAAGAAGAATGGCAGATGATTAATGATATAGCTCCCACCTCAAGAGATTATGAGAACAGCTGAATAACTCAAAGAAAGCAGAAAAAAGGAAACAAGATGAAATCAATAGAACAGAAAGCAAATAAAGAGAAAAAGAATCAACAGTTAAAAGTTGGTTGTTCCATCCTTAGCCATCAGAGAAATGCAAATCAAAACAACTCTGAGATTCCATCTTACACCTGAAAGAATGGCCAAGATCAAAAACACTGATGACAACTTACACTGAAGAGGATGTGGGGTAAAGGGAACACTCCTGCATTGCTGGTGGGAATGTAACCTGGTATAGCCGCTTTGGATATGAGTATGGCAATTTCTCAGAAAATTGGGAAACAACCTTCCTCAAGACCCAGCAGTATTACTTTTGGGTATATACCCAAAGGATGCTCAATCATACCACAAGGACATGTCTCAACTATGTTCATAGCAACATTGTTTGTCATAGTCAGAACCTGGAAACAACCTAAAGGCCCCTCAACTGAACAATTTGGTACATTTATACAATGGAGTACTATACACCAGAAAAAAATGACATCTTGAAATTTACAGGCAAATGGATGGATCTAGAAAACATCATATTGAGTGAGGTAACCCAGATCCAGAAAGACAAATAGCATATGTACTCACTCATAAGTGGCTTTTAGACAGAAAGAAAAGCAGCCTACAATTCACAACAGACAACAAAGAGGACCCTAAGAAAGACAAACATGGATCTAATGTACATGGGAAGTAGAAAAAGACAAGATCTCTTGAGTAAATTGGGAGCAAGGGGGCCATGGGAGAGGATAGGAGGGGATCAGAAAGAAAGGGAGGGTATCAGAAAAAATATATAGCTCAATAAAAACAATTTAAAAAAGAAAAAAGTTGGTTGTTCAAAATGTCAATATTAGAAAAATGTGAGCCATTACAGATTCTGAAAAGAATATACTTTTCTTATTTTCATACCAATAAATAAATGAAATTAGGTTTATAAGAATACCATAAAGCCGGGCGGTGGTGGCGCACGCCTTTAATCCCAGCACTTGGGAGGCAGAGGCAGGCGGATCTCTGTGAGTTCGAGACCAGCCTGGTCTATAAGAGCTAGTTCCAGGACAGGCTCCAAAACCACAGAGAAACCCTGTCTCGAAAAACCAAAAAAAAAAAAAAAAAAAAAAAAAAAAAAAAAAAAAAAAGAATACCATAATAAACCAAGGGGAAAAGCTGATCTATAGCCATACTTAAAAGCTAGAAATGTGGCCTAAACCTTCTTTAAAGGCTCTGTCTCTGAAAACTGTTAGAATGGTGGCTAAATTCTGAATGGCATGAGAAAACAAACAAAACCCCAGAAATTCCCCCTTCCCCAGGTTTTTCTTCATACCAAACAAAAATTAATTTGGGATGGCATGTAATCTATAACACAAAAAGCACAAGCCATTAATCTAAAAAGATAAATTAAAGTTATCAAAATTAAAGATCTCAGATATCAAGAAAAGATAAGCTACAGAAAACCAATAAACAGAGTCTAGAAATACCCTCAAACAACCTGAGTTTTGGAGGGGAGTTCAATGTGTGATCACAGCAGCATCAAATATGTAATTCAGTTGTATTTCTATATTCAAACAGCAAAACTGTTAGAAAATATTTTTCAGAAATATCAGTAATATGCAGAAATAAATTTAATAAATGATATTAAAAACTGAAGCTCTTTAGTGGGAAAAACTACACCCTAAAGCAACAGAAGATGTACCATGTTCATGGACTGGAATGCTCAGTAGTGAGGTCAGCTGCCTCTGGTGTTCTATGGGTCTTACCCAGTGCCCAGTCACAATCCCAACATACTTAAAAATAAGTTAACATGAAAGGTTTGTTGTATAGTGGCAGTGGACCTGGAAGAACCAAAATAATGTGTGAGATGAATAGGGTTGAAAGACTCACTGTATGTCATTTAAAAATTACTCTGAAATAACAGAAATGACATACCATGAGTTTGTAATTAAAACAGGCAAATCAACAGCACTGAACAGAGCCCAGAAATATACCTATATATATTAAACAATCTACATAAATTTTAAAATTGTATTTATTTATGTATGTATAGGTACATGTGAAGGTCAGAGAACAACTTGCAAAAGTCAGTCCTTTCCTTCTACCATAGAAATCCTGGGTCCTGGGGATTGAACTCAGGTCCTCAGGCTTTGTAGCAAGCACATTTCCCTGCTGAGTCAACCTGCCAGCCCAAGTAATTCACTTTTTTAAAACAAAATGCCAAGGCATTAATGGGAGAAAAGTGATTTTTTAAAAATAAACAATTATACAAACATAAAAAAAAATCAACAAAACCCCCCCACCTTTCAAGCCTTTCTTTACACCAAACAAAAATTAATTTGGGATGGCACATAGTGTAAAACAAAACAAAAACCATAAGCCATTAATTAAAAAAAAGACAAATTGGTTTATCAAAATTAAAGATATCAGATATGGATTAAAAGAAAACCTACAGATTGGGAGTAATAAACTCCATAACTATTATTTGACAAAGGACCTGTGTCCCAAACACAAAAGAAATTCTTCACATCAACATTACAGAACACAGTATAAAAATGCATAAAAGAATGGTGTAGTCATTCATAAAAAATCTTCTACCATACCCTCCTGGATATTGGAAGTAGACAAGATTGCCGGGCAAAAATTGGGAACTTGGGGGTGGGGTGGGATGGGGGTAAGGGGAAATGGGGAGAGAAAAGTGAGAAGGGGAGGATGGGGAGAGCTTGGGGGAATGGGATGGTTGGGATAAAGGAAGGGCGGATATGGGAACAGGGAAGTATATATCCTAACTAAGGGAGCCATTTTAGGGTTGGCAAGAGACTTGACTCTAGAGGGGTTCCCAGGTGTCCAGGGTGATGTCCCTAGCTAGTTCCTTGGGCAGCTGAGGAGAGGGAGCCTGAAATGGCCCTATCCTATAGCCATACTGATGAATATCTTGCACATCACCATAGAACCTTCATCTGGCGATGGATGGAAATAGAGACAGAGACCCACACTGGAGCACCGGACTGAGCTCCCAAGGTCCAAATGAGGAGCAGAAGGAGGGAGAACATGAGCAAGGAAGGCAGGACCACGAGGGGTGCACCCACCCACTGAGACAGTGGGGCTGATCTATTGGGAGCTCACCAAGGCCAGCTGGACTGGGACTGAAAAAGCATGGGATAAAACCAGACTCTCTGAACATGCCCGGCAATGAAGGCTGATGAGAAGCCAAGGACAATGGCACTGGGTTTTGATCCTACTACATGAACTGGCTTTGTGGGAACCTAGCCTGTTTGGATCTTCACCTTCCTAGACCTGGATGGAGCGGGGAGGACCTTGACTTCCCACAGGGTAGGGAACCCTGACTGCTCTTTGGACTGGAGAGGGAGGGGGAGAGGAGTGGGGGGAGGGGGAGGCGGGGAGGAGGCAGAAATTTTTAATTAAAAAAAAAATCTACCAGATAACACATAACATATTAAATAGCAAGCAATACAAACTTATTCTGCCATACTAGTTCTGGACATGGGAGTTTGTTCTTTCCACTGGATATAGGCCCCTAGACAGGACAAAGGTACAACTGTACCCACCCATGTGTGCTATTAATATATGTCCATACTGATAGCCAGCTGCAACCGAATACATGGCTCATAGATACAGGAACTGACCATTCCCCACAGCCCTCACAGACAGGTCAGAAGCCTCCAGAGAGAGAAGACTGCCAAGGTACTGCAGAGAGGTAGGTGAACAGACATCCCAAAGTGGTCAAAAGGCAGGACCCACACACCCAGGTTTTATTTGGCTTATCCCAAGTGATGACCATACGTAGAAGACAGAGAACTTGATTTATAAATGTGGATTTCCAGCTGTCACCTGAGAAGTATAGGCTATAGGCCCTCTGCTCCAACCCACTGCCCCAGCCCATTACCATGTGCTTCCTGGAAGGTCAAGGTGTGGTCCCACTGCTCAGGCTCAAGGGGAATCCTGATTCTTTCCTCTTTCTATGGCCTGGCCCTTGCTGGGTCCCAGAGGCAAGTGTCATCAAAGAGGACTCTGACTCCAAGCCCCCTGACCTGCTGATCACTGTCAGAGAAAGGCAGGGTCCAGTCTTGTTCAGGCACATCTAGTTCACAGTGAAAGCACACTTGCTTTCCCTCCAGTAGTGAGAAGGATAAGGAGTCAGGAGATGCAAATTCCTGTTTGGCACCTCTGTACCTCTGAGGGAAACATACCAGCTGTGTTGAGCCTTGACTTTTGTCTTTGCAACATCTGCCAAAACCACCTACTTCCTTAGAAATTCTTTTCTGGGAAAATTGTTTAAAAACCAAAATCACTCAAATAACAAAAACAAAGAAAAAAAAAAAGCTCTGTGCCATAAACGCATACTCTGAGACACAGAATGAAAGTCCAACAAGACTGGAAGCAACAGGCACATTGGTTACAACACAAAGGAAGGGGCATTTGTAGCAATGTGACTGCAGCAGAGGGCAGAGGAAAATGAGCTGTATTCAGATTTGTCGCTGTGCTAAAACACTGACCAAAAACCCAAGTGGGGGGGGGGGAGGTTCTCAGGTCACTGTACAGCACTAAGGAAAGTCAGGACAGAAATACCAATCAGGAGCTTGAGGCAAAAACCATGGAGTAATGCTCCTTATTGGTTTGCTCTCTCTAATTCATTCTCAACTATCTTCCTTACTCAGCCCAGGCCTATCTGCTTAGGAATGGCACTGCCCACAGTGGGCTGGGTCCTCCTACATTAATCAGCAATCGAGGAAACACCCCACATATATACCCACAGGCTAATCTGATAGAGGCAATTCTCAACGGAGGTTCCTTCTTCCCAGATGACTTAGTTTGTATTAAGCTGAGAACAAAAACTAAGCAATATATAGGCAGACCTGGCCTTACACAGGGCATCTTTCAATACAAAGTCTTCGCAGGGAACTCAAGGTACAAAATGTGAACAATACAGTGCTATTAACAGAGCAGGAATGCGGAACACAGAGACATGTCTGACTCTGCACAGGTGTGTGTGTGTGTGTGTGTGTGTGTGTAATGGTGCTAAATAACTATCTGAATACCAACACTTCTGCTCCCACAGCACAATGGCTCATAGTGTTGTGGGTGACATCATCAAACCACTTCTATCATCTTAGCAGAGAAGACTTCTAAGGCAGCTACGGGTGCAGTCATAGGAGCCAGGCTCCTTCTACCGGAAGGAATTATCACTAAGGAGGAAAGAAGGCTAGAGGGAGTCCCACAGATTTTGGCTAGTGTCGGGAACTTTCACCCAGCAGCAATATGTGCCGTGTGGGGAAATATATCTTCATCTGTCATAAGTATGTATTTAAGGTCTACTATACCCTAGAGTATTTTCTGTTTTCCACCAAGGCTCAGAAGAAATGATGATCCACTATCAGTGAAGTACCAGTGCCTAGATCTCGGTTTGTATGATCATTCTCCAGTAAAAAGAACCAGAGACTTCTGGGAGAATCTTCCAGGGCTATGACAGGAAATAACCAGATGAGCAAAGAGTACCTCAAAGTCAGGAAATACTCAAAGTACAGACAGTTGTGTCAAGGGGACACAGGAGCCAGACTGAGAGAGTACCCAGTGGTAAAGGATGAAACCTTTATTAATTTAGCACTGGATTATAACATGAAGTATAAAGTCCATATCCACAGTCTACACTGCCCAAGATGCCTAATTGAATTACCAGATGGGGAGGAGAGGCACAGCCCTCATGGGGAAGATTCTAAATAACAACAGTGAGATATTGTTTCCTTAAGGAGGTGAGGCTTCCCCTTCCTACTAGACCAAGCTTCTGCCCATGAGGAGTGAGGTCATGGGGTGTACACTGAACACAGGGCTCAAATATTCCTAACAATCACAAAGGGAAGGATGAAAACGCCTGGGGGATGTCCATCAACTGAAGAAAGGCCAAGAATCCAGGTAACTAAGTACAGACTATGTTCCAGAGAGAAAAAAGAAAAACGTTGGGAATCATGTAAAGAGGTGAGATGCCAGAAGAGGTTGGACAAACAGTCTTTGTGGGATGTACTGGGGACGGGAGCCAAAAATCACACCTAGAGTTAAAAAGGCAGCTCTGGGAATAGCCAGTGGGCATTCTAGCCAAAGGACAAACCTAAAGCACAAATCCAGTGGGGAAATGAAGTGACTCCTCCTGTGTGGCAGCCATTGCTGGAAAAGAAATCCATAATCTGATTATTTTCAATATCTTGGGATGCTGTAACCAGGTGCTACCTTGAAAGGAGGCCCAAGTTACTTTTGGCCCTGCAAACGAGGAACAAATGCAACTTAGGGAGACTGGGCACATGCTATGGTGTCTGTGTAGGAGATGACCATGAAAGAAAGACAAGGAATGGAGTTGGATACAGAGAAGCGTAGGTAGGACAGCATTCATGCTATGATCTGTGGTCCTGATCTCCCTCTGTGGCAAAGTAAAATCCCTGAGGATTCCTGTGGAGGTCCTGAGTCTGTGATGCTGTGGGATGATCTTTCTGTATGCTGTGAATATATGTTGCTCCCATTGGCCTATGGCAAGGCAAGATAGAGCCAGGCAGGAAATCCAAACAGAGATAGGAGAAGGGCGAAGTCTGGAAGATGCCAGCCAGGTACCAAGGAAGCAAGACATGTAAAATTTAAGGTAACAAGCCATGAATCACATGGCAAAGCATAGATTAAAAAAATATGGGCTAATTTAAATGTAAGAGCTAGCTAATAATAAGCCTGAGCCACCGGTCAAGCATTTAATAAGTATTATTAAATCTCTGAGCATTTATTCAGAAACTTCCGGGTGGGAGGGAAATTAAACCTCTGAGCATTTATTCAGAAACTTCCGGGTGGGAGGGAAATTTACTATTACACTATGATCAGAGGATGTGTTCAGCTCAGGAGCTAATTCCCTGGCACATATGGTCTACTGTCTGCTTGAACTGAGAATTCTGGGCCCAGAGTGAGCAGAGGTCTGACCCCTGCAGTTGCCTCCCTCCTTGTATGTGGTTCACTACTGGGAAGGTCTGAAAGTGTTGGACCAGCAGACAGAGCAACAGCTTTCCTTAGTTCTCCCCTCCAGTGCAGATCTCAGAGCTGTTTGGTTTTCCCACTTTCCAGGGCAATTAGGAAACTTACCAATAGGTCACAGCCTCGTGGCGATATACAGATTAATAGAAATGGGTTAATTTAAGATATAAGAGCTAGCTAGGAATATGCTAGAGTCATTGTCCAAGTAGTATTGGAATTAATATAGTTTCTGTTTAATTATTCGGGTCTGGGCAGTCGGGAAAGGAAAGGGCAGCCTCCACCTCCACCAGTCAGTTAAGAGCATGGCAGAGACCAGCCCTGGCTTTCCTTTACTCCCATAATCCTTCTTTACAGGCTTCCCACCTCTGCCCAGCCATCACATGCTACAGATATTCAAGAAGGAAGGCCTTCTCTTTCCAAACTCTCATTATCAGGAGTCCTGTGTCCCAATGAATCACTTGGTAGCAGAATGTTGTGCCTAGTACACTAAAAGCCCTAGGTTCAGTCTTTGGTGCCACATATTCAAAAGGGGCAAGATGGTAACTAGGATAGGTGTGGTGGTGCATGTATGTAATCCCAGCATTTGGGAGGCAGGGTGGGAGGGTCACGAGTTCATTAAGTGTCACAAAGACCAGTGGCATTCTAGCTAGCTCTCACTGTCATCCTTACCTGAACTACCATACCAGCACCACACACCCACAAGGGGTCTTTACATGGCTAGGGACCCTGACTCTACTTCCTTCCTATACTGATCCCTCAGTCCTTTCCCTTGCTTATGCTCCCTAAGCCCAGAGCACACTGTACCTAATGGAGTACATAGGACCAGAACCTTTCCCCTTGGACAGCACACCAAGCCCCTCCAGGGCCAGTTGGCATGGAGTCACTTAATAAATTTCCATAATCCCCATCCCTATAATATCTGATTCATCAAAATGAGCTGAGTTTCCAAGTAAGGGTAGAATTATATGCAGAACTTTAGGAAGAGCTGTAAAAACCAACCAAACAAACAAAAAACAAAAACAAAAACAAAAAAACCAAAAACCCAAGAAATAGAAAATACATTTTAGAGAAAGTCCAAGCTCAGATGAAGCATAGTTAGCTTCATGCTTTGCAGTTAGCTTTGTGGCAGTGTGACCTGTTCACTGGAGAGGAAAGATGTCCAGAATGTTTAAGAGTAGGCAGTCTCCCAAAGCACTGTCATAGAACTGGGCCACAGTCTGTATATGCTATATGGCTACTGTGGAGCTAGTGGGGAAAAGCTGGCCCATGGTACCTGCTTTTGGCAGGACAAGGTCTGCTGTAGACACTCTTCAGTAAGGTGCTTAGTGATTAGGCTTATTTTAAAAACTCTGAAGAAAATGCTAAAATCTATCTTCCTCCTACTTAAGGGGAAAGCTGAAGTGTCCCTGTATTTCCTACTGTGGTGCCTTCATTGGTCCAAGACTGCAAGTGGATGCTATGGAAGGGATGAGAGAAGCAGTATCAAACATGTCACCAGGCACCTGCTCTGCCAAGCTGCTGACCACTTATATGAGTCAGAGGATCAGGCCCCAGACCTGAACCTCAGCAGGCAGTGTTAGACAATAGGAAGTTGAACCCTGGTGTGGCAGAACACTGCCAGGTAGGAAGGAGGGCAGCCCTGAGCAGGCCAGCCTGGAGCTACACCAGATTACACTGGAAGCAGCTGCCTCTACTGGAGCCAAATACAGTAGAAGCAGGATATGAAGGAGGCAGACATATTCATTGGGTTGTTGGGCTCAGAGCAGATATGCCTTTAGTTAGAGAAGCAAATGAACTCTTTGACTTTGGTTCCTACCAGAGGTACCTGAACACAGCAACAGACCTCTGCTCTGGACTCTATTTCCTTTTTAGTGAGACCCAGGGCTGCACTGGTACACTTGCCTCCCTGTAAGCCTGGCCTGGGATTGAAGAGGGCAAACCTAGGCACCTAGTCCCTTTGCAATCTGCATGCCTCGAGGTGCCACAGGACTACAAGGCACAACAGGATACAAATGATCGTGTTTCAGAATGGGCTCCTCTGAGCAGTATGCAGCCCAGTCCAGTGTATATGTGTGTGTGGGGAGGTGTTCAGAAGAAACCCACTATAAATCTTCCAGCATAAAGCACCCAGCTGTGTTCCAAAGAAAGAGCTGTTGCTTCAAAAAGGAGGCCCAGCTGCAGGGCCTGGCAATCCCATTCTTTTGCCCCTGACCTACATCTGGTCAGCCCTGGTCCAATACAGAATTTGCACAGCAGCCTGAGAATGAAGGAGCCCATTCACAGTGAAAGAAGCCCATGTCTAGAGTAGTGAGGCCCTTATTCAGTCACATCAGAGTCACCTACACCCTAAAACTCATCAACCTATCCTAGCTTTTGCTGACAGTCATCTCACACCAATACCTCGAGGGCATCTTTAAGCTACAAGCCTCCTATGGAGAAGTCTCCCTGGAACCCATTCTCAAGTCACTTACATTCAAGGGCTCTGGCTGACTCCCACATATCCTGCGTGTGTGTATGTGCGCGTGCCCTGGCAAGCAGCTCCACTGCGTGTCAACATGTGGGTCTGCTTTCAATTGTGCTGGAACAATCCTACCTGATAAACAAAAACAGATCCAAAATAACCTTTGGCAAGAAGCATGTTTTTAAAAGAAGAAGGTTCGAGTGAACTGGCAGGAGCAGTGCTTAGGCAAACAAGCATGGTGGAGCCAAGCACCAGCGGCACATCAAAAGTTTCACAGGGCTCCCTACGGACCTTGGCCATGGCCACGGGAAGGAGGCCTGAGCAACCCACTCTTGGCCTTCACAGACTGGCCACCTGCTTCCCACCACCAGCCCCTGACACTTCATGTGATCCACAAGGTCAGGTATTGAGTTGAGCCTTAAGGTTTGAGCGCCGTTCACAGCAAGATGGGGCAAAGACTCTTTCAAAATTTTCCTCTGCTAGATACTACCATGTAAGTTCTCGAAGTTCTCAAAGCATGTTCAGTGGCCTGGGTGTCTCCTGACAGAAAGAGGTTTGGCTGGGAGCCATCATGACTCAGTGGAACTCAGCAACTTATTACACTCCCCTGAGTTAGAGCAGGGGACCAGAAGGTCCAAGCTGCCAACCCCAGTCCCATGACCCACCCAGTGTAGGCCACAAGATATTTGATTGCCTGCCCCAGAGCACACTGACCTGCCCTTGGAACACGGCTTTAGCAAATCAGGTTCCTGAGCACTCCAGAGCAAGGGTTCTACAGCACTGACCAGAAGGAGAGCCCCTCATTGTCAAGTCCTTCAGGAAGATGTAACTGAGCCATCTCAAGCACTGCTCTTCAACATGGGGATCCACAGCAAAGTTCTCCAGGAGCCTCATGTGCCAGGCCCAGGTCTTTTTCTTACTTGGATTTTAGAATTAAGAGGCAGATCTTTGTACATGCACATCTTCATCTTCCGGGCCACCGAGCCCCTCCTCTACATACAGTTTTTGAGACTATAGTGCTTGAATTGGTAGCTAGAAGTAGTCACCCTATACCACAGTCTAAGCTAAGACTGAGAGTGACCATGGGTGCTTGCAGAGCCCCAAGCTAAGAACTGCCAAGAATTGTTGCAGGGCAGGGTATTGCCTAGGAACCACACAGCAGCTGGAGAGACGGAGTGTGAAAGTGTCAAGAGTGCTTTAAACCATGTAACAATCACTTATAGCAACTATAGAGGCTATGTGCAGGGTACACGTGCACTGGAGCCAGATCTACATGTAAAATACAGGATTTGACTTCTTACAGTCTTGATTTTTTTCCTTACCTATTGAAGGACATTAAGTGCCTAGTTTTGGTGCCTTAGAACAGCAAGAGTGTGGTGTCACTGCCATAGCAGAGGCCAGGAGTACTGAAGTGCTGCATCTACAGAGCATTGCTAGAGAAGATGGCAGCCCCTGAGAAAAGGACAGAATCATCTATACATGTGCACAGGAGGCCACAGGGGGTGCACCAAATAACAGGCCCTGCGTGTTTCTCTGAGAAAGGTACACAGGGAAAGAGCCAAAGGCTGGGAGCTGCAAGCAGAAACAGCTGGAGGGGGAGTGGGGTGCCATGCTCATTACCACAGAGCAAGGCTACTCGTAGAGTAGCCCTAACATGGTGACCCAGAGACAGGGCTACTTCATGGTAAGCTTCAGCTGTGCTGAGTGCCAAGTAGGTCAGGCTAGGTTGCAGACAGCACACAAAGGCACTGGTGGCCATGGGCCCACCAGAACAGGGGAGGCCCCACCAGAGGCCTCTCCAGCAGAGAATGGCTTTCCAGAGCCTGAGCTGGGTGAAGGCACAAAAGGGAGGCAATGGAGACATGGGAGAGTAGAACAAAAGTTCCTCTTTCTCTGACTCTTTATGTTTTTTCTTTCATAAAAGCCCCACGAGAACCAGATGAATGCTGGCTCGTTGTAAAGAGTTAAACACCAATTACACAGACTAAAACATGAAAGCTCTTTGAGCTCCCTAAATTCCACTGTCTCTCACTCCCCCAGGATAGCCACTGCTCACACTGTACTGTCTCCTTCCAGATCTTTTTTGATGCATTTATACAAACCTGAGTGCATGTGTAAATGGGGCCAGGTTCAATGGTATTTTGAAACCTGCTTCTGCACCTGGCTTTACATTTATTCCAGCTTGTCAGACCCTTTACTGCAGACCATCAGCAGGTCTGAAGAGTCTCTGTCCTCATCTATCACTTGACTACAGCAGCAGGCTTTGCATACAGGTTGACTGTTACCTTGATGTCATTGGTACCCGGTCTGCATAGGCTTTGCCTCCACACTCATGACCTCAGATATGGGGTATGCTTGCTGTGCTGGGAAGCAGCAGGTGTGTGTGGGAACAGAGACTGAATACTGGCTATGTAGTCCTGGGCAAATCTAGCTTCCCATGTGACAGTGCAACTGCCTATCCACACTATTCATCCCTGCAAGACTCTAGGAACAGCCTAACAAAGGGAGGCAAGCTTTCCCAGGAGGGTTGTTGGCTGGAAAGTATCTGCTCTAGACCTATGGTTGTCCACCATGGCTTTCCCCCAACCCCAGCTAAGCTGACTCCCAGAATACTGGACGGACTTTAGAGTATCATGAATGGGAGAAGGAATGCTCCAGTGGGTAGGAGCTAAAGTTGCTGTTAAACCTACTGCCTAGGGCTGAGGACAGAAATGGCCACATTTGTTGAAGTGGAAAGGCCTGCTCTAGGCTCAGCACTTGAAGGGTTAAGCAGTCTTGCTGCCCAGGTTGCCTGCCTGCCCTCCTGCTTGCTTGCCTGCCTGCCTGCAAGGACTGCATTAAGTAGGCCAGGAGATGGGCCCTGTTGCCTGCCCGTCGGCCGTATGGTTTGCATTAGCAGTGCTCTGCTTGGCAATGTTCCCTCTGGCAGCCTGCCTTCCCTCCCTGCCCCTCCATTCTCCGCCCCAGCTCAAAAGAAAATACTAGGATCCACATATAAAACCAGCGCACTCCCCTCCTGTCTCTTACCCCAGTCTTGAATCAAACAAGCTTTTAAACTCCTGACCTTCCGCCCAGGCACCCCGGTTTATTTCACAGCAGCAGCAGCAGAGAAGAAGGGAGGAGGTAGGAGGCTGGGAAGCAGGGAGCTGCCCTTTCTGTTACCTGGCCCTAGCAGGCAAGGGTTGCCTCTCCCGGGGGTCCCCAGAAGCACCCCTCACCTTTCAGAATGGGGATAGCTCCTGAGGCAAGAAAAAGAAATGACTGGGAGCCTGAGAATATCAGAAGCAGCCTTCATGGGTCCTCTATAGCTATGCCTTTTAAACTTTCCTGATCATTTCATGCTATAGGCCCGAATGCAAGGCTTGGATCCACTGACACATATAAAACTACCCCAAACTTTAAGCTGCAAACTCGCCTGTTAGTTTGCATCCTAGTACCTACCAAGTGCGGGTCTCCAATCACCTATACTTTGTTGAAACCCAAGTCACAGTCCTGGCTATAAGCCCTGTTTATGTCTAGACATTTGGGGATCTCATTCTAAGCAAGGGTACTGTTACCCAACAGAACCTCAGGCCAGAGGTCTGGGATCACCTATAGCATGTCTCTCCTTCACCATTCCTAAGCTTTGACCTTCAACAAGCCCTGGAAAGGCCACCTCCTCAATACTTTTAAGGCTCACTGGACTGATATCTCATGGCCCCCAACACCTTGAGCTCCTCTCAGTATGAGGCCCTAGCATTAGTCTAGAGGTCCTGTAAGACTGGCCTCAGCTGCTCAGCCCGCCCCTCCCCCCACAGAAGTCTCTGTTCCCACAGATTTCAGATGCCCGCTTCATCTTGAAGGCTTCTAAGCATATATGCCAGGAAGTGAATCCAACAGACAGTGAGGTCAGTGGGTACAAATGCAGCACAGGCTAGGTTGGTCCTCAGCACCGTTTCCATATTTGATGTCTTCACAAATGCTGTCCTGATAGCCAGCCCAGGAAGATGCTGTGCCACAGCTGTGTACTGACAGCTCAGGGACCCGCAGGGCAGGCCCAGACACTTGAGTGACCCTTGCCCAGAGTCAGCTCATTTCAATATTCTGAAAAGGACAAAAATCCCCAAACTCATAATGAACAAAATTTAGTTTTTAAGGAAATATGTTATAATGGAGTATTTTACCAAAACTTCAAACGAAAGCAGGCAAGTGTCTCTATTTTAATAAGGCATCTCACTTGCCTGCTCCCTCTGATAGTCAAAGCCTGTGAATAATTACAGCAATGTTGACAGTGCTTTTATTGTTGTTTTAATTTTATTCTTAAAGAAAGAATGTAAGTATTCAGTTTAAGTGGTGCATTGACTTCACACATACTCAGGAAACACTCAACTTTCCTTTAAGGATAAAAACAAAAACAAAGGTCACAGCTGAGCCTCAGAGTGAAACCAGGTAGGGGAGGGACTGAACCAGGCTGCAGGTATAGCCAGGTGGGCTGTGCTGGAGAGGGCCAGCAGCTCTCTCCAGTCTCTAGACAGCATGCTGGTTCCCCAAGGTGAAGTAAGGGTGTCCTGGCATAGTACTATCTGGGACATAGAGCCCTGCCTGGCTGAGCTGAGCCTCTTTCCAGGGATAACTGAGTGGTTGGATCCCTTGAATCACTTAAGACTTCTAGCCTATTGTCAAAGACAGCTCTCCTGCCCACTGTCCTGAAGAGTAAACCTAGGAAGAGACTGTGTCACAGCTGTGAGCTGACAGTTCAGGGATCCACATGGCAGGCCCAGATTCACTGTCCACTATCACTTCAATAAGTCACTCAGTCCCCTGTACTGATTAACTTCTAAGAACAGCTGTGACTTGGCATGGCTCCTGCACAGAGCAAGTGCTCACAATGTACTGAATGAAGACCGTGGACATTGAATAAAATCATTCTTTCCTATCACTGTCTACCATAGGCCTGCAGAGCAAACACAGTTACTGACTCTTCCTCTCTGCAGACAGGCACAATGCAGGCACAGGTACCAGGTCAGATCCACTTTAGAGCCCAGCTCTCCTAAACCACTTGATAAGAATCTCCTTAGACCAGTGGTTCTCAACCTTCCTAATGCTTCCATCCTTTAATACAATCCCTCATATTGTAGTGACTCCCAAGCATAAAATTATTTTGTTGCTACTTCATAACTGCAATATCGCTACTGTTGTAAATTGTAATGTAAATATCTGTGTTTTCCTATGGTCTTAGTCAAACCCTGTGAAAGAATGGCTTGTTCTACCCCTTATGTCATCTCACTATTAGAGACATCTATTCCTTGGTTCCAGCTGACTGGAATCCAGGCAACTGTGATGTGACTAAGTTTTTACAGACACAGACGTAGTTGTTCCTACAAGCAAAAAGTACTGGCTTAGGGCCTGTTGGACCTCACATTTCAATACCGGGAAAGGACAGGAGTGACATCCTTGTTTGTGGGATTTACTCTACATATATAGGGTAGGAGGCCTTTCTAAAGCACAGGTGGGTCCTGGGGCTCTTGAACAAGTTCACACTGTGGTCACAGGCTGTCTGTGACAAAGGGAGCCTAGGAGAAGCAGAAGGTCTCAAAAGTCCAGAGACCACACTGGGTTCCCAGAACCTACTTCCTGACTCAGCTCCTCTGAAGCCTCTTCTTCTTCCAGATATCCCCTTCCTGTTTCTGCTCTTTGACAGTCTACCAAGCAGGCAGCTCCTAGTCTGCTGCTAAAAGAGCCTCACATGTCCATCAGCTACTTTAGGTACCATTCACCTGTGGGCCCAACCACTCCTGATGCTGTGCCCTCCTCCTGGTTCAGTAACACTGCATACATCTAAGGGGCAAGACTGGTTTCTGACATGAAGAAATAAAGGACACTCCATTCACTGCAGTTTCCCCAGGACTGATTATACTTAGTGGCCCACCCTCAGCATGAGATGTGGCAGTGACATCTGGAGAGGGCAGCACTGGCTTCACAGAGGCAAGCAGAGTAATAACTTGGACCACACCAGACCACATGGATCACTGCAGCCAGAGCTTGCTTACATTACAAAAAGGCGGCTGGAGACTGCACAGACTAGATGTTGCTAGGTGCCACACAGTATCATGCCTGTATTGAGCACAGTCCAGCCAACTCAGCATTCCTGCACCAGGGCTACGCCCACCTAGTTCCCAACCCCTGGCTGTCACTCACTTCCCAATAGAGAACCTGTTTCAAGTGCCAAATTGTAGTCCTGTCAGCTCTTGGTTACTAGCAGCTCACATTTTCCTTGGAGGCACATGTCATATGCCATGGCCAAAGAAGGGCATGGTAGCCCCAAGGCTATGGTGGAAAGGTTGTGGTGAGCCCTTATCCACCATGGCCTACCCTGAGTCAGAGCTTTCCTGGCCATCTTCCCTACCATGAGAAGGAAACAAGGGTGAAAAGGACAAGTGCCTTCAGGCCCTTCTAGATGCTGTCCTCATCAGAAAGGTAGCCTGGACTGCTTGGTCTAACAATGGGATGCATACTTGGGAGCTGGATGCTATGCTCTGACAGGGCATGATGCCCAGCTATACCAGCATAGCCTCTATGAATGTTATTTCTGATCAAATCAGTCTCCTGATCTAGAAACAAAACTGCCTCAGTCCCACTCAGAGTTTGTACAGGATAGGGACCTTGCCTTGTGGTAGGACATACAGATGCAATGGCCACTCTGAGAGTCTGTGAGACTGCCTGCCCAAACTGGTACTCCAACAACAGGCAGATCCCATAAGGGATATCCACTAGAAGTGGCCAGACTCTCCATCTGCTTTACAGGCATTCACTGGGTGAAGTCCTACTACCAGCAGAGGATGGCAGAAGCCAGATCATCCTGTGGTGTCAACAATAGCAACACCGATCTAACCTAAGCATTGAGGTGCATGCATGGGACCTGCATTATCATAGTTTCTGTCAACTTGATACAAACTTATACTTGAGAAGAGGGAACCTCAATTGAGGAATCACCTCCATCAGATTGGTCTGTGGGCATCTCTGTGGGATAGTTTCTTGACTGCTGATTGATGTGGGAAGGCCTTTCCCACTGTAGGTAATATCACCCTTGGGCAGGTGAGCTTAAATTGTATACAAACAAACACATTATGCACACAAGCCAGGGGAAGCAAGCCAGTAAGCAGTGTTTCTCCAAAGTTTCTGCTTCAAGTTCCTACGGTGACTTTCTCTAATGATAGACAGTAACTTGTAAGCCAAATAAATCCTCTCTCCCCCAAGTTGCTTTTGGTCAGTGTTTTATTACAAAACAGAAAAGTAAATTAGAACAGCTATGCAATCCCCTCACTCTTATCCGAGGATGGTGACATCTTCTCCCCACTTTACAGCAGACAGAGGAACTACCTGACCACATAGGAAGTATAAGCCAGTCAGCATGGTTCTGCAAGTTCTGACCCTCAAGAGAAAGGGTGGTAGAAAGTGTGAACTCAGACTGTAGGTGGGCAACACTTTCACGTGTCTCCCAGTCCATATGGCTATCACTGTAGGCAGCCATCCGGTAGGGCAGTATCTGTTTTGGAAGGTTGGTTTTATCTGCGGTCTCAGACCTGTAAGTCCATAGATATTCTGGAGGACTAGCAACAATGGGACTCTTAAGCCCATAGGGCTGGACATAACTAGCCCTTGTGGGAAGTCCAGCGAATGGGCTACCTAGGGAAAAGACAGCATTGCTCCAAGCTTGCCCCCTCCCAAGATACCTTGGTTGTAGCTGCCACATCTCATACTGGGACCTAGGCCCAGATGTAGCTTTTCCTGCACAGAACCATGTGCATTCAACCCCTAAGGGAACAGGCTAGACCTGTTGTAGGGCCAAGCCCTCATAGAGTGACTACAGGAGGCTCCAAGACTTCTAGCTGGCTCTTTGAGTTGAAGTCAGCTCCAGCTGAATTTCCTACCTACTGGGAGCTCCTGCAGAAGGAAGAGCATACATCCTGCCAGAGCATACATGGAGGCCCCTGCTGACTGGCCTTGAGAAGACTTGAACACCCATGTCTATTTTATCTTGTGTAAAAGATAGGGCAAAGGACTAGTGGGGATTTTCAGGGTAATACCACTGTCTTTAGATTGCTGCTAATGGCTCACTAGTAATCTATGTGGCTCCAGAGTACAGTCTAGTACCCAGGAAGCAATTTAAATAACTCTATCCTCTCTGGGCTTTCTCCTTGCATCAGGCCAAATTCCAGCTCCATTTCTGAATCCACTACCTCTAAAAGTTACCAAACGTAAGTTGAGAACATGAGACCCTAAGTAGACCAGTTCCACAAAATTTCTAGCCCAGGCTGGCCTCGAACTCGTGATCATCCTGCCTCTGCCTCCTTCAGCAAATCCTACCAGCGTGTGCCACCACAACTGGCCCCACAAAATTTCTAATTCACCCACAGCATCTGAGCAGTCAGGCCTCCCTAGTAGCATCGTGGACACTCCATTCACTGCAGTCTCCCCAGGACTGATTATACTTAGTGGCCCACCCCGCAGCGTGAGATGTGGCAGTGACATCTGGAGAGGGCAGCACTGGCTTCACAGAGGCAAGCAGAGTAATAACTTGGACCACACCAGACCACATGGATCACTGCAGCCAGAGCTTGCTTACATTACAAAAAGGCGGCTGGAGACTGCACAGACTAGATGTTGCTAGGTGCCACACAGTATCATGCCTGTATTGAGCACAGTCCAGCCAACTCAGCATTCCTGCACCAGGGCTACGCCCACCTAGTTCCCAACCCCTGGCTGTCACTCACTTCCCAATAGAGAACCTGTTTCAAGTGCCAAATTGTAGTCCTGTCAGCTCTTGGTTACTAGCAGCTCACATTTTCCTTGGAGGCACATGTCATATGCCATGGCCGAAGAAGTGCACTGTACCTGAGGGTAGAGTGTCAAAACATAAAACTGTGAATTAACATGGTAAAAACTGCAATTTTACCAAAAGCCATCTACAGATTCAATGCAATGCCCAGCAAAATCCCAGAAAAATTCTTCACAGACCTCGAAAGAACGGTACTCAACTTCATATGGAAAAGCAAAAAACCCAGGATTGCCAAAACAATCCTGTATAATAAAAGAACTTCTGGAGGCATCTCAATCCCTGACTTCAAACTCTACTACAGAGCTACAGTACTGAAAACAGCCTGGTATTGGCATAAAAACAGACAGGAGGACCAATGGAACCAAATCGAAGACCCAAATATTAATCCACACACCTTTGAACACCTGATTTTTGACAAAGATGCAAAAAATACCAAATGGAAAAAAGAAAGCATATTTAACAAATGGTGCTGGTATAACTAGATATCAACATGTAGAAGAATGAAAACAGATCCATATCTATCACCATGCACAAAACTCAAGTCCAAATGGATCAAAGACTCAACATAAAGCCAGACACACTGAACCTCATAGAAGAGAAAGTAGGAAGTACACTCAAATGCATTGACACAGGATACCACTTCCTAAATACAACCCCAGCAGCACAGACACGGAGAGAAACAATTAATAAATGGGACCCCCTGAAACTGAAAAGCTTCTGTACAGCAAAGGACACAGTCAACAAGACAACAGCCTACAGAATGGGAACCAACCCCACATCAGACAAAGGTCTGATCTCCAAAATATACAAATAACTCAAAAAATTAGTTGTCAAAAGAACAAATAAAAAGCCGGGCGGTGGTGGCGCATGCCTTTAATCCCAGCACTCGGGAGGCAGAGGTAGGAGGATCTTTGTGAGTTCGAGGCCAGCCTGGTCTACAAGAGCTAGTTCCAGGACAGGCACCAAAAACTACAGAGAAACCTTGTCTCAAAAAATCCCCCCCAACAAAAGAGCAAATAAAAAATTGGAGTACAATCCCAGAGAATTTAGACAACAATGCGGACACTAAGAGCGACTTACATAGATATAATCTATATGGGAAGTAGAAAGTAGAAAAAGAGAAGATCTTCTGAGTAAACTGGGAGCATGGAGACCTTGGAGGAGAATTGAAGGGGGGAGGGGAGAGGCAGGGAGGGGAGCAGAGAAAAATGTAGAGCTCAATAAAATCAATAAAAGTAAAAAAAAGAAAAAACATAAAACTGTGGCCAGAAGCTGGGCGGTGGTGGCGCACGTCTTTAATCCCAGCACTCGGGAGGCAGAGGCAGGTGGATCTCTGTGAGTTCGAGACCAGCCTGGTCTACAAGAGCTAGTTCCAGGACAGGCTCCAAAACCACAGAGAAACCTTGTCTCGAAAAAAAAAAAAAAAAAAAAAAACAACAACAACAAAAAAAAAAACCTGTGGCCAGAAGAAGAAGAGGAGACCTACCCAATTCAGCACTGGAGGGATGTCGGCACCATGGAGGTGCATGTTGGGATCAGTGTGTCAAGCTGCAGACAATATTTGGACTGACATAGTGTAGAAGTTATTGGAATTGAGGGGGTGAAAAAGCCTTCAGGATTTCCACAGGAACAAAACTTGCATAAAATGCTGAATGCAACTTCTGTTGACAGCAAAGAACCTTCCTCCCTGCCACCTGCCTCCTGAGATTAATCTCCTGCTCTCACCTGCCAGTGTCCATCCTCAGCCAAGCCCTGCTAAGACCACAGGATATTACAGCTTCACTACAAATGTGATTCACATCCTTAAGACAGAAGGCAAAGTCTCATAAGCCAGTGTATCCCGGACTGTTTGCTGTATAAAGCTCAGATCAACACCTGAGCTGCAATTCTCTAAGGACTAAGCAAAAAGGATTATGGGGTCGGGGTGTTCTATGTGAGGTTGATGGCTGAGACAGAGACAATAACAATGACAGAGGCAGCAAGCCCTACCCATAATCCCTTTTGTAGACATACTGTGTAATTTTGCTAAGTCATGGTGGACTAACCAAGGAGGAAACATTGGCTCTGTGATGTGATGTACCTGTTCCATGGAGTAGAGGGGAAAGCCTCAAAAATACAGTCCATATATGTCCAGAGCCTGATCTGCAAAGTAGGTTGCTACCTCCCGTTTTCCTACCAAACAGTTACACTGCTTTCTATCAACAGATCCCAGATCTCTCAAAGAACTCTACCCACCCTCCCCAAAGTCTTTGCAGCTCTAGGGTGCTCATGTACACCTAACTTATCTCGGCCACAGTGACAAGCTTGGGCTTACACTCTTGACAGCTGAAGAGAAGGTTCTGTTCCTGCCACTTGGGGTACTTCTGGCTGAGAGCAGATGTCCTGGCCTGACGGGCTTGAGATGTGGCTCTCAAAGAACCCAGTCCTGAGGTAGGTGGTTCCCAGAAATCTTCAGTCTCTACTTCTAGGCTCTTCTTCTTGCTTCTTCCTCTTTCTTGTGTCTCCCAAGGAATGGTAGCTGATGATATTTATGATCTTCCATTCCGGGCATTACCTCCTTCCTCTCCAGTGTCTGAAGGCTGGCTTTCCTGCCTTAGCTTCCCAAGGCCCAGGACTCCACTTTAACTTTCTCTCACTGACAGAGGAAGGGAACCCTACCCAATCAGATTGGCCTTCTGGGATAGAGTAGTACTAGGGACTAACCATAGGAGTATGACATCTCAGAAGTGATACCACAAGATCTGCAGAGGGGCTTCCCCAATTTCGTGACAGGATTGACCTAGTTTCTACCTCACTTAAGGCTATTACACTGAGAGCAGCAGGTGATCCTGAGAGGCTCTAGGTCTGACACTGAGGCTTAGGTGCCAGTCTCAGGAAAGCTTATAATCTGCCATGCCATGAGAGGACTACAGGCTTTACATTGAGACCATAGGTCTGACAGCTGAGCAGGTCAGAGACCTGGACACAGGCAGGTGTCTGTCTAAGGTAGCTCTGTCAATGCTAGGTGTAATAAAAAGGTGGAGCAGAAGGCAGGGTGAGGTGAAGGAGTGGTAGCAGTGGCCTCAGTGGGCACAGCCATGGCTGTATGGCTACCAAGCAGGAGCTGATCTACTCAAAGGGTAGCCCCACAGTTCTCCCCTGACTGTCACCATTTCTACCACTGCCTCTCTCCTGCTCTGCTGCTCCACTAGAGTGAGCAAGGGCCTCCAAGCCCAGACTTCTGGCACCCCCAGGCACATGCAGATCTGGAAACAGGCTCCACAAGTCTCCACTGACAAAACTAACCTTATAAAAGCATTAAGTTCACAGGAAGCCTGCTTTCCAGCATAGCTCTTCTAAAGCAAAAAACAGCCATCTATGAAGCCAGGATATAACTTCTAGATGAAAATCAGACAAAGAAAGAGCAGCTTCCTAGATCAGGGCCTGGCCTTAGCCCTAGACATAGGATGAGTTACTCTCCCAAACAAGACCACATGGTGACCCTAGGGTACATCTCTACCTCTGCTTACTTATGAAGCATCAGGACACTGCCTTAAAGAGTAGACATAGCTGGGCGGTCATGGTGTACACCTGTAATCCCAGCATCCAGGAGACAGAGGCAGGTAGATCTCTGTGAGTTTGAGGTCAGTCTAGTATACAGAGTGAATTCCAGGACAGCCAGAGATACACAGAGAAACCCTGTCTCAAAAAACAAACAAACAAAAAAAAAAAAAAAAGGGAGGAGACATAGCCTCAGAAGAAGCTAAACATGACCTCCAAGGACACCCATTATCTAATACCAATCAAATGCAACTGAAAAACAATTCAATTATTTGCTCTAGGTTCTTTTTCTCCTATTAATCACATATTTTGTAGGGTCATTCAGAGACTAGTCCTGAGGACAGATGAACAGCTAGGAGGTCAGCATCAATGGAAATAAAAACTCAGAGACAAATATTGCAAGCTGAGTGTCAGGCTGAGTGCTTACAGGCCCAGGTCAGGAGAGCAGCTTTCCAAAGGGAGAGACCTGCAGTTTTGAGAGTGCAAAGGACCTTAGGGACTGTTAGCAGAGTACACCAAGGCTGAGATAAGAAAAGTGGACAGAGCCAGCCTTGGTGGCACAAGCCTTCAATCTCAGTGCTTGAAAGGCAGAGGTAGGCAGATCTCTGAGTTCAAAGATAGCATGGTCTACATAGTGAGTTATAGGCTATAATTGCGACCCTGTCTCAATTCCTTTTTAACTTCAAAAAGAAATAGTAGTAGAAGGAAGTAGAGGTCTGTGGAAGTGAGGAAAATTATTCTTCCCATATGTTATAATCTCAGCCACCTTGTAACCAATTTCTAAGAGCCAAGACAAAGGTAAAAGCAACAATGCCCCATAGTGTGGAAGGTTTTCCTATTCTTCTCTAGAGCAAAATAAGTCTGACCATGACAACTTTGGAGGAATACGCTATCAAATTCTGACTCTCTACATGTCTCATAAACTAAGTATCTACTATGCTACTAATCCATCTCACCATTATCCCAGCAACGGCTGAGCTGTCTGCAAAGGACATCACATTTCAGAAAGTCCTTCAGCAGTCCTTAGAGACGGTGTCTTTACAGCCCGGCCACACCATGTTTATCTCTCTGAATCTATAAAAAGAGTTCCCCATGTGACACCAAGAGGTGACAAAGAGCCAAAAATGTTAACTCAGATACTGTCATTCCTAGTGCAAAAGCCTTGCCAAGCACTACCCCAATCCTCCCGAATCCCTTGCCCCACAACCCTGGCCAGAAGCAAGCACAGTTTGTCAGCACTAAATCAGTGTATCACAGAGAGGCTGAGCCCAAAGAGCAGGAAGATGCCAGGTGTGTTCTGAAGTCCCAGCATGCTCTTTCCCATGTCTGAGGCTCTGACAGTTTCTGATATTACAACCCAGTAGTCAATCACCATCAGGAATATGACTCGCATACAATCCCCAGATAAAATCTCACCAGATGGATCCCCTAACCTATAGACCCAAGACAGCCAGAAAGCTGTGATTCTCAGGATGTTTGCTGTAAAACCTTTCTGGGATCTAAATGAGAATCCCCCCCCCCCTTATTTACTTCTTGTTCCCCAACATTTCCTCACTCAGCTAATCAGGCCCAGCTGGGAATGGACATGGCAGCAGAAACAGACCAAGGTATGGCCGGGGGAATGCACTGTTTATTTGGAATGGCTGTGTCCTGCCTCCAAGGGAGTTCACGCGGTCAGATGTGTCCGCATCTATTAGTGAAATCTGACAAGGATGGTACTGTGCTTCGGAAGAAGGCCATGGTTTATGATGCCTTTCATGCTTGACAGGCTTAGCAGGCACTGGTCACGAATCACAGCCAATGGAGGGGTTATAGGTCAAGAAGCTGGGACTTAGGCTCCGAGGTGAGCTTCTGTGCACGTGCTGCCCATGAGAGCCTCTGAAGAGAATGTCAACATGCCCACAAAGCTTCGGGGCACATGATAGGCCTTGTCTGGGGGCAGGACACCAACCACCAACAGTCCAATCCCAGACCCACTTCTCTGGTTCTGTGCTCAGAGTTGTCATAGTTATATATATATATATATATATATATATATATATATATATATATATATATATATATATGATACATGAATTTTTAAGCCAAGAAGGACTATCACTTCCTGTATGTAGTATCCCAGCCCAAAAGCTTTTTTTTTTTATTCTTTTTTAATTAAAATTTCCAACTGCTCCCCGTTTCCCATTTCCCTCCCCTCCTCCCACACATTGCCCCCTCCCCCCACTCCCCTCCCCCAAAAGCTTTTTTTTATCTTTCCATTTTGTTAGGTCTCTGCACCTTCCTGTCCAGGGATGCTGCTAGTTCAAGTCTCTGACATACAGGGTATGCCATGAGCTATTAAACAGGAGGGGTCACATACATCCTTCCTCAACAAACCCTCTTCCATCCCAGCTTCTTCTGAGATGTTTGACTGGGTCCACCAGGCACACCCTAATGTTTTCAATGAAAGGAAGCCCCCCAACTACAGTTGTGCTTTCTCAACAGCTGTCCCCTAATTCCAGTATCCTTAGCAGTCTAAACAGTCTGAGAAGCTGTGGACTAACCACACCTTAACAGCTCTTCCTTGATTTGTTCCTTTCTCCCCACACCTCACTTTTAAGTGTGTTTGAAAATCTTAGCTGACTATCCAAATATATCACAAGTTCTGCTTTCCCTGACCTACTAGTAAGATTCCTGAGAAGTCATCTGGGAATATAGGTATACCACAGCAAGAGAAGAGCTGGATGTGCATGTGCTAAACATCTGTCACAAGCTTGAGGCTACAGGTCAGGATGTAGATGGGTAAAAAGGGTGGCCAGGGGTTTCAGATCATATCCCCACACAAATGTCTGTCTGCCTACCCAGGATGGGGAATGTTGGTTTTATCTTCCCTCCAAGCCCTTGTTCTCGGCCCTGAAGCTACTGACACTGCCATCAAAAGCCTTCTCTACTCCCTCAAATGCCCAACAGACCGCTATATTAAAGCTCACCCCTGAAAGCCCCATCACACCTCTTTCTTATCTTTAGTTCCTCTCTCAAGCTGCCAATATGTGTTTGCCCAGAGTGGAAGGAGCTAGTCTAGCTGGCCCTATAGGTCTACCTTGCTGAACACAGGAATTGTTCAGAAATTTAGCATCAATTTTCTTTCTGTTCCAACTAAGAGTTAGCACATAGTCACAACTCTCTTCTTGTTTTCAATTTTCATAATTTTATGCTTTATTTTGTACAATCTATACTTGTAATCCCTGGCTTTTAAAGGCTTCGTCTTATGTGATCTTCAGAGGAATATCTACACTGGGGGAAGAGAAGGGGATTTTAATCCACAATTATCCTTAGGAAAGGACAGGGCCTTGCTGCCCAGGTCTGACTGCATGGAGTCTCTGGATTTGTAAGAACTCAGCCTCTCCCCGCCCTCAAATTGGATCTCCCTGCTTCCTTCTACCTTCCTTCATGTGACATACAGCACTATTCATCTCTGTCCCTAGAAAATACCCTTTCCTGTGCCCAACCACACCGTTCTAAACCAAAGATGACACAAGGCACAAGAATAGGATGACCCTTTCTTGCTCAGGAGAAGGGCTGAGCTTTGACCTGCTCGCTCAGTGCCCAGACATATGCTTAAACGTGGGCAGATTATGCTGTAAGATCTTAAGCTAGGCAAACACTCCACCACTGAGCTCTTGTCAGTTTCACTCCTCCCGCCCCAACACATACACTTTTTCTTTTGGAGACAGGAGCATATTAAGGTTCCCAGCCTTGGCTTCTTTAATAGCTGGGATTACAGGTGGGTACCACTAGGTCTAATTAAGTAATACCTTCTGAATAAAGTCATTATCAAAGTCAAACAGGCCATGGTACCTGAAGAAGGAGGAGATGGGGAGAACATAAGCCTCCATTCTTCCTAAGGGTATTCAAAGGGCTTTCAGGGCACCTGCTGTGATCACTGAGAAGGCAGAGTGATCTGTATTACTGGCATAGTGGACGGCTGCACCAAAACTGCAAGGGATTTAAGATTCTTATAGCTAAGAAAAAGGTGCCTGAGCTCTAACACCTGGTTTAGTGGCGCGCGCACGCGCGCGCGCACACACACACACACACACATGCACGCACACACACGTAATCTTAGCACTGAGGGGGCTGAGGCAGGAGAATCACAAATTCACGGCTAGCCTGGGATACAAAGGATAGAAAGATAGTTCTACCATACTTGTTGCCAACATCCAGAAAGCTAGACTTTCACCCTGACACCCTAGTTTCTTGGCCATATGCTCTTAAAATTCACCTTACCCCTGAAGACACAGCATCTTTATCTTCGGAACCTCTCATGAGCCCCAGTTAGCCCCTACCACACAGTCACCGCTGTGAGACTTGGGAAAACAGCAGTTCTAGAATCCAGAATGGTTGAGCAGTGGATGGTGTCTCAGAGCTGCCCACTTCTCTCCTCAGGTAGGAGAGAAGACTTAGGAAAGGTACAGTACACTCTGCTGCCCTGAAAACCAAGGCCCTGTCCTCTCCCCTGCTGCTATGGGGAACAAAGGAAAGTTAAGGCAGGACTGACCTTGAGGGCAGGGATCTCCACACTGTCCCCGAGGCTAATAGTGCCTGAAAGGATGGTTCCAGTCATCACGGTGCCCTGACCCTTGATGGAGAAGCAGTGGTCCACAGACATAAGGAACGGTCCCGAGGGGTCTCTTGCTGGGATGGATATCTGGGACTTCAGGAGCTGGAAAAGAAATGTTGCTATAGCCCATCCTCCAGGGCTACCTGGCAAGCTGGCCCAGATCAAAGAACCAATACTGCAACTTAACTCAGTGAGAGGAAAGAGGGACCGGTGAGGCCTCCATCCTGTAGTGGAAAGGCATGTGAGCAAAGGACAAAGGAGGGAAAACTTGAGGTGAGAGGGTAGAAGGCTGGCTTCCAGGGGCAGCAGCCTATGCCTGAGGTCCAAGGCCAAGGTCTGTGATTATGCTATGGAGTCTTTCTGCCCTCTTCCAGGCCCTAACAAATGGAGAGCTAAGTTAACTCAGCCCTGAAGCTACTGTGACTTGGGATTCCACCTTTCCTTCATGGCTCACTTTCCATATGCAACAGTACCAACTGGCCGCTGCTCCTCAGGTCATTTATGTGCTTGAGATACAGTTGGAGCTAATCACTATTTCTTACAAACGTGCAGAGGCCACACTGCTCTTTGTATTTTCTACTTTCTGATTTCATGAGGGAGTATAATGATTTCCAAGTATTCAGGTCAGGAATAAATAACTCTTCTCAAAGCATTGTCTCATGATAACAACTCCTTTGGGGGAAAAAAATGGAGAGACTCAGAAGAGACTTGATCTGAGATTTACACAGAGACTCATTCCTTAAAGGAACATACAAATATCTTTCATAGTTATATTTTTCTGGATTTTGCTTGAATTATCCCAGGATCCCAGATTTGTGTTCCCTAAAACTGGTGAAGTACAAGAGCATCTTCCAGAAAACATTTCTTAAGTGTAAAATATAGGCATGACCAGTACATGGCAGTTACATGTGAACTTAGCTCTGGGGATCTGGGTGTAGGTGACCCCAACAAACTCTGACCATTGGTCTTGGTCTGAGTTCCCACTAAGATAAGCAGGTAAATAAATGATCTATTTTCTTTCTTCTGTTCTTTCACATAAAGTAGGAACTCTGGGCATTGTGTTACAAACCCTCAAAGGTTCAGAATGGAAGACAGAAGGTTCCAGGCCAGCTTGAGCTACTTAATGAGATCCTGCCCCAACAGAAAGGGGCAGCAATAGCACAACTGCCCTATCAGTTTATTTCATATAGTGGGAGCATGGGGATGTGATAGGTGGGGGAGATTCAGCCCTGAAGGAGAGGCTTCTCAAGAGGAAGTAACTTCTCTAGGAGAAATTGACGTTCCACACTTGCCTATCTACCATGGGTGCTTGATGAGGGGGAAGAGGATGCATGGCAGATGAGACCTGTGTGACACCTGGGGGGCCACGTTAGCAATCTTGCAAGGCTGCATCCCAGGCAAGGACAGTACATGAGATTAAGACCATAGATCAGATGTCTCAGGAGGGGATGTGCTCATACACTTGCCATGAAGTACTGGGGCAGGTTATTTCACGTCTCTCAACTCACTCTTTCTCAGCCTTCCAGATGTTGAAAATGTTACAGGCCCAGTATGTTAAGAACTTAAGTGTGAAGACTAATATGCCAAATCACGTCACTGTTGTGGTAAACAAATTACTCCTAGTAACTCAATTAGCCTCACAGCATCTCTGTGACAGTGCCATTACCTTCTCTGTATTGCAACTTTGTTTACTGCAAAAAATGGATCACCTGATACCTGTTATTTGAGAAGAGGTTGGCCTCAAACTTCCCATCTCCTGACCTTAGCCTCTAAAGATGTGTGCGACCACACCTATGAATCACTTGAGTCCTGTCAGAGAGCAGTGGTAGGCCAACACTAGCACGGTCTAGTACAGAGCTCCTGCACCCATGTCAGTGACTGAGCTCAGGGAAGTGACTCGGTCCTTCCTTCTTACCGCCTTCTTCCTTCCCATCACTCTTTTTCACCCTGCATGCATCCCTGTCTGCTGGACAAGGACAGTGGTCAAACTAGTATTCACCAGGACCACCAGGGTGATACCTGGATGGAAGTCCCATTCCCTAGCAAGCTGGTGAGTACCATTACTATGCTCTGGGCTTCTGCTATGCTCTCAGCACTCTCTGCTCAGTGAGAAGGAAAGGGCACTGGCTCACCTGGATGACTGGGCTGCCTGTTTCTGTCCACTGCCACTGAGCAAGGAGGAAAAGCCTGAGCCTTTAAGCTCATAGTTCTGCAAAATGAAATGTCTACTCCTCCAGTGGAGGCTGTGCTGCTCCAGCTGTAAGCAGACTAGAGAGACCGGCACAATCTGAAGGACAGGAATGGGCCTGTGATCAGATATGGTGCACTGGGCCGAGTCTCCGCTGAGGGATGAGGAGGGGGGGGGAGAATGGTAGGCGTGAGGAACTGGTAACTTTGGTAGGCAGCACTTTGAATGAAAGTGTGTGAAAGAGAAGGGATAGACTAGAATACACAGTGGGTGGGAAGAACTCTGCACAGTCTAATACCCAGGGTTCTATGGCCCCTTGTTTTAAGAGTTTCTGAGGGAGGTGAGGAGTCTGACATCAGAGTGAGTGGGAGACCCATGAAACTTGGAGACCTTTTGCTAGAGTGGCCTCTCCCTTCATCTCAGGCAGAGGGAGACATGGAGGGCTACTTGAGCAGGGCTGGAGCAGAGGGCAACATGAGTTCAAGCTGACAGTACCTCAATGAGTTCTGAGATGCCCTGTGGGGCTTCTGTCTCAGGGGCCTCCGGTCCTCCAGGCTTGGCTGCCACAGGAATAACAGGTGCACCCCGGAATCTGAAACAGAACAACAAACATCGTGACAGTCATAGAGGCATAACCCAGGACAGATCTGTGGAACTGCTGGCATATCACTCTTCAGGTGAGTATGGGAAGGTAACACCATTGCTCTGGATTGCCAGGCGATGAAGTAGAGGCCCCACAGAGAAAGGCTCTACCTTTGGACATCAGAATCTAGGGGTTCACTAGGAGCTCAACTCCTCCTGAGCCTCCCCAGGAAGCAGCAGGAACCTAGGTAGGACTTAGAATACAAGAGACCCTTAAAAAGACTCACACAATCTGGCTCTCTGAAATTCAGGACTAATGGTGACCCCAAAGTCCCTAAAGCTGCATGTAGGAAGCCCTGCCTCTCCAAGGAGAATCTCTTACTTAAATCATCTTCAATAAAACAAAACTAGTAATTTTGTCAGGGGAAGGAGGAAAGAGAATAATCCCCTCACTGCGCTATCTTCTCTTCTAAACATAGTTTTTCCATGCTTTGCACCAAGGAAATCTCCTTGGATAGTTACTGTTCTATTGCTGTAATGAGACACCATGAAAAAGAGAGAGTTTAATTTGGGACTTACAGTTTCAGAGGGTTAGAGTTCATGATGGCAGAGCAAAGGCATGACAGCAGGAACAGCTGAGAGCTCACATCTTAATTCATAAATAGGAGGCAGAGAGAGGGAGGGAAGGAGGGAGTGAGGGAGTGAGAGAGACTGGGAAGGGAGAGAGTCTTCTGAAATCTCAAAGACTGCCCCCAGTGACACAGTTCCTTCAGGAACACCACACTTTCTAGTTTATTCAAAATAGTTCCACCACTGGGGACCATGAATTCAAACAAATGAGCCTATGAGGGCCATTCTCATTCAAACCACCACACCCTAGTTTCATGTTCTCAAAATCTTACATCAGATATTTCATATGTATGGATGCCATCTCATACCCTACTATCTTAGTGATCATAATACAGAGTTTTCTACTGAATAACAGCAACATCAAGCACAATGACAGCTTAAACATGAATATTTTGTTTACACCCCAACTCACCACCATGGTTCTGTCATGTTGTAGATGAGGAAATGAAAATTGCAGAGGCATATTGCCTTACTCCAAGACTCTAGCTATAACCTTAGGAGTAAACATAGACCTTCTAAGTGTGGAACCTTGGCTTTCTACCCCTTCTTCACGCATGCCCTCTTGGTCTCATCTTCATCACTGTTGGCTGCACAATAGTATGAAATCCAGAATTTACATGCTTGCCTTGGAAGTTCCTCATTTATGAGCTTTAGTGTTATTACAAATAACACTGTAAAAGGCATAATGGCAAAGGACAGATTTATCTTGGCTTTGGGAGAATCCATAGGCTATGAACCTCAGAATGAACAAGACTTTCAAATATAAACAGTCATGGTGAACAAGTACATGTAAAGGGCCTCTATGGAAGCTACAAAAGCATGAGTAGAAATGATCCAACTTTTTCAAACTCTGGATTTAACCAAAGGCTTGAACAAGAAAAGTTAAAAAAAAATGACTGGGTTTCTGAGAACAAGTTAAAAATAGATATTTTTCTTCAAAGATTTAAAGTTCATGTCATATCCGAAGGATGCTCAATCGTGCCACAAGGACATGTGCTCAACTAAGTTGACAGCAGCATTGTTTGTCATAGCCAGAACCTGGAAACAACCTAAATGCCCCTCAACTGAAAAATGGATAAGGAAAATGTGGTACATTTACACAATGGAGTACTACACAGCAGAAAAAATAACGACATCTTGAATTTTGCAGGCAAATGGATGGAGCTAGAAAACATCATTTTGAGTGAGGTAACCCAGATCCAGAAAGACAAATATCATATGTACTCACTCATAAGTGGTTTTAAAACATAAAGCAAAGAAAACCAGCCTACAAATCACAATCCCAGAGAACCTAGACAACAATGAGGACCCTAAGAGAGACATATATAGATCTAATGTACATTGGAATTAGAAAAAGACAAGATCTCCTGAGTAAATTGGGAGCATGGGGACCTTGGGAGAGGGTTAAAGGGGAGGTGAGAGGTGGGGGGGGGAGAAAAAATGTAGAGCTCAATAAAAATCAATTAAAAAAAAACAAGTAGTGGACTGGAGAGATGACTCAGTGGTTAAAACACTTGCTGTTCTTGCAGAGTTACCCCAGTCTGGTTCCTTGCATATCCATGGTGGTTACAACTGTCTATAACTCTAGTTTCAGATTTGATGCCATCTCCTGGTGTTTCCATGGGCACCAGGCATTTACATGGTGCGCAGGCATACATGTAGGAAAAATACTCATTCACATAAAAAAAATCTTGTTTTGAAAGTAAGTAAAAGAGATCTTCACCAACCCTACATTGGGCAGCGGGTAGAAGGGGAGGGGGCAAAGAAAAATATATAGCTCAATAAAAACAATTTTAAAAACAAAGAAAAAAAGGAAGGAAAATTCCAAACCGCTTTTTTAAAAATCTTATATATCAAACCCATAGCTAATATATTATTTGGGGATTTTAAATAGATTTCTAGAGTAGTACACCCATTTGCCATAATCCAGTTTTAGAGTGTTGCCATTTTCCTAATGTTCCTTTGTGTCGTTTCCCTCAATCCTCAGTCCCAGCTAACTCGATGTGACTGTCAGTTTACTGTTTAGCGTTTTTTAGATTTCCATAGAAAATGAAATAAAAAGTATATAGTCTTTAAAAAATAGATATTTTTAACCTGTTTTGTTCCACCTACTCCCCAACTCTGTAGTGGCCTTAAAAACCATAACAATGCTGAAAACCAGCATCTGCTAGGTCCTGGAGGGGGGCAGAATGGGTTTTTAGTTCTATCAAAGCTCTTGATTCAGAGAAATATAACCATTTCCCATCTGGTAGTTTCCCAGGAGGCCCCTAAGAAATGCTATGTGTATCTGATCTGTTTTGGAACTTTTAAATAGGAGTAGGAAGAGGTCCAGAAACCCCAAAGGCAAGAAGGCAGAGATAGGCTAGATTTAAGACTCCCACAATTGATTGAAGGGACCCCAAGTCCACATCAATCTCATGGAAAGAAGAAGCCATGTAAGGATGGATCCCTAACATAGTGAGTGGGATGTGTCTGACAGACTGGATGGCTTGAGACAGAGACCCTGGTATGCAGCTGAATGCAAGCTCAAAGCATCAGGAACACACACACACACACACACACACACACACACACACACACAAAAGGCGGGGAGAAAGAGACTTGCCAGACTACCAGAGGAGGAAGAGAATGAAGACTTCAGAGCTGAGTTGTTGGCTCTGGCCAGAAGGCAGGCTCCTGAATGCTGCTTTCTTTCGAAAAGGAAGACTGCCTTCAAGACTTGCCAAAGACAGATGCTTCTGTCTCAGACTCATTCCTGACTCAGCCTGCAAGACTCCATGCTCCAGCTGCTTATTTGAGGTATTTGTTCCTGCAGCTGTCTCCAGACTCCAAGACCTGTTGCTCCAGAGACCTGTGACCCCAGCCTTCCACACATGCCTCCTGCTGCTACTGGGGTCACAGGTCTCTGGAGCAGCAGGTCTCTGGAGCAGCAGGTCTCTGTAGACCTGTCCTAAAGGAACTTTCCTTGATTTGGCATCTGAGGTGCTAAGAGAGTTCTAGCACCCTACTGCTACTGACTTTTCTGAACTGTACCCCAAAACCTGCTGGGGCACATGGAGCTATGGTACCCACAGCCTCTTGTTTGCCATCCTGTAGCTGCTGAGGGCCCCAGAGTTTCTATTTCTTATGTGAATTTTTACTTTCCTGTTTAAGGCATCACTCCTGCATGAAATTGAAGTCCCCCCTCGCTTGCCTTTGCTGTCTGCCTACTCAGTTCTTACAATGAGGGTAGACAGGAACCCAGAATAGGACAATAGCCAGCTCATTTTCTCATTGCAGAAGCCCTTTCCCTGAGGGCATCTGTTGAAAATAAAGAGATGTAATCAATAACACAATGAACTGAGAGGTAACAGTTCAGACAAACAATGAGCTGCTTGAAAAGCTTAGCAGGAAAAGCTAAGGAATCAGATGCTCATAGCTGGCTTGGAAAAACTCTGACATATCCTGAGAACTGAGGTCAGTCCAGGCACAGGGCTTGTGTGCTCAAGAGAAACCCTAGAAGAATCTGGGCCTCATTTCTGATTTGAGGTTTTATGTAAACGGAAAGTAGAAGCTAAGGCACAGTTGTCAACTGCCTGCTGGAACACTGGCAGCTTGGCTCATCATACACATAGAAGCCCCTCAGCAAGAAACACCCTATACCCTGGCGCCTGGGGAAATCTCTGTCCTATCATTAGTGAGCAGTAAGCTAAGTGAATGGAGACCTTGGTGTCATCATGACAAAGAACACAGACTTTACACAATCTGTTCAAAAAAGAAGTCATCAAACTATAACCAAGTATAATGAGGGTGTCTGTGACTTCAAAACTACCTCACTAAATTATTCTAAATGCCTAGGCTCCATCAAAAATTTATTATATAGGCACACAGTTCAGTGTTTGGGTTTTTATTTTTGTTTTTGAGGAGGGGGCATGTGTGTTTTTGCTATGATATAATACATGAGCCAAACAATTTAACAGAGAAAAGATTTATTCTGGCGTGGGGTTTCAGAATCTATCACAGTAGGGAGGGCATGGGGGAGCAGGACAACTCACCTCATGACAGCCAGGAACACACAGAGAAAATGACCACAATGCCTGGCTTTTCTTCTTCTTTTATCTTATCTAGGTTCCTCACCTACGGGATGGTGCTGCCGACATTCAGAGAGGTCTTACAACTTAGTTCGTCGTCTCTGCAGACACCATCCCAAACATGCCCAGACATGTGTTATGCCAGCCTTCTAAGTACTTACCAGTCCATCAAGCTGACAATCAAATTACCCATTACAATGTACAAATGTACAATGTACAAAGAAAAAGAATTAGCAGAAACTGTCCACAGGAAGCCCTCCTAGACTTTACATCAGTCCCCGCCCCCACCCTGTGTGTTCAAATAAATGAACCAAGTCTAAACAACTACAGGGAAAGATGACAACAGTCTACCAAATGAGAAAGTTAGACAGTTGGTGCAGACCTTGGTAGGTTCAAAGCCAGTTTAGATTATGGAGAGAGCTCCAGGATAAGGATGGCCAGGGCTACATAGAGATTCTGTCTCAAAAAACAAACAAGCAAACAAACAAATAAAAACCCAACACACACACACACACACACACACACACACACACACACTCTAGTTGATAACTGTGGCAATTTCCTCCGAACTGAAACACTTACTCTTCTGTAAAGCTTATTAAGACACAGGAAGTTCTATTTAGAAAGGAAACAATGGGAATTGCCAGGAAGTTCCTGAAACCAGATTCGCCCAGCCCTTTCTTCTGCTAGGTTAAGTAAGTTTTAAGGACCTCGAAGGAGAGAGATGCCAAGCTGTGGAGCAGCCTGCAAGTCACATAGAGAGACCCGGGCTTCTGGCTGTCACTAGGTGTCATTCTTGCAGGGCATGAGCTTTCAGTGACACAACCTCCTTAAAGTTGTCCATGCTCTTGTAGTGACATAGCCCAAATAAATTCAGCAGTTTACTAAGGTCGATTTTGGTGATATCCTTGAGTTCGGTCTGTCATCAGCTCCCTATCTGGACTGAGTAGATGTCTGTTTAAATTACCCTAGGAAAGTTAACTCAACAATTATAAATCACACACACACACACACACACACAATTCCAGAGTTGGGAAATGCAAAAACTGAAATGAAAACTGCACTTGAGGAGGTCAGAAGTGGGTCTGAGCATGCAAAATAAAGCGCTGACAACCAAGATCATTCCATCTGGGTTAAAGGAGGGAGAGAACCCAGTTATACAGCACAACTGCATATAAGGTAGAACAGCTGAAGGTCAATGGTGCTTTCTGAAATCAGGAGAATGGAATAGGAGCATCATAAGTGACAAAATCATATTCTACACCTTCCCAAATTTGATGAAAATATTAACATGCACATTTAAGAAGCTCAAATCATTAACTCAAAATCTACAAGTAGAGAGATGACAGCCATGGTTAGTGATAAGGGAAAGAAATGGACTCAGGCATATGTGTATGACAGCAACAGCAGGGCAGAGCTGTTCTCAGACATGGAGACCAGGAGGTAACAGGATGTCATATTTAAAGTGAGGAAGTTAAGAAGAACACAGAAGTACCACACAGTCAAGTGATTCCACTACACACACAGACACACACACACGAGAACTGAAAACAAGAAACAAACATATGCTCACTTGTTTATTAGTTACTTTGCTATTGCTGTGATAAAACACCATGTGATGGCAACTTATAAAACAAAGTGTTTAATTAGGCCAAGGGTTTCAGAGGGTTAGGGCCCATGATTGTGGAGCCAACAGCTGAGAGTTCACATCTTGACCCACAAGTAGGAGTCAGAAAGAACACTGGGAATTGTGTCAGTTTTCAACAGAAATGCAGAAAATAACCCTTATGTGGTCTTTAGCTGTCTGCAGGGTGCTCTACTCGGCAGGAAGGACAGGTCCTGGTGCAGGTCCTGAAGAGAAGTGAAAAGTACTAGTCCACAGACATTCCTGATAGGCAAGCTGTAAGACAACTTCCTGCCTTTATCTGTGCCACATAGTGGTCTTACACTTCGTGATGTGAAGCTGTACTTCAAGATAACCACATTTAAGGAAGAATATGAGTTCTCTTTAAAAACAAAAACAAAAACAGGCCAGTTATGTTAAGGTACAGACAGTTTGGAAAAGCTTATGTGGAGACTGTGGGACGAAAGAGGAGGAGGAGGGGAACAGGCACAGGACTCATGGTTTTGTACTTGGTAGAGGCTATGTGCATGTCACTGGTCCAGTCTGGTTTTGAAGGACGTGTGGTGTCAACTAGCAGAGAAATTAGTGTCCTTGTGAGGAAAATCATAGAATCAGGGAGCACAAGGCTCTGTAGTGAGGCTTCCAAGACCAGAACACTGAGTTCTAAGTCTTTCCTGGCTTCTGAATTTCCTACCCATGACTTCAGTGTCCATTTACTCTTGTGCCTCAGTTTCCTCATTAGGATGATAGCAGAATCCCTGACACAACTGCTTCGAGGGCTGAATAAGGTATTTCAATGAGAACATCTAGCCAGGTGCTGTGTACATCATGTGTGTTCTGCATTATCTAGAGAACACACACAAGATTCTGGATGTGAAATAATCATGGTTCTTGCCTCTCTGTCTGAGAATAATTAAGAATTCAGCAATTTATGCCTGTAATTTGTTTTTGTTTTTAAAAATAAAGTTGTAATTGTGTACATTTACTTTGCAGAGTGTTCCTGTTTCCTCTCTGTTGCTGTAATAAAATAACCAAAAGCAACTTGGGGGTAAAAAATATTATCTGGTTTACACTTCCAGAAAAGAATTCCTTACTGAGGGCTGGGCCCTCCTACAATAATCAAAACAAAGGCTTGGGGAATGACTCAACAATTAAGAGTAAGTCCTACTCTTACAGAGGACCAGAGTTCAGTTCCCAACACCTATATCAGGCAACTCAAAGCTGCAGTCAACTTTAATTCCAGGGAAATTTAATGTCTTCTATGCATGAGTACAAATCTACATAATTTAAAAAATAAAAATAAATCAAAACAATTCCTCACAGACATGCCCACCCACCAACCTAATCTAAACAATTCTTCAGTTGAGGCCTCTCCTCTCAGATGTTGTGCCAAGTTGACAAGGCTAACTAAGATACATATGATAGGTTTCATAAAGACATTTTCCTTCATGCATGTCATGTACTTGGACATATTTACCAGCGACTCTCCCTTTTCTGTTATTGCAGATAGCTTCATTTCTCCTTTCATGTTTTAGATATCCATAGATGGTTTTATGTATCTATATGATATCTAGGATCCCCAAATGAGAGAAAATACATTCATCTATATGATATCTAGGATCCCCAAATGAGAGAAAATACATGTCATATATCTTGGAGTCTGACTAAATTTGATGATCTCTGGCTGTATCCATTTCCCTGCAAATGACATAATTTCATTACGGTTGAACAGAACTCCACTGTGTTGACAGACACCTAGGCTGATTCCATAACTCAGGTAATTATACATAGTGCTGCACGAATATGGATGTGAAGTTGTCTCCGCAGTATGTATATAATTTGAAAGTGGCAAAACATGGCCAGAATATATATACAGGATGCTATAACTATGTCTACCATGTTTTTAAAATACTAACTTAAAAATGTATTAATTATTTCTATAAGATATTTGCTTTTTATATTTAACTATATATAGTTTGTATCTTTAAACTTATTTATATATGTTGAAATTTGATAACACAAAATGAGACTTTTCTTATGAAATAATCAGAAAGTTATGTTAGCCTTTCCAGAATAAAAAGATTAACCAAGTTTCCAACAATTATCATAAATTATATTGGTTTGAGAAATGAATGTACTAGAAGATAGGCTTTGTTACTCATCTTAATCTGGCCACAGAACATAGGTTGGCCACTATATACAGAGCTGGTTTTGAAACACTTCCCATACTCACTAGCTGTGTGACCTAGAATAAGCTACGGATGCCAGTCTAGCTTTAAGACTTTCTTCTTTCAAAGCGGTAAGGAGGAATAACATACATTTTGCAGGGTCATGACAGAGGTAAGGAATGGAAATCCCCCATCAGCAAAGTTCGTGGTACCTAGGTACACCAAAAAAACTCTGTCTTCTCCCCATACCCTACCCACATGGCACTGCATCCAAGAAATTTAAGACAATGTGAGTGACCATTTGTGGAAAACTGAAATTACACATGAAACAAGAAACATACATGTTGCAAAAGAGGAGATGCCTCAAATTCCAAACACAGATCTGGTCACACAGCCAAGACACCCCAGACAGGGAGGATAGATCCCAGCAGAGCCCCTGAAGAGGAGGAGGAGGTGGAATACTATGAATGTGGTCACTCTTCTGTCACGTAGACACTGATTCTATTAAGTGAACAGGAATATAAGTGTTTTTAGTGAAAATATTATGCTTAAGGTATGAATGTATAATTTAGAAATTACTTTCTGCTCTAAGGAATTTTTAAAAATTAATTAATGGCAGCCCAGTCTTGGGAGTCAAGAAATTTCTACTACTGAAGCTACAAAAATAAACACAAGAAAAACAAAACAAAGCTATTAGCATCTAGCTAGATACTGTAACCAGAGCCTAGTTAAACTTGGGGCGCTGAGAAGACAAAGCAAGACTGAGCTGAGACATTTCCCTGAAACGGATAAGGGAGATTTAGAGAGAACTCAAAGTTTAACTTTCTCTTGTACCACACCCAGACTCACCCCGCCTGCACTGAAGTATAAGCTGTTCACTTTAAGTCACATGACTTTCCCAGCTCAAGACCTTTGCCCATTGCCCTTACCTCCTCTCCTGACGAGGCACAAGAAGGGGGTCACTGAAAGGAAGAGTCCAGGAAAGAACTCAGCACCATCAGACTCCACTGCCCATCTAAGGACTCAAAGGAGTCTATTTGGCCAAGCCTGTCCCTCAGCCAACCTTCGCTTGCTGACCTCTTCTTAGGACCTCTGGAGGTCTTTCTACAGCCCCAGATTTTGCTTTTCTTAAAGGAAAAGTCCTCTGGCTTAAGTATTTTCCCAAGCAGCCATTTTCAAAGAGTTCAGTATCCATTATTCACATGGCTTATGCCTGGTTTTCTTACAAGTTTCCTTCCTTCTTAACTGGACTGGGGTCTGATGAAATCCCGTTTATGCTAGGCTCTATGAATGGCACACAACTAAATCCAAGGGGTCCTGGAGCTATGGGGCAAGCAAGAAGCTGGAGTGCTTGCCAAGGTGTGTCCCTGTATGACATTAACAGAAATGGATGCTTTCTTCTACCTCTGCTCCTCACCATATCACCAAAGCCTTCAGGAGCTCAAGAGGCTCCCTGCCTCCTTGGGCACCCCCTCCTGCAGGCCTCTCTCCCCGAGGTACTCTAGGACACCAGCTGTCTCCTTTGGCCATCTCTCACTGGAACTCTTTGCTGATGACTTGTATCATCACCTCCAATGTGCATCTTCAACCAAGACCACTCTCTAGCATCCTGTACCAGCCTGCCACCTGCTGCCTGCCGCCCACTGCTTCCATGTTCTAGTCTGCAGTGCTCATATGGACTCATATGAAGAGAATGAAGCTGCAAACACGGGGCCTACAAGGGTCTGCACCAGATCCTCTACATATATGTTATGGATGTTAGCTTGGGTTTTTTGTTTTGTTTTGTTTTGATTTTCGAGACAGGGTTTCTCCGTAGTTTTTTGGTTCCTGTCCTGGAACTAGCTCTTGTAGACCAGGCTGGCCTCGAACTCACAGAGATCTTCCTGCCTCTGCCTCCCGAGTGCTGGGATTAAAGGCGTGCGCCACCACCACCCAGCTAAGCTTGGTATTTTTGTGGGACTCCTAACAGTGGGAGTGAGTGTCTTTGAATCTTGCCTGCTCTTGGGGCTTTTTTCCTCCTATTCAGTTGCCTTGTCTAGTCTTGATATGAGGGCTTTTGCCTTGGCTTATTGTATATTGTTTTTGTTGTGTTTGCTTGAGTCTCATGGAGGTCTGGTCTTCACTAAGAGACTGGAGGGGGGAAAGTGGGTCTGGGAAAAAGAAAAGGTGGGGCAGGAGCTGGGAGGAATGGAGGGAAGGGAAACTCTGGTCAGAATGATTTTAAGAAAGAAGAGTCTATTTTCTATTTAAAAAAATAATAAAATAAAATTTTACTAAAAAAGAACCCAGACACCCTGGAGTTACCTCAAGAGCAACTAAATAATCACAGAAGCCACTTCTGTACTAAAGTACAGTGTGACACATCAACATGAGCAGGAGAGACATTCTAAGCAGGGCCAAGACCCACTGGACAGAGGAGATAGCCAGGCAAGCTGCTATCCTTATACCAAAGAGGCCTGAGGTACCTACCTCAGAAAGGGAAGTACCAGAAAGAGAGGAAAATTTGAAAAGGGATAGAAAGAAAGAAAAAGTTTAAATAGAAAAAAAAACAGAAAAGTAAAGTATTGTGGAATATTATTTTAACTGGGCAAAGATGTGTTACATTTGCTTATGCTGGTGGACTATTACTTTAACTGTATGTTACATTTGTTTATACTGTATTTGTTTAACAATGTAAGGATGTGAGTTTAATTATGTAAAGATGTGTTACATTTGTTTCACCTTGCCTGCCTAAGATATCTGATTGGTCTAATAAACAGCTAAATGAACAATAGCTAAGCAGAAAAAGGAGAAGCAGGGCTGGCAGGCAGAGAGAATAAGTAGGAAGAAAAATCTAGGCTTGAGAGAGAAAAAAGAATGAGAGAAGAAAAGAAAGAATGAGAGAGATGCCCAGGGCAAGAAGCCAGGCAGTCACCAGCCGGCAGACATGAGAACAGTAAAAGTAAGACATATAGAAGGAAAGAAAAATTAAAAGCCCTGAGGCAAAAGGCAGATAAAGAGAAGCAGGTTAATTTAAGTTAAAAGAGGTAGTCAGAAAGGAGCCCAAGTTAGGCCGAGTATTCATAACTAATACGAAGTGTCTATGTCATGATTTGGGAGCTGGTTGGTGCTCCAAGAGAAAAAGTCTGGTACAGTAAAGAAAGATAAAAATACTGATGTGGGCCAAAGAAGAAACACAGAAGACAAGTGTGATGGTTTGAGTGAGAAGAGCCCACAAGGGCTCACAGATTTGAAAGTATGGTTCCAGTTGCTGGACTGTTTCAGGACAATTAGGAGGTATGTCACTGGGAGTTGAAGTTGTCATGGGCTCTGAAGTTTCAAAAGCCAATACAGGCCCAGTGTCTCACTCTGCCTGCTGCCTGCAGATCAGGATGTAAACTCTCAGTACTGCTCTGGCACCATGTCTGCCTGCCACCATACTCTGCCTTGATAATGGGCTCATCCTCTGAAACTGTAAGCAATCCCATAATTAAACACTTTCTTTGAAAAGTTGCCTTGGTAATGGTGTCTCTTCACAGCAACAGAACAGTAACTGCCTTACTTAGGGTTACTATTGCTATGATGAACACCATGTCCAAAAATAACTTGAAAATGCAGGGTTTACTTGGCTTACATTTCTACATCATTGTTTGTAGAAGAAAGTCAGGACAGGAACTCAAACAGAGCAGGAACCTGGAGGCAGGAGCTAATCTAGAGGTCATGAAGGAGTGCTACTTATAGGCTTGCTCAGTTTACTTTTAGAAATGGCACCAAACACAATGGACTAGGCCCTCCCCTACTGTGGTGGTTTGAAAGAAAATGGCCCCCAAAGGGAGTGACACTATTAGGAGGTGTGGCCTTGTTGGAGAAAGTGTCACTGTGGGGGTGGATTTGAGGTCTCATATATGCTCAAGCTACATCTAATGTCTCAGACCACTTCCTGCTGCCTACCAATCAAGATGTAGGACCCTCAGCACCAGTACCATGTCTGCCTGCACACCACCATGTCCTACCATGATGACAATTGACTAAACCTCTGAAACTGTAAGAGAGTCACCCCAATTAAATGTTTTCCTTGATAAAAGTTGCTGTGTCACGGTGTCTCTTTACAGCAACTGAAACTCTAAGACATCCATCAATCACTAATTAAGAAAATGCCCTACAGGCTTCCCTACAGCTTAATCTTGGGGGGTATTATCTTAATTAAGATTTCCTCTTTCAGATGACTTTAGTTTATGTCAAGTTGACATAAAACTATCCTGTACAGTAACTAAGATATTAAGGCAAAGAAAAGAGGGTAAAAACCCCTATCCTGCTCTATACCCAGTGCTAGGCACATGCTCACCAAAGGATCCCAGTCACCAGGAGCAAGGCTAAGCTCCCTGTATCAGAGAAGCCAGGACTGGTCAGGGCTGCCAGGGGTCTAGTGTACTATTGGCCCTTCAGGAGTCAGAGTCCAGCATCTTCTACACAGGATACGGGGTGGAGGGAGCTCTGTTTTAGGTGACAGAGTTCTGGAACTAGAACCCAGCATGCCTACTCTGGGTCTGCTTCCTGGCTTAGTTTAGGGCCTGGTGTTGCAGGTATGTGTGTGCATGAGTATGTTCATGTGCAAAAGGCTCCAAGGATTTACCATAAAGTGTCTGGAAGTTGAGTGGTTTTTATTCAGACCCTTCTGAGCAACACAATGTTGGGTGCCTGGCCATTTTCACCAGGCCAAGATGGTTGAGCTATTTTCTAGGCCTGTTACACATGAGGCATCCTGGTTCCTGGCCACAAAGAGAGGAGCTATCTAGGAATCCCTAGACTGCTGCTGAGGTTCCAGAATAAAGGCTCCAATCAAAGGGTGCCTTGTAGTATAGTCATGGCTGACCCCACACGCATTCGTGTGACCCACTCCCATCTTCTCCAGTCTACCCACATAGATATGTCATAGTGCTCATTGGCCCAGACACACCAACTGTGAGTGCAGGCTGACCTTTACCTGTATAACACAGTCCTAGGTAACAATAACACATATGCATTTATTACATATAGATGAATTTATAAGCCATGTGAAAGAAATCTAAGCAAACAGAATGGAGTTTCTAAATCTGGAATAGCAGATATCAAAATGGCCACCATTTATCAAGTCTTGTTTTCTCGGCAGTCAAGCAAGTGGCAAAACTGATCTCTGGGGTAACTGTATGATCCAGCTGACTTAATGGTCTGTGTGTGTGAATCACTGGCACAGTGACAAGCTCCTTCATTACAGTTTTCCCTTCTAAAGCACTGTGGCATGCAGGGTGCTAAGTGCTTCCCACAGAAAGGTTATGAGACTGAACTCACTAATTCCCAATTCATAAAAAAACAGCACCTCAGGGAGGAAGTATTTCCCAAGACCATGTGGCAATTAGTCTCAGCACCAGCAAGTGGCCACACCACGAGAGAGCACAATTTAGGCCTGTAGAGTCCACAGAGTCATAAATGAATCCCTGGAGACTGATATTAAGTCCAATTCTAGGGAGAGTGTCAAGAGGAGGGTAGCCTGGGGAATGCAGAGCTCTGAGCTGTAACAGAAAGAGGGCAATAAAAAGTATTTTAAGAGAAGAAAGAACTAGGAGTCTGGAAGAAAGATGCATCAGGCATGCTGTCAGACGATAACACTTAGTGGAAAAATAAACAGAAAAGCACAGAACACTGAACAGTGTCAATGTGGTGATAAAACCACCTCAAATTATGTCCATGTGGAAAAGACTGACAGGGATCCTGGGAGAAAGCATTTTAATTTGCTGCACTGGGGAGATTGTGAGTACATTTTTATCTTTTATTCTGATTGCTGTTAACATTGATAAATGTTTATGCAAGAGTAATTTTAAATGTTTTCAGAGATAAAGAAATCACAAAGAAAAACAATCGAAGAGTTTGACTACATGAAAATTAGAAACTTGAGATGTCAAAACAAAAGCAACTAAAATGGGAGGAAACGATGCTGTTGCCTTACTTCTAGCAGGTGTGATGGGAAAGGGGTTAATGGCAATATCCTCACTAACATCAACACTCTTGAAAATCAAAGAGAAAGGTTAAATGCTCAAGAGGCAAAGGAACAAAACACACACGCTAAAATCACACACATAAGAGTCCAAGTGCTTACTACATGTCAGGAAAGTATTCTTTCCACCAGTAGTCACCTGCATACCAAAACAAGCACAAAACCCCATCTCCATCTAAACTTTCAAATATATCTTATATACGCAGAGTCAAACTTGGCTGCTGGCACCCATGTAAAATGGCAGATCCTCTTGGGAAAATGTTCAAAAGAGGTTCAAGCTTTCATGACATTTAATTCCAAGATCTCACAGCTGAGAATCTACCATGAAGGAATGACTGTAGACACAAAGTTGAATGTTGTGCAGAGGTGCTCAGTTCAGGCTCATCTGGGTGTAAGAAGGAAAACAGCTCAGTCTATGGGGTGAGAACAGAATGGTAGCTATTTGAGAACCTGCTATATATAATGTTAATAAACACAGAAACCAAATTCAAGAATGTGCCATGATTGCAATCATATTTTAAAGGAGTTGAATTTATATACCATTAACACATACTTTAGAGATGAGTGACCTGAAGTGAAACTCAAAGTGACTGCATTTGCGAAACCTCTACAGAATTAAACCCAGTCACAGGAAGGACTTGAACATGAAAGCTATGAAAATTGAAGAAAGAAATTAAAGATCTAGATCAGTGGTTCTCAACCTTTCTAATGCTGTAACCCTTTAATGTCCTCATACTATGGTGACCCCCTAACCATAAAACTATTTTCATTGATAGTACTTCGTAACTGTGCTTTCGTTACTATTATGAATTGTAATGTAAATTATGTGTTTTCTGAAGGTTTTAGGTGACCCCTGTGAAAGGGTCAATAGACTCCTCCACTCCAAAGGGGTTACAACCCCTAGATTGAGAACCACCGATCTTGCCATCTTGAAATCCTGTAGGCTTTTTACTTATTGAATACAGAAATGTTCTGAATCCTGGTGGAATCTCATTTGCCTTATGTTGCTGTTGTTGTCTGTGGTTTTGGATTCATAGCTGTGAAACTTGTCAAACCTGTCATGAATGTGTTCTCCAGTGTCTTTTTTTTTCCCTAACTATAGTTTTTAGCTCCTATGTGTAGGTTGCTGGTCTGTTTTAGTATCTTTTACAGTGGTGTGAAGCTAGAGTTCAGCTTCCTTCTTTGCATGTAGCTGCTCAGTTTTCCCAGCACTATTTATTATCCCTTGCTTTTATGCTGTTAAAAAATTAACCCTCCATCTAGACTTAGTTCTTGGCTTTCTGAGGACCAAGACAACTTATGGGGAGATACTCCATGTTTGTGGATTGGGAGACAATGCTGTTTAGGTTATCAAATGTACCAAAATTATCTTCAGAGCACTATCAAAACTCTAGGAGCCTTTCTTTTCACAGACACAGAAAAGCAAATCCTCAAATGCATATAGAATCGTAGGGGTTCCAGCCAGCCAGAACAATTTGAAAAGAGCCAGAGCTCTGAGGACTCTGCTTTGTGACTCTGAAACGCACTATAAAGCTAGTTGTCAAAGCAGTGAGGTACCCCCAGAAGCACAAGCATATAGATCAATGGAATGGAGATGCAGTGGTTTGAGTAAGAATGTCCCCATAGGCTCAGATATTTTGAATACTTGATTCTCTAGTAGGTAGCACTGTTTGGGGAGCTTAATAGTACAGCCTTGCTGGAGGAAGTGTATTACTGGGGGTGAACTTGGAAAATAAATGCCTTGTGCCACTTTGGATTCATATTCTCTGCTTCCTGCTTGTGCATTTGAAGGTAAGAACTCTCAACTTCCTGCTTTTGCAGCCATGCCTCCTGCCATGATGCAGTCTTCTCCCTCTGGAACAGGAAGCCAAAATAAACTCTTCCTTCTATAAGTTGCCTTGGTCCTCAGAAAGCCAAGAACTAAGTCTAGATGGAGGATTAATTTTTTAACAACATAAAAGCAAGGGATAATAAATAGTGCTGGGGAAACTGAGCAGCTACATGCAAAGAAGGAAGCTGAACTCTAGCTTCACACCACTGTAAAAGATACTAAAACAGACCAGACAGGATTTGACAACAGTTTCACAGCTTTGGATCCAAAACCACAGACAACAACAGCAATATAAGGCAAATGAAGATTCCACCTGGGTTCGGAACATTTGTGTATTCAAGGATTTCAAGTCATAGCTCAGATAGGGATTAATAAAATCCTACAATTCAACAATGGGAAAACAACTCATTTTAAAGCTTGGCAAAGGATGTAGTCAGCTGTTTCTCTATGAAAATACAGAGGTGACCAACAGCATGCTCAGCACCAGCCACAATGGAAAAGCAAACTTTAACCGTAGTAAGGTGGCCCCTTATACAACAAAGATGGCTGGGGAAGAAATGCAAACAGCCAGACATGGTGGATCAAGCCTATAATCTCTTGATTATCAGGGCTGGGACAAGAGGTTTGCCCAGATAGGCCTAGGCTATACAGTGAAACCCTGTCTCAAGAAAAATAGCAAGTGCTGAGAAACTACAGATAAACTGAAGTCCTCGTGGACAACAGCTGAGAGCAGGAACAGGACAGCTGCAATGGAGGCAGCTTGGAAGTGCCTCAGAAAGGACAGACATGGACTAGAGTACAAGCCATTCCCCACTCTTGGATACCTGGGTACATAGCTCCAGAGGGACTAAAATCAGAGTTCAAAGCAGCTCATCATTGCCTAGTCCACAGGCTAATCAATGGTGGGAGTGGGGATGACAACAACAATGAACACAGCACAAACACAACAGAGCGGGCTCAGCCTCTTCTGACACAGCTGTAACACAGATGAGACTTAAATGTTCTAGGAAATCCATAGAAGACTCCACTTCAACAAGGATTCCAGGCAAATCACAGAGACAAACTGCAGAAAATGGACTATGAGAGAGAATAGGAGAGCTACTGCCGGGAGTAGTTTATAAGGAAACATAGAAAGGTCTAGGTGGACATACACAGTCTGAATACATTTGGTATCATTCTATTATTGGCTTGAAAATGGTTAAAATTACAGATCAGTATATTTTAACCATAATTTAAAAAACAAAACAACTTGAAAGAGAGTGTAGGTACCAAATACCTGTAATCCCAGCACTTTGGAGACTGAAGCAGGGGGTTCAGCCTGGGCTACACAGCGATCCCTGTCTCTTCAAAACAATGTGCATGGGAACATCATTATACATTTTAAAAGACAGGGCACACGGCGGAGACCTGCGGGCAGACGCACGCGGCAGAGAACGGCGCAGACGCAGCGGATGTGGGATAGTCCAAGCATGAAACAGTGAAGCCCACACTGAGAGCAGATCGCCCTACTACAATCAAATCAAGTAGGTTTCTTGGGGCCTAACCTGCAGAGTGGGAGGTCTTTTATTGGCGAGGTCCTCTGGCAAACGGGGACACTGGTCCTGCCCCTGAAGACCTTCCTGGGTGGGGAGAGTGTTCTACAGAAGAAGTTCAAATGGCCAAAAGACACTTAAGGTCATGCTCAACTTCCTTAGCGATCAGGGAAATGCAAATCAAGACAACTTTAAGATACCATCTTACACCTGGCAGAATGGCTAAAATCAAAAACACCAATGATAGCCGTTGCTGGAGAGGTTGTGGAGAAAGGGGTATACTCATCCATTGCTGGTGGGAATGCAAACTTGTGCAACCACTTTGGAAAGCAGTGTGGCGGTTTCTCAGGAAATTCGGGATCAACCTACCCCTGGACCCAGCAATACCACTCTTGGGAATATACCCAAGAGATGCCTTATCATACAACAAAAGTATATGCTCAACTATGTTCATAGCAGCATTGTTTGAAATAGCCAGAACCTGGAAACAACCTAGATGCCCTTCAATGGAAGAATGGATGAAGAAAGTATGGAATATATACATATTAGAGTACTACTCAGCAGTAAAAAACAATGACTTCTTGAATTTTGCATGCAAATGAATGGAAATAGAAAACACTATCCTGAGTGAGGTAAGCCAGACCCAAAAAGAGGAACATGGGATGTACTCACTCATAATTGGTTTCTAGCCATAAATAAAGGACATTGAGCCTATAATTCGTGATTCTAGAGAAGCTAAATAAGAAGAAGAACCCAAAGAAAAACATATAGGCATCCTCCTGAATATTAACCTTCATCAGGGGATGAAAGGAGATAGAGACAGAGACCCACATTGGAGCACCAGACTGAAATCTCAAGGTCCAAATCAGGAGCAGAAGGAGAGAAAGCACAAACAAGAAACTCAGGATCGCGAGGGATGCACCCACACACTGAGACAATGGGGATGTTCTATCGGGAACTCACCAAGGCCAGCTGGACTGGGTCTGAAAAAGCATGGGATAAAACCGGACTCGCTGAACATAGCGGACAATGAGGACTACTGAGAAACTCAAGAACAATGGCAATGGGTTTTGGATCCTACTGCAGGTACTGGCTTTGTGGGAGCCTAGGCTGTTTGGATGCTCACCTTACTAGACCAGGATGGAGGTGGGTGGTCCTTGGACTTCCCACAGGGCAGGGAACCCTGATTGCTCTTAGGGCTGACGAGGGAGGGGGACTTGATTGGGGGATGGGGAGGGAAATGGGAGGTGGTGGTGGGGAGGAGGCAGAAATCTTTAATAAATAAATAAATAAATTTAAAATTCTATTTAAATTGAAACTTCAAGTAGAGAGGAGTAAGTTTTATCTTAAACATTTTTTAGGATTTGACCATATTAGGGTCCACATACATATAGAGATTTCCTCACATTTATTTTTACAAGAACAGCAAAGGGAAGGAAATGACCACTGAAAATGATGCAGATGAGTTCTTAAAAACTCAGCCTGGCACAGGGCTCCAGGACTCCATCCACAAGGAACAGCCCTGCCCTCTGTGGTGGGGCCTCTGGGTATGGGAAAAAGGGCTCAGACACCCCTCTGATGACAATTTCCTCTGGCAATATGAGAAAGTTCATAATCTGACTTCCAGCCAATACATTAAACCAGGAAGGATGATTTACAAACAAGTGAGACTCTCCCCTGGTTGTCAGAGCTGCAAGTGTTTCTGAAGTGCCCTTAGGCTCCTGAAGGCCTGTCCTCAAAGGAAGTGAGGTGATGCTGTTGGGGTTTATGCAGGACTCCAAAAAACTCGCTCTCCTCTTTCTGACAAGTAAATAAAATGGCAATGAGATCAAATAACTCACTAAAAAGGAGATACAATTTTTTATCTTCCTTTTTACAGTCTCATATCCACTTCCGTTAGGAATAACGAAGTCTGAATTCTTATGCAACACTTATCTAAATGTGTCGATTTTATCAGATTGATGAATTTTGCTAACAAAAGGCAGTGCAAGGAAATCTTTTATGACATATATGGCCCATTCACAGGGTTGAAGCTTTAATTTAACCAACTGGAGCATTCTGAGGGAGAGCTGCAGGTGCTGGATTGGGAAAAAAATCATAAATGGGAAGGCATATCAATCTTTATGACAGGGAAACAAAAACACTCTCTACTTGCTTGCCCTCCACAGGCTGGAGAAGGAGAGACACGGAAGAGGATATTGTTTCAGGCAGCATAGCAGAGAGGAGGCAGCCCTGTCTCCCAGTGACGACTCTTCAGAACTGACCCAAAGGGGATGGCAAGAGAGGGAGAGACAGCCATTGAACAATGAGGCCCGCCAGCTCTGTGTGCTCAACAAGGCTATTGGCCACATCAGAATTAGAAAGTTCTGTGGCCCCCAGGTGGCTTATAGCCCTGTGGTCTCCACCTCTCACTTCCTAACTTTGCACCTAGCTCTGATACCTTGCTTCCCTGACAACAATCAGAGGCAACCGCGGTCTCATACATCTCCCCTTCTCCCTCCTGCATTACAGATCTCTTCTCTCCCTGGGAAAAGCCCACAACCCACTGACCCACATCCTATTTCTTCTCCCTGTGGCCCCTGATTCCACCAACCAGGCCATCTTTCCGCTGTGGCCAGTGATGGCCCAATATGAAACCTCATTTGATTACTCCCTGTTCAGAGTTCTCTAGGAACATGCCAATTCTCTCTCACAAGATCAGAGTGGCAAAGGCTCTGGCTGCCAACAACAGCAGTCACCTGTCTGCAGTCACCCTTTTGCAAGGTTCTATGATCTTTGTCCTGAGTTGACAGTGGAGCTGTAGAGAAACAGGTGGTTGGAGAACATGACACCCAGGCTCCAGTGCTGAGGCCTGGCCATGACAAGGGCAGGACTGAGTCCTTACGGAGCAACACACAGGGGCCCTGGACTAGGTTCCCAGACCTTGATAGCTCAAACATCTGAGCTATACAGTGCAGCACCTGTACCTGGCCCTCAGCATACACACAGGGGCACATACCACGGGTCAGAAGTGGCAGGATAGAGACTGCTCACCAAAGGAGCAGTCTTCTACCTATGGTACTCCCACAAGTGAGGGTACCCCATTTCCGTATGCTCTAGTACTTTCTGGAATCTTTTTTTTTGGGGGGGGGGTTCGAGACAGGGTTTCTCTGTAGCTTTGGTGCCTATCCCAGAACTAGCTCTTGTAGACCAGGCTGGCCTCGAACTCCCAGAGATCCGCCTGCCTCTGCCTCCCGAGTGCTGGGATTAAAGGCATGCACTACCACCGCCCGGCTACTTTTTGGAATCTTAACAGCATGCTATCCTTGAGTCAGCTTCATGCAGCCACAGCTGTGTCAACAGGGAGCAGTCCGCTCACCAGGATGTGGGGCTGATCTGCCTGCCCAGAGTGTTAAATGAGAAGTCATTTACACATGAACTGTCATTAGCAAACCTACTTGGTGTTCTCAAGAGTCTTCTGCATTTTCTTGGTCATTTTGTCAATTGCTGCCTGCCTCTTCCCTTCTGCTAACAGGTCTATCTTGTTCAGCACCACAACCAGCTTCTGGCAGGCGATCTGGCCAATCACAAGGCACTCTGCGGACTGTGTCTGCATTCCCTTGGTCACATCAATCACGAGCATCATCAGATCAATGATCTGGGCACCTGGGACAATAAAAGGTAAGGTTAGGAGACATGTTGGCTTAGAGAGCCTCACAGGAAGTTACCATGCCCAGTCCCAGCAAAGCACTGCAATAGTAGGCAGACGGGCAGGAATACTGTAGAACTTCTGGTCAGTCCAATGAATGCTGACTGGCATAAGCTCATCAAGCCAAAAGAGCTCCAGGAGAGGTGAGGAAGCTGAGGGACTTCTCGGGGTCCTGTGGCTGTGCACAGCAGGACTGAGTTTAGGTAAAGGATGTCTGGTTCCAGAGCCCCCCCCCCCCCACCTCTCTGCTGTACCACTGCTCTCATTTTCATTTCACCCAATAAGGGGGGATGCAGGAAAAGTGTGAATATCTAGCTACCTGCTCTTACTAAGAAAGACAGCAAGACTTAAAAAATACAAGCCACCATCAATGTATGAGGGATTAGAGATGCAGAGCACTTCATCCCAAAATACCTGGGTCGCCTTAAGACTGATGCTCACCATCTACTAACTTTGGTCCTATGCTCTGTTTATGGGGTTCCTGCTCTTTCTAGGAGGTTGGTGCACACAGAACTGCTGTACGCACAACTGGCTGTGTATACATGTACAGTATGCCTGAGCTCAACAATGGCAGGTGCTCATATGACAGGGCAGTCAGTGAAGAGAAAGTAACAGCCACTATGTTAGAAGCACAGGTGTTAAAAAGCAGAATGACCATTGTAGTAATATTTCATTTGTATTTTAACAAATAAAGCTTGTCTGGAGATCAGAACACAAAAAAGTCACACTAGTCAGCCATATAGGCAGGCAGTGGTGGAACACACCTTCCCAGCAGCCACACGAGTTAGCTATAGAGCCCAGGCGGTGGTGGTGCATGCCTTTAATCTCAGCACTAGAGAGAAATATAAACTGGGACTCTCTTTCAGTCTGAAGATTTCTTGGAGATAAGAGCTCTCTAATGGCTTGGCTACTTTGCTTTTCTGATCTTCAGTTTGAACCCCAATATGTCTCTGGGTTTTTAATATTCATGCTACAGACCATGCCCTTTGTAAGGGGACTTGGAGGAATTCAAGTTATTCAATTCAATATTTTAGAAATCATAGTACAAATAAAGTTTAGTTACTGTTTCAATAATTTAGAAGGAAAAAGAGATGTAGGGAAAGCAGGAAAATAGACATATCCCCCTCTGAAATGAATGGCAATTTCATCTTCAGTTTACAAGATCTCCCCCTAAGGATGTCAGGATCACCCTATGATCACTAGCAAATTTGAAAAAGTGGAAGAATGCAGAGAGAAGACTCAATCTGAAAGTGAGTCTGATGACCAACCCCACCTACTGCTGTGGGAGAGGGAGGCCAGGAAAAGACCTTTTGTCCACAGTTGCCACACCAGTAATGTGTGCTAAGGTAGCATGATTACTCCTCATTACCCTGTTTAAGATACAGAAAGGCTCAAATCACAGAGCCACCTGGCACCAAAGGGAACTACTCTGCCTGCTGCTCTCAGAGGGCTCCTAGTCAGTGCTAGCTGAAGCTCTGACCCCAAGGAGCAGCAGTGTCTTAAGTGTAGGCAAGCTTGACAAGGCCCAGCTCTCCTCTCTCACCGGCCTCTTCTTCAGGCAAGGACACAACGCACTGAGAAGGACAGGTGCATGCAGCAGCATCAACAGCAGCATATCCTTGTTTAAGTCACTGGGTGATAGGACCCGGCTCCCACTTGTGAGGGGGACACTGCCTCTCCCAGTTCTATGAACAGAATATATTTACACAACCCAACAGCTTTTCACAGAATGGACTTAAGAGGTGAGTCTGGGACCTCAGAGGGAGTAGGCCTGAACCAGGACCTCTGCGGGTACGGGCACTGATCTGGGACATCAAAGGGAATAGGCAGGAACCTGAAACCTCTGTGGGTCCGAGAGTGAGTCTAGGACCTCTGAGGGAGTAAGCCTGAGCCAGGTCCTCAGTGGTTTCTGGGTACGCCCGAACCTGGGAACTCTGAGGCAGTAGACCTGAGCCAGAGACCTCTGTAGGACTAACTCTGTGCCAGGGACTTCTGCAAGAGGGGATCCAGACCAAGATTTACAGATACAGGGCAAAGCTGGTAACCTAGGCCAAAGTAGACCTGAGACAGCAAACTCAAAGGGAGCAGAGCAAAGCACAGGAGCGCTGAACTATCTCCAGGATCACGGAGTAACTACTGGGGTAACTAGAACTGTGGCATTGACTGTACCACGAAGAACAACCATCTGAGCTTTGGATTCACTGGCACCTAGAAGATTAATCAACAGAATCTCAGACAGCCCCAACCACATCTATTTGAAGAAAAGATGAATAGAAAAGGTAAGAACACACGCAACACCACAAAGAGCAACACAACACCAGTAAAACCTAAAGACCCTACAACAGCAAGACCTGAACAACCAAATATGGGTGAAGCAGAAGAAAATGACCTAAAAATAATTTCAGGAGAATGTCTGAAACTCTTAAAAAGGAAATGAAAAATTCCCTCGAAGAAATGGAGGAAAAGACAAACAAAAAGTTGGAAGACGTCAGCAAATCCCTTAAAGAAAACCAAGAAAAAGCAACCAAACATATGAAAGAAACTATTTGAGACTTAAAAACTGAAATAGAGACAAGAAAGAAAATACAAGCTGAGGGAATTATAGAAACAGATATCATGAGAAAATGATCATGAACCACAAACACAAGCATAAGTAGCCAAATACAAGAGATGGAAGAGAGAATCTGAAGTGCTGAAGATACAATAGAGGAAATAAGACTCATCAGTCAAAGAAAACATTAAATCTAACAAAAGCTTAACCCAAAATATCCAGGAAATATGGGACACCATGAAAAGGCCAATCTAAGATTACTAGCTATAGAAGCCGGAGAAGTAGTTCAACTCAAAAGCACAGAAAATATATTTAACAAAATCATAGAAGAAAACTTTCCCAACATAAAGTAAGATATGCTTAAGAAGCGACAAGAAACTTACAGAACACCAAATAGACTGAATCAAAAAAAAAAGTCCCCTCACCACACAATAATCAAAACACTAAACATACAGAATAAAGAAAGAATATTAAGAGATGCAAAGGAAAAAGACCAAGTGACACATAAAGGTAGACTTATCAGAATTCCACCTGACTTCTCATTGCAGACAATGAAAGCCAGAAGGTCGTGGTCAAGCGTTAAGTAGACATTAAGAGACCACGGATGCCAGCCCAGACTACTATACCCAGCAAAACTTTCAATCACCATAGAAAGACAAAACAAGATACCCAGCAAAACTTTCAATCACCGGAGAAAGACAAAACAAGATATTCTAAGACAAAACCAGATTTAACCAATACCTAGCCATAAACCCAGTCCTATGTAAAATACTAGAAGTAAAACTCCAACTCAAGGAAGTTGGCTACACCAACAAAAACACAGACAATTGATGGTCTCATAGCAGCAAATCTCAAAGAAGGGAAAAATACACAAATTAACATCACCAACAATAAAAACTAAATTAATGGGAGATAGCAATCACTGGTCATTAATATACCTTAATATAAATGGGCTCAACTCACCTATAAAAAGGCACAGGCTAACATTGTTAAGAAAACAGAATCCATCCTTCTTCTGCATAAAAGAAACACATCTCAACCGCAAAGGCAGACATCGTCTCAGAGTAAAGGGTTGGGAAAAAATATTCCAATCAAATGGACCTAATAAGCAAGTGGGTATAGCTATCCTAATATCTAACAAAATAGACTTCAAGCAAAAAATCAATCAAAAGAGACATAGACGGTCATTTCATATTAGTCACAGGAAAAATTCATCAAGAGGAAATCTCAATACTGAACATCTATGCCCCCAAATACAAGAGCACCCTCATATGTAAAAGAAACACTTCTAAAGCTTAAATCATACATTAAACCCCACATGCTAATAGTGGGAGACTTAAACACTCCCCTCTCACGACTGGACAGGTCAGTCAGACAAAAAATGAACAGAGAAATAAGGGAACTAACAGATGTTATGACTCAAATGGACTTTACAGACATCTATAGAATATTCCATCCAAACAGGAAAGAATATACCTTCTTCTGAGCACCTCATGGAACCTTCTCAAAAATTGACCACATACTTGGTAACAAAACAAACCTCAACAAATACAAAAACATTGGAATAACCCAATGTACCTTATCAGATCACCATGGTTTAAAACTAGAAGTCAACAGCAATACTAATTCCAGAAAGCCCACAAACACATGGAAATTAAACAATGTTCACATGAATCATCAATGGGTCAAGGAAGAAATAAAGGGAGAAATTAAAGACTTCCTAAAATTCAATGAAAACAACCACACAACATACCCAAATTTATGGGGCACAATGAAAGCAGTGTGTTAAGAGGAAAGTTCATAGCACTAAATAACTACATAAAGAAGCTGGAAAAATCCCATACTAGTGAATTAACAGAACATTTGAAAACTTTAGAACAAAAAGAAGCAAATTCACCTAAGACAGCAGGAAATAATCAAATTGAGAACTGAAATCAACAAAATAGAAAGGAAGAAAACAGTACAAAGAATCAATGAGACAAAGAGTTGGTTCTTTGAGAAAATCAACAAAATAGGCAAACCTTTATCCAAACCAATCAAAAGGCAGAGAGAGAATATCCAAATTAACAAAATTAGAAATGAAAAGGGGGACATACAGAAAATCATCAAGTCATTTTTCGAAAACCTGTACTCCACAAATTTGAAAAACTTAAAGGAAATGGACAACTTTCCAGATAAATATCACTTAACAAAATTAAATCAAGACAAGATAAGCAAATTAAACAGACCTATAACTGCTGAAAAAATAGAAACAGTCATCAAAAGTCTCCTCCCCCCCACAAAAAAAGCCAAGGACCAGATGGTTTCAGCTCAGAATTCTACAAGGTTTTCAAAGAAGAACTAATACCAATACTCCTCAAATTATTCCACACAATAGAAACAGAGGGAACATTGCCAAACTCTTTTTATGAGGCTACAATTACCCTGATACTCACAGAAAGACATTACTAAGAAAGAGAATTACAGACCAATATCACTCATGAATATTGATACAAAAATACTAAATAAAATACCGGCAAATTGTATCCAAGAACACATCAGAACCATCATCCACCATGATCAAGTGGGCTTCATCCCATAGATACAGGGGATGGTTTAACACACGAAAATCTGTCATCGTAATCCACCATATAAACAAGCTGAAAAATAAAAACCACATGATCATCTCATTAGATGCCAAAAAAGCTTTTGACAAAATACAACATCCCTTCATGATAAAGGTCTTGGAGAGAGCAGGGATACAAGGAACATACCTAAACATAATTAAGGCAATATACAGCAAGCCAACAGCCGACATCAAACTAAATTGAGAGAAACTCCCAGTGATTCCACTGAAATCAGGAACAAGACAAGGTTGTCCACTCTCTCCATATCTATTCAATATAGTTCTTGAGGTCCTAGCTAGAGCAATAAGATAAGGAGATCAAGGGGATACAAATCGAAAAAGAAGTCAAACTCTCACTATTTGCTGATGATATGATTATAAACACTTCCAGTAATGTAGCAGGATACAAGACTAACTCAAAAAAATCAGTACACACATGATAAAAGGGCTGGAAAGGAAATCAGAGAAACAACACCCTTCACAATAGCCACAAATAGCATAAAATATCTCGGAGTAACTCTAACCAAACAAGTGGAAGCCTTGTATGACAAGAACTTTAAATCTTTGAAGAAAGAAATTTAAAAAAGACACCAGAAAGTGGAAAGATCTCCCATGCTCTTGGGTAGGCAGAATTAACATGGTAAAAACAGCAATCTTACCAAAAGCCATCTACAGATTCGATGCAATGCCCAGCAAAATCCCAGAAAAATTTTTCACAGAACTCGAAAGAACAGTACTCAACTTCATATGGAAAAGCAAAAAACCCAGGATTGCCAAAACAATCCTGTATAATAAAAGAACTTCTGAAGGCATCTCAATCCCTGACTTCAAACTCTACTACAGAGCTACAGTACTGAAAACAGCCTGGTATTGGTATAAAAACAGACAGGAGGACCAATGGAACCAAATCGAAGACCTGGATATTTATCAACACACCTTTGAACACCTGATTTTTGACAAAGAAGCCAAATATATCTAGTGGAAAAAAGAAAGCATATTTAACAAATGGTGCTATTATAACTAGATATCAACATGTAGAAGAATGAAAATAGATCCATATCTATCACCATGCACAAAATTCAAGTCCAAATGGATCAAAGACTCAACATAAAGCCAGACACACTGAACCTTACAGAAGAGAAAATGAGAAGTACACTTGAACGCATTGGCACAGGAGAGCACTTCCTAAATATAACCCCAGCAGCACAGACACAAAACAATTAATAGGACTTCCTGAAACTGAAGGAAAAGCTTCTGTAAAGCAAAGGACACGGTCAACAAGACAAAATGACAGCCTACAAAAATGGGAAAAGATCTTCACTAACCCCACATCAGACAGAGGTCTGATGTCCAAAATATACAAAGAACTCAAGAAATTGGCCATCAAAAGAATACCTAATCCAATAAAAAAAAAAAATGGAGTACAGACCTAAACAGAGAACTCTCAACAGAGGAATATAAAATGGTTGAAAGACACTTAAGGAAATGTTCAACATCCTTAGTCATCACAGAAATGCAAACCAAAACAACTCTGAGATTCCATTTTACACCTGTAAGAATGGCCAAGATCAAAAACACTGATGACAATTTATGCTGGAGAGGTTGTGGGGTAAAGGGAATACTTCTGCATTGCTGGTGGGAATGCAAGCTGGTACATCACCTAGCAGTTAAAAAATACTGGCTGCTTTTGCTGAGGACCAGGGTTTGATTCCCAGCAACCAAATAGTGGCTCACAACTGTCTATAACTCCAGTTCCATAGGTTGTGATACCCTCTTCTGGCCTCTATGGGCACTATACACATAGAATATAGACATACATGCAGGCAAAACACCAATATGTAAAATAAAGGGGAAGAAAATGTATATAATCTTTGACCCAGCCAAGCTTGTAAACACATAGGACACATTTGCAACACATCTATTGCTACTGAAGTTGGAGACCACATAACAGTAGGGAACAAGCTTAAAAAAGATAGCTATGCCATGAAATAGTACACAGCCACTGCAAAGAACAAAAGATCTTTTTACTAGTATAAAATAGTATGCAGTGGGGGGAAGAGCACAGGGCAGAGTAATGTGTGTTATATAACCTGTGTTGAAGATTGTGTATGTGCCTGTATATGCACTGCAGATGAATGAAAATTTGCTTTTACACACATGAAATATCAGAGGGAATATAAAAAAAATGGAGTGAGAAAAAAAGAGTGGTAAGAATCTACATACATCCTGTTCCTTTTTAGGAACATGGGGTTGGCTCTATAGCCTCTAGAGGAGCTAAAGCCAGTAGGCAAACCATAAAGAGGACGAGTGTCATGCCCTGGGCACCTGTCTCTGCGCAGACTCTGAGCAGAACAGTCCAGCAACTGTCCCTGCAGATCTCTGCTCAGAGCTAATTCCAACTGTTTATGTTCTCTCAGAACTTCAGCCCCATCAAGAACTTCACAGATGAGGAAAACAGGTCTCTGGAGAAGCAAAGTGAGTGTCTGTGTTATACAGTGAACACATCAGAGCAGAAATCAGAACACCTATGCCTGAGCTCTTGCTCACTGTGCTACAGAGCCAGTCTGTTCCCATGGGGACCTGAGAGGCCCAACAAATCCTCATTCTTAGTTCCTACCAAGGCTCCGATAGAGAATCGAGGCACCTCTGTATTAATGCTCACCTGTGCCTGCCTGGCCTTTGCTGCATTCTTGCTCCAGCCTTATTGCCTATGGTCCTGATCCACCTCATCCCAGGCTGAGTTCTCACCTGAAACCTTGCTTTTCAATATTTATGTAAAACACAGACCCAACTTGGGCACAATTTAATAAGCCCTTGTTGGGATGAACTGAGCAATGTTAGCTTCCCCACCTCCTCCATTCTGTTGACCAAGAGTCTGTTCTTTTTCTCAAAACTCAATTTCCAAAGTACATAGAACTATCCAGAGCCTCACTTGCTTGGCTGGTGGAGAGACCAGCTTATGAGCTCCACACATCAGGCCCTCCCTATGCCGGGATCTTGGCGATGGAAAAGGAAACTGACCACCTCACCTAGCTGAAAGTGCAGCCAGGACCCAAGTACCAAGAGCCAGCAAGCCTTCATCTGCAGTCTTATCTGGCATCCACAAATGGCCTTTGTTGCAGCAAGCACACAGCTCTGCTCCAGGAGATCTTCTGCAGCAAGGCCAGCACTGGGAACTTCTAAGGAAAGCAGAGGTCAGGGCCACTTGACTGTTGCACCAAGAACAAGGGCACTGCTGGTAACCAGGGTCAGCTCCATGCAAATGCCCACTGTCCAGCAGCTGCTCCTAGTTCCTCCCGTTCTTCATCAGATATTTCATCAGGCAACAGGAAGTGATACAACTACCCTGTCTTGCCTTTTTCAAACTCCCTAGTATGTTCATGGAATGAATCAGACAGTGTCCTTCCCAATTCCCACGAACCCAGTATAGAAAATCACCCTGAGACTAGAGGGACAGAGTGAGTGAGTGAGTGGGTGGGAAACAGGACAAAAACTCAAGGCTTACAAGGGACCCTCTATACTTAGCCATCTATCAGAGCTTTTCATCAGCCATTCTGACCACAGAACCCTTGAAAGGTTTGCAGAGCAATTATGACAGGGTTAAAGTTTCTCCCTACTTTAAAAAATTACAATCTTCAATTCTGTAGATTACATATCTTAATCATTTCAAAAATAAAAATAACAAAAAACTTACAAAGGTCAGTATTTAACAAAGTCTGAGTTATCTGTGAGATGTAATTTTCTTTCTGGGATTGGAGGACAAAACTGTTCAGAAAACAGTGTTTTGACTGGGGAAAATGATATAAAACCTTAAACATACTTTAACATCTATAAAAATCAGATTTTCTTTTTAAAAATAAAAAGGAACAGACATTCTAAGAAGGGGAAATAATATTAAATTTAAAATACTGAAAAATTTTGTTTTCAGCTCTCAACTTTTCAGGTACCCAGTAACTGTAAATGTACTGCTGTCATCTACGTGAAGCTGCAGTGGCAACTTACTCCTATTTTTAAAAAAAGATTTATTTTTATTATTTTTTAATTATAGATAGGTGCGTGTGTACATGAGTGTGTGTGTACATGAGTGTGTGTGTACATGAGTGTATGTGTTCATGAGTATGTGTGTGTATGTGAGTGCATGTGACTTACAAAGGCCACGGGCATCTGATCCTCTGGAGTTGGAGTAACAGACAGTTATGGGCTACCTGACATGGGTGCTGGGAACCAGTGCCTCAGATCTCTCCTCTGTAGGAGGGAAATGATGACAGCACCTGTGTTGGAATCGTATCTGGATATAGCAGTCATCACTGTTTCTAGTTTTACAACTGTCGCTACGTGTGCTATGAAGGTCTATGCTCCTCTTGGTTTAGCTGCAGCCCAGTCTGAGATAAATGGTATTAGAGATGACAAAATAAGACTCAAGAAGGTTGAAAATCTAGTCAAGGTCTAGGAGCAAAGATCTCAGGGAAATGAAGCTCAGTGCACTGACATCTCTCCATTTGAATGCCATGTTATCATGGCAGCAAGATCTCAGCCCAGAACCAAAGGACCTTCATGTCCATGCACACAGGTTCCCATCCCTGCATATGCTCAGGATAAAGGTAGAGTCCAGAGGGCATGCGTAGATGAGGTTCTTTACAGGCCAAAGGAGTCCCATTATCACTGTACCATATTGTTTCATTACTTGTTAAACTACCTGTCTCCCCATTTTATGGTAAATTAGAGTATGACTCTGGCAAATTAGATAACTTCCCCCAAATCACCTTGCCAACAAGCAGAAGTCAATATTTGTCAGATGTCAACTCAGGTTGCAACTGTCTCTACATTGACTCTCAGAACATGTGCTCTGTGTGTGTGTGCGTGTGTGCGTGTGTGAAGACTGACATCATGTTGTAGTCATTTGGCTTTGCTAAAGAGACTCTACTGGGGTGTATAATGGTTGCTGCATTTCTGGTTTTCTCTCTCTAGACTAGTTTTCCTGAAGTAGAAGCCTGGGCAGTATGGGACTACTGTGAATCCCTGGTGTTCCTGTGCAGGTTACATATACCCATAGGACTGTGCTCCCCACATCAATGCAACAAGGAAGGAATGCTACCACCATTTCCCAGAAGTACATGAGGTGGCCCCTCACTGGGCATCAGGTGTTAGTGGTAGTCTGGAGCACGTATCTACCAACTGACCTACAAAGATGAGATCCTCCAAACACCTGGATCAAATCCTGGGTAGAGAGCCTGGTGGAAAAGGCTGAACAGGTGATAGTGACATCTCCCCAAGTCACCCAGAACTCTAGATGCAAGCAGCAAAGAGAGCTTCTGATATTGAGGTAGAAGACTAAGTAGACCAAGTGGTCCAGAAGGACAAGTTCCAGATGTTTAAACCCAGAGAACCATGGTGGGAGTGGAGCCAACCCAGGTTCAATAGGTTTTGTGGCTGCCCAGTCAGCCAGAGCCCATAAACAGCAGCCACTATTAGAATGAACTAGATGGAGCCAAGCCTAGACTTGGAACAGGAGTCATTTAGCCTGTACAGTGCTGTGAGGTTTGAGTGCATGGCCAACACCAACCATTCACATAAAATCTTTTCAAATTTGTGGATGTGGTAAGATAGAGCTTACATTCAACAGAGCTGAGGAGAAGATCCCTGAAAAGAGAAGTGAATTTCCAATTTCACCCTATCCTGTCCATTCTACTCAACTCTTGCCCTGGGTTTATACTGGTGTTGGCTCCTGTTTGAACTTGTGACTTCCCTGTTAGCTCTAACCCTCACTTTGGCCCCATGTGGAAGACGCTCTTCCACTTTCCTAAAGACAAATATAAAGACCAGCTTGCACAATCAACAGCCAGAGAAATACTAGAACCAAGTGTCTGACTTCAGTTTTTTTTTCTTTTCCTACTACCAGCTGCCTGTTGGCCAGAGTCCCACATTCCTGAGTTCTCTGGGAACCCGGAGGCATCCCAAAGAGCAGGTGAGCAAGGCCCTGCAGGTAGCAAAGGAAGAAGAGCAGACTCAAGTGAAGGCGATGTGCCAGTGTCCCCTAGGACACACGTGCCATCTGAGACCATTGCATTCATCACCACCTCAGGACACCCACAGAAGAACAATGCCAGCCATGTCTGTAGGAACAAGAGGAACAATAAAGGGAGACCATGTAAGAGATCAAGGGAAAATTTCAACAGGATGGACAAGAAAGCAGACAAATAGAGGAATTGGACTCCAGCCAAGAGCAGAAAATGCCAAAATACTATAAATGCTGGGGACTGGCTGAAAGCTCCAGAGCTAAGTGCATGCACAGGCTGCCCAGTTCTGTAGGCTGAGAAGCCTCCGTTGAGTAGCTGTCCTTCTCCAAGCTCCTTATCTGTAAAACAGGGCAAACTCACAACTGTGACCTAGGGACAACAGATAGCATCTGGATAAAAATAAAATTGGATCCCTATTTTACACTTTACACCATGATTCCAAATTAATCAAAGTTTCAAACCTAAGGACAGGCAAGATGGCTCAATGGATAAAGGCACTTGCCACCAAGACAATTCCAGGACTCATACAATGGGAAGGTAAGAACCAACTTCTGCAAGCTATTGAGTGTACACACACACACACACACACACTACATGAATAAATGAATAAATAAATGTAATTTAATAAAAAGTTCAGTCAGGAATGGTGGTGGTACATGTTTTTAATACCAGCAATTAAGAGTCTGAGGCAGGGGGATTGCTATGAGTTTGAGGCCACCCAGAGCTAAATAGTGAGACCCTTTCTCAAAAACAAAAAAACTTTCTCAAACATAAGGCACAAAAGTACTAGAGGGGTTAGAGAGATGGCTCAGAGGTTAAGAGTACTGCCTGGTCTTCCAGAGGACCCGGGTTCAATTCCCAGCACCCCCGTGGCAGCATAGCTGTTCTTTTCTCTGGCTCCTGGAGATCTGGAACTCACCCAGACATTCATGCAGGCAAAACACCAACACACATAACAACAAATAAATTTTAAAAAGAAGTACTAGAAGAAAAAGCATAGGGAAAGAAATATAACTTTAAGGTAAAGCATACCCAGGTAAGGTCAAAACAGGAAGCCAATAAACTCATCAACATAAAACTCAAACATTTTTGCATAAAAAATTAAAGACAAGTCCAAAGACTGGAGAAAGGCCTAATATTCTCATCAAGCTACTATCCTTAATGCTTCAAACAGAAGAAAATTAAAACTAATCATAAAAGCACTAACCATTTAATGGAAAGTGCCAGAGAGGTCAATAGAAAGCAGCAGACTGCTGACTGAGCATCCCCATGTTCCTGGCCTCGGGTGAGCACTTGGCACAGCTGCACAGCCAAAACAACATGATTCCAACCCATTATGGTACAGTGATGTTAAGTAAGAAACAAACAGCTAACACAGCATGTGGATTTCAGGTAGGCAAGGACACAGGAAAGGCAGGCTCAGAACTATGCTTGGACAAGTGGCTTGGGTACACAGCAGGTCAGTGGAAGGGACCTGTCCAATGATCATCTGAGCAAAGACAGAGAAGAAGCTCATGGATTTGAGGGGAAAAAGGAGGTGAGGTCAGACTGAGCAGGAGAGCAAATAAACACAGACAGTCCACACATAAAAGATGTCTCACAATCACCAGGAAAAATTCAGCAAAACCATGCTCAAATCCTGTGCTTTCCCTGTTGGATTAACAATGTAATAACGGCCATGGCCAAAGAACCGAACACAGAATTAAGTGCTCATTTGCCTGGCACTGACACCCATTTACAAATGAGGAAACTACACTACAGACCGAAAACTGTAGGTAGGGGTAGGGAGAATTGCAGGCAGAGACATAAAAATTGGCTACCCAGCCTCAATAAAGTCCCAACAACCCAAAGTATGATTCCGCCAAAGTTCCCCCGGGAACCAATGGGTTTGTTAACTTTACTTACAGAGCATGGGTGAGAGATTACTGGCTGAAGTATGGGTGACCCCAAAGTAATTGTACTGAAAAGTTGTCACCCAGCATTGACAGCTTCCCCATAGCCACAGAGATGGAGCCCCCTTCAGTTAACCTCTAGAATAGCAACTGATTTCAAGGCCTCATCCCACTAGGGAGAGAACTGTATACAAACAGGTGAGAGAAGCAACTGGAATCACGGGTGAGGGTCCACTCACTCTCCCCAGCCCTTCTTTTTTGAGTCAATAAACCCTGATGGATGCTTGAAGCAGACACAGCTGGTCTGTGATCTACAATCACAGACATTTCTGCACTTTATTTTGAGCCACCTGTACTGTGGTCCTACTCAACTATTTATTAATGTATCATTCATTGTAAGGCCAGTGTTATTTACCCTAAGTAAAGGGTTTCTTTGTGGTGTGTTTTGTTGGGGGGGGGATTTAAGATAGAGTCTCATTTAGCTTAGGCTGGCCTCAAACTCACTCTGTAACTGAAGTTGGCCTGGAACTCCTCAGTTCTGCCTCCTCCCCCTAAATGTTATAGTTTTTTAAAACAAAAATCTGCCATGACCTCACAAGTGCTAGGGTAAGGGCTATAAATGTATGCCACTATGACCAAGCAACATGTTTTTTTCCCTCCTCAAAAAAAGCATAGTAAAAATAAGTTATTAAAATCTAACCAGACGTTGTTGCTGTCAGCAGCTCAACACTGAAAGACACAATAAAGAGGCTCCTGCACCAGTCACAGCTCTCCCTGAAGAAATGAAAGTATTTCAAGAGCCATGCAACAGAAGCACCCATCTCTGCAGTCACCCTGACATTTGAGGAGAGCCACCATCCCACTATGATAGTATCCTTAGGGGATGGCTCTGATGCTACCATGAAGGGACAGTGCTGAGGCATACTGTCAGCTGCAAAGACACTCTCCTATAGTTAGGGTTCACCACAGGGTGACAAAATGTGTTGACTATAGCTAGCTAATTTATGTCAACTTGACATAAGCTATAGCCATCTGAGAGAAGGGAAGTTGAGGAGTCATCACTTGAGGAAAGGCCTCCATAATATCAGGCCATAGACAGACAAGCCTGCAGTGCCTTTTCTTAATTAGTGATTAGTGTGGGAAGGCCCAGCCCATGGTGGGTGGTGCCCCAGAAACCAGGGACTAGTGGTCTTGGATGTTATAAGAAGGCAGGCTGAACATGCCATGGGGAACAAACAGACCAGTAAGCAGCACTCCTTCATGGGCTCTGCATCAGCTCCTGCCTCCATGTTTTTGTCTGGTTGAGTTCTGCTTTGGCTTCACTCAAAAGACTGTGTCTCAGGATATGTAAGACAAATACCAATTCCCACTTCCATGTTGCTTTAGGTTTTGATGTTTCATCACAGCAATGAACACAGTGGTTCTTTCTACTATTCTTGTAACTTTTCAATGAATATAAAATTATTTCAAAGTGACAGTTTAAAAATGGAAAATAAAAGAGATGACTATAGTCAAAGAGTTGGGGACAGGAGGAGGACAGGAAAAGGGACCTGCTATACACACACCTCATAGGCTGAAAAGGCCATGGCTTGGCAAGATCTAAAGTGTCATGCTCGGTCACACAGCTAGCAGATGAGACAAGAACCCAAAATGTGTTGGGGCAGTGCCTGGGCTATACCCTGGAGTCTACGAATAACAGACTAAAGGGCAATCTCAGAGCTTCCAAAGTCAGAGGCTACGGTCAGATGATCCTCAGTGGACTGAAAACTGCAGGAAACAGACCTTCTCCAGAAGCATGAGGATCTCAGTCCTACCTGAGGACAGCATCTCTGCCAGAGGAAGGCTATGAACATGTGGACCACTGAAGGTAGAATTAAAAAGCACTTTCAAACATGATTCTGCTTGAGCAATCTGGCATCAGATAAAAGGGTTCCCCACCTAGGTGCTCTTTGTGATTTCTCAGGGATGCCACCTCTACTGTTATTTGCATAATCATGTGTTTAAATGAATTTAGTTTATTTGTTTTTAAATAGAGCCTCACTCAGTATGTGGCCTTGGCTGGTCTTGAACTCCTGAGCTACAGAAAACCTCCTACCTCACCCCTCAGAGCAGCTAGGATCATGCCACAGTGCCTAGCTGGAGAGTTTTAAAAATATTTTTAAAATTGCATTTAGGTTAAGAAGAACTTTATATGATAGCAAGTATAACAGCATTTTATTTGTAGAAAATAGCTAATAAAGAGAAACAAAATAAGACTTAACAAACATGAAACACTATTAGATGCTAAGTAGGTAGGTAGCATCAACAGGGTCAGAGTGAGGGACTAACCTAGGAGCTGGATGGGAACACAGCATGTTTAGCCATCAGACACCAGTAGACCACTAGTACCAGGCCCACCGTGTGGAGCTCCTTCCACTAGTTCTTAGAAGCTCCAAAAGTGTCCCATGCTGCCCTTTCTGAGGAGTTAAGAGGCACAGCTAGGATCTCCACACACAGCAGTGACGCCACAGACCTTCTGGATGCAGGAGGGTTCACAGGGCCTGGCTCCTGACCCAGCAGGGGAGCCTGGCTGCTAGCTTCCTTCAGCTACTGTGTCACAGTCTATCTGGGGCAATCTCTTCAGTTGACTCTGTACAACAGTGCAGCCCCTGTTCAAGAGCAGCAAGAAGGAGCAGAAAATGGAATTTGAAATGTAGAAATAAAATAATTGTGGGCCATGAGCTATAATTTGATTTCATGCTTTACAAGGAAATGAAAGAAGGCTTCCTTAAAAGTATGGGTTCTGACCCCCCCCCATTCCTCCCCCATTTTAGCCATTTTAGGATTTCCTCTAGCACCGAAGAGAAAATAGGATTGTGGAAAATGTTCAGTTCTCAAGTGTCACCAGCACTCAGGGCAAGCTCGATGTTAATGTGAACTTCCCATTCTGGGTAAGAGGAAATTCTTCAATTAATAAACCGGGTGTGCGGAGGCCAGTCTTTAAGGTTTAATCAATTTCATCTGTACTTAGGATAAAAAGACTGACTATTCTACTTTTTCCCCCCTAGTTTTCCTTCTTTTAAAAAAATAATAAAATGAATGTTTTATTTTAAATTCTTTGAGGTTCATATCTCCTGTTTCAGGAAATATTGTCTATTTCATGCAGTGAGTATAAAAACCCCCACCATACTTCTTACTTCTGCTAAGAATCTGTATTCAAAAATAACTAAGTTATCCTCTGCCTTCATATACTGTAACAACTTGGGAGATGATATGACTTATACAGACTTTTGGCAGACACCTTGAGGGGCTGGGGGAGGAAGAGGAACAGAGATGAATCGCCAAATATGGATGCAGAACTTCTAGACAACCAGTGAGAAGGGATGTGGGAATGAAACTACGAAGGGTGCCCGAGACAGCGGCCAGAGCAAACTTCACATGACGATGTCTGAGGAACAAACACAAACCACACTGTCACCCTGGGCTAAAGTGAGCACAGAGGAGTGTGCGGGCACCTTCCTGGCACTAATGAACAGACGGGCTTACTGATCAACCAGGACCCAGTACACATTATAGGGACAAGGGATTTCTGAACTTTTTGTTCCCTCACCACAAGCCACTCTGTCTACCTGTGGTCATGAGCAGGAGCTGGGGAAAGGCCATACAGTGGAGGCTGAAGAACACACCTAGTGTGTGGGCGCTTGTCTGAAGCCTGCAGTGCTGCCCAGACTTCACCAGACACCCTGCTCTCTGCCCATCTAACCAGCACAGCAAGAGCCACTCCTAACCAGTCTGTGGTGCACAGTACAGCCTGTGGTTAGGAGGGTACCTTATTGGAACAAGAGGCCAAAGCTGTGGACCTGTATAATTTGGAATCATTCCAGATCTCCCACTACTGTCACAAGGACACCTGGGAAAGTACTACTCCTATCTGTTTTGAAGACAAGGTCTCATTATGTTATCAGACTTGTTAGGAATTCCTGGGTTCAGACAATCCTCCTGCCTCGGCCTCCTAAGTTGTTGGGACTTACAAGGTACATACCATTGCACCTGATTTGTTTTTTTTTTAAGTCAGTATTTTTCATAAAACTTTGATAATTCTGGGGTCCTGCTCATGTTATTTCAATTGTGAAAATAAGCAAGCAGACCTTATCCTTCCTAACCAGCTACTAGCTATGGTAGTCTCAACTTGGCAGGACACAGTGTCAGGCATGCCTCAGCAATATGGGCTTAAGAAGGTCAGGAACTGCTCAGCATACAGAAAGTTCTTAGTGTGGAAAAGGAAGGCAGGAGACAGTGCAACTCACAAGTTGAACACGGAGCACTGGGCCTAACCTAGCTCTTGCCTGAGGTCTATTCCACTGGGTTACTTCCTCTGAAGCCAACAGGTGATCCTAGAGGGAGCTTTTCCACCTCCAGCTTTCCAGGCACACCTCAGCTGCATGGGCCATTGTAGTAGATAGAGTGGGTTGTGGAACAGGTTTTGCAGGGACATACTGGACCCCAGTGCCCAAGCTACACCAAATGACACTGTAAAGGGGGTTTTCCATGTCTGTGCCTCAGTTCCCACCTGCTGGGCACTACAAAGCTTACAGAAGAATTTGCTACTCTCACCTAGGATCTGAAACACACAACCACTCTCTGGGACAAGAGACCCTGTTCTCACTGATACATGCCCTATATTTCTGGAATGGAGGACATAAGACACAGAGATCTAAAACATAAATGCCTCTAGGGTGATGGGTATGTTACATGGGTGATGGAGCAAAGAGCAAGACCAAGTATGAGACCACAGGGTGTGGAGACTCCTGAGCCCCGCTGGAGGGGATAGTCTCCGCAGCTCCAGCTCACCATAAACAAGCTGGAATGCAGGCCTCGAGCTGCCAGATCTTCCCACATTTCAAGAGAAGCCAAAAATCTGGACTATTACATGAAATTTGCCAAATCTTAAACTTTGACAACCAATTCAAAGAATGTTTAAGCTATATGACCCAAACTAAACACACCTACAGGCCAAGACTGGTTTGCAGCTCCTAGTGTGCGCTCTCTGAAGAGAGTGCTCTGGAAAGGGATACTGGAAGAAGCGCAGCAAACACCAGTTTCTTTGGCCCTTACCTGCCTGTGTCAGAAAGAGCCTGGGCACCAGCATACAAGCCCACAGTAACCCCTTGTTCCTGGGAACCCCGTCAGTGCTTGAAGAGGGCAAGGATGGAAGCTAAAGGTGACAGAGTAGTGGGCTCTGATATCAAAGTGGCCACCTCCAAATGGGCTACCAGAGTTAAGTACTTTCCCTCCAGCCTTGTGATCTCTAGAGCTAATGAAGAAGTGGTTGAAGGCCCCCTGGCTTATTCCTGCTACCCCTGGACAACATGCACCTTGGCCTGCACCTCTCACAGCATCTTACTTCTCTGGCCTAGAAGGGGCACCTTCCCTCAGCCCCAGGATGGTTTGCTGTACTGCAGCTCACTCCAAGTCCACTGAGGCAGGGACTTGGGCTGTCTTTCCCCTTGTACCAGTAGCACACAGTAGGAACTCAATACATACTCATGGAGTAAATGAAAAACTTTACAAGCCCAAAGAGATCCAGTACTTTGAAGTTAGTCACATGTTGCTCAATGCAGGGTAACTTCTAAGAGAGGTGGTGTTGGGTGATTTCATCAAGAACGTCACAACTTCTCACAGCCCTAGATAGATATGTAGCCCCCATATTTAGGCTGTACCATTGCCTCCTTCACTGATAGACCGTTAAATGGCATGTGACTACACAAAGCATGTCCCTTTCCCCATAGCAATGGCCAAACCATTCTTTCCTTCTCAGTGGTGGTGTCCTAACATGTACAAGGCCTGGGTTCAATCCCCAAAACTGCAAACAACAAAACAAGAGGTGTGGAGTATGGAAACAGAAAGGAGAGAGAACGGCTGTGGCACTGAGGCATCAGATCAAGTACAGGATCATTCCCCTAGAGGGTCTTGTTCCAGGGCTTGTCTACTTGAAAAACACTCAGCAAACCTGAATGGAGAGGACGGATCCTCATCTACCTATGAGCAGGTTAAGAAGGCTTAGCTTAGGGCAGCAGAGACTGGTCTAGGCCACACTATGGGCAGGTCTTCACTCCCAAGGCTCCCGATGCTGTGGTACTCTCACTTTGGCTCTGAGGGAAAAAAAAATCAGCTGTCAGTGTGACCTCTGACACAAATATGCCCTGGAAGTTATGTACCAGCATGCCACAGAAAGCCCTCCCTGTTTGTGCAGAAAGCATGGCAGAGAAAACATGGCAATGTGACTCTCCATTAGCCTTGAGCTGAAAGTGCAAGAAGGCAAGAGCCAGTACTCAGGTCTGTGTTCTACTGGAGAAGAACACATCCTGAGGGGACAGGCTCATAGGGCCAGTGAAAGAGCAGCTTGAAAAACTGCCTGGAAAGCAGCAGACAAAAAAAAATGGGGGGTGGAGAGAGAAGAAAGGACAGGATCAACCATAAAAAGTAAGTAAAATCAGCAGAATTCCTTCATGAAAAGGGTGGAATTAGCATACGGCCTTAGCTGCCAAGTAAGGCCATTGAAGCAAGCAATGTAAATGAGTTCAAGATACAATTAGACGTTTTTCTGGACGGAGACTGGGGACTGAAGAGGTACCGCAGGCCCCATTTCAGAAGGGGCGGCAGGAACACATCTCACTGTGAAGGGCTGCATAGCCCACAATGACCTGTAGGCCCAAGAGTTAGCAAGTTGAGGGATGAAATCAATGAGAGACCTGCCAGGACACAAAGGTCCCTGGTGAAGTAGTGGGCAGGCCAGGCCAGTGTGTCAGGAAACATCTCCATTTTGAGGCTCTTCTTCTGTACTGCTAATCCTCAAGATGCCCCATCCCATGCCTGCAAACCAGCTACCCCAGATCCAATAGTACCAGGCACTGAAATCAAAGTCTGTTCCTCTCCCACCTGAATACCTGTTCGAGTGTTCCATGGATAGTGTGCTCCATGATTCAGAGCCCAAAACTGTTCCTCAAGAAGCCCAGTCTGTGGGACACATGCGCATGTATACACATGCTAGAAATACAGAGGAGTCTGGAAGGGTAAAGTTGGAAGATCTGCTAATGGAGTACCAAAGTTACTAGAGGAGATGGAAAGCCCAGGAGAGGCTGCTCTGGGCTAAGGACACAGCAGGAGGCCACAGAAGCCAGGCTGCCAGCACCACACAGAGGATGCTGAGCATGCACTTCCCCAAAAGCTTTGCTAAAAAGGGACGGAATGACCAGAGGCGCCAACCGCTGGCCCATGGGCCAGATATGACTCAACAGCAACGATTCGGGACAGCTGTTCCTAATCTTCCTGAGAGCAAAGCACATGTGGCCCACCCAAGGAACAGCAAATGCCGGTTCTTGTGAGGGACACAATTTATTAGACCCTCTCTAGCCAATTGGTTCTGATGTCCTTCTTATGTGACTCACTGTATGGTCTGTCTGGTTTCATCAAGGTTCTGGGCCCCTGACCTCTTCCTAAAACCCCCATTTCCTTCAAGGTGAAGGAATGTCTCAGCACATCCCTGGCAGCAAGATTCCCATAGCCATGAGCTCCACCCTCAGGCTGAGCAGAGCTCCATTTTCTTGCTGAGTCCAAGATCTGAGCACCCTGCCAGTTTCTTGCATCCACCAGTCCCATCATTCACTCTGAACCTAGAAATACCCATAATGCCATAAGAAAATAAGGAGCACTTCCCACTCTGTGCCAAGCACCTTCATCTATAAACATCATCATTTAGACCACATGAGGGGCAATGGCAGGACACAGTCACACATGGGGCCCTGCACTTTGCCCCAATGTCTGCTGGTGCTAATCTGGTGTCCCCTGGCTCGGTATCCCTGTCCTGTACACCTGTGCACCAAGCCAGGGAGAGGAAAGGGAGGAAGAAGAGAGTTGGGACTAGGGGTTCAGGAAGGATGAAGAATGGGTGGGAACTCCTACCTTCAGTGTTCTTTCTTTCTCCCTAGCAGAGAAGAATCGTTAAGCTCACATTGGTAAGTATCCCATACCAAGCACTATGCTAGGAGTGCTCAGAACCCACATTTCCATCATTTCCATTTCAACTGTAAGGGAAAGACTGTAATTTTATACTCCCAAGTCAAACTCAACCAGAGAGACCAATTCACAAGCCTCAAACACACCGCCAGAGCATGGCAGAGCTAAGATACCAAAGCCATAATATAATTCCCCATTACCCTTTCCACCCGTCTAGTCACTCACTTTAGGCCTTACCCCACTCTGGCCCCATTCCAAAAGCAGCTCCTTAAAGACACAGAGGCTGGGGTGTGGCCTTTAGTGAGAGATGCTTAGCATATGCAAGACCCTAAACCTCAGTGAGAGCCGTGGGTTCAAACACCACCACTGTAAGGAAACCACTCACCTTTCTGAGCATTGGGCACCTTACTTATACTCAGAAAATATATATGTATGTTTTATTTCCTTCTATCGAATAAGATTTAAAGATGGGGTGATTCCAAATACTAATGAGGTATTAAATTAAGCTCAGGAGCTACAGTTAACATTAGTAGTAGTAATGACACTGATTTTGTCAATATTTTGTAGAGACACATAAGTAAAGGTAAATTGACTTGTGATTTCATAAGTTTATTTCTTGTTGCTTTTTGAGATAGGGTCTCTCTGCATAACCGTGGGAGTCCTGTAACTCACTATGTAGCAGGCTGGCCTCAGTTCTGTCTGTCTCTGACTCCAGAATGTTGGGATAAAAGACATGTGTCATCATACCTGGCTCATAAATGTTTTTAAGATACTGCAAGAAGAAGGAAGGAAGAAAGGAGGGAGGGAGGGAGGGAGGGAGGGAGGGAGGGAGGGAGGGAGGGAGGGAGGGAGGGAGGGAGGGAGGGAGGAAGAATATATGTCAGGAGTCGTGGTCTGAACCTGTGGTCCCAGCTACAAAAGAGGCTGAGGAAGGAGGATCACTTGAGCCCAGAAGTCCTCCCCCAGCCAGGGAAACATGCAAACTGCCTTCCCTCCCCACCCAAGCTAAGGCTCTCTCTCTCCCCATTTCTACTTCATGGCACCTGAATTCTCCACACTAATTCCTACAGTGGCTATTACCAATCTGCAATTCCAGTAGTGAAAGAGGATACCTTCCCCAACAGCTTCCCCAGCGTTTGTACAGAGGGAGAGGAAAGAGGAATAAGCAACACAGAATGTTTGGGTAGGGGGAAAAGCTGTGGGGAGATATTTTATGTTTACTTAATAATACATATATGAAGCCAGGTGGTAGTGGCACACACCTTTAATCCCAGCACTCAGGAGACAGAAGCAGGTGGATCTCTGTGAGTTCAAGGCCAGCCTGATCTACAGAGTGAGTCACAGGACAGCCAGGGCTGTTACACACACACACCAAAAAAACCCTGTCTCAAAAAAGGAAAAAAGCAAAAAACAAATAAAAACCATATATGATGTGTGTGTGTCTGTGTGTATATGAGAGAGAGAGAGAGAGAGAGAGAGAGAGAGAGAGAGAGAGAGAGAGAGAGAGAGAGAGAGAAAATACAGTGTAAATGAAGTTATACCAGTTGGGGTGATAATGCTTCCCTCAAAGAGCTACAGACTAACAAAATTCCCAAGCAAGGGAAACCTCCCTTTGAATTGCTACTCATGGGAGTCTAAGAGACTCACAAAACAATATAAGTTATCACCATTGCCCTTGGTTGCTTACCAGGAAATGAAAGTAGGACCCTATTGCTAAAGAAACCATAAACTAAGGACTCAAGACTTGAGGAATAGACTTAGAACCTCCTCCCTGAGGACTAGCTCTCAAGGCATCTAAAGGTGCTCTTCAAACTGCCAAGAGAGTAAGTAAAGAAATTAATAGTCCTACTGCCGCAAAGTCTAGAACCACAAGAATGGCCAGTCCAGCAAGTCAGTCCCAACAGTGGCACTTTTATCCTGGGATAATCAACAGCCATCTAATTGAACTTAAGGCCTGCTCAAAAGGAGGGAATTCATGCCTAGTACTGAGACCTAGCCTACCACCCATGGCTGGTAGGGTCATGACCCCAGAGAACTACTGCTGTCGTTTTCCTACACCAGCACACTATCTAGCTGCATTCCAAATACTCATCATTCTATCCACAGACAAGAACAGCTCTCACCCATCGACAGAAAGGCTTCTTTTTGCAGGAGACAAAGATCATTACAGAAATCCACAACTGGTCAAAGTGCAAAGAACAACTAACTACAGTATGCCCAACCCCAACTGATACATAATCCCTACACCTAAGATTCAGAAAACATTGCGGAAGAGGAGGCAAAAAAGACTGTAAGAGTCAGAGGAAGAGGATAGCTACTAAGAGATAATGTCTTCTATATAAGACAAGAAAGCTGAACCCAAGAAATCTCAACAATAAGACTAGCACAGTGACAACATCAGTTGAACATCAACGTGGACAGAGGAAATTTTACAAGGCTTCACCCCCAGATGAAGAGCTACAGGAAACTAAAAGATGCTTAGAGAAGGAGAATTAGCCCTCTTCAGGAATGATCTCCCTACTAGGTTCTCCAACCCCAACTGGTCTGCTCTAAACACATACGAGCAACACTAAATGGAGTCATTTATCCAGGCTGTATTTAATATACACACATGTGGATATATGACAATAATAACTATGAAGAAAAGGTTATGAATTTGAAAGAAGAGGGACATAGGAGGTATTGGAGGGGATAAAGGGAAGTGTGAAATGATACAAATATAGTACTCATGTATGAAATTCTCTTTTAAAAATTTAAATAAATAAAAATTTAAAAGTAGCATTTTCCCAGGTGTCTTGGTAATAGCCATGGGAAGAATTGGGATGACACCAAATCACTAATTATGAAATACTGTTTCACAGGACACCAGGACTCAAAAATGTTAAGGTAATTTAACTTTTCACAGTTGATTAATGTGGACATTTGTGCAAACTTAAGAACACAACTAAAGATGTGTACCACTACTGCACACTGTAGTTCACTTGGGGCACTCACCACCTGAAGCTAGAGTCAAAGGTCCCAAGTTAAAGGACAGTCTCCAACAAGTACTCTTTTACTTCAGGCATCAATCACAAGTCTGAGAGAGTCCCTGGGCCACTCACACTTTTGCCCAGGTGCTCTAAACTCCGATGGCTTCTTCCAACCCTGGGGACAGAGAACTACAACAGCAGCATAATTAGGATTATAGTTTTACACCAGCAAATGCGGAAACACTTGGAAGGAGGCCTGGGTGGTCTGATGCCTTTTGTGTGCTCCTGGGCCATGGCCACATGGAGCCTGAATATGTACTTTCTAAGTACCAACCAGTAAATCATCTAAACCTCAGTTACCAGAGCTTGCTTGCTTGCTTGCTTGCTTTATTTATTTATTCATTCATTCATTCATTCATTCATTCATTCATTTATTTGGTGGGGGAGAATGGGCTGTCTCATTACTGAAATATACCTAACTGGATTACTAGCCATGAAACTGAAATTACCTTCCACTTTCCCTTGCTCAGTTGTCATGATATCAGGATGCTATCATTAGCACAAAGCCCTAACACCCCATTCATATGATTGGTCTTCCCAGCATGATTACTTGAAACATCTCAATGGCAAAACTCACCCATGGCCCAACATAAGCAGACACACTTAGCACATGGGATACCCCAAGGGCTTTGGGAACTCAGGGCTCAGGCCATAGACAAATTCTTTACTATGTAATAATAAGACCATTTATGTTCAGATATCCTTGTCCCTGTGGTAGTTTGAATGTAACTGGTCCCCATAATCTCACAGGGAGTAGCACTATTAGGAGATGTGGCTTTATTGGAATGGGTATGACCTTGTTAGAGGAAGTGTGTCACTGTGGAGACAGACTTTGAGGTTTCCTATGCTCAGGATACTTCCCAATATCTTAGTTGACTTCCTGTTGCCTGCAAGATGTAAGACTCCAACTACTATTCCAATCCCACACCTGCCTACATGCCACCAAGCTCCCCGTCATGATGATAACGGACTGAACCTCTCAACTATAAGTGAGCCACCCAATTAAATGTTTTCTTTATAAGGTCTGCTGTGGTCATGGTGTCTCTTCACAGCAATAGAAACCCTAAAACATCCCCATTCCACCATAAAATTTTCCCTCGCCCATCAAAAAAAAAAAAAAAAAAGCAGTCAATCAATCAATCAACCAAACCATCTTATTTCCAATATTCCAGCAATTTGCTCTAAAGAATAATTTTCAATGAGCCAAGTTTTGTAACACACACCTTCAGTCCCAGCACTTGGGAAGCAGAGGAAGTTTGAGACTAATCTGGTCTACAGAGCAAGTTCCAGGACAGCTAGAGATTCTTAGAGAAATCTTGTCTAGAAAAACAAGGCAAAACAAACAATAAAAAAGAATACTCTGCAATGAAAACTCTGCAGGATGCTGTCAGAATGAGAGGTGCTACACACACACACACACACACACACACTAGGATAAACACAGTAACTCAAAATCATAAAATAGTATGGAGCCAGCAAGGAATGTTTAATTATGATATGAAGCAAGGCTCATGGTTCAAATATTGCTATAAATCAGAGCCTAAAATTTTATATCCAGAATAATTACATCTAGATAAAAACCAGGAGAGAATACTGTGTACTAGATTCGTAGATTACCATTTCTTCCTTCTACTGGCTTCTCTACCCCAGAAACATATTCAATGCATATGAATGACTGTCATAATCAGAGAGGAAACTACTAAGAGAGTAATCGGAAGAATAAAGCCTAGCCTGATGCCAGAGAGCCCAGTGAGGTAATGAGCTGGATCGCCACTGTGGTGCTGGCTCTAGTTCTGACACTCAGATCCATGGTCTTTCCTTTTCAGCTCTGTCATCTGCTCATCCTTTTTCACAATGTCCTGATTTCCGTGCTTTTTTTTTTTTAAGGTCTAACATTCCAGTCGTGGGGTCTGACTTCTCCCACCCATCTCAGGGTGTCTCCTCTCATGCGAGTGGCTTTCCTCTGCACCTTGTAATTCAGTCTGGAAGTTCACCCTGAGCAAAGGTGACCTCCACAGACTATGGATGCAGAGGTATCCTGAGGGTGACTAGGCTGTAATGATCAGGTCAAAAGGGCATCCCCAGATAAGTTTTCTCTCAGTTGATGAAGTGGCTCTTGGGACTCGAGTCTGACACCCCTCGGCATAGCTGTGCATCTGTCATTAGTACTGCTTCACTTTATACAGTGTGCCAATATGCCTAGGGCATGTGGCTGGGGGCAGAGACAGGTGATTCTCAGGAGCCTATTGGCCACCTGCCCAGCCTAACCAAACGGGCAAGCTCTAAATTGAGGGGGATACCCTGATATCAAACCTTGTTGTCCATAAAAGCCCATACAAGTGAGCACAATCATTTACCAGCACATCCCACGTATGTGCATACATATGCACAAGCACCCATCCCTTCAGGGACAGCACAGAAAGCTGTGCAAGTAAAGATATAGTGAGGCTGTGGCCATTTCAGAAAAGGTACAGAGTCTGGTAAGCTACACCCTGATGAAAGAATGCATGCTACCCTAGGCCTCCTGAATCACTTAGAGACCTTTCACCTGGTATTTCATGTTCTCTACATCTGTTGAGAGATTAGCACTAGTGGCAGCGGTGACCTCACAGTCAGGGAAACACTCTAACAGAAGATTCTGTATGTGGGAACTGCTATTACTCCACATCTTCCTGTGAAGATGGACCACATCAATTTGTTCAGCTCTAGACAGCCCCAGAAAGGAGCACTATCCCTTATGAACACCCTCTGGTGCAATGACATTTGAGGTCAAGTCCCAGGTAAAGCCTGTAACTCTATTAAAAGAACATCTCTCTATTCTTTAGGTGCTTTAGCTGCAAAAGATGGAACACAGCTGTGTTGGAATTGCCCCCACATTAAAATGTACATACCAATATCTTCACAGTAAGTGCACAGGAGCCCTGCAGTGCAGCTCACTTTGGGAGCAGGTAACTAGCACATGCCAGGACCTGGGTTCCATCCCCAACACTGCAATCAAGAAAGAAAGAAAGGAAAGAAAGAAAGAAAGAAAGAAAGAAAGAAAGAAAGAAAGAAAGAAAGAAAGAAAGAAAGAGAAAGCAACAAGTCTACCACTGTTCTTACCATCACTCATTTTTTCTGCTGCCCCTGCTATCTGCCAGCAGTACTGCATTCCTATAGGCAAAAGTGGGTGTTTTCACAAAGGACTTCAGACAGCGGAACAGTGCTAGGTTCCAGGGACATCTAAGTAATTAGCCAGTAACTTTTTCAAGTATCTACTATGTGTCAGATACTATTGCAAGAAAATATACTTATCCTCATGAAGTTTACATTCTGCTGAGACACAAATGACAAATATTCCTACCTAGTCTTGTTTCTATATAAAGGCATGCAGAAAGCAAAACCGCATGATGGGATGGGGCAGGTGCTGTAGGATGCTCTTCTAAAGAGTATGGCAGGAGGGTCCTTGGGAAAAATAGAAAGGAAGAGTGATCAAAACTAAGGCCACTGTAGGCAAGAAGTCTCGAAGAGAACAGCAGTCATGGAAGGGAGTGCTACCATGAGAAGGAGGAGTTTAAACAGCAACAAAGAAGCAGGGCCCAGTCACACGGAGCCTGGATGGCAGCAGCAAGATACGAGTTGTGTTATTCCTAATGAGGCTTGAGGAATGACATGACCTGTATGTTTGCTGGTGTTTACTCTAATACGTAGATAATGGGGTTACTGAAGGAGAGAAGGCTGCAGGGAGGCTATTTGGGACATGGGAAAGGAAGTGGCTGGACCATGAACCACTGGGAATGTGGCAGTGCATTGCTCTAGAACATGTGCCTGGAGTGAACCCATCTGCCATGTGGGCTAGCACAGGTGACAGAAAGAAACTCACTCTAAACCTTATCCTTGGCACCTCTCCTCTGCTTCATATCTCCACAGCTATGTACTTTCTGACAACAGGAAGTGGTCCTCATACACAGAACACACAGTTCCTGAGGGTTCTGAAGAGGTGGGGGGATGGCTAATCATGGTAGAAGGAAACAACTAGAAGAAAGGGAAGAATTCCTACCTTCCTCATTAGGAATTCTACCAATAATGCTAAAACCAATAAACACACTTTAAAGCATGCAACACAGTCACCTCCGAGGCTGAGAGGGCCACTCTGGAGTGGAAAGAGGCTCTGTACGCACTTGCTCCAGGAGGCAGGACCTTTTCCTGCTCGTGCTGAGAACTAGGACAGCACCTGGTGTAATGAAAGAAGGAAGCCACAGAGGAAGCTCCAGCCCAGAGTCCACCTTCAGTCCACACCCAGGCCTCTAGAAACATACACAGGAAGTCCCAGGGATCACAACCCATGCCAGCATGACAAAGAAGGTTCAAGAAGCTGCATACAGAGGCCATCCACTCAAAGGTACGGACCCCGTGATGGAACTAGAACACTAGCCATCTGTTTATTTTAAACAACTGAAACAAAAATTGTTTTAAGTTACAGCTGGTGTCTGGGCCACTCCATCAAGCACTTAAGATACAGAGCTGATTATTTTTCTGGCAACAAGAAAGAAAGAAAAGCTGAAAGCATGGTGTCCTGTTACCAGCTGTTTTGGGGCAATTCTTACAATCTATGTCTGCTTCAGGACCAGACCCAGCAGAGCAGTCTGAGCATGAAGCTGCTGTGATTTGCCCTTTTTCCCCCTTCTCGGCATCCCCATCCCTAAGGCACTTAGCTTACATGAATCACAAAGGAAGCCCTGTGAAGAGCTTCCTGAGTGCTCTCACCAAAAACTGGTAAGGCACCAAAAAGTAACCCATGTTATTACCATATCTGAATTGCCCTCTGCTTATTCCCTGGATGTAGACTTCAGCCTAAGTTCTCCACTGATCTGCACAGTGGACAGGGCAACCCAAGGATGCTCTTGAGCCTTGTGTGTAGAACAGGGATGCAGAAAGGTCCCTAAGAGTGTACACAGGGGATTAATAGTTCCACTCCATCAGGCACAGGCCTCAATGCCAAGAGAGCTCACCCAGTGAGATGAAAACCACTTGACCAAGTCTTGGAATCCACATCAACCTATCCCCAAGATGCTAAGGTTCCCTGCTCAGGCTAAGGCCACAATCATGCTAAAATAAAGAAGACTCTGCTGAGGAAACACATTATGTACCTGGGAGGTGGGAAAGGGGAACTGGTGATGCCATTGGTTTCTAGACTCAATTCAGATACCTCCAGGTAGTTTGAAGGGCAGATAGGCAGAAGGTGGTCCAGGTCTAGAGGACTGAGAACTAGTCTAGAGGATCAAGGAGTATGTGTGAAAGCCTGATGCAGTTAGTCACCTGACAAACTGTTGCTCCTTTGGGCTGCAAGAGAAGGAAGACAAGATGCCATCTTTGCTGTACACTAGGATAATAACTAGGACCTGCTTCTATTCCAATCCCTCCTCTCCTTGAGATAAGGCCCACACAGTACCCAGAATTCAGGTGATCAACCCTGCAGGAACTTCTAGCACTGCCCAGAAACATGCCTGCAGGTTTGATGTCAGTTCACATCCAGCCTCCTCTAACAAAGGACCACTGTGGGTATCCCAGGAGTAATATAAACCAATGGTCTCTAAGCAGGCTAACAAGGTCGTCTTAAGGCTTTGAGATCTTGTGACATCAAAACACATCAAGAGATGGACCCAGAAAGCTGGTACAGGTGTGGGCCAGTAGTCACTGGGCTGAGGCAGGTGGCAGATGGGCAGGGACACTACTGTGACAGCTTGGTGTGAATAACCATGGGTTCCAGCATGGGCTAAACCCAGCTCTGTTGCTCCATAACAAATCCTTTTCCCAGAGCTGTCCTCAACTCATTTCTGCTTCCTACACTCTACAGAGCCTACACTACACTGAAGTCTGCTGGCTGCTGGTGACCATGAAGCCACTGGTAGGAGCTGAGTCTGGTGTCTGGCCAAGCTTTGATGTTCCACCATTGCACAACTTGGCCAGAGTCTCAGGCTTGTTTATTTTTTTCTGTCTAATTTCTGTGATGTTCCAACTAAACATGACAGTCTTATCAACAATCTCCAGGGAAAGGAAACAGCAGAATACTTGGTTTGTCATGAAGACTGGCAGGTCTGTGAGACCATGTGATATGGGAGAAAAGCTTCTATTTCTGAGAGGTTTGGAACTCTAGCCAGAACATGGCCACTCCTGTTGTTTCAAAGACCCCATGCCTCAGCAGGGATCACTTATATCTCCTTCTCAGTCCCTAACATTGAAGTGGCCTGTCTCCAAAGGTACACAGGGCCCCCAAACAGGTGCCATCACCTTCTCTTTATCTTCTTTGGGATATTTCTGGAAAGTTCTCTGTATAGGGAGCAAAACTGGCTGGAGATTAGAACTGGGGGAACTCTATAGTCCCAATATGAGGAGTGTAATCTTGGAAGTGGGGCAGTAACCATGAACACTTCAGGTCCTGGATTATGCTGTGCTTAAAGTTAGTTCTCAAGAACATCACAGGTTTATGGGGGAGAGGGTTTTAGAAATACTCTTGCTATGTAGCCCCGTCTGACTCCAAATTCACCTTCCTCCCAAGGGCTAGAATTAAGGTGTATGCTACCACACATGGTTGAAACTTCCTGGTTTTAAGATGTAGTTTGGGGTGGACTTTTAGTTCTTTATAACCTAAGATCCTGACTAAAACGATGCCTCAGCCCATGCTTTAACAAGACAACTAACTGAAGCACCATTCCTTTCATCCTTGACAGCACCTCCATGCCACGGATCCCAACACAGCACCAGGTACATTTGCTCACATTCTGGGTCAAAGTACATTCTGCTTATATTCTGATTAAGGGCCAGGGATGGTCAATGCTGTAATCACTGCCATAATCATCATAACCATCATCATTTTATGCCAAATTATAGATGTTAGAAAGTTAGAAGATGTTAGAAAGCTAGGATCTAAACCCAGGCACTTGGAATCTGAAACCCAATGATGACCATGTCACCTCCATGAATTCAGTCTCATCTCAAACACAGGCAGAGCAAAAAAGGAATGAACACCTTGTCCTGATATCTGAGTAACAACAATGGCCATGACCTTGAAACAAGATATACATTCATGAACCCAAAATACAAGTAAGATTCAACTATGCCATTCATGTGCCAGCCACATGACAGGAGGCACACAGGTGAAAAGCATGCATTTCTGGGCTAGATGTTGGTATGGAATAAACCTAGCATTGTCATGGCCATAATGATGAGAAAATTCATCCAGACACCAGCTACTGCCTGCCTCCACTCTTCTGCACCAACTTCAACCATGGCTTACTAGGTTTGGTGCTTTGCTATCACAGCCTCCTCCCCAGCTGCATAGGCATTTCCTTACATCTGCATGCTAGGAGATACACAGATCACAACCATCAACTGCTATGCACCATCTTTGTCAAAAGAATCTTAATTATGACTATTCAGTGACATGCAGAGAGATAGTTTCCAGTTTCCTTTTGGAAATAAAGAGATCCAGGTATAATTCCATCTCACATCATAAATATTCTAGGGCTAACTGATGGCCTCCTGAACCAGGTCACTTTCTATTTAATAAGGATCTTAACTGCTAGCTGCAAATATAGTTAGAATTTCTGCCTTGCTGATTTAAGACAAAATTTTTAATTTAGTCATCTCATTTTATATAACTGAGAAACAGAATTCTTGATCTCATATTTTTCAATCAACTTACATTGCATTAATGATGTGTCACCAAATGATTTTTCTTGGGTCAAAACTTTTTATTAGCCAATTATAATATATTATTAAAGATACATTCTAGAAATGAAACTTCAGTAAAGACTTGAAGAAAAGTTTCACAGCATAACACTGTCAAATATCAGTCATTCTGCACCAAATCACAAGTTATCTGAAGGAAAAAGTTGATACACACAGGATACCCTCTACACAGGATACCCTCTGCTGTGCTGCCACCCACTCTAAGCTGCTGTGGGCACACCTGTGTGCTACACACACACACACACAGAGAGAGAGAGAGAGAGAGAGAGAGAGAGAGAGAGAGAGAGAGAGAGAGAGAGAGAGAGAGAGAGGGTTTAATGATAGGGACATGTACTGAAAAACATTCTGTTGTGATCATGTCACTGTGAAAACATAAATATTCTTACACTAAGAGGATGTGTGTGTGTGTGTGTGTGGTGTGTGTGTGTGTGTGTGTGTACACTGACTCTTACATAATCTTATGGGACTACCATCAGACATCAGAACTCCCTGTGTAGGACTGAAGACAAGGCTCAGCAGTTACAAGCTCTTGCTCTTTCAGAGGACCTGGTTTCAGTTCCAGGCACTGACATAGAGGCTCACAACAGGTTGTGACTCCAGTTCCATGGGATCTGATGCCCTCTTCTGGCCTCTGTCCGGGGGCACTGTACACATGTGGTACACAAACAGAATCTAAAAACAATTTTTACATCTGTGTATATAAGTGGCTTCAAAGCCATTTTAAAGTAGCTTGCAGAAAATGACACTCATGCCCTTCAACACCTACTGTCTCCGAATCAGAACAGATACTATAACATTACCTAGTAAGCTCTTGCATTCAAATTCCTCGTTATCCCTTATGTCTCCAGAACAGTTCTTGATTTTTCATAGACCTCTCTGGATTCCTTGATTCTAGAATGCTGCCTGCCCATTTGAGGAGAAGAGGGGCCTCATTCCTAATTCTGGTACTTTTGAAGGGTCTCATCTCTTTTATGAACATCATCAATATGATGTTTATCTTAGAGTCAACAAACGTTTTATATTGAAAGAAGTGAAGTTTTAAAAAGTAAAGCACTCCAGGATGATATCCATACCTTTAATCTCAGCAGGCAGATCTCCCTGAGTTCAAGGCCAGGCAAGACTACATAGTGAGACTCTCTCTTATCAACCCCCCAAAACAAAAATGTTCTTAAGAATTACATGATTATGCACTAGTTGAGTTTTTTCTAGCATACATGAAAATAGATCTGACAGTGCCCACTTATACACCTTATGTGAAGAGACTTCAGCCCATGCTGAGCCTGCTACCTATCTTGACCCTTCACTGCAGGCACTCATACCTGACAGGCTGCCTCCCAAGAGATCTTGCCTGTGACATCTGCTAAGTCTAGAATGTACTGAGCCAACTGTCTACCTGAGGGAAATGTCAACACTCTGAATACAGACAACAAAGCTGGGTCTCACGGCAGTCATGCCACCTGCCAAACCCGTCAGATCAGCTGGCTTCACCTTACCACATTCATGCTAGAAACATGCCACATACTCTTGTCCCAGAAAAAGATCTGTATCCCCACAGGCAGCACATTGCCAGACCTATCTTAGGTGAATTGTTGGGAACGCAGACCAGAAGAGACATCCCCAGACCACATGACCAGCTCCACATACAGAAGCTGTACATTTTAGGCCTGGACTCCAGCATCTTCCCCCACTGGCCAACTCAAGCAGTAGGAGCAAGTAGCAAATTTGCTTCAGGTCAGTGACAGTCTATCAGAGTTCCTCTCTACCCAGGAAACCAAGGGTAGGGCAGGTGCTCTGGTGGATGGGCAGCCCAGCCATCACTGCATCAGTCTGAGCACTATACTGCATGTTACTCCTGTTTTCTTTTACCATGGTGGCTGTGGCTCAATGTGCAAGTCTACAGAAAAATATGAACTCTGACTTCACCATCTTAGAATAGAAGCCATACCTCCAATCTTACTACTAGTCATGTGGCAAGCCATGCCTTATAGCATAAAAGGCCAACACCACAGTGGCAGGCTTTCCTAGTATTAACAGAGCATTTACTCTCCGAATATAACTGTTCAGCCTACTCCAACCTTCCCACTACCCTAATATTTATACTACTTTGTCCTGAGCTCCGGTAACTAACTTGCTCGCAAAGGCTGGGAAAGATGGAGCTTGCGCCCCCCCTGTGCCGGGGCGGGGGCAAAATAGCCCCACGTTGGGCGCCAAAATGTGGTGGCATAAATGAATGCAGAAAGATTATAAAAATATATACAGCTTTAATAAGGAAATAGACTTACAGGACCACAGGTTCCTGCGGAGAACAGGAAAGGCAGAGCAAAAAAAGGGGCTGCTGGGATCATTTATCAGTAAACATTAGCCCAAGGCGAACACGCCCCCAATGGGTGGGGCTATATCATTTATCAGCAAAAAAAGGGGCTGCTGGCAGATTTATCAGTAAACATTAGCCCAAGGCGAACACGCCCCCAATGGGTGGGGCTATATCCCTACAACTTTGCAAATGATTAAGGCCATGCCACTGCCCAGGCTCATATCAGAAGCAGCAAAGCTGTGAGACCACCATATATATTCTGGCTTCCCTACTATTCCTCTCAGCCATTTGAGACTTATAAAACTGGTCTGGCAGACAGGTGAGATCCTTTGGCTTTTGCTGCTCAGGAAGAATTAAAAAATAAAACAAAATGAAAGAATGCCAGTCCAGCCAGCTGGCCTGGTACCTGAACGTGTAACCCCAACAGCATTCTATAATACCAAATATTTGACAGGCAGCAGCCTATACTTCTTGTGCTCCAGGGGAAGTATGCAGTAATCTGCTTGCTTTGATGCTATTATTCCCCCACCCCACCCCATCCCCCAAAATGTTATTAGGAAACTAAAAGGAACCCTAAACTCCATGTTGCTGGTTTCTGGGATCTGCTCTGTGTCACAGCTACGCCAGGCACACACTAAGAACCCTCTCCATAGTCCTTAAGGTTGGAGCTCATGAATTTCATTGTCCAAACAGGAACTAAGGCCCTCACAGGCAAAGGGTGGGGCTAGAGTTGAGCCTGGACTGAGCTAGCCTGGAATTCAGTTGTCCTTTCTAGCAAAGTAACCCTGAGTTGCAGGCATACATGTGCTGCCCTGGATGTCTCTGTGTGGACCTAGAAACCTCAATATCAGAATGTGTCCCCACTGCTCCAGGCTAATTTTCTATGAGCCCTCCTGCCCTCCTCACTGGGGACACTTATGCACTACCAGGAGCTTCCAGACCATCACCCTCTCCATTGATGATCCCTACATCCATCCTACCACTCTGCTGAACAATCAGCCTGTCCTCTCTCACTACAGACAGTGGCTGTACAGACCTGTAGAGAGCCGTGTGGAGTCACACCTGATGGCTATGTGTAGAGAGCTGCGTGGAGCCACACCTGATGGCATGTGTAGAGAGCTGCGTGGAGCCGCACCTGATGGTGCTGGCTTCTGCCCTCCGTGATCCCGAAAGCGAGTGCTCTCTGTGATAATCAACTCCTAATATCAACTAGGCCTGACTTATGCTATTATCACGCAATGAGTGTCAGCTGCTTGCATATGCGTGGACCTATGGGCAGTGCCCACCTGGCAATTTGGGGTTGGCGGCCCAGGCCTACTTAAGGGCTGGGAGAGGTTTGCCCAGAGAGAGAGAGGGAGAGAGAGAGAAGGAGAGAAAGAGAGAAAGAGAGAAAGAGAGAAAGAGAAGGAAGCTGTGAATAAAGTCCTGGAATAAACTGCAGTGAGAAGAGCTCTGGTGGTCGCGTCATCCTTGTTGGACGAGGGGGGCCGTGACACAGACCTCTACATTTCTTTCCTAGCTTCTCTAGTCTTGCTATCCCACCATCCACAGACCTCTACAGGATGGTTTTCTACAACATAGAAAGGTCCTAGTCGCAACTATCAGTGACTTACTACTGCCTAAAACAGTCTCCCAGGTAGGGGATGTCACAGTCATACAATGATCGGACATTATAGTGTGAGAAAATTATTAACTTTTTGGTCTCTTTCAAATTTTCTGATCAAACAATGAGCAAGTCCAACTGGGAGCATAATTTGCTTAACTCTGCAAACTCCTCTAAGTTTTCTTTACAACAAACCAAAACATGGAGCAAGCTCACAGCCCATGGCTGGCTGGAGTCTGACAACTGTTTGCTTTCAGGGCACTCCATACATAGACAAAGGGCTCCTACACGCAAAGGACATTGGTTTTCTCCTTGCTCAGAGAGACATTTCCTTACAATGACCTAAAACTTTTAAATTGGATTATAAAAATATATTAACTCAGAACATATGTGGCTTCAAGCTGAGAACAGGGATAATACAGGTGGTTCTAAAATGACCATAATCAAGAAAGACTGTCTTTTTTCTTTTATTTCTTTTTTTTTTTTTTGTTTTGTTTTGTTTTGTTTTTCAAGACAGGGTTTCTCTGTGTAACAGCCCTGGTTGTCCTGGAATTCCCTTTGGATTGCTGGCCTTGAACTCACAGAGATCTCCGTAACTCTGCCTCCTGAGATGCTGGGATTAAAGGCATGTGCCACAACTGTCCATTGAGAAAGACGTTATTGACTACCCAAATGTAGCTCTCTGATGCTGGCCACACCAAGTCTCCCAGCTTCTGCACTGCCTTTCCGCCTTCACAGTCTGCTCAGACATCCAGACCCCAGTGTCTCTGCCAATGTCCTGCCTAAACCAGGTCTCCAAGATAAGTCTGGAAAAAGAGAAATTCAAATGCCACGTTCCGCCCAGTATGCTTTCCAAAAATCAGCTATCTGCTTCTTCCCAGCCCCAGAGCCTCAGAATGTCAGAGGAAAGTCTGGTCCACATGGAGATAATCACTTCAAGGAAGTCCTTCCCAGGAGATTCTTGGGGTAATTCAGACAGCACCCTGACTTGGCACAAACCCTTCATTGACTGTGTGACTCTCCCAGACTGTTTGTCAATATAACCTATTGACAGAAGCCCACCTTTTCCTATACTGTGGGCCTCTGGTGTACTGTACCTGGCTGATGGACAGGGAGAAGGGAACAAAGTTCAGAGGTCACCATACAGTGAAGTTAGCACCAGTAGCCCAAGGGTGCTGAGGTGACCAGAGAGGTTATAGGTCCAACTATACCCAAGGACACAGTGGAGGCTCTGGGAGAAGCTCTAGGCCATGTATTGTGTGAGTTACTCTACTGCAAGTAACTCTCTCGGGACAAAAAATTTTGACTAAGGACATGAAACCTGTCATCTGTCAAAGGAAAGAGATACAGGAAGGCAAATGGACAGACAATCTTACCCATAGCTTGGCACCAGCTAGCACTGACATTCAGGGAGTCAACCAAAAGGGAATGGCAACTAGATGACCATGGAAATCCTCCTAGTACTTTTCAGTCCGCCCTGGTCGGCTTTGATTAGTGACCTCCGGGTGTAAACTCTAATAACGTGGGAAAGGCTTCAGTAGTAGCACCTACAGGTCACCTTGGAACACAACATGCAATTCAACAGTACTGAGAACCAGCTCCTCTCACCAGATCAAACTGTGAGGAAAGCCATGATATGCTGATCCCACCCTCGCAAGTCAACAAGTGGTCCCAAACCACCTCAGCTCGTTACTCTTTAAACACTGAATTCACCTTACGTCTTTAGTAGAGACCCTAAACCCATTATTAGACTATATTGTAAAGTCCTCACAAGGATATTATTTCAACTTGAAAAAGGAAGACAGAGGCAGGTTCCAAAAAGGTTGGTACATTGAGTTATCCTGCTCCTACGCTGCACTGTTAGTAACTGACTGTAAAGAGAATGGTCTACAAAGGCATTTAGCTATAATGCATCAAAGAACTCCTTAGCAAGACTAAGTCCCTAGGTTAGTTCTGGGCCACCCTCTCTTTCAGGCCAGATCTGTGGGATAAAGACTCTGGACAGATAAGTTAGGGCAAAAAGGATAAAGAATAAGCTCTAGAAAGGCAAGAGTTTTCATAAAAAATGGAAGCATATGCTTAGCCTTCTCAGGCATTAGTGGGTGTGGGAGAAGCTGAAGACAAGTTAATGGTCTAATAAAATGTTTACAGGGCAAAGGATTCTTGCAGACAAGTACTGCCTGGGACCAGCAGTCCATCTGCTAAGGCCTGAGGCCCTTTCTTTAAGCAGATTTCACTGCAATAGAATTGACTCTGCTGTAGAAAGACCTTCTACCCTGGTGGCTTGGGAGCCCCTCCTTGCTCTATCAATCCAGCCCCCTACTGCCTTATCGCTCCCCTCCCCTAGCTTGCTTGGAGGTACCAAAAAGGGGTTTTCCATGTCTGTCTTCTCCGTATTAAAGCTTTCAGAAGAAAATTCTTTGCCTTGAGCTCAGCACAGAATCTGTCTGGCCTAGAGGAGAGGCCTATCAATTTTCAGGTAAACAGATGGGTGAGAAAACAAATAAATGGCCTAGTAAGGGACAAATCAGTGACAGAAAGGTCTCTATCTCATCTTGATTAGCTTCAGTGGACACATCTTAAAGCATCTACTTTAGTTCAAACCGTACAGAATCTGTAGAAATTAACAAGTGATGTGGGGCTCCCCTCTGTATGCAATGAACGTGTTTTATTACCATTGGTTAATAAAGAAGCTGCTTTAGCCTATGGCAGGGTAGAGTACAGCCAGGCTGGAAGAATACAGAGAAAGGTTAGGTAGAGTCAAAGAGATACCACGTAGCTGCTGAAGGAGAGCACACCGAAACCTTACCGGTAGGCCACAGTTTCATGACAATACACAGATTAATAGAAATGGGTTAATTTAAGATGTAAGTGTTAGTTAATAAGAAGTGTAAGCTAGGAGGCCAAACAGTGTTGTAATTAATATAGTTTCTGTGTGACTATTTGGGTCTGCATAGTTGGGAATAAACAAGCAGTCTCCATTTACAAATGGTGCCAAAGAGGACAAACTACTGATGTGGGATTCTCATCTGTATGCTGTGAATACCACTGGTTAATAAAGAAGCTGCTTTGGGCCTATTGCAGTGCATAATGGGGCAAGGCAGGAATTCCAAGCAGACAGAGGAGGAAAGAAAAGGCAGAGTCAAAGAGAAGCCACAGAGCCACTGCAGGAGACAGATACCAGACACAGGACTGAACCTTACTGGGTAGGCCACAACCACATGGCGATACACAGATTAATAGAATTTAAGATATAAGAACTAGACAGAAATATGCATAAGCAGTGTTTTAATTAATACTGTTTCTGTGTGGTTATGTCGGTTCTGGGTGGCCGGCAATGAACAAGCAGCCTCTGCGTACAAACTATATCATATAAAACCTAAGAGAGCTTGGGAAGAAATTCTAGATGCAAAAGAACAGAGTTAAGCATGGATTCTTGGTAGTATTTTCTCGAGTGGGTTCTGTTTGCTAGAGGCAAGCAGAAGCAAAATTCCTTTAAGAGAAGACTTCCTGATTCAGGGTTAGCAGCAAAATCTGTGTGGCTCCTTTAAGAGCCTGTTTCCTGGCTTGTGCTGGTCTTTTCAATGGGTCCTGCAAAGGGTGTTTGCAAGCAGAGTGCTAAAGTTGTTTAATGGTGATATAGACCCACTGCATACCTGGAGCTGGGGTAATGAGCATGGTTCAAAGAACTGGCAGTGAACATACCTCCACCATGTTGGATTGGCAGGACCAAAAGGAAAAGCAGCCTTAGTCCTAGCCAGCTTGTTAGTTTAAGAAATGCTCCTGGTCAAAAAAGGATTTCAGATACACAATAGGACAGATTCAGACATAAAAGACCTCGAAACAAGACACGGTGTATTTAAAAAATGTATGTAGGCTTGGAAAAGAGGGGGGAAAGAATATAGATAGTTATGGAACAGTAAAAGTAATATAAAAGAGTACAGACAATCATAGATTAAAGGAGTAAGATAAAATAAATATTAAAAATAGAGAGAAAAGCCATGTAAAGATGGAATATATAGAGAGAGTCTAGATTATGCATATTGTTGTGTTTTCTTTGAATTTTTTGACTGCAGAGAGACATTTGATTCTGGGGGTGCTAAGCTAAACCAACATACATATTTTAAAAGTATCTTGACTTCAAAATTTGAGTCTAAGTATATATTACTTTGGAAAAGAGATTTTACTTTTGTTTCCACAGAGGATGAGAACCTGTTAATTCCTTCCAGGCTAATGTGGTTTGATGGGACAAGACCCCCCTGAAAGGTCTCTGTGAACCCCTAAAAATACTTCACACAACAAACAGAGGAAGCAGTTTGGAGAAAACTATGCCCAAATTCCCAAACTTTCTAAAAACAAAACAAAAAAGAAGGGGGGGAGATATAACATAAAGATGAATACTTTGCACTGGTATAGAAGTTGGTTTATTGATACAAATTTAAGGTCAATTTTGTTATATGTTTATTTCTACTCCTGTTTAAGGTATTATGTTTATACAGCTCATTTAAAATGTAGCATATAATTAAAAATTACAGACTAATAGTCACTTATAATAACCAAACTTATAGTCACGTTAGTTAGGTTTTCTAGATATACAGAGATGTATTTCAGTTAGATAGATAATCTTCAACACTTCAAGACCTACAGAATATGGCATTTAAAATATTTTAAGAACTTAGACTTTTCTAAACAGTGTGACATGTCTGCTTCTGGCAGCACCAATTACTTCAGACAGTTCGATGGGCATTGAGGAAACTCATTATTGAATTTGTCTTCAATGTGATAAAACTAGCCATCTGGGCAAGAAACTGCTCTTGCCTGGACTGCTTTATTATGGCATGCTGTATGAACTGGACAGACAGAACCCACAGAAAAGTGACTGTTGAACTTTCCAAAAGATGGGATGGTCCTTCAGGGTTCCTGCTTCACAGAAGAAACTGCCGGACATTCTGCAGGACACAGAAGAAAGGAACTGATGAACTTTGCCATTACAAGGCAGAACAGATCTTCAAATTTCCTGCTTCATAGAAAAGTCTGCTGGATACTATGGGCCTGCAGGCTGAAGATGGATGCCCCAATGTTACAGGAGAATTTTGGGTGACTGCCCAGGCAGCGAGATATCTCTGTCATCTAGAACATTAGAAGTTGCTTACTGTTTAGTTAGGTATAGAAATAACCAGGCTAGCTAAGGATAAAACAATTATATTTTATTTATTATAAGGGGAAAACTCATGAAACAAGAAACAAGAAATCCAAGCACAACAATGTCCCACAGGAAAAGGCGCAGAGACGGCATACACAAAGGTGCACGCCTTTTTAGCTGGTACCCAACAAAGCCACACCTTACCTAAGACTCACCTCTTAAAGATTATTGGTTAACAAGGCTTTCCCCATCGCTTAAGTAATATTATATCCTTCTGGGGTCTTTGAAGAGTTGAAGACAGACAGTTACAGTTCTTCTTAGTTATGATAAAAGATAAATTAGATATAAAACCTTAGACTCACAAAGATAGGACAGATGACAGAGTATTTTCCTTAATTTGCCAAAAGCAAATAGACTAAATATTGTAACCATAATTCTTGCTTGATACTTGTTTTGCTATATGTAATTTTACTATGTTAAAGTTAAAACCTTCCTTTTTATTTAGACAGAAAAGGGGAGATGATGTGGGATTCATTCCTCTCTGTATGCTATGAACACTTTTTATTACCAATGGTTAATAGAGAAGCTGGTTCAGCCTATGGCAGGGTAGAGTACAGCCAGGCTGAAAGAATACAGAGAAAGAGTAGGTGGAGTCAAAGAGATACCACGTAGCTGCCGAAGGAGAGCACGCTGAAACCTTACCAGTAAGTCACAGCCTCGTGACAATACACAGATTAATAGAAATGGGTTAATTTAAGATATAAGAGTTAGTTAATAAGAAGCATGAGCTAGTAGGCCAAACAGTGTTGTAATTAATATAGTTTCTGTATGATTATTTGGGTCTGGGTGGCTGGGAACAAATGAGTAGTCTCCATTTACAAAGCAAGTCGAGTCTAACCTGCTTACCTGCTAACAAATTCTCACTGAAAACCTTGGCCATGAAGCTGACCAAAGTACCTGACAGAGATGTGTGACATACATACATATATATATATATATACACATATATATATGTGTGTGTGTGTATATGTGTATATATATATATATATATATATATATATATATATATATATATTCCTTCCTTCTCATTAATGCCTAGACAAATAAATCTCCTGTAATTAAGTTTGTCCCAATCAGACAAACATGGCTGGATGAGTTTCCAATTAGACTTGGGAGGGTCCTACTTAAGCTCTCTTTGTCCAGTGTATGTACCCACAGTACAAGAATAGGCAAGAAACCTCAAGATGCAACCAGAATGCACCCTAGGCAACTGTGTCATGTAGATGACTGGGCAGAGAGGATAGCAGGGAATAGTACACCTGTCCACAGCAAGTGTGAATTCTCAAGAGGATTCTGGAAGCTCCCTGAACTAGGCACTGTGACAATTCTACCCAGCCTATACAAAAAAAGACAGGGGGCATCTTACTCAGAATAAGTAAAAGTAGGCAGGGAACTTCTTTGAAAAATCAAAAACAAGTACAGTCTCACTGGTAGATGCCAGCATTCCAAACAATGGCAGCTGATGTAACTGGGTGGAATATGCGCTAGGCTCCATTTTATGCCATTTACATATTAATTTACTAATCCTCACAATGATTGTTGTAAATACAAACAGTTTTATTATTCCTATCCTGCAGAAAGGAATATTCACCGAAGTTTCAAGTGGCTAAGTTACTAGCCCAATTATGGTGGCAGAGCAAGTAATGGAGTCAGCTAAGCAGCAGGTGCCAGAGTCCCTGTGCCCAATACTCCTACTCTATAAGTCCAGACATAAGTGTAAGCCACTATGCAAAGGACTTGTTCTTTGGGAACATACAACTTTATTATAAAGCAATAAGAAAATAGGATTAACTCACATATTGCAGTCTGCTTTAGAGATCTCTAAGAGAATTCCTACCAAGAGTTCTGGTATCACCAACATTCAGTAATCCAGCTTCATGTGAAGATCACTGACATATTCTGAAAGCTGGATTTTTAGGTAAGAAAGCAGCAAACTTGATAGTATAGAGGCCAAGTACAACAATGACCAATTATCAAGTCAATAAATGGGAGCATCAACTAATGATTATAAAGGAATTTTTATGACCATTTTATCCTTAAAGCACAAGCACACACTCCAAACTTCAGACATCTTCATAGTATATAGTAGCAGAAGTTAGGTCTTGCACCAGTTTTGAAGGTCAGCAAAGCTGAGCCTGTCACTACTTAGGTCATCATTGACAGATCGTGAATCTCACAGACTTTCATTCCCTCAGCCACATTTCACAACTTAAGGTTATGTGAGCCATTATGTATGATCATTTGCTCAAGTATCTATACAGAGATTGCACCCTGGGGTGCCCAGAAAGGACTTGAGTAAGACCCTCTAGAGCCCAATCAGAAATTCGCTCAGCCATGTTTGCCTGATTGGAAAAGTCAAACTTCACTGGCAATATTGGCTAATCTTCACTGTCTTGACCCAGTGCTTTCCTATGCAGTTGTCTATAACTCTCTTCCTCTATCTAAGTGAAAACAGCACCACTATAAGCAAAAGTGCATCATGATTCAACTCTAGGGCTTGTGCATGTCTAGAGAGAAATGGGGATAGTGTGGGCCTTTAATTAGAGGACTACCAATCACAACTAACATGATATCAACAAATGCCATTAGAATATCACTGATGTAACAAAGACCTTCCCCTGACTCAAATTTCTATCTTTAGGCATAACCACCAATTTGTGCTATCTACTGTCTGGTGTTCAGGGGCAAGGTATCTCACACTGGGAAAAAATCCACACGAACATGTTAGAACTGGGCTGAAACTAAAACAAAACATGAGTGGCTGGAAAGGTAGCTCCATTTGTAGAGTACCTTCTAGAATGTACAAAGCCCTGTAATTTCAGAACCTGAGATGTGAAGATAAAAACAGGAATTCAAGGTCACCTTCAGTCATATACTGATTAAGGACAACCTAGGCTACAAGACCCTGTCTCAAAGAAAACAAACAAAACACTACCACCAACAACAAAAAGCTATAAAGTTAAAGCAGTGCTTACATGGAAGAATTATAACCAACATGTTATGTTTAACATTCAAAACATACAATTTATAAGTTACCATAATAAATAGAACAAGAAAATCTACATTATCATTGCAGTAGATGCTGTTTTATAAAAACACCAATTCCCACAACTACTCATGAGAAGGATGTCCAACATAATAAAGGACATGTGGAAAACATCCACAGCAGGACAGGAGGGTGACCTAGCTGCCACATCTGTGTCCTACTGTCAGAGCTGAGCTTGTTGACCTGGCTGGCTAAGTGAGTATCCTCTTCCTCCCTCACCACTCTGTGTGTCCTTCCCAACGCCATGTGCTTAGTGGAAGGGAATGTCCTTCCCTAATAGAAGAGGACTGTTCTTTGGTCAAGGGTCTGTGGGTAGCCACACTCCCCTGCTAGACCCTCCAAATGAGTGCTCAAAAACCTCACAGCAAACATAACACTTAACAGAAATATTAAATGCTTTGTCCCCATAATGAGACCCCTCTTCTTGCCACATTAGGCAAGAGAAAGAACAGAGATTCTGAATTTGTTTTGGTTTGGGTATGGGGGGATTTTTTTTTTTTGAGGCAGATTCTTGTTATGTTCCCCAGACTGGCATAGAACTTACCATTTAACCAAGCCAGCCCCACCACATGCAGTAAAACACTGCCTCTGGGCCACAAGAACTTCAAATGCTAAAACTCAAAGCATCAGATCTAGGGAGTGTAGCAAAACGTTACCTCTAGGGACAAATACACAGCAAGTTCTTTTAACTTCTGACTATTAGGATATTTTAAGAATAAAACAGTTGTGGTGGAGCACTACACAACCAAAAACAAGCAGAGGTATCCAGAGTCAGAACGGCAGTGTGTTGTCTTTCCCAAATGAAACAAGATAACACTGTCTACCAGGCCTCCTTTTTGCCCATACCAGTCAGGGGCATCTGTCCTTCCCAGTACCCAGACTGAGTTCTGACCTATGCTGGCCAGGCAGTCACCCTTACACAAGCCAGTAGAAACCATATATAGAAGTTGGGTCCTGCTCTCCAGGGCACTACCCGGATTCCTGTGCTGGCTCCTAAGCTCTGGGCTCTCCTAAGCTCCTTCCTGGGATTTCTCAGACACCAATGTTGCAGTTCTGGAGCTCCTTCGATTCTTCTGCAGCATACTGATTCTGGCTCCCAACAGACCTCTGCTCTGCAGAGAGTACCCAGATGAGACACCACCCCTTACCTGTACCCATTACCTGTCAGAGTTCAGTTCCAAATCCTCCAGCAGGAGAATGAAGGACCATTATACTATACAGTTGCCCAAAGTATAGGATGCATCCACCATATTTTAGAGATTTGTTTATTTTTATTTTATGTACATGAATGTTTTGCCTATGTGCATGTATATGCACCATATTTTAGATGGCATACAAATTTTATTATAATGATTATGAATTTATTCTAACACGTACTGGAAGGAAATGACACTGGCACTTATAATTCATGACTTCAAGGAGGAGATGACCAAGTAAAAGAAAAGTTAAAAAGTAGAATAAAGGGGCTGCAATATAGGCTGTGAGCAACACATACAGCTAACAAGGAACCAACAGTAAACTGTCTCAACTCAGGGTTGAAAGAAACTGTATGGTCCACAGCTTCTCTACTCAGCCCCGAAGACACAGTTATCAAGTGAACACAGAAGTTCTGAAAAGAAGACACACTGCTGGCACAGTTGGGGGTGACACAAAAACCAAGACTGACCACAGAAAAAAGCAGGTTAGTCCTCCAGCAATGCTGTGGCTGTTTGAGGAAACCTGCATCAATTCATTCCTCCATGAGCCCATAATACCGGACCATTTCCCCACAACTTCAACCCATATTCTTTTACTCTCCACCAAGGCTTGGATGGAAACAGGCTGCAGAGGGATTCTTTTATAGGTCAGACTGAAAGTCTCCTGGATGCCTCTGCAGGTTAAGGCCATGGATGTGGAGGACTGGCAGAGGCAACACACTACAAGTTTAGAGCAGATAAAAGCTCACTAACCTTGAGGCTGGGTTTTTAAATCCAAGTTTACAAAGTGTGCATGATGGTTTGTAGGGGCATAGAAAGTCAAAAAATAAATGGAATCAAGGCCTTTATTTTTCCAGATGACAACTCACTTAAAATACTATTTATATAAAACAAACAGTACTACATCTGGTGGAAGCAGCTTGGCAACATATATTACAACACAACTGCCCAGCTATTTCTACTCCTATGAAAGAAATACGAAAGTACATAAAGATGTGTTCATCTAGAAAGGGTAGAGATACCCCAAACACCGCAGCCAACAACAACGGGTTACATGGTGCATAGACACAAGGCCATGCCCTATAGTCATGAGGCTAAGGAGAATTTGAACTTTGACAGTATGAAGGAAGCTCACCTCTACGGGGAAAAAAAAAAAACAAAGTGCAAAGCCAATGAAGTTCAGCCCACTGAGAAGCTTAAAGCCTACCATACACTCAGAAACAAAGATAGCTGAGTGAAGGAATCTGAACTGCCCTTCTGCTACCTGCCTATAGACGGAAGGCCACACTCACTTTCTCTAAAACATTTAAAGAATCATGAGTGTGGAGATTTGGTGGTCTGAAAAAAAGATTAAAAACAAGATATATTCAATTATAAAAATGATATACTGGGGGCTGGAAAGATGGCTCAGTAGTTATGAGTGCTTACTGCCCTTCAAAAGGACAGGAACAATTGTGAGCACCCAGTCCAAGCACTACAACAGCCTGTAACTCCAGTCTCAAGAGATCTCACACTTTTTTCTGGCTTCTTCAGACTTGCACATGCACATGTGCACATAACATTCACAAAAACACATACACATAAATAAGATTATAATGTATACATCGGGGGGAAAGGTGAAGAAAAGTGTGCCTCGTGGTCATTCAGATCAAAGGCTTGCTTAGCTTGAAAAGTGGGGTCCTTGGTAGAAAGGCGCCCACAATTTAGAGAAAAAGTTCAAGCTGACAAAGAATTTTGACAGGCAGAAGCACCCTAGTGTCACTGCAACAGCCAAGTCAGTGTCTCTACTCTCTAGGTCTGGATTATAGCTCTGCCAATCAACCTTCAACTGTTTAGTGACACTGAACAAAATGTCGCTATAGGGCACAAAAATACCACCACCAGAGTGCCCTATCTAAGCTGGAAGACATTTTGGGGTTTGGAACTTTCTGGGTGTGTCTTCAAATACACACGTACTTAATTCAACCATAGCAACAAGTTCCCAAGAGGAAATGCTAACAGGCCACCAGTAGCAGGCTTTATAAAGACTAAGCAATTCAAGGGCAGAAGTATCTTAACAAAGCATAAGGACAGAATGAACTGTGGTCCTCTGCCCCACAGTCATGTAAACCACATAGCTTTTGCAAAGTCCTAAGACTGCTGGAGCCCGCCTCTCCTCTCTGCCTGCCTTCTTATCCATAGCCACCCTTGCCTACTCAGAAATAAGGCTGCTCAAGCTTCAACTCTCTGTCACTGCCAAGAGAAGGCCCCCAATACACTCAGACTCTAGGACCCACACATCCCACAGCTCAGTTCAACTGCACAAACAAAAGGCTGGGGGAGGGAAAATGGAGAGGGAATAAAAGCTCAAAGATTAAAGTCTCAGGCAGACAGCCGGCTCCGCTTTTTAATAACTGAAAACAGAGTTGGGTCTGAATGTGCCCATTGTCTGGCAGAGGGGCAGTCCTCTCAGGCAGGACTGGCTGGCGACAGGACCACCTCCCCCCAGAAAAAAAGATTTACATGGGGAGGCAGGACAGAACTCAACTCTGGTGACAATGACACAGGACACAACAGCCAGGTGAAAAGCCATGGTGCTACCTAGAGCCAGGAATCAGAGCTGGGAAAGGATACCACAATTCAGGAGGACATTAGAGAGAAGTACCCATCTTCTCTCCCACAGTTGCCACGGGGACTACAGACTGGTACTACCTTCCAAGAAGCAGTGTGGCAATGTGGGACTATTGTGTAAAGGTGCACAGGCCCTTTGGCCCTGAACTTCACTTCTAGAAATGCAGTTCCAGGAAATAATCCAACTCAGTCTAGCCCTCAATGCACAAAAATATTTAGCACTACATTATTTACAGCAACAAGAAATCAGAAGAAGCGAAATGCACAGCACTAGAGGGAACAGTTATGTTTATTTACTCTGCCTTACTGCAAAAGGATGTAAAGCAGCTTACAAAAATACACAAAACAGGGGAGCAAGAGAGGGAACCGTGGCTACAGAAGGGACAGAATTCCTTTAGCAAGAGAGGCCAGGATAGACTGCAAATTCCTAACCTGTGAACACAGACATTCTAGTTTAGACCTCATGGCAAACCTGTTCCTGCCCCTACCGCCACCACTGACAGCAGTGCCCTTCCTGCATACCTGCCCCTACTGCACAAGGCTCTCAGTAACCCAACAAGGTACTTGTCAATTTTGGGCCCATTAACAGAGGTCGCCCAGGGCCAGGAATGACAAAATTTCTCTAAGCCATATTTTTCCATACCATCACATGCTTAAACAACTGTATATTCATCTGCTAGACGGCCTGCAGCCATGAAAACATGTTTGCTAAAGTGCTGAATGGTATGGGAAAATGCTTAGAGTATAGTGTTAGGGGTTTAAAAGCAGCAAAAGAAAATCACATAAATATATAATTCCAACCATGAAAACCAGTTATTATGTTCTTATAGTTTTGCCTATTATATAAAAATAATTAGGAAAATAACCTTATATTGCAAAGATATATGAATACTGTGATCCTGTATCACAGTGCACATTCTACCCATATGCACATCAACCACTCTTAAATAAAAACTCTGCCTATAGATCAGAATCAGAAAATGTGCATGCTGAAATCGGTGCAGAGGAAAACCCTGGCCCATCCATCGATTATTGACCACTACAAATTAACGATTTCATTTGGCTAGGCACCATGGGCTTTTGTTTTTGCTTTTTGAATCTTACTATGTAGCCCTGCTGTCCTGGAACTTGCTCGGTAGACCAAGCTGGCCTTGAACATCACAGAGATCTGTCTGTCCCTGCCTCCTAAGAGATGAAAGGAAGGTGTGCATCACCATGCCCAGCAGTGCGTCTTGTCTTTCTGGTTACTTGAAGCGACCCATGTCAGAAGAGAATTACTATAAATCACCTTTTTCCTTCCTCTTTTCTGTAGAGACACAAACAGCAGAGTCACAGACTCCTCTCAGCCAACTCCTAGCTGTAGTACAAACCTACCTATACGGACAGGGCCCCACACTGTGACCTGCACTTTTTTTTTTTTTTTTTTTTTTGACCTGCACTTTTCTGTGAGAGGGCTGAGCTCTTCCTTGTGTCCCAAGAGTCTTCTATCCACTATCCTTGACAGGGACTTTACCATCCTAACTCCATGCCCAGGACCAACATATCTTTAAAGATGCTGGGAGACTTAGCCATTAAGAACTGACTGTGGGCAACACACACACACACACACACACACACACACACACTCATTTAGCTAGAAGGAGCAAGAGACATTTTCATAGCCCCAGAGACAGAGGGCAGCACAGCCAGGACCCACCTGTGTCTGGCAGGTATCTGTGGAGGAAAACAGCTCCAAGCAGACTCTGGAGAATTTCTCTTTGCTGTCACCAGATACAACAGTCAGTCCTAACACAGAGACTTCAGCTTCCATTAGGAGACCAAATAATTATCCAAGAGCCATTTAATGACTTTTCTAAGTATGTGCCTTGTTATCATCCACACCGGGAGCTTGGTTCCAGCACTGTATAGCAGTGTAAAATAAGCTGTGGTTGAGGTATCAGAAAACGATTTCCAATGATTTAATATTTAAACTAACAAAATTAAGGTATGTTTCTTTCACATTTTCTCAACTCCAAAGCTTGAAAATGAATCTAGATGAAGAATCTGGAGAGACAGCACAGATGTTAAGAACACTTGTTGCTCTTGCAGAGAACCCAGGTTGATTCCCAGCAACCACATAACATAGCTCACAGTCAGCTGTAACTCCAGCTGCAGTGCATCTGCTGCCCTCTTTTGACCTCCCTGATTCTGTCTTCCGACCTTCGAGCACACCAAGTGCAATACATGCATGCAGGCAAAACACTCATACACATAAAGTAATAAAATAAATCTTTAAAAGAAGGAATCTCAAGGTGCCAACAGACACAAAGTGTTTATTACACCACTGCCACTGGAAACCACACAGTGGAGCAGAAGTATGGCAAAGAGCACCAGCTGGCCACAGCCTGGCACCTGGTTACAGCAACACAGTAATCTTCTTGGCGCTGTGGGCAGATTTTTGCCTGAGAGAAGGAAACAAACAAATAATGTTCACTGCAGGTATTGGGGAAAACATCACTGGGAATGGAATAACCCAGGAGAAAAACCTCTCTAGGAAGGAAACTAGATGTCAGGCACCTGTACCCCAGTCTTAAGTGACTGCTGACATCTTCAGCTGTCTTGTTGGCAGCTCCCATGTGCTTGTACTTTGTATGTTACTGGAAGGAGCTGAGTTGTTCACTCTGTCTTGCAGTTGGTGTGACGTTCCATGTTTCCAATGTCACAAGGAGCACTGTAAAAACAGCACAAACAACCTGCCTCTCCTCAGTCATCTCATTCTTACTCATGTAGGAAAGAAGCCTGACTCATTTCAATCATTTCCTAGAACATCCGGGACAAAGTCACACCATGGACCATAGGTATGGCTGTTCCCACAAATCCCCTGAATGGCTTGGCCATGTGTAAGGAAGCTTTCTAACAACCTGGCACTAAGATAACATCTCTACTCCTAGCCACACACTGCTGGTCTCTGACAGAAAAAGGAATCACGACTGCCATAGAACACAAGATCCTCAACCTGGATGGAGCTTTGCCACCTCCTGGTAGGAGGCCCAGGAAGCCCAAAGACTGTGTGTCACACACCAAGGAGGAGCTCTGTGTTTTGTGAGCTGGAAAGATTCCTTGTCCTAAATAGCAGCAGAAGGGATGGAGGAACAAAGCATAAACTCTTTCCCAGGAATGTGGGCTTGGGCAATGCGTTGAGGGCTCACTTTCCATGTTGGCTGTGGTGAATCTTTTCTTCTTCCCTCTAGTCCCCTGGCTAGAACACATTTCATGTGTTGTGGATCATTCTCATTTAAGATATGCTGCTTCCTTCCCCAACCTTCCCACTCCAGAGGGAAAGCCATGTACCTGTGGTGGCATCTGGTGGAGTTTTGTTTGAAGCAGAGAATACCAAGAAAGTGGATGAGCCACATCCAAATCCTGGCCTGCCCATCAGTGAGCCTATGACCCCACAGTCACTTCGTAGCTATGGTTCCTTACCAAGGAGTGATGACACCAACCTTACAAGGCCACAGTGAGATTTCTAAGATGGCAATTTTAAGTCATGTTAATATGGTGGCTGGTATTAAGCAAAGATGTTAACATATTTTAACTCTTTTAAAATCATTTCCAGGGCTGGAGAGATAGCTTGGTGGTTGAGAGCACTGCCTGTTCTTCCAAAGGTCCTGAGTTCAATTCCCAGCAACCACATGGTGGCTCACAACCACCTGTAATGAGAGCTGGTGCCCTCTTCTGGCCTGAAGGCATACATGCAGACAGAATACTGAGAATACTACACACATAATAAATAAATAAATATTTTTAAAAAATCATTTCCACACAAATAACCAGGTAAACAATCACCTAAAGACTGTAAAATCACACATGGGCAAATGAGCAAATGTATAGGAGAAGCCTGCAGATACCAAGCTACAGCACAGTGCAGACCTCCTTTGACAGGATATTTGGTCAGTGCTGGCTCAACCTGGGGCACCCACTACCAAAGCTGCCTGAGTAGACCTGCCAAGGACTACATACTGGGAGCAGGCCTCAACCCCACAGCTTCTCAGAGGCTTACCTATATAGTTCTATCTTCCCAAGGATACAACTGACAAGAGAATATTGAATCTAGACACGATGTCTGCTAACTTCCCTAAGCTCTCACAGAGTGTTCCCATGAAAGGCACTTGAAGCTAACCGATTCTGGGAAGCGGGCCTCAATGGCTGATAGTCTGCATGGTGAACCTTTTGGTCCTTCCCACTGCTATTTGTCCTAAGGTCAGTACGGAGCAGTACCAAATTTGAACCTAAAATCTAAAACCTGGGTTCTTTTCTACAATGTTGAACAGCCCCCAAAGAAAGCAAGAGGCTGGGTGGCTTCTAAGAGAAAAGCATGCCAGAGCCCAATGCATATATCACTACTGCCTGCAAATTTGCAAAACCTCATTTGCATTTGCCCAAGAAGAATAACATTCCTAGGGAAGCAGATCTCTTGCCTCTTATATGCACTCTCTCCAAAGACCCCACACTCTTCTTCCAACATTACTTAGTAAGTGTTGAAGACAGAGTACATCAGTCCATGGAAATAGTCAGCAGACTAGGGAGAGAGGCAGAGGGGAACAGAACATACGTTACAAGTACACTGGTTCAGGAGCTCAGCACTTAGAAAGACCAGAGGGAACCCTGAGCATACTAGGCTGTGCTTCAATGCCAGAGCAGGGAACAGCATGGGAGAAAGAACAGGAAAGGGGTTAGAGAGACAGTCACTGAAGTTGGGGTGGTGGCCCAGAACTCCCCAGGCATGTTCTTCCTTTGCTGCAAGAGTTCAGGTACAAGCGAGGAACTCAGGACCACGAGGGTGCACCCACACACTGAGACAATGGGGATGTTCTATCAGGAACTCACCAAGGCCAGCTGGACTGGGTCTGAAAAACATGGGATAAAACCGGACTCGCTGAACATAGCGGACAATGAGGACGACTGAGAACTCAAGAACAATGGCACTGGGTTTTGATCCTACTGCACGTACTGGCTTTGTGGGAGCCTAGGCAGTTTGGATGCTCACCTTACTAGACCTGGATAGAGGTGGGTGGTCCTTGGACTTCCCACAGGGCAGGGAACGCTGATTGCTCTTAGGGCTGACGAGGGAGGGGGACTTGATGGGGGAAGGGGGAGGGAATGGGAGGCGGTGGCGGGGAGGAGGCAGAAATCTTAAATAAATAAATAAACAAATAAATAATACTAAATAAATAAATAAATAAGGAAAAAAGAGTTCGGGTACAGCAACCACAGGTTTGAGCACACAGCTAAAATGAAATAAGGGTACCCACAGGAAGACTGACAGTCTCCCACACAGAAATCTGATTTACACATTAGTCTAGGAGTGTGGTGGCATACCACCTTTCATAATGAAGTAATGGCCCAAGTCACATGGAGAACTCTGCTCCATCAGAAATGTTCAGTCGGGCTAGTTGAAGGCCGTCATTCCAGAGCCAGTTTTGCTGTTTCCACTATATCAGAAAGCTACCCACACCACTATACCCACCAGTGTTTTATTTTAAAGAAATAGCCTTGTGGTTAGTGAGATGGCTTAGTGGGTGGACGTGATTGCTGCTCCGGCCTGATGACCCAAGTTCCATCTCCAGAACCCATGTTAGGGTAGAAGGACAGAACCAACTCTGTGAAGCTGTCCTCTGATCTCTATGGACATGCTATAGCTTATGTGCTCCTTCCCCACATATACACATATTCACACTAATTTTTTTTTAATTTAAAGAAGAAAAAAGGAATTAACCCCACCTTAATTTTTCAAACCTGTCTTTTCTCCTTAAAGGACAACTTGAACTGTATCTAGCAACTCTACTCTTAGGTAAACACCCAACAAGACTGAAAGGTCCTGACCCTTGTAGACCCATGGGTCCCAAGAACATATTTGCTTCACTATCACCAGACCAATAGATACACAGAAAATCACTCAATATACACTCCATAAAGAGGGAGGAGATTCTGACACGTGTTACAATATGGGACTTCTGAGGACATTACACTAAGTGAAAAAAGTCAGTCACAGAAGAAGAAACAGTGCATGATTCTGTATATCCACAGTCCTTAGTCAGGCTCCAGGTAGAAAGTAAGATGGCAGCAGCCCAGGGCTGAAAGCAATAGGAACTGTGTCATGCAAGAGGGTTCAAACTGGTGTGGTGTGAAGTGTTTGGAAACAGAGAGGTGAGGGCTGCATGCCATGAGTGTATTTAACACTACTGAACTTAAACAATATTGAACACTTAAAGTGCTGACAGCACTTCCATCCTTTATATTTTACTACAATAATATCTCAAACATTTTAAAAAGTAGCACCAAAGCGGGAAACATGCCATGGCTGTAACTAGGAAGACCATGACATGCCCAAATCAGAAGGCAGCAGTGAAGAAACATACTCAGTGAGCCCTATGGACTACTGGGTCTTACCCATGCCAAGGGAGCAAAGTTAGATTCATAGAGCCCATGTCCAAGTGACTGAGAGAGAAAGGACTCATGAGAGAAGATCCAGGGCCACTCCATCTGGGCAGGTATCTGATCCCATACCTTGACATGCCCCCACCTCCAGGCCAAGGCCCTGCTAGGGCTAGCTGCAACACCTGTCCATCTCGCACAGACCCACAGTGATAGGACAGGCAGTCGTAGGCAGAACCACCTCACACACAGTGCCCATTATGGAACTCCAGGCAAGAGACCAGAAGGAAACCAGGTGAGTTGCTAGAAAAGCACTATGCACCCTTGAGCAGAGCCCCTTATGTCAGAAGAATCAGGAGCCCATAGAAGAGGTAGGGCCAGAACACTGCAGATGAGGACACCCCTGCAAGGGGGGCTGCTGGCAGCATACCTTGCTTGTACAGTCAAAATGCACAAGAGTTTGGAAATAGTCAATTAGATGTGATCCTGTGGAACACTAACACCAAAGGTCTGGAGTGGGGCGCATTAGCTATGCATTCCAAATTCCTGATTCCAGGCCATCCGCGAGGCAGAGACTTTCCCATCTACTACAAAGGGTCAACAGTACCATGGCCGCCAACTTTCGCCTGGGGGCAATGTGGCAGCTTGCCAGGAATCTAAAAGCTGCACCTGATTGGCATAAAACGAAGTCAAATGGAGTCCCTTTCATCTTCCCCAAGGAAGAGGGGCCTGAGGCCGCCCTGCCTGCCACCCGCCTGTGCACCCACCAGGCCTCCTAGAGGCAGCAAGAGAGCTTTCAGCAGTCTCCCTACAACCACACCTCACACCGTCTGCTCTAAGCACCCTCTCCCAACACCACCAGCCTGACTCCTAACTCGCATTTCCTCCTTCCTGCCTCTCAGGCTCCCACAGGCTCCAAGCGCTAGCCTCTAAATCAGTCTCCTGGGATTCTAACTTCATCTCTGTTGCCATGATCACATAGCCTGACCAAAAGCAACTTAGAGGAGGGAAGAGCTCATTTGACACAACACTGGGTTACAGTCTGCCACTGAGGGGCATTCAAGCAGCCAGTCATATCACATCCACAGTCAAGAATAGATAGAAACAAATGAATCCTGCCTGCTTGCTAGGTTGTTCCTCATGTTCAGCTAGCTTTTCTCACTTACAAAGTCCAGGACCACCTGCCCAGGGAATGGCAGTGCCCATAGTAGGTTGGGTCTTCCCATGTCAATCAACAGTCAAGACCATAGCCCACAGACAGGCCTCAGACTAACCTGATCTAGACAATTCCTCAACTGCAGCTCTTGTCCCAGGTGACTCTGGTCTGTGGCAAGTTGACATTTCAAACTAAACCAGCATGCCTACTCCTCTCCCCTTGACTCCACTCAGAAAACCACAGACCTTCTCTTCCTTGCCACAAACCTTCCAAAGACAACCACTTCCTCGAGGCAATGTCCTACATGCTCTGGCCTGACCAGTTTCACCAGCCGGGTACCACTCTCATACCTTCGCTGCACCTTCTGAATCCACTGGATCCACAGGTGTCCAGGAACTGTGTCATCTACCTCCGTACAGACTCCAGCTTACCTGTCCCCTGCCCCACACACAAATGGTCCCTCCTCCAGGAGGCCTCCCCAACTCCCACTGCACCCAGCGGTTTTACAATTCGTCCCTTTCACACACTATGTCCTCTTAGCACATTTGCTTCCCACGCTGTCTCTTACTTACCAACTCCAAGAACTTAAGTCCTGGAGGGTGAGGTGGCTCAGCGCCCCACATTTGTGAGCACCCATCCTCACCTCTTGGGCCACCCACTGATGGAGGGTTTGTTTTTTCCTCTTCACAAATGACATCAACAAGGAGGACTTAAGGAAGGATCCCAGGGCCTTCAGAAGCCAACAGAAATTTGGGATGCACTGCTGCCTTCTCTTCCATACTGCTACTACCATGCAAATTTCCAGGACATCTAATTTCATTGTCTCCTCTTCCTAAACTCCTGAGTCAGGGAGAGCATCTTTTAATTCATTTTGGCTCAGGTAGCAACTCCTGAACTAAACATGGATGAGGCCCTTGGCAATTACATATGAATGACAATGTTCAAGATGGAGGCAGGACTTGCTTAGGACCCATTTGACCTTCACATTCAAGCTTTGGATTTTAAAAGCAATGGTTCCACCATGCTGATAACCTCAGAGGAACTCTCTCCATGTTCCTGCAGATGGAGCCTCCCCAGTCAGGTTTCTTGGAATGCACCCTAGAGACTAAAGGGGAGACAAGCAGTAGAGGTAGCTAGTGATGTCAGAGGAGCTGGAAGAACAGAACCAGTCCCACTCGGCTCTATAGAAATCTATCATTAACCCGCTCCGATGTAGCACGAATTTTAATTGGTATGAATAATAAAAACTCGGAGTCAGATATAGGAATTAATGCTGGAAGAACAGAGAAGCAAAGTGGCCAGCTAGAGTTCTTACCTCTATCAATGCTCAGACCAAAGGGACCATCCTGTCTCCACAAATCCTCAGACTGAATCTCTCTCTATGAAACCTGAGACTGCACACTCAGACTGAATTCTCAGACTGCATCTCAGACTGAATCATCTGACTACCTCTTAGCTCTTGTCTTCTCCTGCCTTATATTCCTCTCTCCTCCTAGCCATATCACTCCTGTCTCCATCTCCCTATTGCTGGGATTAAAGGAGTATGATCCCAAGTGCTGAGATTGACTTTGTGTGAGCTCTGTGTCTCTTTTAGACAGATTCAATCTCGTGTAGCCCAGGGTGGCCTTGAACTCACAGAGATCCATCTGCCTCTGTCTCCCAAGAGCTGGGATTAAAGGTGTGTAACACCAGTGCCTGGCCTCTATGGCTAACTAGTGACTTAGTTTTGCACTCTGATCTTTAGGCAAACTTTATTTGTTAGATTACAAACAAAATATCACTATACTCCCTAAAACCCTGGGAAGGCAGAGTCCTGTGGGGAGGAGTGTGTATATATGTATGGAAGCCAAAGGATACCTTGGGTGTCTTTCTTCCTCAAATGCTGCCCTCTTTATTATTTGAGACGGTCTGTAACCAGCTTTAGGGCTCATCCATTAGGTGAGGTTGGCTGGCCTGAGAGAGTCAAGATCACTCTGCCCCCTGTGCTGGGATTACAAGTACTGACCACCATGCCAGTCTTTAAAATAAAACAAAACAAACAAAAAATAACAAATAGACAACAACAACAAAAAACTCTCATGGTTCTGTGGATCAAACTTGGGTCTTCCTGCTTGCTGTGAATTCTCTTCAGTCTCAGAATTCACAGCTTTTTAAAAAGTAATTCAGGGGTTTGACAAGATGGCTTGCCACATCTGAAAACTCCGGGGTCACAATCTCAGGACCCACATGGTGGAAAGAGAGAACAGACTCCTGCAAATTGTTCTCTGACTTGTGTGCACATACACAAAAATAAATACCCACCCTGGCCACAGAAAATTCAAAGCTAGGCATGGTGACACATCCATTAATTCAACACCTAAGTAGAAGACAGAAGGATCAGAAATTCAAGGCCATCCTTAGCTACATAAGATCCTGCTTCAAAAGCAAACAGAAAGTAATACAAAGTGGGAGGTAGAACACACTTTTAATCCCAGAACTCAGGCAGAGACAGGCAGATCTCTGAGTTTGAGGCCAGCCTGGTCTACAGAATGAGTTCCAGGACAGCCAGGGCTACACACAGAAACCCTGTCTTGAAAACAAAACACAAAACAAGAGCTAGGAAGTAAAGAGGGCAATCAAAGGTACTGGAACAAGAAATCATTTGCAACAGAACAGGGTGCCTCTGCCTCACAGCACACAAAACTAATTCAAATGGATCAAACACTTCCATGCAAGATCTCAAAGTAAACGGGACACAGTGGTGCACACCTTAATCCCAGTGCTCAGACGAGAGGGAGATCTCTGTGAGGTTGAGGCTAGTCTACATAGCCAGGACACTCACGCTACATAGTGAGGAGAGAGAGAGAGAGAGAGAGAGAGAGAGAGAGAGAGAGAGAGGAAAGTGAGAGCAAGTTAAAACTATAAAACGAAGCCGGGCGGTGGTGGCGCACGCCTTTAATCCCAGCACTCGGGAGGCAGAGGCAGGCGGATCTCTGTGAGTTCGAGACCAGCCTGGTCTACAAGAGCTAGTTCCAGGACAGGCTCCAAAACCACAGAGAAACCCTGTCTCGAAAAACCAAAAAAAAAAAAAAAAAAAAAAAAAAAAAACTATAAAACGACTAATAAACTTCCATAAAACTCCTAGTAAATTTTTGTGACCTTGGATCATCAGATGGTTTCTAAAATATGACATCAAAAGCAAAAGCAACAAAATGAACTGGACTTATTCAAAATTTTAAAACTTCTAGCTTCAGTATCAAGAAAATGATGGGCTGAAGAAATAGTTTAGCAGTTAAGAGCATTTGCTGCTTTTCCAGAGGACCCGGAGTTCGATTCCCAGCACCCACACTGGGCAGCTCACAACTACCTGTAACTCCAGTGTCAGGGGATTCAATACCTTCTTCTGTTCTCTGTGGGTACCTGTACTCACATGCACATACCCGTCCCACAGTCATACCCATAATTTAATTTTTTAATTAATCTTTTTTAAAAGAAAAAGAAATATTACTCAACAATTTAAAAGCAAGATCCTGTATTTTGTGGTAATCTATTATGTCTATAGGGCATTCTGCTAAGGGAACTGTGTCTGACACAGGAAGACAGGTGCCACTGGAAGCTACAGTAATGATCGCAGATGGGGGGGAAATGGGGTTCTGAGAAACTAGGGAAAGAGCTGAGGGTGGAGAGACAGTGGCTAAGATAGTCAAAAGGCAGCCACAGGAAGAGTAGGTTCCAGGGCTGGAGAGAAGGCAGAGTGGTTAAGAGCACTGACTGTTCTTCCAAAGGAGATGTTTGAGGTGATGGACACGCCAATCATGAGGATGCCATCAGCACATGTTACACCCATGCTGGAACAGCATGCTACACTCCATAATATGTACAATGCTAAATGTCTGGTTTTTTGAAAGGTTTTTTGTTTTTCTTTTTGGTATAGGAAGACTACTCACAGAACAGAAGGAAATATTCCCAAGTTCCACATCTCAGAAGGAACTATCTGGAATATATTAGAAAGTCTTACAATTTCACAATAAAAAAAGAAAATTCAATTTAAAAACAGGCAAAAAGCTTGGATAAGCAAATAAGATAATATTAATGTCACAAAAAAAGATGTTCTCCATCCTTAGCCATCAGGGAAAATACAAATCAAAACCACAATAAAATAAGACTTTGGGATGGGTACAGCCTAACAGATAAAGAAGATGAAGGGAACTGGTAATACATACTGCTGAGAGGAATGTTAACTAGTATAGCTACCATGAAAATGGTTTGTAGTTCCTCATAAAGTAAACAGTTACCATAAGACTCACCAGGCCCACCCAGGATAACTTAAAACATACATTAAAACACAAAAAGATTGTATCTGACTGTTCATAGCCCTGTTCTTTTTTAAAGGCTGAATAATATTCCTTTTTGCTGATAGACCACATTTTAAAAACTACATGTATCAGTTGATTCATACTTGGATTGTTTTCACTTAATCATTATAAATAGTGCTGCCCTTCATTTTAAATAAGATCAGAAGACTACATCATTATCAATAACATTCCAAAGACCAAACAATAACATAGGGAACATGTGACTTAACAAAGCAAATAAACAAAAACTATAGAGCTGGTTATAAATATATATCTTGAGAGGTACTTAAATATTTAATAAGGAAGAAGTTCTGACACATGCAGCAATATGGATAAATTTGAAGACACTGTGCTAGGTAAAATAATGCAGTCACGAAAGGAAAATACTGCTGATTGCATTCATGTGAGGCTCCTGTGTAACCAGGTCCACAGACAGTAGAATGGCAGGGGTCAGGGGCTGGGAGTGGGGAAATGGAAAGTTATGCTAAGTGTAGCTCGGGAAAATGAAAAAGTCTGAGCAATGGGTGGTAGTAATGGTCACATGACACTACGAATACATGTAATACCAATAAGCATGTAAAAATGATTAAAAAGAAGCCAGTGAGGCAGTTCAGCAAGCAAAAGCATTTGCTTACAAACCAGGAGACTTGAGTACCATCCCCAGAACTCAGGTAAAAGTGACAGGAGAGAATCAACTCCACAAAGCTGCCCTCTAACCTTACAAGTTCTCCATAGCGCATGGGCATGTACATGCACACACACATATAAATGTGCCCACACACAATGTGCATGAACACACACACGTACACAAAAATGAAATAATAACATTTTAATTTTAAATGACTAAAAAGGAGAATCTACGCTATGTATAGTATACATTTTTTAAATTTGAAGGACACAGGAGCAGAAGGTGTAAATACCAGTGTTCTGCTGTGCTGTTTCCCCACTGACTCCTGGCACCTCTCGGGGACACTAAGAGAGGACCAAAAGAACTGGAGAGAGGGCTCAGTGATTAAGAGCATTGGCTACTCTTGCAGAGACCTAGGTTCAGTTCCCAGCACCAACACTGATGACTGATATCCATCCCTAACTCCAGTTCCAAGGGATCCAATGCCCTCTTCTGGCTTCAACAGGCACAAGGCACAGACATGACACATACATACATTCTGGCTAAACACTCATACACATAAAATGACATAATCTTAACAAGTAAGAAAAAATAAAAAGAGTAGCTGGGTGCACCACTGCTCCCATGACCACCCCAGCATCCTCTCAGGAGTGTAGAAGATCTTAGCCCCAGGAGGCACCTCCATCAAGGCCACTTAAGGTAATGCTTCACATGATTACTTCTCACACAAGGGGGAGAAAGTGATTTTATTCCAGGCTGCCCACGAACGTGTGAAAAACTCAAATCTCTATAGTAGTCTATGAGTCTAAGGATGAACGAAAGAAAGATGAACGGAAGAAAGAAGAGAAAGGGAAAGGAAGGAAGGAGAGAAAGGGGAAGGAAGGAAGGAAGGAAGGAAGGAAGGAAGGAAGGAAGGAAGGAAGGAAGGAAGGAAGGAAGGAAGGAAGGAACCCAGTAACTGCATGCTGAGGGTTTGCTGTGTGCCGTGTGAGGGGCTGGACACTATGGCATTGCTGTCCAGGAGCAGAGAAGAGGGCTCCTCCTCAGGCCATGTCTCATTTTCTCCTCTCCCTCCCTCCTTACAGTGCTGGGATGGCACTGGGCTTTGCTCACACTAGGCAAAGTCCTACAGTAAGCTCAGCCACCGTCAGGTTTCTAACCAACACAAGAAGCAACACTGTCTTTCTTGGGAGAAGATGATCTCTGTGAGAATGCAGGGCTGGAGAGTCCATTGGCGTGCACTATCAGCTCCGAACTGACAGAGCAGTCTCCTCTGGAGCTGACAACCTAGAGATCACAGATGGACTCTGAGCAGGGTGCCATTTTTCAGATTTTAAGTCACATGCCAGTTAGAAGGCAGGAACTGTGTCTGACATATCAGAGGTTCTTAGGAGCAGATAAGAAGAATGGGTCAGCCATGAAAACTAGCAGGTATGGTCACCCTGCCTCCTCCAGTCCCAGCAGGCAGACCTTGAGCACCCTGCTTACTCAGGCTCAGCTCATATATATTTTATACGTGTGTGTGTGTGTGTGTGTGTGGTTATATAGATACAGATGATACATGGAACTGGAATTCATGGCCATATCAATGGGATTCCAACAAAGAACAAGAGGGAACACTGCAGCCAGGCACCTACAGTTCCTGCACTCAGAGGAAGGCTGAGACAGGAGGACTGCTTGAGCCCAGGAATTAAAAGTTAATCTGGACAACCCAGCAAGAAACTGCTTTCCCTGTTCCTCCTCTCTGTCCATGCTCCTGACCAGTGATCAGCCTCCCTCAGTAGCTGTCTAAAAGTTGCAGTTTTACAGAGATGCAAGATGATGCTGCTGTCTGATGAGATGTGCCAACTCAAAGTTACCAGAACCATGAATTTTATGTACATACCTGGCAAGAGAAAATTAGGAACCTAGAGCTCCAAGACAGGAGAACAGAACTTCCTTTGTATATCCATCTGTTAGTATACTTGAATTGTTTAACATCTGCATACAATACCTAATTAAAAACCTAACAGTTAAAAAAAAATCTTTTCTACTACTGAGTTTGATGCAGTTACTATCCATGGCCCATTTTCTTCTTTTGTTCAAGACAGAAACACATTTCTTCTCCTAGAGTCTGTGATGACATTAACAGACAGCAAGCAATGGCTTCAGTGGCCAACTGCTGGCCACAATGCAATTTGGAGACTTCACCCAGGAAAGAAAGTCCTGAAGCATGTGTTGCCCCTGTGCTTCTTGCATTCTCTTCCTTATTCCTCAAACATCTCTGAATTTGAAAATTCCAGACAGAGTGCTGGGGCCTCTGTCCTGTCCCTACCACAGCTGTGGAGCTGTAGTAAGTGGTTCTCCAATAAGACAGACCCTCCAGAGGAGACACTTCAAGACTCCTGTGTTGGCTGCTGCCAACCTTTTCTTCCATTTTATGTCAAGGCATCTTGTTTTGGTTTAGTTCTCTCCTAAGTAGGGACGGAGGCTGGAAGTCTCCCTTGAAAACTGAGGACCATGGCTGGAAGCACAAAAAGAGTTCAGAATGCCCACTGCTTTGCCAGGCGCATGTGATCTGCTCAGAAGAATGTGAGCATAGGCTGTGGGTCGAGATGGGAGGACAGAAAACAAACAGACAAACTCAAAAAGCTCTCCACATACAGAAAAGGGTTCGGGAATGAGAACAATGAAAGCTATTCTCCTAAGTATTTTATCCTTCATCTGAAGGAGAAGGACTGTGGCATGGATGGAAGAGGCACAGCCCTACAGGAAACCCTAGAGACCCTTTACGAGGGAGCCAGCCACACACCCACTCATGCCCAGGCTAAGTCCCTGTGTCACCTTCCAACAGTTAAGGTCATTTGGCCATATATCCCAGGGCAATGTCCTGAAGCAGTCTTGAAGCAGTCAGAGCTCTATGCCTCTGACCAAAGAAAGGGTACTGTTACCCAAAAGCCCCCAAACTCCTGAAGTTAAGCCAATGATCCGAGGCTAAGCCTCCAGAAGGGAAGGGTGTCCACTTATTTCCTCCTGTGTGCTTTGCTGGTTAAAACCTGGCCCTCTGGGGGCCGGAAAGATGGCTCAGAGGTTAAAAACCTGACCTTCTAGCGTGGTTACCTTCATTACACAGAACAAAGGCTACACCATTCCAGGAACTCTTATCTTTAAATTTGTTCATTTTTCAGTCACATCTGACTTTTAGAAACCAGTGTTTCTGTCTGCTGGAACCAAGCAACATTTCCCAGGCTGCAGCAGTACTAGATCTGGAGTCACTCAGTTAAAGGCAGAAGAAGATGCATCTCCGCAGTGTGGTACATAAGAGCTTACTTTCCCTGTCTAAAGGCAAGAAATGGTACAAAGCTGCCCTCCCCCCACACTGCTGCATAGCCACTGTGTACAGCATAGAGTGTACAAAAAAGTACGCGCACGCCTCAAGTATTACCAGGTGGGCAAAGTGGGTGCAAGAGCTCTCTGGCTGTATGTGTGGAAGGGGTAGGGTGACCTTACAGGGCACACATGGCTCAGCCCCAAATTTAAGTCTTTTTAAATTTGTCATTTTATAATTTGTTGCATTTACTTATTTACTGTGTATGAGTAAGTGTATTTTCACACATGCCATAGCAGACATGTGAAGGCTGAAGGACAACATGAGGGAATCAGATCTCTCCTGCCACCATGTGGATCCTAGGGATTGAATTCAGACTTGGTGGCAGGCACCTTTACCTTGCCTGCCCAGTTTGTCTTTTAAGGCTCAGTCTCAACACAGCTGCTTTGATCAGCTAGTTCTGTGAGTTCTTTTCAATAACAACAAAATTTCCACCCAAACAACATGAGCAAAGAGGGAAAACCACAAATGACCTGAGCATCAAGCCTTCTCTACTCTAAGCATATACAACAGACAGAAGGTGTTTCCGCTCCCACTTGCTCTGTGGGCTAAAAACCTGGCATCCTACTTTCAAATATGATTCTCAAACAATAGGTTTACAATCTACCTGCAAAAAAGTATAAATCTTGAGAAAGATCCTCTCTGCCCTGATAAGACAGTAACCTACCACCTTGCTGACTCAAGTGTGCTTGCATATTAATTGCTTTAGATCTCACCCCCACCCCTGCTGAACTGGCTAAACTGAGGGCCAAATTCGATAACCCAGCAGCCTCAATGCCTCACCAAGATAACTTTGCATGTTTAATTTAAAAGTACCGATCGCTTTTTAAATAAAATGCTAACGCAAGCCTGCCTTCTGCCTGAGCCATAGTCGGCCAAGTCAGATGCAAGATGCCACTTAGAAGGCTGGGACTGAGCAGGCTCCCACAAGGAGAAAAACGGCTTGCCATCTCTCTTCCAAATGACATCTGTTCCCTCGAATCAAACTTTTAAAACATGGCCCTGTAGGTTAATTTCCCTGATACAGAGGCAATGAGATCTAGCCATAGATACTCAAATATTATCTACTCCAATTGTATCTTATTAGCAAGAAACACACAGCCCTCTAGCCAGTGTGAATGCCTGTGCTATTCCAGTGTAACTGACCCAAGGCATTTTTTCCTTTCCCTTTTGTGACTGTGTTCCATGTTTGACCCCTCAAATTTATTTTAAGTAGTTTTGCAAACAGTTTCCTCTCTCCCTTCCTCCCGATGCAGGCAGCAGCTCACGTTTCTGCACACAGAACATGTTTTGTCCACCTTGGGAAGGAGACGCAGCTTCAGTACAATCTGCATCAGACACGGGTTCCCACTCATTCCAGAGACTAAAACAGTGTTAGGCCAACTTATCTTTCAAAAGAACAAATCAAAATTAAAGCTGTGGTTCCCACCCTATCTAGCATGTAGAAACAAGCAGCATCCTTGCCGATGTTCCAGCATCAATGTCCAGAAATGTATTCAAAACCTCAGCTTCGCTTCAGTTGCACACCACGCTCGTCACCACAAGCACACACATGATCGACTCTTTTCAAACCCGATATCCAATGCATGTAACAACAGAATTAACCAGGATAAAACAACACCTACAGTAACAACAGGGACTGGTGAATAACAATGTCATCACAAGTAGGGAGAAGCCTTGGTCTGCCGTAGAACAACAAGGCTTTGACAGTACAGGAAAGGAACGGAAGTCCATCTAAGCTCTGTTAGGGTTGTACAGATTCAACATGAATTTCTGAATCGTTGACCTACACATGCCATTTGTCCTTGAATTTCATCTTCTACCCATTCTCTGGCTCCACAAAGAAACTTCACCATACACTAAGGTTGAAGCTAACACAGAAGGAAATCTGGCCGTTGTCTAGGAATCCAAAGCTGGTGTGGACTGCTAGGGAAGTGAACTTCCAGTTCTCAGCACCAGGGTCCGGCTATAACTTCCAGTTTCACTTTGCGTGCTGGGAATTTTTCCAGGAAAAGTGGTATTTTACCATAGGGAAATAAGAAGACTTGTATATTTTAAATATCCTCAACAGAGACAATGCTTTGAAGTGATTAAAAAGCCACGCCTCTGAAATAATAAAATCTTCGCGGGACAAGCCAGCTCACGAGTCTGCACTGCACGACTGACTCAGAGCAGTTTCACTGGCTGCCTTACATCTTGCTCAGTTTCTCCTGTGTGAGTGTGTGCAGGCTAACCCAGTTTGTTCTGTCCATTCACAGCTGGGTTCTCCCTCAAATTCAAATGTGCGTCTAGTTCTCTCCTGCCTGCTCTCTTCACTCATCACTCTGCAAAACCAAGCTTCCTATTTTAATATACTTATGTGTGTGCATGTATATATACATATACATACACATATACATACATATATGTGTGTGTATGTATATATATGCCTGTCTTCTAAGACAAATTTGACAAAAATATGCCTTTCTAATTGTTAAGAATGTAGGCTGACTTTCTGCTGGGTTTAAGCAAGCGGCAGGATGCAGGAGAAAAGCGCGTGGGAGGGTCTCCAGAATCAGATGAACTGATAGGAGCTCCTGCCGTCCCTAAAATGTTCCTGCTGTCCTCATTTTCAAAAATCTTCACAGACATGCAAATGTGGACAATGAGAGTCATCAAAACCTTTAACCCATAAAGGCTGACTGCTTTGTGGCAGTTAAAAGCTTTAAAATTCAACTTCCACATTTGGTGTGTCTGGACATGAATATGTCCCCCAAGTCAACAGCAACTCGAGGAGGGGTATTCCCTAACTGAGCCAGTCTTTTAGAAAAGTATCCCAAAGTTTTATGAAACTCTCCCCTCACCAGACTTACAAACATTAGCCTAGCTTAGGCTCTTATATATTGTTACAGGCTTCTAAAAACCTGATTTTAAAGTAGCAAATCAAGAGAAAAATCGGTTTCCAAAAGTTGGTCATAAAAATTCATTTATAAACCTGTCTACAAGATTGGTCTATGGTTCAATGCACTCATTTAGACTGCAGGAGAAAACGTATAGGCTTTAGAGAAACACTCTACACTTACAGCTGGCGATGGGAGTCCCAGGCGGCTGGAGAGTCTTATCATAGTAATGAAAAGAGCAGCAGGGGCTGCAATTATGTTTACTACCTGCATACTGTATACAGATATATGTCTTCTCATTCTCAAAAATGGTTCTTTCTTGAGTCTGAAGACCAGGAAGTTGAGGCCCAAAGACGTTCAGATCCACACAACTAACAAGCACTGAAGCCAGGGCTCAAATTCCATTTCCCGGCTCTTGCCTTAAACCTGCCAACAACACTGTTCGCCTTTATGCTGCTCTGTGCTGTGCTGTGGTTAGGATCTCTTCCTTGATACTGGACATAATTTTTTTTCAGAAAGGTTACGCTCCTTGCATCACACATTTCAGTGACCAGTCCCTGTTGGCTTCCAAATAACACAGGACAAGGAACCCTGCAGACTGGCGTCTCCAAAGACCAAGCACACTGCTTTTCACAAGCCAATAGTTTATGTGGCTCGCTTCTTTGTCCTTGTGTTACATCGTCTTTCACCACCATGGCCTTCCTCCTCTAAATTCCAACCATGTTTGTGACTTCAAATGTGTTAAATTAGTCTCAAACAGAGATAAATCTGTGTATCACTTGTGGCATGAGTCACAGCTCATCTGGCATGTCTTCTCACCAAAAGAAGGGTAGGGAGATTTCTCATGAGATTTTTATACATACCTTCTAATAAGGATTTAAAAACTAAACTGTATTCATTATAAATTTACTGAGTTAGAGAAGCACTATGTACAGCTTCACTACTGAGAGTCTACACACACACACACGAGAGAGAGAGAGAGAGAGAGAGAGAGAGAGAGGATTCTTTCCCCATTTGGAAGATAAGAAAACTGACGCTGAAAGCCCAGCTGTGTTAAGTAAGCACACGAAGGTGCCCAAGCCCCAGTCAGAGCAGGACAGGACAAGGAAGGTCAGAGACCTAGGCCAGTGTCAAGGCTGAACTGTGTAACCCTTCAGAAGCTTCCAAATGACAGTTTTCCCTCTCTCTTTTTGAAGAAAGAAATACCTGGCAAGTTTCCCCTACAGAAGGCATTCCTCCAAATGGGCCCATGTCTTTTCCTTCAGGCTTTTCAGAGCCTGCATGTGTTGGGCTGGCAGAGTTCATATACCTGGGACTCATTAAATGGCAAGCAACATTGAATTTGACCAATTTCTTCCAGAGAGCCTCCACCTGGCCCAGAACCTCAGGCATGCTTTACCCAGAGGAAGCTCCATTCACATCCAGCCTTCCCCAAAGCTCACCAACTCTGATATCACCCTGTAACTATCCACTGCCCTGGCTACTCACTCCAAAAGCAACAAGCAGCACTCTGTACAAGCCAAGCCAGCACATGGCAAGCACCTGGCATAGCCCCTGAAAGTCACTGTACAGGTTGGAGAAGAGACCCAAGACCACATGAAACAAAACAATTCCCAGCATCAGAATATCCCCAGAACATGACACTGAATTCCCCTGGGACTAGCTTAGACAAAAGGAGGATCTCTGCAGGGCCAGCAGGAAAGGAGGAAGGAAACAGGGGAGGGGGAGCAGGGGGGATGCAGGACGGAGAGAAGAGAAGAGGAGGAAAAGAAAAGGAGAAAGAAAAAGAAGAGATGCTGATGAAGACATCAAACAGGAAAGGCCAGTTTTGTCCTCCATCCTACGCAAGAAAGAATATATTTTTCCTTCCTCTTCTTCACTTTAAACAAAAATTAAGCATTTCATTTCCTTCTCTAAAACATTGCTCTTGCATAATTTTAATATTCTTTCCTGATGCCAGCAGTGCTGAGGGAAAGGATGTTTGACTGCCCCCAAAGACCCTAAAAGTAGCTACATCCTGATGCTAAACCATGCAGGAATCAGGCCCCAGGGACAGGGACGAGAAGGGCAGCATCCACTTACTGGCATCCCAGTTGCTACTGCTAACTCTCTCACACACCCAGGATATATCCCTGATCTGGTAAAGAAAGCAAGGTTAAGAAAAGTTCATTTCTGTGGTAACAGGATGGCTTATCCAACCTTTCCACCTGAGGTTTTTAGACTTCACGCACAGGCTTACTGCACACACCCTCTAGCGCTCTACCTGTCTTCCCTGCATGCCCAACAGGTTGCGGTGCTTCAGACATGACATGTAAAGCTTACAGAGTGAGACAAACACAAGACAGTTAACTGATCTCAAAATCTACACAGAAAACTGAAAACTGCCTCAAAATTACACAATCTATTTGCTGACCACGACCCAAGAGGGGCCACCCACAAACTATTCAAAGCAGCATATGCTATGGGGAAAAGCAGCACACTAGCTCAGGCCCATAAAGGCCATGGCAACCAGGGAGCAAAGCAGCACCCCGAGAAACAAAGGGGAGGGCCTAAAAGCAGTGACTAGAGTGAGCACTTACAGCAGGGGTGGCCAGAATAGTTTTTCTAGCCTTGTCACAGAGCCAAGTCCCAATGGTTCCTCTCACTAGCTGAGAACCTGCAGAAAATGCTTGGCTCTCTTGAACACTGCCACAATACACACATGGATACACACCACTCCTACCTGTTCATTTGGAAACACCATTCTCAACTTTTTCCAGTGTTTGTCATTTCTGATATTTATACAAACAAAAGCAAAGCATCCATGTGTGTTTTGAAATAGAATCATAATTCATGCTGGAAAACAACATTAACTTGATGTTCACTAGAAAGGCCAGGCTGACTGTGCAAAAGTGTTCGGTCATGGGAACCAACAGAGAAAGACTAGGCATTGCTGGTCTTCCCTCCTGCAACACTTGCGGAGGGAGGGAAGTCTGGTATAAGGGAACTCTTCAGAAGAGTGACTCTACCTACCTCCAGACAGGCCAGCGTGCAGAGCATCCTCTCACAGATCCACTCTGTCTTGTCACCACGTCTCTCTGGTGTGGCCACATACTGCTTGTTGCAGAGGTGTCACTCATTTCGCTCCATTATGAGCTTACAGCGACCCAACACACAGCATCCAAGAGCTTAACTTGAAATTGCCACACAGAACATGAGTTCCATTCCTGATTGCCAGTCCTACCATGGGAGTGAAAAGCCAAAGCCACCCTGAGCCACACAAAAAACCAACTTACTACCCAAAAGAGTCTCCTTTGGAAACTGAGGGCTCTAGCATTTTTTCAAAAATTCTGTTCCTGGAAAAATGTTTGTTAAGCAGTCTCTTTTGCAAGCCTAAAGTGTAAAAATTTTTCTTTTATACCCAGACCCATGTAGAATTTAGGTAGGTCATAGGAAAACCAGTGAGGCTGCCACCCATTGACACGGCACTCAGTGCTGTACAATTCACATTTAAATTGGAAGTCATGGGTCAATTAAAGACCACAGGGAATGCCATACCTACCCTTGGCTTATGTGGCACCTATTTTACACTCCCTTTGGAAGACACATGATTACAAACAACTAGAAGACATACAGGGCTCAACCTGAAACTGTCTGTCTCCTTGATGGCTATCATGGGACTGAGGTGGTGGACAGTTCTCTGTATCTGAGTTTCGCTGTGCTTTCCTGCAATACTCACTGGGGCTAGCAATGGACATACTCAAGGCAGCAAGTAAACAAGCAATATGGAAAAAACTGGCTTGTCTCCAGGGAATCCATGTCCTTATCTCTATCCTCCTGTCCAACAGCCCCACTACCCCTGACACTTATACTGGTCAGGGCCTCTTCTGCTCTGTGCATGAGCTTTATAGACATGCTATTGATGCAGTTACCCCATGCAAGACATTGCCTACACCAGGGGTGCAGAGGCAGCTCAGAAAGGCCAGGTGATTCCCATGGGGGTACCAAGACAAGCTATGGCTACTCCTATGTCTGGTCTCCCTTTGTTCCCCCAAGCTGCTCTGTCACCTATAGTGTGTTATCAGTGAGCGGGCCCTGACCACACTGTTGTCATCAGTTAAACTCTATTGGACATCAACATCCTAGAAACACCTGAGATTAGGAGGCATACTGAGGAAAGGATGGGGGCTCCCAGTTCTGTAACAACTGAAATCTGGTGGGGGCTAGGATCAGTATTTTAGTGTATGTCCTTTTGGCCTGAAAGTTTCTGAAAATGGGCAAATCCTTATTAAAAAGCAAGCATGGCCAATATCAGGGACTACCAGGACACAGAGAAGCCACTTTGTAGAAAAAGAAAGCAAAATAAAAGAATAAAGGGTGGATGGCTGACATCTACACCTTCAAATGCTTTAAAAGTTAAGGCAGATAATCTTTACATTGATGTGAAAGGGGGAGAAAATACATTTGACCCTTTGCTCCAAACAAAAATCTGCCCATCTGGTTTTTAATTAGAAAGCCATTGTTTTGCTTCTGCGACACTGTGTAACCTCTGCTACTGTCGTACAAGACTTGCAAATCATATTTTCATTGATTAAAAAAAAATTAAAAATAAACATTGAAAGAAACAATATTTTTCTTTTTAGGGAAAAGAAGGCTTACAAGCAGCAAGGTTTTGAAGGGGTCATGTATTTAAAGGCATATATGAGGACTCATCACGACTGTGGCTTACAGTTTATTTTGTCTTGAAAACGTCTGAGGTCATTCTAACTGTGCTGACCTGTGAACTCACACAGGATCACCCATCTGAGACTGCAAGTAAACACTGCCCTCTTGTGCACCAAACAGCTCCAACTAGCAGAGGGTGTATCTACCCACATCCAGTAGATAGCTTATGGGGTAGAGCTGGGTCTCCTAGCCTGGGGACTTGTCAGGAAGAGGAAGACACACATCTGTTACTAGAGTGTTTACTGCGTGTCCCCAGACTGCCTTCTGAGGCAGATTTTGAGATAAGAAGAACAGGGAAGACTCAGCTGGAGAAATCAGACTAAATGCAATGGACTCTTACAGTCCCTAAGAAACACTCAAAAAGCTGTTGGTTGTCATGAGAACTTTTATTATGCACTTTTAAAAACTTTTAGAAATGATTGATAAACTTAAAATAATGAGTAAGCAGCACGTCCATTTATCTAAGAAATCTGCACAGAGGAAAAAAACCCATTTGGTTCCAGAGCCCCTCAGGTTGTTTCTGCACAGACACAAGTACTTCCTCGAGACAGAAGGACAAGCTGGCATCTCAAGAAAGTTCTAAAGATGTCTGTTACTGTTCCCTTGTTTTGAGAAAAGGGAACTAGTGGTGTAGCTCAGTGACAGAGTGGATCCCAGTCCCCTAGGTCCAACAACCCAATACTGCAACAAAAGGACATGGCGAACTTAGGAAAGGGCAGAAGACACCCACAGGAATCTGAGGCCAGTGCCACCTGCTCAGCAGTAAAGCCCTGGGGAAAGAGCTGGGCATCTCTGAAATCAGTTTCCAGTTCTGCTCTAAACAACAAATCATCAGAATGTTAGTACCCATTCTTCTACTTCATGGACACAACTGGGAAACAAAACCATTGCAACCTCAGTTCTCCCCAAAAGGTAAACTCTGCCCCATCCCTACCTTATGAATTACCTTCCACCCAGGACATCCCACAGGAGGGATGGGAGGGAAACATCAAGGACAGAATGCCAAGAAGACAAGCAAAGAAAGGCGTGTGGCCAGGTTCCAGCCACATCCTATCCGCTCACCAGCTCTGCGAGCAGATGCCTTATTTGACATCTCTGCTGTCCACTCAGGAATGCTTCCTTCCCACTCTGTGCCTAGAGCCAGAGATGCCAGTGTGCCAGTGTCTACTGGTTAGTCACAACTACAGAATAGTGAAACTAACTTCTGTCATGCCAGGATCACCTGCTAACCCTATGTTCACCTCAGCCCATTGCTCTACCAAAGGAAATAGTACAGAGTGTTCACCTAGTACACACAAGGCCCTAGATCCTATTCTCCAATACTGCAATGAGAACAACAAAAAAGAGCTCAAGGGAAGGATAGAAAACACCCACGTGAATCTGAGGTCTGGTAACAGAAACAGACAGCACTAAGGACATTCAAAAGCCAACAGAAAAAGCTTGGTGTGGCCACACACCTCCAAAGGGCTGGTCTGTGTGTCCCTGGATCACAACATACCATTGCTTATCCTAAAGCAAAAACAGGACTAGCAGAGTCCAAGTGTGCATATCTGCCCAAAGATACCTGCAATTGCCTGCCACCCACTGTCCCCATTACAAACCAGTCCAAGCTGCCCCTCCTCAGATCCCTTGTAGATGCTGCTCCTCTGTCATGCAGTACCTATCCCCAACTCACCAGTGGCTGGCCCCAATCTTCTCCAGAATTTACTTTCGAGTTAACTCTATCACCTCGGGGAGGCCTCAAGGAGATACCCAAAGCCAACAGTCCTGTGTCATCCTTAGTACTGACTACAGCTCACAAGTCTTCATGGTTTTGTTTACTTCCTGATACTTGCCCCCACCTGTCTGGAAAGCTAGGGGAACTTCTGTCTTGCTAGCATGCAAATCTCTCTGAGACTGCTAAATGGACTTGATTAATATGATGATCCACCTCTCCTTCTGTGCCATCAAGCTAGCAGAATTTTTAAGGTCGCCTCGCCCTACTTTTAGGATTTTAAGAGGCCCAAGAAAAAACAAAGTCAAGAAGCTGAGCCAGGGGTTCCAGCAGCCCCAAAGCCTGCATTAAAGTGTATGACACAAAACAAGCAAGGTCCAGTCTCAATCACCATACATTAGATGCCCACAAGGACTTGTGCTGGTACCATCACGGTCACATTGCCCAAAACAAAAAAGGAGTGAAGGATGATGGATTGGCTAGTTGGTGGAGGGAAGAGAAAGGCAGGATGGAACAAGCATCAGGGATTCAGTCTTGAGAAGTAACAGGACAGAGGAACACCAGCGCCCTTCTCCAGACTTGAGGAGCTTTCTTGCCGATCCCAGGAAGTTCATTGATATGTGGTCAGTGGGACCGATTATCACCGCTGATTTTCCAGGTTCCTAAGAACTTGGTGCTCTAGGATTTTATATTCAGCAGGATTGCCTATCATAGCCAATCACCTCTTTGGTCATGATGTCAGGCAGGACATGGCAGAGCTGAGCTTGCCCACTGGATAGCTGGAGGCCTCCATCTCCTTTACCAGCAACAGCCACAGGCTTGCATTATGCTCATTTCCCCATCTCTGAGCTCTGGGGCAAGTTTAAAAGTCCCCCCGCCTCAGAATCAGGTCTGAATTAATACCCTTCCTTAAAAGAACGCCAGTAGCAAAGTGAAAACAGACGTACTAGACAATGCCCTTTGAAAGCCTCAGCAGGGACAGCGGGTGACAATGCAGCCAGTGGCTCTGAAAGAAACCTTAAGGTTAAAGGTTCATGAAGGCAGAAGAATTACCAAAGTACAAGTTTGTTCAAATTTCCTCCTGCAGATTTAAACAACCAGGGTCAAGCTGAAGACTGCCGACAAAACCCTGTCAGATGACACAGCCCTTTTGAACTGCATGGAGAAAGGAAAATACACGGTCTGGGAGGGATCTATGCTTTAGCTTTTAAAAATGTTCTTGAAAGGGTCACTCCTGTTAACTCAAAATCGGCCTGCCGAAGGATGTTTGAATACTGTTACTCTACAAAAACAGGGCTGCCAGGCCCTCACCGTGTGCGGCGAGCCACACCGAGGTCGTCGTGTTCTCGGCATTAGTGTGCTGACCCTCTGTGGGCCGTGAAATTAACCATCAGCATAGCAGAAATCTGCTATGAGTTAAACTACTTTGCTACGCAAAGTGGCCTGAAAATGAAAAGTGAGGATTGAATTTCCATTGAGAGATTAACTTGTCTAACCTCAAGGCAGGCTTCCTCCACTGTTGAACTCTGGTCAGTCCCTTAAAGCACCACAGGAATAAGGCTGCTTGGTGCAGGCAGTAGGAATGATCTCTTTATCTACCCATCCATCCACCCATCCATTCATCCATCCACCCACCCATCCATCCAGTAACTCCTGAGTGCCTACACATATGTGCCAATTATCCAGATGGGGCCAGGTCCCATCCTATCCCCTTAGAGGCCAAATTAAATAACAACAGGTCCCAGCCCACAAAGAGTTTACCCAATAAATACAAAATGAGTAAGATAGAAGGAATAAGCTCCTAAAAGTATGCACAGGGTGCTACAAGCCATCAGTGAAGCTACCTAGTGTAGCCTGAGGAGATCAGGCTCCCCAGAAAAATGCTTGTTATCAGAAGGTACCATCTGAGAGAGCATGTTCTGTCTGTGTAGAAGTATCCAAGCAGTGCCATGCAGTCCCAGAGGGAGAAAACCCAAAATCTATCAGGAAGGACCACATCAGTCATGATGAGGGGCTTGGGCTTTCTGCCAACAGAAAGCAACTGAAGACTTACGCAGAGAGGTATAGAAAGTACCTAAGAAGAATTTCTGGTTGCAGACTGGGAGATTGAGTTCACTCTGTCAGGAGCTAAGCCAGGCCCAAAGCAGCAGTCACACTGATGAAACTGCTCAAGGTACAAGGCCACCAAGTGGCTCCTGTGAGGATGAGGAGGAGGAAAGCCCAAGGATCATTTCATAGGCCATGCTCTGAAGGGGCACTAGGAAGATAAGCAGGATGAGGGGGACTGGTAGGTGTACAAAACGAGTAGAGAGCAAGTCTGGAATTCAAGGAAGGAAAGGAGCCCCAAGCTCCCTCCCAGAAAGATAGCAGCCCCTAGCAACAAACCACATGCAGCAGATAGCACCAACCCTGATCTTCAGTAGGGATGCGGAACTAGCCATATCTCGGTCCATGCAGCGCTGCACTGAGGTACAATTTGTATTTCCATGCCTTGATACAAAGGCTCTAATGGCTACCCAACACTCACAGTCACACTACACAATCAGAACATTACTATCTGAGCCTGTTACTAGCTTACTTTCTGTGAATTCCATGTTCTGCTTCTGCCTTGTCTGTCTATGTACTCTGGGTCCTCTAGCTAAAATGTCCCCCATCATCTTCACCAGTAAACTCTCAACAATATTCACTGGGAAGTTCTGTTGGAAATGTGGCAGTCCTTCAGAGCAGGCTGTTAGGCTATGCAGTAAAGGGGCACTGGCAATAGATTATCTACTGGATGCCAATCTTTGCCAGTTTGTGGTTTTCTAGTCTCTAGGTGTCAGGCTGAAGTGTTAAAGAAATAGAGCCTTCTTTCTTAGGTCTGTCTTCCTCTTCTAGAGCTAAGCTCTGCAGATCATCCCTGAGCTTGCCCTAAGCCATCATTTCTAGAATAGGAAATACCTAAGTACACACATACTGGGTCTCTGGTGCCTGTGCCAAGTGAGGAAGATGACTCACCTGGAAACAACCACAGTGGAGTAGCTGTCTTCAGATGTCACAATACAATGCAGATGAGCAGTTTGAGCTCTAGTGTCAAGGTCAGATGGCCAAGGGCAGCAGCCATTGACTTACCCTAGGCTTTAAACCTACAGGAAAAGGCCATGCCCAGCAGGTCCTTCAACCAAGCAAAGCAACATTAGTGCATTTCCAGCACTGCTTTTAAAAGAAAACGTCAAGTTTATCTTTAGGTAGCACCTGGGTGTGCCACCAAATAAATATCCTCAGGAAGTAGGTTAGAGACAAAGGAAATCATTTTAGTCTTCCTGAAGGCTCCACGACAAGAGAAACATCATCACAATACAGTGACAGAGAAAGAGGGAAAGTCAACTCTCTGAACAGCTAAGTTGTTTTTTCTCCTGCCAAGAGGAGCATCCACATTAGCTAGGTCTTCCCTCCTATCCAGTAAGGACACTTCAAAGCAGCAGGGGCCCAACCTGCACAGCACAAGAAAATGAAAGACCCAATTAACAAGAAGCAAAACTCAAATAGTTCAGAGAAGAGTGGTGAGCAGTGCAGGGGAGGATGGTGACAGAACCTGGGCCTATCTGTGCCCATCCGACTTGCTATACATATAAACTACTCTTCAGGAGCTATAGTCTTCTTCTGATATCGACATGGGCTGAGGCATGACTGCAATCCTGGGCAAAGGCATGGCAAGAACCAGGCCTGAGACAGGCTTTGAGAATTCAGTAGGTGTCGGAGGTCTCAAATGGTGTCTACAAGGCAGTATATGTCCTCTAAACCTATACTTACCCTCTCCTGAGAGGCAGAAGCTCCTCAGCCTTGCTTGGCACTCCATACCAGCACCCCAGATCTCTATGTTCTTCCTAAGGCCACCCATCTGCTTGCCTGCATGCTTGCTTGCTGTTGGAGGGTCACATGCAGAAGGCCTACCCCTAAAGCCACTTGTCCTGGACCCTTCTCCAGAATCCACGGGAGCTTGTGGAAAGCATTATAATAAGGACCCCTGATTAAAACACACTCCCTCCTACAAAGGAGCCAGTTTCTGAGTTCTATCCCAGCCAGTCACTAGCCACTGAGCCTGTTACCGGCTTCCTCTTTCACAAGCTCCATGCCCTGGTCCTGCCTTGTCTGTCTGCATGCTAGATCGTCTAGGTGAAAGAAATGTCCTCCATCTTCTTCACCAGTAAGCTCTCAATCATCCTCTCTGGACTGGCGTGGTGCCTCACCACCTCATACTTCCCCCACCAGACTAGCTTGTTCTCACAGCCCTTAACTTTGCTGAGGTTACTCTCTGTGGTCTTTCTGCCTAGAAATTTCCAGGTCATCTATTTAGGCCTGGCCTTGTGTCCCCATCAGGGGGTTGTCCTTTCTGCTTGTGCCACAACACATTCACATATCACATCACACTGGTTCTCCTGATCAAGACTCTTACAACCCTGCATTTTATCTGCCTAACCCAATGCCTCCTGCCTCTCTTGACTACAAGACCCTTGAAGACATGCATGGCTTATATCTGGCTTCACATCCAAACAGCAGTAGGTGCACACAGAACCAAAGTGAATGGATAAAAAACACCAAAACAGCTGGGCATAATGGCACACACCTAGCACTCGAGGCAAAGACAGGCAAATCTCTGTGAGTTCGAGGCCAGTCTGGTCTACATATGAGTTCCAGGACAGCCAAAGCTACATAGTGAGAACTTGTCTTTAAAAAAACAAAACAAACAAAACAAAAACAAAAGCCACCAAGATATCACCATCTGACCCTCTCTTACCAGAAGTCCCTAGGACAGGGGTCTCTATATAGGCTAGGCAATGCACAGAAGGAAGCAACCTGCATGGCTTAGTAAGATAACAAGTATTATATCTATTTTATCACAATTAAAAGCAGATTTCATTTTTTAAGATATGAAGTATAGTTACACGCTACAGTATGGATTAACTTGAAAAAGCATGCTCTACACTGGGAATGCCATAATACACTGGGAATGCCATAATACACTGGGAATGCCATAATACACTGGGAATGCCAGAAGCAGGAACACTGCAAGGTCAAGGTCAGCGTGGGCTACCCAGTGAGACCCTTTTTTCAAAACAACTACAAAGCACATCCCAACCACAAGCCAGGCACAAAATAATTCCATTTCTGTCAAATTCTAGAAAAGGCAAATCTACAGAGCTGTGAAGGAGGCAGCAACTGCCCAGGTCTGCAGAACTGATCAAGAGCAAACACAGTGCCTCTTTGTGGAGGACAGACACCATAAGCACATGGGAAACCATTGAGCATGATGAACTGCATGCTATCGGAACAAAACTGCTTTTAAAAATTATCATGTACTTTCTGTGCGGCAGGCCAGAGAGCTACAGAAAACACAGGCATCATCCCTATCCCATAGTGCTTCCAACAGCAGAGGACAAAACAGTGCTCAGTTCAGACTGGCTCCTAGCAACAACAGGCTGCTGCCTCAGAAATGCCACCCTCCTGGAACCAGGGCTATAAGGTTGCTGAAGGCTAGAGCTATGGACAGCATCACCTTCTACATGCTACCAAAGCCCTTATTGAGAAGGGAACAGATAATCATGAAGGCTCAGCCCCAGCCTGCCTGACATTCCACTGAACAAAAGAATCACCAAGAAGGGCCAGGTCCTGGGGCTTCATTTATAGGTTATATCTTCTGAGATGCCTGCACAAATCTTACCCCAACCTGAATGAAGTGGTTCTGAAAGAAAATTCAGAGACATGTGGATGCAGACAGGAGATGTTCAACAAAAAGCTTAAAAGCAATTAATTTTAAGTGATCACAGCTTTACCAAAGCTGTGGCTACAATTTCCTTCTGACTTTGATTATAACCTTCCAGTGAAATATTTGCCTCAAGAAGGCAAAGTCTTTGCATTATTTTCTATTCCTAGCATGACTACAAAAATATTCTTTGATTTAACATTTGATATGTTTTGTTCTCAAGGGCAAGCCCCATGAGAAGAAAAATGTACCCCAACGGAATGAAATATGACTACCTGCTTCCATTTTTCTTTCCTGTTGGTTCCTGCTCAAATATTCTGCATTAATTTAAACTCAAGACTGTGTCTGATGTTCTGCCGCTCCCACACTGTCACCCCAACCAAAGCAAAGTCACCCGCTGTCCAGCTCCAAGAGAAAGTGGCACAGAGCAGCTCAACTTGAGTCTCCTGGAGACAGCTAAGGCACTGCAGCTTGGAAGGAGATCAAGTGGGGTCAGGGAGCGATAAGGCGCCAGGCACAGCAGAAACACTTGTATTTCTACAGCAGCGCACTGCAGCAGGGAGCACTTCCTACTGACCAAAGAGCCTTTGAAGCAAGGGAAAGCAAGGAACTCACGTTGGCCCAGCATCACCTAATAGAGGAGAATACAAAAGCTGTACCAGACGGCAGAATCTTCCAGGGTGTGTGTGTGTGCACTGAAAATAACAAATACAGGCACAGAGAACAGGGAATCATGGCCCAGCAGATGTCAAAGCCTCTGAGTTGAAGGAAGCACTTCCCCTTCTACACCTAACTAAGCTTCAATGTTGTAGATTAGGCATATAAGTGCCACCCTTTAACAACACATGTTCCTATACAGATTCTTACAGAAAGATCAAAAGCAAAGAAAACAAAAAGCATTTTTCATATTTGTTTCCATTAGAATAGCACTCCTGTGTCCCCTGGTTGCCAAGGCCTAGGTCCAAGCCCCCTCTGCTTACCAAGCAGCAGTCTGGCCCTAGGTACGCATGCCTAAAAGGAAAGGCCAGTATGAACTACATGAGAAATGTGGCTGATGACATACATTCTTTTCATACATAAGCCCTGTTACATTCATGAGTCCAAAGGAAAGGTCTCAGACAGAATACAGAGGGATTTAAAGGGATGGGCCTGGAAAAGCAGCTCACAGGCAGAAAGCTTTTACCCCTTGAGCACCAAGAGTACAGGAAATCAGAAAACCAATGATGACACATAGCTTAAGCTTTGCAAAAAAAGTTGTCTCCAGGGTAACAAACCAAAATCGCCCTAAGCTCCCAAGTACAGTGACTAGGTCAGATGAACAAACTCTGGTTCATTCCTATCAGGGAGTGGTCCAGAGACGGCCCTGGCCACGTGGGACTTGCATCACATAGTGGGTATGGGATGGGAGGGCTTCGAGACAAGTCAGTGGTGGCTGTTCATTAACAACTAGAACAAAAGACTCAGAGACAATACACTGTTAATCCTCACAGCCACCAGAAGACTATAAATTGCCAGGCCAAGATTCCAGCATTTTTCAGCCTTCCTCTTTCCTACTGGAGTTAGATTGAAGATGAGCCTTAAGTCTCTCACCCCAACCCAAGTCTTTAAAACATACATTGTTTAATCTTTTTGAAGTTCTAACCCTGAAAGATTTATACTTGAAAATGGATTTTAGAAAAATATCGCCCTAAAGCACTACCACGAGGGGAGGAGGTGCAGTGGACAGCACACTTTTCATTTACTCTAGGAAAGCCAGACAATGGCTGTAGAGGCACATGGGCTAAGTTCAAACCTGGCTTACAGTAACTGTGTCCCTGCTCTCTCTGAGGTACAGTTTTCTTCAACTGTAAAAAGTGAATTTCACCTTTACTCCCCAGGGAAGCTGTGAGGGTTAAGAAAATATTAACAAAATGGGCCAACGCACCAACCAGGACAGCACCAGATAACTGACACATGCATTTGTCACCTCCAGCCCCGAGTACCACCAGGTGCTTCAGCTCAGCCGCAAGGAAGATGAAATCAGTTTTCATGAAGAAAGGATTCTTGTTTCTAGAGAGTTCATCTAGGAGAACAACGGAATCAGAGAATGGGCTTTAACTTAAGAGACCATCATTTGAAGATCAGTTGTGATTGCCTCCTCCAGGGGAGTATATATTCCACAAAGGGTCTGAACCACTCAGCAAACCACTCACAGTCCAATGGCTCTCAACCTTCCTAACACTGTGACCCTTTAATACAGCTCATGTTGTGGTACCCTCCACCATAAAAAAATTTTCGTTGCTACTTCCTAACTGTAAGTTTGCTACTGTTATAAATCATAATGTAAATATCTGTGTTTTCCAATGGTCTCAGGTGACTCTTATGAAAGGGTTGTTCAACCTCCCCCCATGGGGTTGCAACCTAGAGGTTGAGAACTGTTGGCATAGTCATCCAAGGATTCCAGGAGGAGAGGACTAGAAGACCACACCTCTGTGCACAACGTCCCTGCCTGCAACTTCATACTCACAGCTCAGCTGGCCACATCATATATCTACACAGCAACGGCCTTCCAAAGTGCTCCAGGCCCTTAGGAGAAACCATCCCAAAGGCTCCCCTCTAGGATCTAACTCTGCTCAGACCTTCCACTGTAATGAACACACCGTTCATATCCCATGACATCCTGCTGCACCCCATGCTACCAGTTACCTCTGACTTTAACTGACAAAGCAGCCTCATCAAGTTGTTCCTTGCCCTAGGAAAGCTTTTCTTTCTAATGTGCCCATACCCTGTCCCTCAACAAGGGGTGGGAAGTGTCTTTTTTTTTTTTAACAGAGAATCACTATGTTACCCACGCTGGACTCAAATTCCTGGCCCAAGTAATCCTCTTGCCTCAGCAGACTGAGTAGGTAGATAGGTGCACCGCAGGCCCAGCTTAGTGAGTACTCCAGCTTCTGTCCTCTGTGCATAGAACTTCAGAGATCCCTTGAGGCATGGCAGTGTGCCTTTGTCAGCTCTCTTGTCATCTCCTGGACACCAGGATGCACTTAAAGAGGCCAGCCCCATCCTAACTCTGCCCACTAACTCACAACCAGCTAGGCCAGCAGGTGAAACACAGCTCTCCGTCCCTCAGAATTCTGTAAGAACCTGCTAGATGCCAGCCCAGGCAGCACAGAGTGCTGGCAAGTCAGATCCCACTCTGCTCTCAGAGCCCCAATTCTAGCACATGACAAGTGATACAACATACAAGGGGCATCGGGAAATGGGAAAGTATGAGGGGTAAGGGTTAGGGGCACGCCATAGAGAGGTAGGTTGGGGGGGACTCACAAATGAAGTGACATTTGAACTGGGACAAGCAACAAGGAGTCTGACATACCACAGAAGCAGTAGCAGGTGCAAAGACCTTGGGGAAAGCAATTGCTGACCTACTTAAGTAGCAGAAAAGTCAGCAGCATGACTGAAGGCCAGAAACATAGGAAAGTAGTCACTGAGGAGGCTCCAAGGAAGGCAGGACCTGGATACTGAGCCTGGAACTAGGAGGCTGAATTAGTCCAAATACAATAATATACTGGAGAGTCAGGTATGGTGGTGCATACCTATAATCCCAGCACCTGGGAGGCAGCCTGGTGGATCTCTGTGAGTTCTAGGCTAGCCTAGTCTACTTGGTGATTTCCAGAACAGTTAGGGCTAGAAAGACCCTATGCCAATAACCAAACCAAACAAAAAAGAACTGAGAAGCTAGAAGCAAAGGCTGATATGACCTGATGAACCCCTGAAAATACAGTGAATAACCCCAACCACTGTTCAGGCAGCAGTGTCCAAATGGTGGGATTCCAAAGGCATTGCCAGGATCTGGCCTGTAGTTGGTTCAGGAAGGCAAGGGCAGACTGATAGACTGGCCCTAAGAACAGCTAAGAGATGGCTTCCACCAGCAGCCCTGTACACTTTACCTGGCAGGCTTGCTTCCTCAGCTAAAAACCAATGTGATGCCTCTAGTCCACAGGATACTGCCCAGCTACAAGGTCCTCCTGGCCACAGGGGTGGACAAGAACAGGCACTCCAAACAGGAGCATACTTCCCTTCAAAAGGAAAACCTCCATCTTCCAGGTTCCCAAAAAGGAAGGTAGGGATCTAATCTCCCTAAGGAATAGTGGTCTCACCACTCCAGGGAGGTCAGGCCACATTTTAACACAAGAACAAAGTTTTCTCAAGAAATGAGCAAGAAGAGCAATAACAAGACAGGTAATGGTGGCACACACTTTTAATAGTATCACTTGGGAATTCACTTTGTGAATTCAAGGTTACAAAGCTAATTCCAGGGCAGTCAAGGTTATATAAAGAAACTGATGTAGAATTCCCCTCTGTATGCTGTGAATACTATTGGTTAATGAATAAAGCTGCTTTGGGCCTATAACAGCACAGAATAGGGCAAGGCAGGAATGCCAAGCAGAAAGAGGAGAGAGCAAGTGGAGTCAGGGAGAAGCCATGTAGGTAGCCGCCTGAGGTAGGCAGCCGCCAGAGGTAGGCAGCCGCCAGAGGTAGGCAGCCGCCAGAGGTAGGCAGCCGCCAGAGGTAGGCAGCCGCCAGAGGAGAAAGACGCGAGCCACAAGTGAGAACCTTGCTGGTAAGCCATGACCCTCATGGTAAAGTATAAAATAATAGAAATGGGTTAATTTAAGATGTAAGAGCTAGCTAGAAATATGTGTGGCGGCGCAAATGAATGCAGACAGATTATATAGATATATACAGCTTTAATAAGGAAATAGACTTACAGGACCACAGGTTCCCGCGGAGCACTGGAAAAGCGGAGCAAAAGAAAAGGGCTGCTGGGCTCATGCCCGGCAGATTTATCCGTAAACATTCGCCCGAGGCGAACACGCCCCCAATGGGTGGGGCTATGTCCCTACAAATATGCTTAAGCTATTAGCCAAACAGTACTGCAATCAATATAGTTTCTATGTGATTATTTCAGGTCTGGGCAGCCGGGAAACGAATAAGCAGTCTCCACCTACGAGAAACCCAGTCTCAAAAACAAAAAAACAAAACAAACAAAAGGACAAACAACAACAGCCAAGAAGAGAACAAATCCCCTTGTATGGTTATATAGTCTCAATCAGAACACTAAGCACTCGGGCGGTGTTTTGATCACATATACTGGGCTAATACTGAAACAGTAGCCATTTGATAATATATACTGGGCTAATACTGAAACTGTTTTGTCACCAAAGAGGTTCTATGTGAATGTACATATTGGAAGGGGTGGGCAGGAATTCAGGAAACTGGTGTCAAGGAAAGGTCCCAGCTTGGGAGACAGGCAGGCCTTGACAGACCAGCTTACTATCTGCATTCCTAAGTCCCAACTTCATTAGTGGCTACATGATAAACATGCTTCCTGCAAAGTTTGTCCAAGAAACGTAAGTATTTAAAAAGAACCATGTCAGAAAATAACTGCATGGTTAGCATTATCCAGTAGTGATGCAAGATCCAGAACTAGGTTCAAAGGCCACACAGCTAGGAAGGAAAAAAGCTGCAAATCCAGTCCTGCACACCTCCAAAAGAATGCCTGTCTTTTTGCCTGGCCTATATTTCAGATGTTTCTCCCCTTACAGCCAAGCTACATCCAATACAGTTACAGTATGTTAAAAACATAGTAAGTTAAGAAATGCACTGCACAGACACTCTGGCCTGCCACCTTAGCAGCCAGTGTGTGGTAAACAGTGGTTTGCCCTCTGGACCTTAAGGCTGACTAGGAGCTGGAGTTTGTTGCTTTGTTCAGTGTCCTGACAACCAACCAAGTCACAAACTAGGAAAGGTCAAAATTTTATTGAACTTGTACCATTTGCACACCATCATAAAGATGAAAAATCATGAAGTTATTACAAGGCAGATTCTGTATTTACCAGAAAAGACTTAATTGTTCTTTCCTTTTTTGTTGGTAACACGGAGGATAGAACCAAGAGATTCCTCCACACTAGGCAGACACTCCACCACTGAGACACAGGCCAACCCTCCTCCTCGTCTTTACCCCATGTGCTTCACCTCCAACTTATACCAGTTTGGAGGACATTTTCTAAAACGTTTTTGAATATGACCAGTCAGAATAGAGCTGGAGATGTTAGTTTTGTTTGTTTCTTTACTGTGTGGTCTTTAATGAGTGGATTATGGGTTGAAGAGACAGTGCAAGAGAGTGACCTTGGACAGGTAAGCCTCCTTTTCCACTTGAGTGAAACAGGGAAACGGTCTCAGACTGCCTGCAGCACAGAGAAAAGGAGGCCACAAAGATCAAGGCACTTAACTAATTATTGCAACTGGGACCTGGAATGCCTAGGGACTAATGAACCATCTGCCCCGTATATATTCAGGCATATGCTTAGAGAAAACTGCTGGGAAGAAACCCAAGGGCAACGGGGCAGGTAGGAAATGGGTCACTGGGGTTACAGCAGGTAGCCTCAGCCATATATGTATTTGTGCTGGGTACTTATGAAAACAGGTTATGGGGTCCTGTCTGTAGACCTAAGTGTAGTTAAACAAGTGTGCAAAAGGAATTTTAAAAGGCATAAGGATAGTTTCAAAATGGAAAGGGTCCAGAGTTGAGCAAAGTGGGGTAGTGAGGAGAGGTTTTGTTTATAAAGCCCTCTTCCTAAGTAGCCTGTATTTAAAGACTAGTTAAGCAGTACAAATCCTAGGGGTAGATTTTAGCAGTACTCTTCACGACGGAAAACACACAGACCCTTTACCTTAGACAGTTCAGACCCAACTTACTCTGCTACACTAGGGCATGCCCCAAAGCCTTCTGGATAGAATAGTCACTACTGCATGGCTAGCCAGCCCTCGGAAAACCACAAAAGTCTATCAAGAAAATGCTGGTGTAAGTGTACACAATGGAACATTGTGTGAGTTTTAAAACTGAGTGATGGAACTTTATGTTTCCATACGGAGCAGTCTCCAGACAGTGCTGATTTGTATATAAAAAGGGAGAGATGAGGTCTCGAGAAAGAGCCCAGGGACAGGGCACTTGCCTCTTATGATCTGGGCACTAGGTTTGCGCTCTCCGGCCCCTCCCCGAAGTACTACAACAGGAGAAGAAAAGCCGGGATCTTTTCAAATCCGCGATTTGCCGGCATTTCTGTGTACTTTTCCTGAAACCATCCATACCATACATAGAACGCTGGGAACAATGTCAGGGAGGGAGAATGGGGAGACCAAACGTCAGGTGAATGGTGACTTTTTTGAAACTTTTGCGTACACACTTTTTGCAGGGTTTGTTTCCTTGATTGCTTTTCTAGGAGAGCATCTCGCTGCACGGCAGTGAAGGCGGGAACGGCGTACGCGTCTGTGGGCTGTGAGTTCGAGCCCCCAAGCCTCCCGGGCGGGCGGGCGGCCAGGCCTAGGCAGTCAGGCCAGTCCCTTCCCGCGAGCTCGGACCCCGAGCCCGGCTCCCGCCCCGGCCCGCGCTCACCGCCAATGATGGTCCGGATGAGGGAGGCGTGCCCGGGGCAGTCGACCAGTGTGACCTGCAGCTGCGTGTCGTCGGTCCCGGGTTCAGTTCCCGGCAACGGCACGACGAAACAGGAGAAGCCCAGGTCGAGCGTTATGCCGCGCTCGCGGCTCTGCGGCTGCTTGTCGAAGGCGGCGGTGGAGGCTGTAGTGCTCAGCGCGCGCGCTAGCGCTGTCTTGCCGCTGTCTATGTGGCCCAGCACGCCCACATTCACATTCACCCGCCGGGCCGCCATGCCGCCGCCGCCTCGCACGCCGCCGCTTGAGCGCCGGCTAGGCGGTCCGCCCGCTAAGCCGCACCCCCCCGCAACTCGCGCCGAGCGCACCGGTTCCGGCACGGAAGCTTCCGCCCTCGGGCGATCACAGCGGTACCTCGGAGACCAGAGAATGTCGGGTACAAGCAAGGTGGGACTAGAGCCTAATTGCCTACCTAGGGTTGCTGTCACCGGGCTCCCCCAACCAAGTGTCGCCAGCCTGAGAGTGGAGATTCCTCCTTCCATGTATTCACCCTTCTATTCATCCTCTCACCCACCCATCCGTCGTCCATCCATCCATCCTTTCTTCCTTCCATCATTCCACCCACCCATTCATCCATGCCCCCTTCTATCCTCCCATCCATCCCTCCAAATACGTTCCTTCGTTCATCATCCATTTCTGCCAGCCTTTATTACGTGCAGACTGTATACATAGCACTGGGATGTGGTGACCGACATACTAGCTGTGAAAGCAGGAGGAGTGTGCCTAAGCTGGACTATCTGGAAAGAATAGAGATGGGGAGGTGAGCACCCTGGTAAGGCTCAGGTAAGACCCCGTCAAGCTCTGCCACTAGAATTCCAGTGCAGCTTGAGAAGTTCCCTTTGGAAACCTAGAAGCACTGTGAAAACATGGAAGAGGATCTCACTGACTCAGAGGAAAAAAAAAAAAAAAACTCACCTTGGAGTCTAGGCTTCCATGGCAGGCTGCAATTTAAAATTTCGTTTGAAATGTGTGGTGAATGTTCTGTCAGCACAACTCCTTTCAGGTTTTGAAAGGTGCCTAGAACCATGAAAGAGGTCACAAACCTAAGTGGTTGCTCTGGCAAAGACTAAAACCCAAAGAAAAGAAGGTACCTGGGGCTTCACAAGGGAGAGAGATGAGGACTCCAGATCTGAACAACACTGCTACTAGCTACTCTGACATGAAGAGGAAGGGGCTCTTGGTTTCAGCTACTGACACCAAGAGGATGCTGGCCCTGCTTTCTCATCCTTCCATTTTTCTAGGGTATGAGGCATTTGAAAGTGAATTGTCCTCTGTTTTTGTTAAAGTTTATTACTGTGAAGAGACACTGTGACCACAACAACTCTTCTAAAGGAAAAACATTATTTGGGGGTTGCTTCTATTTTCAGAGGTGTAGTCCATTATCATCATGATGCTGGAGCTCAGAGTCCTTCATCTTGATACGCAGGCAATAGGAAGTGGTCTGAACCACTGGGTATGGCTTGAGCTTGTATGGAATGTCAAGCCTGACTTCACAGTGACACACTTCCTCCCACAAAGCCACACTCCCAATAGCACCTTACCCTGTGGGGGCCATTTTCTTTCAAACTACCACAACCTCACAGGCTTGTTTATTGGATGCTCACGCCCCAGACGGTGGGCTTTTTTGTAAGATGAAGCTTAGCTGAAGGAAGTAGGTTACCAGGAGAGCGCCTTTGATGGTTGTGTCTTTGAAGGCTATATCTAGTAGACCCTGGTCCCTTCTCTGCTTCCAGTCCACCAGGAATTAAGTAGTTCAGTCAGACTGTTACCTGCTTGTGAAATATGATGAGAAACTACTGTGCCACCACAGGTTCAGGGTTTCAAGCCCAAGTGACGGTGTACTGAATCTCTGAAGCCATGAACTAAAACTAAAATTTAAGTTCCTTGTATAAGCATTTCATCACAGTGATGAAATATTGTCTAACACAAAGCCTAACTTTGAAATGCTGACAAATATTTCAGCTTTTGTTGCTAAAATTCCTTTTTGTGGGTGTAATGATCTGTTCTTTCTCTTTAAGAGAGAAGCCACCCTCACTCCTCCCCCTTCCCCCCTCTGCTGAGACAGGCTGATCTTCAGCTTCCTGCCTGAGTTCCCTCTTTTCCAGCTCCCTCTCGAAGAGGCAGCTTCTGCCTCTCCCCACTTCTCCCCTTTCCCCCTCCCCCTTCTGTCCCTTCCTCTTCTCTCTCTCTCTGTTCTCTCTCTCTCTGTGTTCTCTCTCTCTCTGTTCTCTCTCTCTCTCTCTGTTCTCTCTCTCTCTCTCTTCTCCCCTTCTCCCTTCCCCCTCCATAACCCACTGAATAAAATATCCAACCTCACTCTGCATGGCATGCCTATCCATGTCTCTGTCTCTTGCCTGCTGCCACGTGTCTCCCTGCCCTGGACCAGCCACTGCTCGGGGACCTACAACCGTCGGGGATCCTGCAGCATTTTTAATAATCCATTACAGTGGGCAGATGTGAATGACATCTACCTTCCTAAGGTTCCAAGGACAAACCAAAGGGCAGTTCTATCTTGGCTCATCCTAGGGATGAGTTTACTTGGCTTACTGGTGAATATGGGTGAGGGGTCACTGTTAGAAGTGTTGGTGACCTCAGAGCAGCTGCATTGGAAGGTCTTCCCAGATCATGGAGAATGGCTTCCCCTCAGCTTCACAGATGAAGCCTCTTTCCCCTAGTCTACACCAGCCTGTATATCTAGTCCCTCCCTGAGGTCCTGAGGCCACGGGCAATTAGGGCTGAACTAAATATGCATGGCTTGGAGGAGTGACCAGATACCCTGGTGAAGGTCCAGTGACGCTCCTTGAGGCCCTCCTAGGAGGGAATATCTCATCAGGCCACAGGCCTGATCATGACGGACTCTTGGGAGGCAAGCACAGCTGGTCTCACGAAGATGGTGGCAGTTTTACTCAGTTAGTGGCCAAGATTGAAGTTCAGCCAGTTTGCCTCTGTGATGGGCCAGGCCATATATGTGTTTGCAGAAAGAGGCTCCAATGACTCCTAGGCTCAAAACTCCATCCTAGAGTCTCTGCTGTGAACCGAATTGTGTTTGCCACAGGTTTGTGTGCTGGATATTTGACACTCCCCGTGCCTGTGATGGCATTTGGAGATAAGTCATTAGGACTAAGTGGGTCATGGGAGTGGGGTCCTCATATGAATTAGTGCCCTTAGGAAAATGACCCCTAAATTTTGTGTCTCCATTTTGCAAACAGGAAACAGTAAGTCTGTTTAAAATATAAAAGTGTTGTTTTAAAATCAAACTCTGTTTATTTGAAACCCAGTGATAAAACAGTAAGCATCTTTAGGAGGGAGCTTAGCAGGCAGGTAACAAGAGTTTCAGAGGACATTCCAACTAACAGAATGTCCTGAACAGGATCTGGCTTCAAGTAAGCTCACTGTTCACCTCTGTCCTACATAAGATCCTGACAAACAGTAAGAATCAAGTGTCTCTACTCCATAAATCCAAACCAGAGCAAAATCTGAAGCTTTCTGAGCACTGACATGATGTGGCAAGTAGAAAATTCCACACCTGACTTCATGTGACAGGCAAGAGTCAAAACATGAGAACCCTGAAGCTGGCACATAAAAGAACCCCCAGGCTCCACACACACGGGCTGTGTGGAACAAGGACTGTCATGTCCAGACTTGGGTCCCACCTCCAAGTTACCATATTATGTGTATGCAAGCATTCTAAAATGGGAAGAAAAACCCTGAAATCTCCAATACATCCCGTCCCAGGCATTTCAGAGGAGCTGTATTAAACCTGTAAAGAAGGGAGCTGAGCCTGATAGCACATGCCCATAACCCCCGCACCCAAGAGGCAGAAGCCAATTTGAGCTATCTATCCACCTTGTCTCAATGAAACAAGAGCTAGGGATGTCATCAGTGGCAGAGTGCTCACCCAGTACACACAGAGAACCATGGGCTCCGTCTCCAACCCTGAAAAACAACAATAACAAAATTAATGTTTTAAAGCTTTAATGTAATATTGACATCAGACTCAATAGTGAACTTGATGTGTTGAATTTTTAAAATATTCTTAGAAATAGTTTATTATATTTGTTTGACTAATTTGCCTGCATGTGTATCTGCATCATGTGCATTCGTGGTGCCCACAGAGGTCAGAAGAAGGTATCACTTTCCCAGGAACAGAAGTTACAGGTGGTTGTGAGCTACCATGTAGGTGTTAGCACCAAAGGCAGGTCCTTTGCAAGAGCTCTTACTCACTGAGCCATCTTGCCACCTCATGGGTTGACTTTGGAACAACTCTGGGCCTCAACGGAGAGAGCTTCTTGCAGCAGGACAGGCAGAAGGGAGAGGGACAGCCACTGTATTTATAGGGTATTTATAAGAGGTGGGTTCACAGCTCACCCAAATGGACAGTGCTCAGAGGCATGACTGTTACAACCTGAGACAGGGTAGAGCTAAACGGGGTAGCAGGAAATTTTAAGAATGGAATTTGAGGGAAGATTTCAAAGTTACTGCCCCAGAGGCAAACCGTCTTTGGTGGAAAAAGCTTAAATAGTGCTAAGGGTGCCTCAGCGGGTGGGGGTGGACCGGAAATGAACTAGAAGGAGACTAAAAAGCATTTTCTGAGTGGATTACAGTATTCTGAGCCTTGATAAAGCTTTACACTTAGAGAGAGTCAACATGCAATCAGTATACACTGCAGATCTGTGCACTTTATGGAAATTCTGCATCCCTCCCCCAAACTCCTAAAAAGCACTGTTGAGCTCCAAGAGTGGCATGTGTGCCTGAGTACTGAAGAGGAAGGATGCTACTTCTGTCACCTACTTTAAAATGCATCAGAGATGCCTAGGTCACACTGGGTGAGCCAGGGACCTTGGAAGCTAAGGAAGAGGATGTCTTTGAATCCAGGAGTTCCAAGCCAGCATGGACAAGATTGTCAAACTCCATCTCAAAACAAAGCACAACACAAGTAACAACACAGACTGGGACTGAGCTCATGGTAAAGTGTTTCCCTAGACAGAGGGGCAGGGAAGATGTGTATGTGATAAAGTACGTGAGTAAAATGGGATTGGTAAAGTTCAGGTGATGGGTGAATGAGGTAATCGTGTCAACTGTGTGGGATCTAGAATCGCTAAGAGACACACCTCTGCTTGTGTCTGTGAGGGGGTTTTGAGATGGTTTAACTGTGGGCTGTACTGTTCTATGGCCTGACTAAACGACAGAAAGCAAGGGAAGCAGACACATTCCCCTCTCAGCCTCCTGCCTGTGACACATTGTAGCCCACACCTTCCTGCTATGGTGCTTTCCCTGCCCTCATGCTTGCACCCTCTCCCCATAAATCAAAACAAACTCTTTCTTCCCTTAGCCGCTTTTGTCACGTACCTTGTTGCAGCTATGGGGAAAGTACAAGTGCAGGTGGTGCACAGCGGTAAATTCTACGACATCACTGTGCTTTTGAACGTTTTGTAATAAATATTGGGAAGAATGAAAGGTGATCTGAACTTTAAAACAGTCAGTTCTCCAGCCTTGGGTCTGTATTTCCAAAATGCTCTGAAAATGGCAAGTGTCTTGTCAAGCTGGTAACATACTATGGCCTGCACCATCTTGCTGTACCTGATTATCAGTGCCCATGCTTCCATCCAGACACAGAGATGATGTGAGGGGCTGCCCCCCATGCCACATGGGAGGCATATGGAAGGTATCTAGCGACCCTCTGGATCTTCCCTTGTGTCTGAAAAGTTGTGACTTCTAGGGTATTTGGTCCTAGGAATTTGGGGTAAGATGTTGGGACTCACCAAGATTTCCTACTTCCTGGACATTGTGACTTGTTGAATTGGATAATCTGGGTGATCTTTGCTACAGTTGGGGCTTGTTTCCCCAAAACCCATGTGCCAAAGGCTTGTCTCAGCCTGGACACTGTTGGGAGGTGGCAGAATCTCTGAGGTATGGGACCTCATCAGAGGAATTGCAGTCCTTGAGTTGTGCCCTGGAGACCTCAACCCCTTCTTCCCCCTTTCTATTTCACCCGCAGGCAGGAGGTAAGAAGCTTTCTCTGCCACAAGCTCCTGCCACGATATACTACCTCATTGAAGGCTCAATAGTAATGGGACCAACTGACCATGGATGAAACCTCCAACATGCCCAGCCAAAACCAGACCTTTCTTCTTCCTAAGTTGATGATCATCCAAGGCATTCTGTTAGCATACAGGAAGCTGAAGAATGTAATTCCAAATCTAAATCTTTATTTACTTTTAAGTCTTCATTACTTCATTTTCTCGGTTTTCTAACAAACACAAACATCTGCTATCATATACTGTTGCTGGGAGCCGATTCGAGTGGCCGCCATTACAAGATGGCGCTTGGCCCCGGCCTCGCTTGGTGAACAACTTCATATTAGGCAATGCAGTGGAACCGTGCCTCTCGCATGCGCAGTGGCGATGATGATGTGCTTAGGGCCAATCCCGTGGCCAGGAGCATCGGCAGGCGCGCATCGGCCAATCCAGGCACAACTCGTTCCCTTACCCCCTATATAAGCAGCCGCTGCTTGGCGCTCGGCCCCTCGCTTCCGCTCTCCCTTCAACCAAGAGGCTCCAATAAAGCGTGATTTGCAGAAGAATCCTCCATCGTGGTCGTCCTTCCCTGCTGCTCAGGGAGTGCGCCGCATACTTTAACGCTGGAGACAGAGTAGCAAATGAGACAAATAGGTGGTTGAGATGAGGTAAATGAGAAAGACCATCCATGTCTTAGTGTTCATGCTGTGAAGAGACACCATGGCCAAAGCAACTCTTATAAGAGAAAGCATTCAATTGGGGCTGGCTTACAGTTTCAGAGGTTTAGTCCATTATCACCATGGTGGGGAGAATGGTGGCATGCAGGCAGATGCGGTGCTGGAGAAGTAGCTGAGAGGTCTATATCCAGATTCACAGGCAGCAGGAAGACAGACTCTGGGCTTGGCATGGGCTTTTGAAACCTCAAAGCCCACCCCAGTGACACACTTCCTACAACAGGGCCAGACTTCCTATTCCTTTCAAATAGTGTCACTCCCTAGTGACCAAACAGTCAAACCTGAAAGTCCATGGGGACCATCCTCATTCAACCCACCACAGATGGTGTGGTTGAGGGCCCCAGTGCTCATTACAGAAGAGACATTGGAGCAAGCAAAGGGACGGTGAGAAGGCCACCCAGGCATGGGATCAAGGGAAACTGATAGACTGACAGCAGCATCATCAGGGACAGAGGAGCAGGTATAAGGCGTGAGGCTGGGAAGGAGAAGCTACTTGCTAAACTAACCCCAAGGGTGTCTTTCATGCTGTTTAGCATGATGGTGTGGCCATCAGAATGTCAAGGAAGGAGGCTCCAAAGGGCTACTCAGAGGCCAAGACCAGGGGCACAGAAAACAGGATCCCAGTACATTAAGATGTGTGTTGTGGAATCAGCAACGTGTCCCTCCTGTGTAGGATCTAGATGCATGGCCAGCCCAGGGTCACAGACCATCAAACTGTCACCATCAGCTTTTTTTTTTCAACAACATGATTTTTTTATTGGGTAATTTATACTTAACATGTTAGTAGCTTAAACATCTCAGAACATATGGCTCAGTAGCATTGCTTACATTCTCACTGAGATGTAACCACCCCACCCTCCAATTCCAGAGCTCTGCATCATCACATATGAAACTAAACCATTAAACAAAAAGTGCCCATCCTCCTCCATGCCCAGTTCCAGGAACCCAGCATTTGATTTTTGTTCATTATGCGTTGATGACCAGAGGACCTGGGGAGGGAAACACACGGTATCGGTTATTTTGTGCCCACCCCCTTAAAATCTGTTCAGTGTGATGTCTGGGGTTCCCATTCACACTGTTTATTATTATTATCATTCTCTCATATATTACATCCCAACTGCAGTTTCCCCTTCCTCTCCTCCCTTTAGCGTCCCTCCATCTTGGTTGATGTCCCTGGGACACCATCAGCTTTTGCATAGTGTTTCAAGACAGTGGCTCTGGGAGCTTTGCCTCCCTTTGCCCCCAGGGAAAGATGTCTTTACAAGAAGATGTGTTCTAGTAGAGCGTTTCTGCTTTTGCTAGAAAAATACTGTGAAGACAACAAATGTACTTTAAAAGTCAATATGCTATGTTTGAGTTCTTATACATTATTTTTACTTTATGTGTATGAGTGTTTTGTCTGCATGTGCGTTAAGTGCACCTCATGTCTGCAGTGCGTTCAAAAGTCAGAAGAGCGCATCATATCTACTGAAACTGGACTTATAGAAAGTTGTAAGCCATCACTGGAGTAGTTGGAACTGAACCGGCTCCTGCCACAATGGGTTCCTCATAGCAGGCTCCATAGCACTACCCTCTGTGAGAGCAGCCTGTGCTCCTAACCATGGAGTCATCTCTCTAGCACCCGTTATGGTATATTTGAAATTATGAGAATTAAAAGCTACCCAAACTAGAAAGTTAAAAGAAGAGGAATGTGTAGTGGCTGTGGGTTGATTACTGTTGAGCTGGATGACGCATCTGGAGGCTTCATTGTATCATCCTATATGCTTTTTCCCAAAAGAAGTTTAGGGCCAGGGACATAGGTCAGTTAGTGCAGTATTTGCCTAGCATGCATGGGACCCTGGGGTCTATCCCTAGCGCCACATAAACCAGGCATGGTGGCACCCAGATGTCTCTGCAGTTCAGTGGTAGTCACAGTCCAGTAGGTTTGTCAAGAATCAAATTCCTAGCCATACATCTTGGCACATACCTATAAGACCAGTACTTGAACAAGAGAGACAGAAACAGTTCAAGCTACAAAGCAAGTTCAAGACCAGCCTGGTGAACTACATGAGACCTTGCCCCCATGTACCCCAACAGCTAAAGCTGATTCCTGTCAGGCATTGTAATACATGCCTGTAATCACAGAACTCTGGGGGCAGAGGCAGGAAGATCATGTGTTTGAGGCCAGCCTGGTCTAACATAGTGATTTCTATATAGCCAGGGTTACAGAGTGAGACAATTCAGAGCAAACAAAACTGAGACTCCACCTTGCTCCACCAGCCTCTCCCCTCCCCATGCTTTTGACAAGAACCGTATCTTCCCCGTATTTACGCATCTCTTCATACCCAACATCCACCCAACAATTCCATTAATGTTACCTCTGTAATCCAACAATCTCTGGACTTTCACTGTCAAACCGTTACTCTTAAATCATTCGTTCTGATTCACTCATAGAATCCAGAACTTGTCATCATGATCAAGACACACAAACAGGTCCATAACCCTCTAATAAATACCTATGATCAAACTTGCCCTCCCCTTTAGTTCCTGGCAGCCACTGTTCCTGGTTTCCTGTCC